>NC_088101.1:63524058-64185308 GCF_036370855.1 Dromaius novaehollandiae
TAATTCACCTAAAAAATATTTTTTATTTTCTTTATAGACTTCAAATAACTTTCCCTATTTCATCTTGAACACACAAAATCATTATGTCTTTCTAAATATAAGTTCATTCATGTTAAAGGAATTCACAGGATATAAACCTGGCAGCAGAGTGCACAGACTCGGGATATTTAATTTTACCTGCATCATTCTATTTTTGCAGCCTGAGTTAAAAGCTAGTTAGATTCAATAGGATCCTTCAAGAACAAATGATTGTACCTGTTAGGGTTTTTTCCTGTCGTTTCAAAACAATTTAGTCTTCATATTTTAGATATAATTTGTTAAAACGTTTCAAAAATGACGGTGAAGATGTACTACCTTAAAATAGAAAAAAAGAAACCCCCCCCAAACCCACTTCATTCTATGAACAGATGCTGCACATTCCATTAGAGAGCAGAACAAAGTACAGTTTTAAATTATAGCTAATTATTACCTGACTGGTTCATAGAGAGTTATAAATTTTAATGAAAGAATACCAGCTAATTCTTTGATAAATATAAGGATATGAAAGGGAAATAAAATACAATTCTGATCAATATTCATAGCCATGACTGTTGGCAGAATGGAAACACTTTGACAGAGATCACAACTATTAAAAAAAAATTATTATATATATATATATACACACACACACATATATTTATGTACCAGAACACCCTTGCCTTCTTCAGGATTTGGATACTTCACTGTGGGAAATTCTGGATCAGGATCCTTCTGCTCCGGAACAGCAAAAGGAGGGCTAAGGTCAAATGCCTCGAAGGCCAACTGCACAAATTTATGACCTACGCCATGCACAGAAGTATGAACAAATTTCAGCTTTGTTTCCTTGTTTATGTTCCTGAAATCAAGCAAATTAGTAGGAAACTTAATATTGCAGAATACTCCAGATACAATGTCACTCTTTCAGAAACAGATATGACTCAGTATTCTACAGTACTGTTAATGTAATGAAAATAAGGAAGACAGGTTTTAAAACTAGTGGCTTAAAAATAGGTTTTAGCCTCATCTCTTAGCTCTATAAATCACTCTATAGATTCAAATGGTTTACACATACCAGGATGTTAGATAAGACTGCTCTCTACAGACTCCACTCTATAGACTCCAAAGAAGGCAAGTGGAGAACAAATGCAATTGACTAGTAAGACTCTTCATCCCCAACTCTGGCATTTAAACTAACTCTAAAGATGGAACACAATGAACCTACAACATCAAGCCTTAAATATATTCATTTTTGTGAGGTATATTACTAGCAAAATGTAAAAAGAGACATAAAGGCATTCGGACTCCTAAAAAGACTTTAAACCCATATTCTGAAAAAGCAGCATCATTTCTCTTATAATCCTGGCCTTCTAGTAACATTGACTTCAAAGTTTTTAGCAAAATAGTAAGAACATGGTTACTGCTGGTTAAAATTTTGGTTTAAATGAGCAGATCTAACATGCTGCTGCTCATCTAATCCATGAGCTGACTCTGCTTGCTAATTGTGAAGAGAAACATCCACTTTAATTTGTTGAGTAAGATTTTGCCGAGTAAGTGACAGGAATTGGCTTGTGCAAGGCTGGCAGGAGTACCAGGAACACACCCAAAACCAGAATGACAGAGCAAGAGCTCCTCTTTTCAAGCTCAGCTCAACAGCCTGGCTCACCTTATCATTTTAAAGCTCATTTTAAAGATATGATTCTACAACATTAATTTGGGAAAGTCACATTCACAGCTCACTCCCTGCTGCACAAGATACCCCCAAACTTGCTGTGGCAACTGTTTGATGCATCGTCATGCTAATACAGGGGGATGATATAACAAAAAGCTAATTTTATTTTGCTGGGTTAGATTTCTCCTGGACTAGCTTTATGAACCAACTTACTGCATGGTCACATGGCTGCCAGTACTACCACAGAAGGTGACAACAGGGCACAGACAGGATTGGAAAATATGCCAGGAATATGGCTGCCCTGACTTATATCAATTTAAGGCACCATGGTGACATGTCTAGAACTAAACGGAAACCTCCATATTCTTAACAGAATTACCACCAGTTACCTGTGAAAGCAGTGTTTCTGTATGTCTTTGAAATAGTCCTTACTGATAGTGGCATATGGATCATGAAGCAGCAGGCTACTATCACCAAGTTTGTCATCCCAAGCTTGAGGCCATGGCTCTTGATTCTCCTCAATGGCCTCAGAAATTCCTTTGTCATGAGGGGAAATGATCTGAGCACCATTTTCCCAGTAAACCTAAGTGATATATATATAACACAAGAGATTATTTCTGTCATCGGTATTATACAGATAGCTTTGTTATTTTTTGTTGGCTATTAAATTTGGTGGCGGATTATGGTAAATACAGATAAAATACACTCACAGTACTCCTCTGTTAGTATTCTCAGTGTTCCTTCTCGCACCCATAATCAAAGTCCATAACGAAAAACAAAACAAGACTCAGCTCATTTACTGAAAAGATAAGTACCAGCCTGCCTGCTAACCTTAGAATTGATCTTACCCATGATATGGGATAAACACTTCTCTGGATTTTTAGATCCAATATTATATATACTTTTTGCCTTTTAAGATTCTTTTTTTTAGTAAGAATAAAACACACTTACCACAAAAAATTCTTAAGGAGAAAGCCACAAAAAGCTTGCAGTTGTGTAAAGTAGCAATGTTGCCAAAACAGCAAGCACAAATTCAACTAAGTTTTAAGCTGTTCATTACTGCACTATTCTCCTTTTTATTGATTGCTTGTATCTCTGGGAACTGGTGTATTTAGTATGTTTTAGATTTTGAGAGCTGTTTGTGTGCTTGCCCCTACTGATTTACAAAACACAAATCTACAGACCACAAATTTAAAAAAGCCTCCTAACAGCATCTAGGTCCAAATAAACAATATGTAGCCCAAGTAACAGATCATTAAATTAAACAAAAACTGAAGCTGATTTAAAAAGTAATTGTTAAAACATCTGAATGTGTGGAAGAGCTATCAAGATCAATACATGAAAAATTAAAAAATAAAGCAATTTAAACAGTAAGACAAAAAGTTCTGAAGGTAGAGAGCAAAAAATGATCCCCATGAATCCCTCTGCTTTTTTATTAACAAAAACCACCTAACCTCTGTTTTTATATTTCGGGAACGGTCTCTATATGAATAGCCCAGCTATGTTGATTGGCAGACTGGGAGCTCATCTGCTTTCCATTAAAAACAAACAAACAAAAACAGAACAAAAAACCCTCAAGCCCCCCAAACTACGACTTTCCGTGCCCTTTGTTTCTTGCAACATAGGAATAAAGTCACACTGATCAATAGCATCATTTAGAAAAAGGAAAGGAGATTCCATGAAATTAATGGAATTTATTCAAAGTGTTTTGTACAAGGAAGTCATTAGGTTCCATACATTTTTTACCTTTCTGTGTTTATAACTGTAAAGAGATCTTTTAAAAAAATGAATCTAACTAGCAATGCTTTTTGAAAACAGATCAGTTGATACGTTAAAGTGTTCCAAAATATGCACTGGTATTAATTATCTTTCTCCTTTTTGTATCTAAGATATTAATTAATGTTATTAACAGTATAATATGCTACCAGGTTCAAAATATATCTGTCTAAAAGAGATCAAGAATAAACTAACAATTCTTTTGTTCTGTAACATGATTGGAACTATATATAATAGTATGTGATAATGTCTCTGCATAAAAAAAAACCCACATAAATAGAAAATATATAGGAATACCTTATAACCATTATCTTGTTTTGGGTTATGGGAAGCAGTAACCATAATTCCAGCACAAAGCTTCAGATGAGTTACTGTGTATGGCTGTAATGACAGAAAGTTATCTGAATTGTGCAAAATATGGTAAGAAGCTTCATTCTCATTCACATGCAATAGTTATATACTGCTAAATAAAAAGAAGGCCAGGAAATGATTCCCACAGACTGACTCCCTAAAGCAGAAGCTAAATAGTACTTGCTCCTGTAGGAGTAAGTGGCACCCAACTGGCACACATGTAGCCATTGTTTTTTTGTGTTCTTCTAGTTTAAATATTCTAACTGTTGTTTCAGATGCTTCGTGGACCACTAGTGCTTTTATAGAATGAAACTGAAAATGTCTTGCTTACTGTAGAATGACTTGAGATACTTCAGGTTTTTAAGCGGGCAAAACCTGTTAAAGGAACTGAGAGAAGTCTACATAGGGCAGAGAGAATTAAAACTGGAGTAGCGTCATCCATACTGTCTTTTAAAAGCAGTCCTTGGAGCAAACTCTCTTCTGAGCCACAATGGAGTACTGCTTTGAAGAGAGCTATTATAAATTAACCAAAACAGGAGTGAGTTAAAAAGCATTATTGGTGACCAGAAGTTCAGTTCTTGAGTTTTGGCCTGGCTATTTAAAGTGAAGACAATCAATTGTAGTTCTTGCAACACTCTTTTGAGCTGCCCTATGAAAAGTTTGATCCTAAATCTACCAAAATTTGTATCAGTACAAGAATGCTATCCATCTCACTAAGTTCCATGTCTACAGCAGTCACTGGAATAACTGGAATCACAGAGGACAAACTATTGCTTTGAGGTTAAAAGTAGCTTTTCTTTTTCCTTTATTGCTCTGGAGCACTGACATCTAGTGATCTGATACTGTAAATGCAGACACATTCTGTAACAGCCTAACTGCCACTGCACTGTAACAACCTGTTTTTTTGAAAAGATTACTTTGGATGAATACTCCCCCTACCCCCCAAAAAATAAAAAACACAAGAACAAAAAATGTAAGTTTCAGACTTCCTCATTTTTATGCTTGAACGTCCTCTGTATGACCAATTCAGTTCAAAGTATGCTTCAACTAAAATTGATCTAAAATTGGAGGTTAAATGCACACTGGTTCTTTACAGGGCAGAGCATCAAGGACTAAGCTGAGTTCGAGGGACAAGAAAAGAAGCTACAGGAGCACAGGTGAAGTGAACAGGTTAATACGGGGGCTCCAAAAAGTCCCCAAAGAGCTCCTACCACTTCTCCACAACAATCAGGAAACCATGAGATGCCATATACAAGAAAGAAGCCTGAAAGTATGAATGAAACATGGAAACATGTCCCACTGTCACAGACATTCTAATAGGATTCTTCCTTTTAGTGCTGTAGATGTTATAAGATAAAAAGGGCTAAATAAGCTTAAAACTAATGGCAGCTAGAGCTTAAACATCAGAAGTGGTTTACTTAGTTTTCCTTAATAGAAGTACTGATTTTTACTATCTGACAGCATTTGTGCATATATAAAAGAGATCTATTAGAGAAACCTACCACAAAGGGAGTTGGTGTTATATCAGAGAACAGGTAAACTGGAACTCCCTGACTGATGAAAGTATTAGCAGCAAGTCTTGCAAACCTAAACAACAAGAAAATATCCTTGGAAATATATTCATTTTCTCACTAATTAGCTGCCTAGAACTCGCAGCTTATTTGTCCCTCACTCAGGAGGCGGGGGGAAAGAAAGACACTCCCCCCCCCCCCCCCCCCAAAAAAAAAAAACAGTCCAAATTGTTGTATGGACCCAATTTGAATGTTTTCCCTCCCTATTCCCAACACACAAAGCACAACTGTAAGAACTTCTTTGGCATTGACAGAATATAAAAATACTGCAAATCCCTCATTTTAATATGCTCTACAGAAAGGCAAAGTCCTGTTGAAGCAACTTTTAAAACTGATGAATTACGTAAGACAGCTACAAAATATGTAATACCTGAAAAGTACCTTTTGCTACTACCTCCACTTGAAGGATGGGCACGAGCATCAAAACCAATCACAACTCCTCTCTTTTTCAGGTCACTGAAATTCTTTTCAAGGTATCTGCAAAATCCCTGAAGAAAATAACAAAGCCACTTCATTAACCCAATCTTAGTATTTACCATATCCTTGCAGTAAGATGATTTCGAGGCCAAACAAGTACACAAAGCACTGAACTGGACTTGGGTTCAACTCATCTAGAGCCAGTAAATACCAAGAAATCGCAAAACCTTTCAAATCAATATAGTGAAGTCTGACAGTATTTACATACTTTTCCAAAAATCAGAACCATCTCCAGAAAGAGAGAGGTTAATATGATTAATCTGAATTGCAGATTTTGAGAAATGACTCAGTTTTTTACTTCCTCATATGAGAACTGAAAAAGTAATCACAAGGGCCAGTATTTCAGTTTTTGAATGTTATCTTTAATCATGACACCTGTTTAGGACAAGATACACCAATAGTCCAGACTGCAGTGATTAATTTTTTTTTTAAACAAAGTAGATCTACTTTAATACATATATACGTGTATAAATATATTCATTGCATTTATATGCACTGAGATTTAGAACATGTAAAGTTTAGCCTAACGCTGTCTACCTTTCATTTTTTGTAGTTGTTACGACAGGACTAACCGATCCACTTGAGCTTAACTGTAGCTGTGTAAAAGTCCAATCGCATATCAGATATGGAAGATAATTTACTGGCTTTAGAGCTTCTCTCTGAACATTTTCAGGGATCAGTACTCAGCTAACTCTACTATTATTTAAGTGATTTCTGAAAACCAAAATTGGATAAATAGCTAAACATTTAATCTTCCACTGAATACCCATTTACTTGTCATAAATTAGTCCTTTCTATTCATAGAAAGGACCAGTTAAATGAGATAAAAAGATGAACACAGTACCTGGGTTGTCTGGATAATGGTCAGGTCATTCATGTGAGAAATTCCTGCTCCCATGGGAGCTCTGAGCCCTGCTGTGCCAAATTCCATTCGCGAGCCAAAATTTTTCTGTAGTTCTCCTGCATTTCCTTCAGCAACCAGTTGCTTCACTATTGCAGAAGTTTTTGGATTCTGTAGACACAAAATTCAGATTCTCTAGAAAAAGCTTTTTTTTTTTTTTTTTACAAAAAAAAAAAAAAATACCTTTAAGCTTCTTAAAAGAACTGACATTCTTCCCCATTTCTTCTGCTGGATTACTATAGGACAAAAACACAGCATACCACTTCAAGAACTCTAGAACTTTTGCTACATCTTCACATCTTTCACAAATCAGGGCAATTTCAACTACTACTTATTTCAAATCTATCATCTTAAGTCGCTCTCCTTTCCTTGGAATATGACTCACATAATACAATTGTTATCAACTCTCTTTCCAAACTTAGGAATTAATAAAGCCCTATATGCCCCACTATCTCAGTTTTAATAATATGGGATTTGAAGTTTTTACATTCGTGTGATTCCTTGTAACTTGCTGAGCCAAAAGGACAGATGGCACACTCAGGTCACTAGGCAACACTGCTATGCAATGAAGTAATGTACTTCATAGGTTAATCATGTCACAATTACACATACTTCACACTGGAGTACAAAGATTATTATTTTCAAATGGTCATAAGCTTTGACTTCTGGTCAACCGAATGACCTCACAGAAGTCATAGCCTTTATTTCTCGGACAACATAAGTACGCTTACAACAAAGGAAGGCATCTAATCCTAGGTAAAAAGAATTTCTGCGGCTCCAGAAAATGCTGAAGAACTTGTCCAATAGTAGTCATGGGAGCAAACTTGCATACAAAGATACAAGTGTCCTGCACATCAAACTGGGACCATGTAGTTTGGATTACCTACACACAAAACATGTTTTTCTTGAACATCACACTACATGCATAATTTGTAGGCACCTATTATTGGCCTGTGCACCTGTCGCTGAGTGACAGGCATGTTTAAAAAATACTCAGAAAGCTAAAGGGCCTTTGTTGCTAATGAGCAAACTACATAACACAGTAGTCAGGAAGTCAACAGAACTCTGTAAATAAGCTAGACTCACAGCAGGGAAAAAAAAATATATATATTGCCCGTATTTCTTTTTCTCCTAAAAAAAACAATTCCGGGTACTGTAAGTGATTACATAACTCTGAATTACTGATTTCCAGTTTAATTCCAATGTGCCAGTGTAAGAGTTGTTGCAACTGACATTTCCTTGTAGAAGGCCTAATTTAATTCTGCTCATTTCCTAAAGAAAAAAAGGTTTTTTAAAAAAATTTGCATTATGGTAATATCAGAAACTCATTAATAACTTATCAAAATTGATTTTAATGGGAGTACTGTAAAAGTTCATACAATAAAAATAGTACAATTAAATATCCACAGTACTATAAAAGTAATGGTTAAAGTTGGGCCCAAGCCTGTTTAATCTAGCAGAAGGATTTTTCCAGAATTATTGTGTCCAGAATCATGGTTAATGTTTCATCAGTGCAAAAGCCCCCACAAAGTTTTAAAGTAGAGGAATAGCTATTGGGTAAACAGCTTTTATTTTTAACAAAAGCAGAAGCTGTCTTCTATCCCTAATTTTATGTTTGCTAACGAAAGAATGAAAAATATGACACTTACGTAACGAATACAGTGACAGAAACAGCTTGGTAACATACACAGTAATTGTCTTCTACATAACTAATTACAGTGAAGTCAGTATGACTGTTTTCATGCATAAGGGCTTGCTCTTGCAAACTTATCATCATTAAATATTAACCTATCTCTTCATATTAAAAAGCAATTTTTTTTTTAAATCAGAGTAAATGGACAAGGGTTATATGGGCTCAGGAGGTTACTCAAGGCAAACACTGTAAGAGCTCCCTGAGAAATGAAAATGCATTGCTATTTTTGTGCAATCATCAATGAGGTATTGCGCACCAGTCAAATATTACTGCAATCAAAGATGCAATTGTTAGTAAAGAGCTAACCTTTAAATTTTTTTTTAAGGGATGCTGCACTAGATTTCAAGAGGTGTTCACAAAGTAATTGGAATAACCAATTAAAAATGAAATGATTAAAGAGAAGATAGGAATATAATTAACATTAATCAAAGAAAGTTATTTTATGGAAATAATGGGCCCTTTCAAACCAGATCTTGTTTTCTCAAAATTGTAATTTGATTGAAAAAGTTTACACAAAAGCTTACCACGATTTGATGTAATACACTAGCATTTCTGAAAGAGGAGCTGGTTTGGCATTGCATTGTAATTAATGAAAACAAAACTGGCTAACTGACCAGATAACCAGTCAGCTGCTTTTTCATGAGGAATCACAACAAATTGGAGGCATTTCTGATTTTATCCTTGGGAATGTGTAATTAATACAAAACCCCCGTGTTCTCAGTGATAGTCCTGAAGTGGAAGATCACCTCCCAAATACGCATGTGGCACAACGCTTAGACAGATGTGTACAATGGTGAACAGAGGGCAACCAGTTAAAGCGATATAAGTGTGACCATTTGTCCCAAATGTGTTCCAGCAGAGCCAAATCCAGACGTTTCATGCATGAGGACGAAAGTGCAAACCACCCACAGGCACACAGGCCTGCACCTTACTGAAATGGATATGGGAGCTGCAGCGGGAAGCACCTGCATTTCCAGAACAACACTATGGCAAAAAGGACCTTTAGAAACATGGAATACAGAAATGGGAAGGTGTTTTTACTTCTGCAATACACACTAATGAGAGCAATATTGAAGCTGGCTGGTCTTAAGATGAGACATTTGCCCACAGGTCTTCCTGGAAATGCATTTTCACCTAACGAAAACATGATGGTAGTCAGGGATTTGCAATACTCAGAGATGCACAATGCTGCACTACGCTACCTTAAATATTTTATGTCTGTGAATTTCTCCCACAACAGAAGAGGCTTGGAACAATACAACCTCCTTTTTGTTTTCATTCAGTACATCTGAAAACTAGATACAAAGAACCAGCCAAGATCCACAAAGCCATCTAGTATGCTTTCTAACTCGAAGAGGGGGCTGCTCCCACGGGACACGGATGCCGAGGCAGAAGCAGCAGCGGCAGGAAAGGGCACCAGGAAGGGCGCAGGCAGCGGGCGCACGGAGGCTGGCGGGGCCCTGAGGGGAGCGGGCCAACGGCCGCAACGGCCCCGCGGAACCGCCGAGCGCCAGCCGCCCGCCCCCCGCGCCGTGCCGCCCCCCGCCGCCGCCCCTAACGACCGACACGGGGCCGCGGGGCGCCCTCCCGCCGGGGAAGCCCGGCACCCGCCGCGCCTCAGGGCTCTGGCCCAGCCGCTGGGCGCTCCCCAGCGCGCCGCCGCGCCTCACCTTGTCCCAGAGCAGCCACTGCGCGGCCGCGCGGCTCAGCGCCGCGTCCCCCGCCGAGCTAAGCGCTGCCATGCCGCTGCCCGCCGCCGCCCCGCTCCTTCCCTCTTCCGCAGCGCGCCGCCCCGCCCGCCCCGGCCCGGGCCGCCCTGCCTCCGCCTCCCCCCCCGCCCCCGCCCCGCCGGGCGGGGGAGCCGCGAGCCCGGCCTCTGGGCGCCGGGGTGCCGCCGCCGAGCGGGCGCCTTCCCACTATCACGGCCTGCCGGGAGAAACCAGGCGGCTTCTGCAAGTGGCACCCCTCCCGGGCGGCTCAGCAGGGCTGCTGGGATTTCTTCTTAAAGTCGGTGGAAATGAGCGATGCCCTCTGAGTAACCCCGATTTGTAAGCAAAATAAAGACGCAGAGTCACCTAGTTACACTTGAAGCATTAAAGGCATACGTGGTATTCTTATTTAATATTTCGTTGATTGATGTGATAGCACTGAAAGGGCACAACAAAGGGCGCAAGGAAAATTACTATAGGTGACCAAGGTGCTTTTTGATATCCTAACACCAGTGTGGCCAAATCTTCCCTTAAATGAAAACATCAGCAAATAATGTCGCATTCACCTGCAAGCAAACGGGGAAATGCTGTTTCCGGCCTTTCTCCTCCACTGCCCTATCCCACACCCTGGGACAAGCGGGCATCCTGTCTACTAAGCCTAGAGGAGCACAAGTGTAAATATTTCAGTGAATCGACTTTTAACTGATTTTTGTTTAGTGTTTCATCCCCAACCTTGGAACTTAATACGCCCTCCATTTCTCATTTTCTGGCTAACCAGTCACCCGCGGGAAGTTCTTCCCGAAAGTCGCAGTCGCAGTGCTCGATCTGCATTAACTCCGAGCGAGCGAGCAGCAATATCTCACACCAACTCCCCAGAGCCTTCCTGGACAATTCCTCTTCAGCGTTGGGACAAGCCTGCTGACTCCGTCCCCCCTATAGGAGGATTAAAATCACATTCAGGAGAAGAGCTTGTTCATTCCTGTGAATGTTACTCACGTTAAAGCATGCTTTTTGTTTATTTGTGAACAAGTTTTCTATAAAAAGCATCTGTTCAAGTTTTGCCAGACAATGAGTGAGCAAACCGCAGCTTACAGTTGTTTGGCCTAGCTCACTGTTTGTCCGCTAAAACATGTATTACTTGTGTGTATTACTGTGTATACACTAAATTACATATCACTGGTATGGATGACTGATTAGGGGAATAATGAAGACAGCTTGGGTAAATTGTCATTGAAATAATGAGTTGCACAGATATTTGCAACCTTTCAAAGTTCATTAATATGTTACCAGAATGCTTCTGAACAAGAAAATGGCCACATTTTATTTGCAAAGGTATTAATGAATATCCTTCTGCATTATTGATCAATAAAAGCAACAGTTAAAATGCCCTTTTGGAAAAATTCTGAGATGAAAGATCAGTGGAAGCCAGAAGTAAGGAAAGCAGCAAAATACTTTGTTTGGCTGTTCTAGGAATAATTTTTCTCTCCTTTAGCAGTTTGCTAATAATCCTCCAGCAGCAACTCTGCAGACCTTTGTGTCTTTCTGGCCCTTCTCTTGGTGCTGATACTGGTTCGCAAGTCCTGAATATTTCTATCATCCTTTGCAAGTATTCCTCAACTCAGAGTAACCTATTTTGCTTGGACTCAGACCCATCCTCAACTGAAAAAACAGAAAGTTGTTAACTGAATATCACCCAGGAAAACTGGCAGTGTTCTTCTTGCCAGTAATAAAGAATAGCTATTAATGCATTAGTTGAACAATTATAGGTTATAGCATAGAGTCTTTGCAATTGCTCCAAAAAAACAGTTTCTATAATTTAATTTGAGTTGTGGCTGGAATCCTCTGAAGGTGCTTAACCTCATTTGGCCAGTTTGATTTCTTCCAACTGTTTGGGCAGAAGTATATAGCCCCGAGTACACTGAACTCTCTTTCTTGCATAACAAGGTAGCTGGCATCAGCTTCCCAAAGTACTAAGACAGATAGCAGTATGATCTGTCTGGAGTTTTGGGGCCAAGGCACTCACTGTTCAGGAGCTTTTCCGTAGATTTTGTCAACTTCTGTCTGGATTGGAGCTAGAGCAGGTACCAAATAATTCCAGGGAGAGCTGTAAGGAGTGGTCAGGGTTTCCCTGCGTCTGGCTCAACAGGTCGTTCTGCAGTACAGGTCAACATAAGGGGAAAATCCCAGGGCAGGCAGAATGGCATGGTACACATGCTGAGCATGTGTCACAGATGCACAGGAGGTCCTGAGCAATGCACAGTCATTGTTAAGGCACATCGGAGGAGCAGCAGACACTGTGGAGCCATGAGAGTAGCTTGCCAATACTGCAAAGTGCTGGCTTTGAACTCTCCCTAGGGATATAGCTATTCAGCCACTTTCCACCAACATTTTGATGGGATTGCTTTGAGCGTCTCCTTTGTCCCACATTTAAAGGGCGAGGCAAATGAGGAAGTGGCTGCCGGTGTGGAAATGTCACCGAATTTCAGCTGTGCTTCTCAAAAGGCAGACGAGAACTAACCACAGATAAAAACAGTGTTTGCGTAAGTGCAGAAAGATAATAGCCACTAAGACTCTGACTTTGCAAATCTCTCTGACAAAGCATCACAATCGATTTTAACTGAAAAAGCAGTGACAGACTTCAGCAGATCCTCAGAACAACTCCTCTTCCTCCTAATTGCCTCAGGTTGACTATAAATCAGATTTTCTTCTGGAACATGGAGTAAAAAAGGCCAGTGGGATTCATCATACACGGTAGATTCAGCTACGTCACTGAGGAAATCCTGTAATATCTTCTGGGATTGCTCTGAACAGAGTGGCCAAGACTACTCAACTTGCAAAGTGTCACAGTTCTAACAATTTAATGATCTAATGGGACTAAAAGATGCTGAAAAAGTAAGAACAAAAGCCAGCTGCCCTCTGCAGTTGCTCCTGTGATTGATGCTATTTTCATGCAATTAATACAATCCAAATAATTTCAAAATATCAGATAATCTTAGAATTACATCGTTCTTAGTGACTTTTCCCTGAAAGAAAATTTCCAAGAGAGAATTGGAAACCCTGCAGCATTTGATGAGAACACTGAGTTATTGCAGGTTATTGCAGAAAAGTTATATTTCTTTAACCACTGGTGGAAAAATGGATGGTGTCTTTTTTCCTTTATCTTCTCCAATTGCTACCTAAACCAGTTGAAGTTAGCAAAATGAAAGAAGAAAAAACCCAGACAATTTACTGACTTTATACTTTTTTGGGGAACTTCAAATACTGTAGCTAATTTTACTTGAACCATCTTCAGAACAGTGGAACTGTTACTAAATTCAAATTAATATTAGAGCTTCAGAGTGGAGTACTTTATAGAATACTTAGAGCAAAGCCTGTCTCTTCATTTACACTTACTGAAGCCAAAAACTTCAAATGAGTAATGAAATTTTAACTCAGACTCACTATGATTGTAAACTGCACAGGTTTTTCACACCACTTATGAACTAAATGGCACTCGCTTAATTTTACTGTTTAACTGTTTTCTTCTTTATCCATAACACCACAGAAGCAGACTACTTCGTTTAGATTGCAGGTAGGAAGACAGATTCTATAATGAAGGAAAATGAGAAAAGTGATCAGAGTGGTAATGATCAGTATTTTTGGGCAAGTTTAGAATTTTATATAGTGTTCCTTTACCGCTTATTTTTTAAAGACTTGGTCCAGCTTTTAGAGAGTCAGGCAGGTGAACCAATCTGTCCTGCATGGTGTGTCAATAACACGTAATTTCTTCTCAGAGAATGGCAGCCCATGAACATGCCTGTTTTCTGAAACTCAGAAAAGCACAGAATCACTGTAAAGCTCCAAAATCACCCATGACCCCAAGTCAGCCACAGGACAGGACAACTTTGGACCATGTCATACTGCACAGGCTGTGTGACACTGAATGACATTTGTTCTTCATAACAGTGTGGTTTTTTTTTTTTTTTTAGAAGACAGAGAAAAGTGCAAAACAGTAAACTGTAATAGCAAAGTAGTCTGTGGAGACAGTCTTATTTATTGGTCAGAAGATGAGGAATCAGTTTGCAACCTTTTGGGGAACTTTTAAGCCCACAGGTCTTTTGCAGGTACAGCAGATGTAACTACTACAGACTGCTCTGAGAGAGCAATATAACTATAACAAAAGGGAAATCCTAAAAGAAATTTTAAAAAGTTTAAATTACAACTCAGGCCAAGGTCACAAACAAGATCATTCCCAAGTCAAAACAGCATGTGATTTCTGCAATTGTCAATAAACATGTGATTTTGATAAACAATACTATTGATGCTATTTTTCTGGCTGATGAAAGAGGTTCATCTAATACAGATATGTAATAAATTTTTTGGTTATCATTTTGCTATAAGCTGTAAGGGAGGTTATTTACTGCACTTCATGAGGTGTTTCTTAGGCATAGCTTCACACTGAACATCATGCCACCACTTGGAAGGAAATATGAGGAAGAAAATAAAAAGAAGAAAAGAGAAACAAGCATGGGACATTGGTAAATAGTTGTTCTGTCTTTTTCTAGTGGGTGCTTAGCAAGGTTTAAATAAAGCTTTGCACTTGCTGTCACACATGGCCAGACATAGGAATAATGGTATTGCAAACACAGCATGGTTAGATGGAGACATATTTTCTCCCTTTTTGTCAGTGCCCACACACCAATTTGTCAGATCCAATGTTTCAGTTAATGTGTGAGATACAGACAGCATTGGCAAGTTGGAAGTGTACATCTTGTATTTTCAATGCATCACATAATTTAGCACTAATTATTAGCACAAGTAAATAGATATCACTTCTCGTTCTGCAGGTAATGGAAGAGCCTGCACTGTGACAGAACAAAAGGCACATTTATTAAGGAAGTCGCTGTAAGCTGATGAGTATCTGACCAAGCTAACAAAAATCTGAAACTGTTCAAGATGTTGTCTATCTGGCCATTCCCTAACTATGTTATACTACAATTTTCATAGGCATTGTAAAAAGACACTTCACAGAGAACCTTTTGACATAAATACTCTCTGGCACAGGCTGAAACAACACAAGAGATTACCAGTCATCTGCTATCAATAAAGAATAAAAAAATCGAATTGTCTCCAAGCATAGGTGAGATGTTTTATGTTCTCACAAGGAATCTATTTTTTTCACTGTTGACTTCTGTATTACTGCAGTACAGCTGAGCAGAAACTTTGTAAAACACTAACATAAACTGGGCATCAGAATCAGTGATAATTTCATGTTATATATGCAGATATTACATTTATACTCTTCTACTCAGTTACCCTATTTTCAAAGTGCTTTGAGTGCATAACCATTCTCCATTTATTCCCAGATGGGACACAGCAATTTAATATTTTTGGTACCAAAGAAATAAAGAAAAGTACTAACTATTACAGGATATTGCTGCTAACAATGTAAACTTGGCTACAGGTTCTTAGAGCTTACAGTGCATAAATGTCTCAGCTTTACTACTTTGTGCAGTCTAAAAAATGTAAAGGTATTTAAATTTTTCACTTTATTCGCTAGCTGGAAATACCAGTGGGGGGGGGGGGGGTAAGGGGCAAGCTGTGGCATACAGTGCACATTGCAAACAGTGCATCTAGCCCTTGCAATAGAAGGTGGTCTTAAAAAAGGCAGTGTTCTCCTGACTTCCTGGAGGGCAGGGGAAGCAGGCGAAGAGAACGAGGATGTAGTGCAGATTGCATTCCTGGCTTGATATTTAGCATTTGTTCTCTACTTCTGCAGTCTACCAGCTAACCCAAGGATGTGTCTCATGTTCTTTTATGTTTCCTCTTGGAAACATTTTCACCATTGTTTATTGTAAGCCTCTTGTTCATAAATGAAAGTCTTTTCTAATTTCCAGAGTTTGGCATAAACTCCTGACCTCTGGCATGCAGGCAGATTTGGGACCTGGGGCAGCTGAATTACGAATATGTGCTTTTGTGGCACGTTCTAGACAGCATCCAGTCTCCAAGTTCAAGGACGAACTTGGTTGTGTTTGTCCAACAGACAGCAGAGAGTTAGAACTAATGCCAGTTCTTTTCAAGTGTATTTTGGAGTTTTGCCCTTGCCCTAGATGTTGCTTCACTTTCAAAGCCCAGGAATGCAAGTTAAAGTGAAAAATAAAATTAGTCAGTTACACAAATAAATACATGATCTTGAAATTGTTCTCCATGCAAATGATTCAAATTATATTGCAACAAAAATGAAATGGGCGATGTTACAGTTGCACAGAATTATTTACTATACGCACAGATTATTTTGACCCAATTCCCTTATGGAAGAATTGAGTAGTGTATAATATTTTTATAAATGTCCCCCAGTTATGCTGTAATTGCAATTAAACATTGTTCCCTAGTTGGGAGACTTCCTGCACTCCTAAGTACATGTACTAAGCCTATAACTTGATTTGAACAACACAGTACTATGTTTTACAGAAATGGGGTTGAGGATGATTCTGATGATTCTCTTACCCTAAGTTATAAAAAAGTCTCCTTAACCAGTATTAGTTATCCGGAGTGAAAATCAAAAAAGCTAAACTTGCAGCATAAATACACCAGATATTTATCTGACTAAATGACTATATGTTCTGGGGATTATAGACAAGTTTCAGAAAATGTTAAGCTTCTAAATCCAACTTTAGACTTCTACATAAGCTATTTTTCAAAAGTGCTGAACCTGCAGCAGTTCCCATTGAATGCTCAGGCTTGTAAATACATGACTGAGAGACACGACAGCCATATCAAGGGGGAAGGGTGGTTGCTTAAAAAAATGGCATCGTATGCTTTAATAATGTACAGCTACTCCATAGTTAACACCACTAAAGTTGAAATATTTGTTTTACATCCAGCAAAAGCGAGCTCACACCCAAAAAAATATACTGATGTCCCATTGATGGAGGAAATAATAGTATCTAAACTATGGAAAGATAGTAGCTTTGCATTTGGGACAGAGAAAGCTGCTCTAAGAAGAAAAAAACAATAAATGCTCTCGTTACCTTGCTTTTTTAAAATAAATCTACAGTTAAGTAACTGACTTAAAAGAGGTAGACTGTTATTAATGCAAATCATTTACGCTTAGCAGAGGGTATAATGTTATATCTTAGTGAAACCATAAAAGCACTAAATAAAAGGCTATACTGAGAAATTTGAATGGCAGGTCTTAAAATGAACAAAAACTCAAAGAACTGGGAGACTGAACTACAGTTATACAAAAATACGGCTTCTGCTACTTTCACACCAGTATTATAAGAGCTAGGTCATTCAATATATTTAGTTACAGGCACATAAGAAATGTGGTGAAGGAAGTATGTGCATTATCTGTTGTGGCTGGAGACTCAGGCCGTGAGTAAAAAATGCAGATTGCGAATAGAATGGTAAAAAGAAGGGTAATTTAGAGCGAAGAAAACACTTGCCCGAGTGTTAGACATTCTCTTCCAAAGGTACTGTTTGGGAGCAACTTTTTTGAGAAAATACAGACTATGAGTGTTTTGGTTTTGGTTTAATTTATTCGAATTGCTTAGTTTTGTTTGTGTTGTTCCACAAGTTATTGTAATTTAGTTTTTATAAAGATTTTTTTATTTAACTTGAACATACATCACAAAGGAGCATGTTGCAAGAACATTCAGTATCCTCACTGCACACACTTAGCAGATGCCAGTTGAGATAAACTTGCATACACAGCAAGTTTGATTTTTAAACTTCAAAAAGGTTTTGTTAAAATACAACAGAAATGTTACAAAATTTAACCAGGTTCTTCAAAAGCTTTTATTATTTTAACATTCCTGTCATGATTTCATAGGAAAGGATGCCCTCCCTTGGCCATAGCAGAAATAACTACTGAAATAATTTCTATTGCTCTAATAATTGAAATAGAACTGCATTCAGAGTGTCCTGCCTTGTCAAAGAAAAGCATTTCTGTTAAATAGCAATTGGTTGATAATTTAGTGCTACTCTTCCTATACCTTTCATGCAGCAGTTTCCTTGCTTGTCTTTAGGATTGTGCAACAGAAAGCAGATGTCACTGACCAGTTTTAAATAAAAATAGCAGCACAGTTCCTCACTTTGCTACAATATTCCTGTTTCCATGTTCTATTATCAAGGAATGAAAAGGAATACTAAAAGCATAATGGGAGCTTCATTCATTTGGAAAACTACTGTCTTTCCCTTATCTCTTTCTGTGTTAAATTTTGAGTTAAAGTTGTATTCAAGTAAATTTTATTTTTTGAAGTCCTAGTATTAATATACAGAAAACTGGTAAGTAAAATATTATACAGTAATCTGCTTTAATAAACATTTTGAAACTTAATATGGGCCTAGGGTTTTTGTTTTGCATTCTACCTTCTGTGACCAAATTGCTGAAAGGAATTAATATTGCTACCTCTTAGAAGAATTCGCTTCTGTCACTATTCCCTTATTAATAGATTTTACTAGTGTCATGTGCTTGCTCAGTAAATGCGAATATCTCATTACTTATTTGGCTTGATGCCTTCACTGTTTTAGAAACTATTTGGGGATTGGCCTTCTGATTTGCAGTGTCACCAATTCTGCAGCAATATATTTCCATGTCTAGTACTGTTACGAGCAGATTAATCCTTCAAAAAGCTACCTGGGTCGTAAGCAGCATTACCTTTTCATTTAGCGGATGTATCTGAAAAAATGGGAAAGTTTTATCAAAGTGAGAAGGCAGTTATTAGTGTAGGGAGTAGCTCAGAGAGAATCACAGCATTAAAAAACATTCAAGATAAGTTAAGTAATACATAGTTTACTCTTACGAACACAAATTTAAAGCCTCTGCTTGGCCATAAACAAGCCTCAGACAAGCCAGGCCTGATGTACTTGAGGAGGCATTTATTGCCACTGGTGTGGACAGCAGAGATGGACCCATCTCACCATAAGGAGTGAGGAGTGAGAGGTTGTCAAGGTACTGTCCATGATGGCTTGGTGGCTCTACAGCATATTCAGTCTCTTGATATGAAAGGGCCCGATCTAGTGACCACGTAGATGACCATGTAGGTGCCAGCTGATGGAAGGACTATATTAAATGGTGATGTTTTAACACTACATTCTGAAACCTGTTATTGTAGCACTCTACAGTTTGTTATTTTACTGTATGTATTGCCTTTGTGTTGTAACACAATATTATTGTGGAGGAAACCGTACCATTTCCTTTATAGATGTAAATATTTGCTGGAACAAAGTCTTCCCCCAAAAAAACACCATTAAAGAATTCTCAAGCAATTCAGTGTCAATAAAATGAGATAAGTTTTTTCTAATTAAAGACATGCTTTAAAGCAATCATTTGTCTCATAAAAGATAAGTAAGTATGAAATGAACTGGAGGACTGAATGCCATATATAACAGATACATATCTACTCAAATCAGCGAAGCTGGCAAGTATGCCGTGCAGGCACAGACAATCATTCACATCTTTCTCTTGATGAAGCAGCAGGATGTGAACTCAGTCACATGCCAGATAAACTGCCAGCAAAAAGATTTTCTGAATACAGTATTCTAAATTCTTACTTAAAATGATTAAGCACAACATTCAACTCATGCTTTAAAAACAAAGCAAATAAATATGCGCACAGACGCAAGGCACTCAGCTCTCCACTCTACAATTTTTATTAATATAATAGCTGCAATTTTCTTAGCACATCTCAAAATGTATGGCACACAAATTTCTTTTTTTTTTTTAAATATATCCTCTACTTCTCCTCTCTCCCTATGGTATGTGAGGAACTTTTACTAATCTTACCAAATATTGAAGCAAATTTAAGCAGCGTTAGGAGTTCTACACACAGCAATCTAACACTAAAAAATTGGGGTATTTCAGATCTTATAAAACTAGCTTTCCAGTCTTTTTAAATGGAGATGTGTCTTTTCAAAGTATTTTCTTAACTTTCTTTTTAAACTTTCAAGTATTACAAATCACTGGTCTTTTCTGTGTTTTAAGTATTCCAGAAAAAAGTTTCAGCCTTGGTATCTTAATAGGAAAGTTGATTAATATTTGTGGCAAAAGTGAGAAATAAAAATCATAAGAATTTTTTTTCCATTTTTTTCCAAGCCAAAGTGCTCTGCTTTCTGCACTTCAGAAGATGAGTGTTCTCTGTCTGTGCGAGGGGATGCGCTGCTTCTCCCCGCCAAGCCCACTGTTGCTCCCAGGTACAGCTCCCTCCATTTCCCAGCTCTGACCAGCATCTGAACCCTTGGTGACCTGCTCAAAAAGCCAGGAGGAAAAACAGACAAAAGATAAAGAACCAAAGATTTCCACTGATTTAATGAGCTGAATTAGCTCACTGACAGATTGAGCAAGTGCCAGAACTAGTTCAATGGAAGGAGGAAGAAGTCATCATAAAGGAAAGAGGCTTTTACACACCTTTGCTAATTTAGCAAGCTTTTAGATAAGCTTCAGTGTCTAGTGGAAAAATACTTTTCACGTAATTGGTATTGAAAGGGATTTTTGTTGATACTTATTTTCTAGCCAGCCAGAAAAAAGACTGGCAAAGATTTATGCAGACATCTGCATAATAATGGAATATGCATAATAATGCAATATCTGTAAATAATGTTTTAGGTTTTAGATATTAAAATGATAATTTAGAAAATATTGATTCAACTATCTGCTTCTTAATTTTCAGTTATTTTCACTTAAAGATAAGAATAAAATGCAGAGTGTGGAGAATGGGATGGGGAAAAAGGGAAAGCAAAGAAAGGGAAGTAAGTTAAAGTATTTTTCTCAAGCTTTATCCTTTTGAGTCATAAGAAAAATTGATTTATTATTACACGTTCTCTTCAGATCAATAAAGAATTAGGTAAAAATGAATAAGCATTGCCATTCCTCACTTTTTGGAGAAGTGCCTTTCATCCATACACTGGATAGTAAGTGGTGTAATACTGCATACATTTGCACATAGGTGTTTGATGCTGGTGGAGCGTTATTGCAGGAGGAGCAATTTATGTTGTGATAGCTTATCTTTGAGGTGCTGTATGGAAAGCAGGACAACAGTTTAGTGTGACTGGAGGAAAATCGGACAGTCAGTAGTGGCCTGTCAGGTGCGGTTTGGGGTACAAAGTTGAGATTGGCTGTACAGTCTAATCAAGCTGACATTCTCATGTGGGCATTTTGCCAGGCAAGACCAGCTGGCTGCTTCAGCCACTTGGCTGCTGCCTACGTGGGCTGGGGGGGGCACATGTAAGGGAAGTGTCCCCAGGCACCTCCGCATTGCTTTGCAACCCTTAGCTTGGACAAATTCAAGTGGAGGTGCAAGATTTGTATGAAAATCTGGTCTTGAGCTCTCACATGTGCTAACCAGACTGTGAACTCTCCTCTGGCTAGAGCAGCCTGGGACTGAAGCACCACTTTGTTAATCTCCCAGACTAATGACAAGGTTTCTTTCAATAGAAAGTGCTGAGAAGAAGCAGAGAAAATGACCGAGTTCCTATCGTGTTATCTTAAGGTGATTACAGTGGGGAAAGAGCCCGGAGCCTGTCTGAGCCACACAGAAGACGCGAACACACGTGTCCACTCCATAGTGAAAATGAAACAAATCCTGCCTTTTCATGCCCTGGGGGTGTATGTCCACGTACTTGTACTGTGTGGAATAAAGGCTTTAAGCTCAGAAAGTCTTCTCCCTGCCTTTGCCTGAGAAGAAATCAGAGGAGGCTCCCTTTGCACTGCAGAGAGGGACCTCGGGCCCTGGGCTGGGGGGTGGTGGGGCCGGGTGAGGTGGCCCAGGGGGAACGACTGAGCCGAGCTGTGGCAGGCAGCCCATGGGCCGCGCAGAGGGCGAAGGGCAAGGGCTGGGGTGGGCAAAGCTAAGGCGGCTGTGGACGAGCCAGAGTTTGGACCAGACTCTGTGGGCACCACAGAGGGGACAGCAGAAGGGCTGGTGGTGAACCCTGATGTGAGCTTGGGCAGGAGATGGGGCAAATGAGGGGACACTGGGGTTTGGTGGGAGAACGCTGAGGCAGGTCTGAGGGGCCAGCAGAAGTGGGGGGCTTGGAGGTAAATGCTGAGGTACATCCAAGGGGCAGCAGATGATTTCCTGGGGGAAAACACAGAGGTACCTCAGAGGAGCTAGTGCACAGGTTTGGACAGCAAGTGCTGAGGTACCTCTAAGGGGAAGAGCAGTGAAAACAAGAAGGTTTAGCAGGAAACACAGTAGCACCTCAGAGGGGCCAGCAGAGGATGTTTTGGGAAACACCACGGCACCTCAGAGGGTACTGAGAGGTGGGTCCTGCAAGTGCAGGTAGCTGATGGGTGAGCGGCCTGGGCAGGTGATGCCGAGGGACATCGATGGGGACAGTGGGAGAGGCAGGGGACTTGGGCAGGAAATGGTGAGGAACCTCAGAGGAAGTTTTGGTGGGAAACACAGAGATATTTGAGAAGGAACAGTGGGGGAAATTTTCATGGGAAATGCTGACCCACCTCAGAGGGGATAGCAGGAGAGTTTGGCTGGGAAACGCTGGGGTGCCTGAAAGGGGGCAGTGGGAAGGATTTGTCAGGAAGTGCTGAGGTACGCTCAGAGGGGACAGCAGGTGGGTTGGGACAGCAAGAAGTGAGCAAGAGCTGAAGTAACGCACAAGTGTCAGCAGAGGGATTTGGGCAGGAGGCAGTGAGATGCCACAGAGGAGACAGTGGCTGGGAGGGACATGGGTGGGAAACGCTGAGGTAACTGAAGCTCGGGGCGAGCAGGTGGTTTTGGCAGAACGTGCTGAGGCATCTCAGGGCCAACAGCAGGTGCTTCTGGCAGGTGGTGTTGAGGTACCTCAGAGGGGGCAGCTCCAGCATGTAGAAGAAATCACTGAGCTACCTCAGGACAGACCAGTGCCAGCATTTTGGTGGGTAACGCTGAGGTAACACAGAGAAGAGAGCGCTAGGATTTGGGGGGGAAACGCTGAGGTACCTAAAGAAAAATAGCACCAGCGCTTTGAGGGGAATTACTGAGGTTTCAATAAACAGAGATGGCATTTGGGGGCAAAAGGTGAGTTGCTTCAGCATGGACATGCAAGTGCTTTGGTGGTGAACACTGGGATATCTCAGAGCAGGCAGCTCAGATTGCTGAGGAACCTCGGAAAAGGCAAAGCCAGCATTTTGGGGAGAACTGCTGAGGTACCTCGGAGCAGAAACGTTTCGAGAAACCTCAAAACGACAGCATTACGCTGGGAATCACCGAGGTCCTCAGGAAAAGCCAGCATTTGGGGGAAGGGCTAATGCCAGCACTTTCTCACGAATCGCTGAGGTACTTTGGGAAAAACATTGCCAGAATTTTGCCAGGAATTGCAGAGGTACCTCAAGGAAAAGAGTGTCAGATTTTTTCAGGGGAATCTCTGAAGTACCTCAGAAGGATAATGCCAGGTGTGGTTTTCAGCTGAGCAGGAAAGCGCAGGCAAGGAAGTGCCAAAGACTTGTGTCCTGTGTGAGAGAATATGCAGTTGTGTGCGCATCAGAGAAGCACAAGGGTTTTGCAAGAGTTGGGCTGTGCGGTGAAGGACATGGGCAGGAGGAAAGCAAATCTATTTCTCATATCACACCTCTAATCCAGGACTAGTCTTACCCAATTTTCTAGGCTAGCCTCATACTATGTCATGATCTAGAGACATGGCACATCCAGCAAATACGCACAACATTTTACTGAAGACTTTGCTTCAAGATGTGAAATGTACCCGTGAACTCACTGGAAAATAAAATCACAGTTATGCACTGCTGAATTTGGGATTTTTTTTTCTATGCTTACTGGATAATAGATCCAAAACCTTGTAATTGCCAAAAAAAAGTGGCTTCTACATTTTCAAAGTTAAGGAGCTTAGTAATAGCATTCCAGGTTTTGGGGGGATTGGAACGTTGATTAGGCTAGGACAAGCACTGTCCTCACCAGTCTTCTCGTCAGTGTAGGTACACAATACAAGTGCTGCAAAAATGACTGAAGGAAATCCAAATCATCCACCTACTGTTATAAATTTCTCACCACCATTAAAGATATATTGCATCATGGAGGGAAAGAGATAGTGGTGTGCGTGTTCATTAAGAATATAGGTAAGAGTTTTGGTGGCCTTTTGAAACTAAGTGCACTGCGTGCCAAAAGTCAGATTGACTTCAGTGTGACTTGGAGCTTTACAGTATTAAACTAAAGTTAAAAACAAAAACAACCCCCCACTTCAGTCCCTGGAGATAATAAAACAATGCAAAAATGTTCCACTGCTAGAAACACGAAATGTTTCAGTGCTAGAAACAGGAACAACTAAGCAGACAAGAATGCTTCAGCTTAGAAAAGACAGGACTAAGGGAATTGCAGAATTGCCTGCTAAGGATGCTAAAAAGCTACTTGGTTTGTGGGACAATTAGAAGCTCAAGGAAAAGAAATTCAGCAAGGGCTTTTGAATATGGAGAAATCACTTTTAACTCAAAATGTGTATAAGGGTGCAAAGTTTTTGAGGCTGTGAGAGTAGTCAGCAGGAGTACGCTTTCACTTCTCTTATCTTCTACCCTAAGCATCTGCTTGTGGCCACCCATTTTATAGCATCCATTCATTCCAATGGTGCTTTCTTCCTATAACAGGCACAGGTGTCTTCATCTGCATTGTATTTTTTTTATGTGGAATGCTTTCATCTGTGGTTTTATAAAATCAGTTGCTTGATAGCATTTCTAGAAGTACTCAATTTAGTTGGTTTCCCTGAAATCACACCTTCTGCTTTCTTCAACATGTGCTTCAGCTCACAGCTCAAAAATAGTTGAGACAATTAATTGAGATCGGAAATTAAGAGGAAGAACAGGAGAACTCTTACAATCAATTTCTATTAGACCTAGTTTCCCAAATTCCTTTAACTAACTGATACGTAGGACACTGATGCCAGCGGAATAGGTTTCCCCCTGGTTGAATCACGCTTAGCCACTTCACACTGGAAACAAACAAAACAAGGGTATCTAATCCAGCATGTGTGTTGTATGGAAAAACTGCTCAACTTGCATGTTTTAAATCAAATGAGGATCCAAATGGTTATTTGATTTATTAATGCCACATAATTAACCAGCAATCAGTTCCCCTACTTGCACCCACCCTCTGTTGGAGATGTGGATGCTCCAGCTTAATGTGTGCCTGTGCTGCTCCCTACAATCTGCTAATCCACATGGCAGTGAGAAAGCTCCCTACGAGGTCATATATGCACTTCTGAGCTGTGAGCTCCTATGTGTTGTGCCCGTGCAGCCACTCCACCAGCTGGATACAGGCTACTCATGGCATTTCACAGCAGTGCTGCTGTGTCTGGACTGGATGGAGGTTGCGATGCCCCTGGGGTGACTTGGCAGTGTCAAGCCAGGTTTTGACTTCTGCGCTGTTCCTGCTTCTCTCTCCCCTGTTACAAATTTTAAAGCTACTTCTTTTCAAGCTGATTCTTCTGGTTTCAGAAGACTCTTGGTAAATCTCTAATTACTATTTAATCTGGCTGGTGGTCATGTTCCTCCTTAGAGTTAGCATTCCTTCCTTCTTAGTGTTACTCCTTAGTTGCTCCAAAGCTGTTTGGGGCAAACATCCACTCAGGCAGCTTTAGGTGTTTCATAAAATGAATAACTTTTGTAAAATCACATATTGCTATATACACAGAATGTGTTTTCAAGCCTGCTGTGTTCTCTTTATTCTTGTCCACACTATGCTATTCCTTTCACTTGTTCTGCTGTGTTTTAAACTAATTTCTAAGAGGCTTTTAGGCTCATCATGAAAGTGAATACAGGAAGAAGTTCTTTATTCTACCTGCATATACTCATTAGCATGCATAAGACACCACAAGCCAAAAATCTTTATTGTAGAGGAAAAAGTAAATCTATTTGGACCTCATGAGATAGGAACTCCCTTCTTGGAAAAGAGAGGGAGCTAAGGGAGGAGAAGCATCATGGTACAGCAACTTGAAGTAAAACCTGAAACCACCTGCTGTTCACTTGAGCTTGAGACCTGGATAACTATGTTTAGATGATTTGTGGTCTATTAATTTTCTCTTCTGCCATTAATTATCTAGTGTGTTAACCATCAACAATTTTCATTTGAAGTCTGATTTCTAAGCAATATGGCATAATAAAAATAGCACTTTCTACTTGAAAGTGATAAAAACATGATTCTACTGTTTGGGTCCAGGCTGGTTTGGTGGAAGCTGGATACTTCCCTTAACTGCTGAGGAATTTATGCTGCTAGTGCCACATTATTTTTACATATGCAGGTCTCAGTTAGTTAGTGCTTCTAGTTTCTTTTATCCAGTTAAGAGAATTATAGGGACTGCCTGAAACTAGCTTGTCTAAAGCTCTGAATTAAATTTTACTTTAATGAGGAGACAATAAATGACAAAAGATTTCTTATAGAAGGACAACGTTGAGTTGTCCACTGTCCTGAAGACAGAATCCTGTGTACGGGGTCTGTTAAAAGCAGTATTTTGCTTCTGTTGCCAACAGGTTACTCAGGAAAGTAAAACAAAACAAAAACAAACAAACAAAAAACAACTTAAAACTTTTCCTGGCGAAGGACATGATATTACTGTAGGAGATGTCCCATGCACTGCCCTACAGATTTTCACAGTCTTGTCTTTCGGTGTGGTAGAATAGAGAGAAAATGGGCTACAGTCACAGCTAGAGGGAAAAAAAAAAAAGATTAATTTCCTTCCTTGGAAGGAGGGAGAATGGCTTAGATGATTGTTTCTTTAGAAGCAGTACAGTTGGATTAACATGCTTCTTTAAAAAACAGAAAAAGTATTTGCCAGCCACTTAGACAGAAAAGGATGTCTATCTTTTGAGATATATGTGCCTTTCCAAAGAGATGGGAGAGTCCTTGTCCTATAGGCTATTCTGTCTGGTAAATACTTTTGGGCCTCAGTTCTGAATCATCAAGTAGCTAGAAATGTATTTATGGGCAAAAAGTTCCTCAAATTTCTTCAAAAAACCATATTAACAGATAATTACACACTGGATAGTAGAAGCTGTTCTAAATACAGCATGACAAAGCCACAATTTTTATTCTCGTCAGCCACGTCTTCCTTCCTTAGAGATCTGCTTCCTCCAATCTATTCTGCTGCCAGTTATCTCTTGAAGTCAATATATTTAAAAAATAGTTACTATATGAAAAACAGTATCTCAAAGCAGATCCTGATACTGAGGTGAAGCTTTCCCTCTGATTATTCATTTTCATCTAGGAGTCTAAGTATTAGTAGATCTGATGTAGATCTGATGCTGTAGACCTGATTTCTGTTTATTGTGTCTCAGGACGCTTTGCACTGAGGACTTCCTCTATTCTACCCAGCCAAGAGCATATGTTTACATCTGTGCATTCTTTAGGCACAGTTTTAGCATGTCACAAGTTCGGTCACAGGACAAAAGCTTGGGGGGAAATCTATAACCAAAAAGACAGTTTAGAGCCAAAATGCATACCAGACTAGAAGTGGGCTTGGCCTCAGAACTATTTACCTTCGCTGAGTAAAATCCTACTTAATTTCATATTTTAAATGAGTAAATGGAAGAATCTTAGCATCAAGTTTAAACCTTATCATTATGTTTAGAGTTAATTTTTAAAATTATCTCAGGAAAGCATAGATTTCAGTGGAAAAAGTGACTGTAGATAAGAACTATGCAATCTGTTATCCGGAAAACAAAGAAATCTCCTGTCATGACAGGTTCTGAAATTTGAAAAGCCCATGGAAGTTGGTATAATTGTTTTAAAATGTTCCCACAAAAGCATTTTGTAATTAATAGTATTCATATTTCTCCACTTTTTTCAATTTTTCATGTTACTTTATTTAAAAAGCAAATGTATGTATGTTTGCAGCACAGCTAACTTTTTTAATAATAATCTAGACATTACAGAGAGTCATCACTACTTAAGAGTTTAGTCACATCTACAATACTCCACATTATGACTACTTCTGAATTAGTGTGTTGAGTTTCAGGGCTTCTGAGCAATTTTAACTTTTAGTATAATATTGCAGGTTGTCATATCTCTCATTTCATAAAACTTATATCACCACAGGTGTCATAAAATCCTTCCATAACCAATTGTAAAAATAATATCAGTAGCATCACTGCAAAAATATAAATAGGGCAAACAGCATATTTCTGTTGGAAGAAATCTTTATGAAAAATTTGCACAAGTTACTAAAATTCTTAAGAAAGGTAAAGCTCCTCTCTCCTCCCCAAGTATTTCATAAAGAAAGTTCACCTAATTCTGAGCACTTGTTTATGAAAGTGCTACTCTATCACAGCATGACTTAGGAGAGTTTCTTAAATTATTGTCTATTTTATGAAAAATAGCATTTTTTAATGTTATAACTGTAGAGAATAAGGCCAGCAACCATTGAAAAAAAAAATCCATTAAAACTAACACAGTTACTCAGATTTATTTTCTATATCACTGGAAAAAATTGTCTCTCTCCACTCTCAAAAGTGAAAAACATCTTATATAAAAAAAATTAATGGAACACTATGAAGAATATCAGCTGTCCCACATCTCCCATTAACAATTTTGCATACTAAAAAAAGGACCAGTGTAACATTTTTGGATCACCTTTGATTTCTGCCATAAAGATGGAGCCTTTTTCTGGGTTGTTCCCATTTCTCAGTAAGGAAATAATTTATGTTGAAGTCAAAATTCTATCTTGTGTTAACCGACAGCCATCACACTTCTGAAGATACCTGAAATATCTTCATTTTATTGTCTATTCATTACAGTAAAATCGAGTTTATCAGACCCTAGACAAGCTAATTTCATGCAGCCCCTATAATTCTTTTAGTCCAGAAGCTTATGCTTACATGAATCTGATGCCCATGTTGAAGACAGTAAAAACAAGTACCAACATACATATGGCAAATAAGATTGGGCTTACGTACAAACACACATACAAGCATCGTACGTCATGTGTATGCAGAATGCGGTGGGAATCGTAATGGAAATTAACTAAGTTTGAAGGGTGGTGGTGGATAGAAGAGAGTCTTTCAAATACAAAATGTCTCTTTTCCTCTGTGGTTTGGAAGTGACTCAGTAGAGATTAAGTTTTGCCTATGTTGCCTATACTCTGAAGATCTAAAGTTAATCAGCTGAAGTCTAACACAATGACTTCTTTTCAGCTGACAGAAGCTCCCCAGAAAAACAGTAAGCCGTAATTTCCATTTCTCATTTCATGTAGGACTCACAAGCTATTTAGAATCCCCCTGGGCTGCTGACTGCTGGATGGCTCACAGGCTCCTGCCAGGTCAGCCAGCACTGCGGCACCACAATCAGAGGCGTAGACTGCTTGGCTAATGCAATGTCAACATCGCTGTTAAACATGTGGAAAAATTTTAATTGTCAAAGAAAGGAAGATACACTGACCATAGCAAAAACAAACAACCCCCCTCTGCCCCCCACCATCATTATTTGGGGTACTCACAGGCAAATCCATTTGCCCAGACAGACTAGTAGAAACATACCAACACCAGAAAATGGAAGAGGTAGTGGGAAGGAAGACAGAAGGACTGCATGAAACAAAATCCAAGTGTAAACATGGCAGTTGTCTACAGAATTGTCCATCACAGATAGGTTTTCTATTAATTATAGGCTTTTTATTAATTATCCACTGGAAGTGTTACAGCCCTTTGAACACAGAAACCGTCAGCAATATAAGATGTACTTTTCTGGACAATAGGGGGAAACCCAAGAATGCACAAAGGAACAAAAATAATCCACTTCCTGACCACATTCACCACCCTGAATAAAGCCAAAATACTACTATCCAAAGCTTGAAAAGACTTGTAAGCAGATATCTGCGTGGCACACAAGGATCATGTGCCAACATTTCCTCAGCTCATGAAACTGCAAGCTCTTGGCCTGGCTGTAGTGAAACTGGTAACCTTTTTGGCTGCTAAAATAAATCTGTGCTCCTATTTTAAGGTGCAGAGTTCCTTGGTCTGCAATGCTCCGCTCAGCTGATCTTGATACCTAACCTTATTTATGCACTGTTTGCTTTTTGGAAGGAAACAAGTGTGCACTTTTTATCCAGAAGGTGCATTGAAGTCAGATCTCCTCTGCAAGAGTCAGGGCTTTGCAGGGCTCTTTCAAAAGTCACGACCTAAACTTGTTAATGATTTTATGAAAAGACAATCCTGCACCCAGCATTTTTCTTCCAAACTGCTGAAGAAAACCAACCTGACTTCACTCAGCCACTCTCAAGTTTTTTTCTCCTGGTTCTCCTGGATTCCCTCAAACACTGTTGCATTTCCACGTCAGCCATAGCAATGATGACCACTGACACTGTGCAAATTAATCAGCTCTTACTTCCCTTCCTATTATTCTGATTGTGTCTCTAGGCTTTTCTTCCGCTCTGATGCTCAGTGGCACCCCAAGAATCAGCAAAATATATCTGTGTAATTTGTCTCCTACTAGCTAACTGTAATTTGGACTTTTCTATTGTTTATTCTTGGCTAGATTTCAGCTTGCATGATGCCTGCCTATAAATTCTATGGAAGACAGTGAAAAGCTGTGCTGCTTCTAACCACAAATCTGAATCTGTAGCAAATACAAGCTTCAGTAGCCTCTCGTAGACAGTAACTGATATTCCAGTTATTCTGAGCTGCTCAGGTGGCCAGTCTTCCTCCTGCTCCCAAGCCCTCTTACAGCACGTGAGAACCGCTCTCAGAGAAATGCAGGAGGAAGAACTGAGAGGGAAGCAGCATTAAGTAGTAACACTAAGTTTACCATCCTTATTACCACCTGACACTATTTTCTCTCAACAGAACTTATCCCTCTATTTGAGTTTGTTTTTTCTTTAAAAAAGGGATGCTTCATATTTTACAGGAAAAAAACCCCAAACCTCTCCTCAGAATTCCATGAAGTGGAGAATTAAGTGAACGATCTGACCTTACACAGCAATATTGTTTTGATTTGGCTTACACTCTGTTGTTAATGTGGTGTATGCACAAACACCATTGGAAAAAATGCCTTTGCTTTTTTCAGTCAAAATATTTTGAATTAAAAGAATGTGAAGATACTCAGCAGCAGCTTCTTACCTTTACCATATGACCTCAGTAGCTAAGACAAGATTACATTTTATAAACATCAGGTGGAAATGCTGATTATGGGTTCTATTTGTAATATCCTATCACCAGAAGCAAATATTTGGAGATAGAAGACCTTTTGTTGACTTAATATTCTTGAGGGATGCTGTGGAATAATTTAAGTGTTTTCTTTAAGAGGCTGAATAAAGGTCAAATGAATCCTTAGAAAACACTCTCTAGCACCATATACTATTTAGATGTTCCCTAAGAAGAGATTTAAGAATCAGGCAGTTTTACCTAATATAGTTCTAGGCGATGTCTTTCCTGAGGAAGGCTGGGTTAAATACTGTTCTTGGAAGAATGACAGTTAAGGATATGATTATTGCAGATTAGTGTTTTATGTACATGGTGACTCATATAAAAAATGCCTTTATAAGTCTGTCCTCATCTTAATGTTGTAGTATCATGTGCACTATTTCGAAAGAATGCTTTGCAAGCCTGCAAGGGTGGTTATAAAGCAATATTGTTTGTTTGCTTGTCTGTCTGTCTGTTTGTTTGTTTGTTTCCCCCTTTTCAAATGCTCTGACAGGAAGAAATTGGTTTGCTTGATACTAAAATTAGGGTTTCCTTGAAAACGAAAAGCAAAAATACTTCATAAGAAACAGTTTGCTGAACAAAAAGTTAAGTATTTCATTGAAGATACTAGTAAGGAAAAATCAGTATTAGCTATGAGTTCCTTTTTTCTTTCCCAGTAGTCCAGCATTTGGTATATTGTCACAAAATACTGAAACTGTATTATTCTGACAGTGTGCTAAATCATAACACTTTATGATGTTTTGAGGCATGGATACTGTTTTAAGTAAAAAAAATCTTCAAATAATCATTGAGGTAGCAGGAAAGCAAAATAATTACGCTCTAGCTTTGTGGTTAGGACATGAGATACTGGTTTCTAGTTCCTGCTGCTGTGAAGTTTTGGCTGGCTGCATGAAGCAGAAATTTGACTGCATGTACTAAACAGTTTGGAAACATCTGAAATCATATATTCCAGTGAGTTTACAGTTCACCAGAGAAAATTCACCCTAGCCAAAAGGAGATAACTTGCTGAATCTTGACATGTATGGGTATGCCCTGACCAAAATATTCAACTACAAGATGTTTTTCATATTATTTTAATTATCACACACCTTTTTAAACGTTGTAAAAAATATTTACCTCAAATCTTGTGGCAAGGGTAGGTTATATGGCAGAGTAACCAGGACAATTAACAAGACCATGTGCTCCACACAAAATATAGAAGGTGAGCAGTTCCTTTATCTGCTACTGTTTGAGAACACATCCTGCTTGTTTCTTTTAAAGAGAAGCACATTGACTTCTAATAACAGAATTATTGTTTAAGCAGAATTTGTATCAAAGTTAACCACTCTAATTTTTAAAAGTATGTAATTCAAGATAAGTAGTCTTAATTTATGGTCTTAATTTAACCAGGGCAGGCCCAGGTTTATGACATTCAGTCAAAGGCACCAGATTCTTTCTTAATGCCACATCTTCCTCAAAAAACTTGACATCTCAAGCCATTTTGCTTGCTGAGCCTCCTCCTTTGCCCCAGACTGACTCTCTGCACTCCTGCTGGCCTTTGTCACTAGTTGTTTTCTGATTACACTTCTTTCTATCCCTTCATGAAAAAATCCAACTCAAACAGACTAACTAGAAGATTAGTTTATAAATAAAACATTTTGGAAAGAAAGCGGACTTTTCAAAATAACATGTTTTACCTTTCTCAAGTTTTCACAAGCACTGATTGTTAAAGGGTTAAACCAAAGTGTTAAACAAAACAAAAAAAAATCTGACTTAATCATGCTTCAGATACATTTTTGTGCTGATACAAAAGAGAAGAATCTGTCAAAACCTTGAAAGTCCTCACAGTGAGGGGACATTATTTCCTGACCAGCTGTTTCTTCCATAAAGAAGTTCTCTCTCTGGACTCTGAGACACCTGCCTCTTCTTCTCCTATCCAGTTATCCCTTGATTCCCTCTGACTCCTCAAAACCAAATCAACTCCCTCAGTGTTCTCCAGATTCAGATTCCCCGTGCAGCTAGTCCAACAAGGTCCTATTACTACAGTGAAAACTGTATGGGCATGAGGAATCAGCCAGGATTTCACTAGCTGTTCTCATTTCAGTACTCGATGCTGAACTATTTTCTTCTGCCTCCTCCAGAGAAACAGTATTTCTTAGTTGGATAACCTGTGCAAGTGTGCTTGTTTTGGTGGAATAACCTAAAAATTGGAACTTGACATATGAAAAAAGGTTGAAGGAACTGGGTTTGTTCAGCCCAACAGGGGAGATCTAATCATAGTCTTCCACTGTCTAAAAAGCAGTTACAGGGAAGATGGAGGTACTTGCTTCACAAGGATGCAGAGTGGCAGGACGAGAGGCAACAGGCACAAGTTACTTTAGGGGTAAATCCACCTGAGTATAAGAAAAAGATTCTTCACCATTAAAACAATTAACCATTGCCCAGGTTGTCCAGAGAAGTGATGGAACTAACCACACTGGAAATATTCAAGACTCAGCTTGACAGGTCCCTGGACAGCCTCATCTCAGGCCCTGCTTTCAACACAAGGTTGGGCCAGATGATCTCCAGCTGTCCCTTCCAACCTAGACTTTTCTATGATTCTGCGATACTAACTTTCATTCACCCTCAGGCTAATCCTGGCTTTGTGTGTAGGCTGAGCATTACTCACACATCTCCTTGTAAAACAGCATCTGTCTCATTCCTATTTTCAAGAACTGTTTTTCCGTATTGTATTTCTGCACCTTCTCCACCCACCCCTCTCAGAGACTTCCCGTTTCAGCTCCAGTTGCCAGCTATTTAAGTAAATCAGTTAAAGACTTGGGCTTGCTTTTGACACTCCCAGTGAAGTGTCAACAAAGCAGTATAACAGTTACTGCAAGATGCTGACTTGGTCCGAAGGTTATTGTACAGCTGCACTTAGAGAAGGCAAGAGAAGGAGCTGCAGAAATTCCCAGCACTCATATTATTTTAAGAAGCACTAAACATTTTCTAACAGAAAAGAACCAAAATCATATCTATCCTATTATATGTAATAAGCATTCACACCACCATGTCCATTGTATATCTTATTCTAGTCCAGCTTTTATTGGTGTACAACCACTTTTAAGTGTTCCCTGGCTCTAAATGATTGGTCACTGACCAGAGATTATGTATCTAAATTAAAAAAAGAAAAGTAAATATAATGAACTTGAAATCAAATAAATATAATGGACTTCAAATCAATCTCTTCTCTCTGCAGCTTTCCAATTTGTGCGCGGCTTCTTATCTGAAAAGCTTCATATAAAAACCAGTGGAAATAAACAGGTCTAACAAGATTTGCTTTTATCTTGACGGATCTGTTCCTTATTGACTTTCACCCACATTACATAATTATGCATAAGAAGTTTAAGCGTGGTACCTAATAGTTTGGTCAACCATCATGAGAAGTCTAACCATATCAGGTTAACAGATGACTTTCCAGATTTTCATGCAATGAAAACATGTAAGGAATTGTTACTACAGTAGTATAACTTCTTTAATAGATCCAGCCTCAGTATTCTTTTGCAGGAATGTGCTATTCCAACTGTACAGCTAGTGTGCTCAAATGAAAGCTGTGCTTTTTTATGAGGAAGTGAGCCTCTAAGGTAAGAACTGGAGCACTTTTAAGTCCTTTGATGACCACTCTCTTGGAGGTCAAGATCCTATTTTCTTCCAGGAGATTAAATTAGATTCCTAATTAATTCCTCTTAATTCTTAGAATTAAATTCCTAATTTTTCTGAAAAAGATTTCCTCCCAAGTGACTAAATATTGAGGCAGCTGCTTCTAGAAATCCCCAGAAGTGACTAGGGAAGCCATAAAGCTGAGCTTAAATGTTGCTGGCAGGCCAGGACCATAAACCTTGAGTTCAGAATGCCAAATAGATATATTTATGCTCTACTTCCTTACTAGTTTATTGGTTTAATTTATGCTCATAGTCAGCCATATTCTGTGTTTTCCACAGTAAAGCTGCATACTGCATAATCTGTACAAATTACTGCTATTTGGCTACTTCTGTTACTCTTACTTCAGACCACTATTGAAAAAATAATCAAAATACAATTGGTTTCACATTAGCTTTTTATACACTTTACCAAAAAAAAAAAAAAACCAAAAAACCCCACACTTTTTTGAAATCATAAGGGAGCAAACGTAAAACAAAGCTGCTTTTTAAAGAGTCCATGGCAGCATATTTACCATCACTAATCCCTTCTTACTGTGATTTCACTGCCATCTCTCACTGAAATGGCTCTGGAGACATAGGACTGTTTTAGAAGGATTGCTTTATAAATAAGCCAGAAAATGCAGAGCGTGAACCAGTCTATTTCTATTGAAGAACAAATAAATCTCTTTGCTGTATTTAGGCAAGGTCACTCCTGAATTATTTATTACATGAAAACTTGACTAATATTTATACAGAATGCTTTGTTTCTCTCCTTTTCAAATAAGTTTACTACTATCATATTTCGGAAAGTGCAGGTTGCTGTTGATGATCAAATCTCAGAAGTTAAGGTGGCTTAGTTCAAATCTTTGTCTGTAGTTTTTAACATTGAAATGCACATAACTTAAAAGAAAGCCAGCTCTAAGTTATGCTATTTTCATAATAGGAACAGGGGTAGGGAAAATGAGGATAAGAAATATCCTTGAACTGGCTGGATGATGTAATTCAATAGAATTTTGTTAATTAAAATATCCAGGCTTTTCAATTTCTACTGATCTTCCTACTAGTTCTGGAAATTAGAAAACATTGCAATGTGAGAGGCACTATGAATCAGCTCAAGGCAGGGGCTGGCGACGTGCTCTGCTCAGAAGTACTTTCTGATCCTGTTCTGCAGCCAGCAAAAAGTCACCGCAGAACCACGACACAGTCCTAGGTTTCCATGTGAGCCCTCCCATGCAGCCTTCCTGCTCCCCTGCTCACTAGCATGCAAAAGTCACCTTCCTCAGTTACTTTGGGAGTTTCATTTACACATGCTGCCAAAATGATTACAGATGAACACAAATATTAATACATTTTTTTGGGATATTGCTATATGCATGTAGTGGTGTGAATGCAGTACTTGTAAAAAGGCCATTAACACAGCCAATTTTTTCATGCTTAGTGACTTCACATAATGCTACTATGTCTTCGTAGTTTTCCACCCAGCAGTACTATCATTGGGCTCCTCACTGAGGACTTGCCTACTTGACTTAAGACTTGAGTCTTCTTGTCAGACTCAGAAGTTGCTTCCGTGAGATCTCTTTTCTCCATATTCCAAGAGACTGATCTTACAATAACATGCAAGAGTTTATATTCCACTAAGTCCAAAGTTGTTGCTTAACTTAGGAGACACCTGAGCTTCATAAGCACCACAGTATAGCCTTAAAAGTTTCCCAGGCACTTGAAGGCACTTCTGGTTTGATGCTTCAGACATAGCTAATACCAAATCATGCCTAAACCCGATCACAATCCAGAACATCAACATTCCTCTCCTTAAATCCCACTGGGACACTCTATCAGGCATTCCTGGGGAACACCTACTGAATATCAACAGGATCTGGTGTCTCAGGAAATGTAATGGCAATCACAACAGGTTCAAGAATCATAGCTAAAGGTACCATCATAGCACCACTTCCCTTTTTCTTCCCTACTATGCTCTAACGTTAGGGGCTGCAATCTGGAAGGGATGTGCTAGGCTCCAGTTCTTGTTTTCAATGATTTTTTTTAAATCCACATGCAGATGATTGTAAAGTATATGCTCTGATCTTGGGACAGTGTCTACAACCTTACTCTCCTCTTCTCAGGTAAGTAGCTTAACTCTTGGCTATAGAATCAGGTCCAATTTCTTATTCTCTCTGGTCCGAAGAAATAGATTATATCCTCATTAAAAACAAAGGGGAGGCAGTCCTGATCAAAGCAGGTATCTAGTGGTTAAAGCATGTGCTTAAGAGGTGAAAGCCTCAATCCTGATCTTACATAGGCAGAAACAGAATTGAAGCCAAATTCCTACATTCAAAGAAAGCCCTTTAACCTAATTACTTATTGTGTTAAAGAGACACTATCCTTAATCTCTTCCATGTTTTAACAGAGGAGACACAGAAAAACCTTTCCAAAGCTTTCAGATGCCCCCTAGCAAACAAGATACAAACATTTACATTTATAAGGGAGCACTAGACCAGATTTTCTTATTGCCTGAGACCTCCTTTGTTCAGTCCCAACATCCAGAAAAGAAATGAAGGAAGTGCATAGATTTAAGCTCTCTCTAGGCCCTCAAGATTTCCTGTTGGTTAGCTATGGTTCTGATAGTTCACTCAGATCCTACCTTGCAAAACAAGATCTCATTATTATTTCTTAACTAGAATTTTTCTGTCTAGAGCTCCCTCAGCTGAGATTTATTCCGCGGTAGGGACCAACCACTGTCCAGTGAACCACACTTTCTGACTCAGAGCTTTGAAGAACTGTCTGTCTTCCAGAATGATTTCTCCTAAGTGAAAATCTGATTCTTAGGCACAAATTCCTATCACATGATCCATCCTTGATTGCATTCATCTAGAAACCATACCCTAACAGATTAGTTTGTTTACTGACACTTTCTCAACCTGACAGGCCGAAATATTGTAAAAATGGCAGTGGATCAGGTATCAAGTTTAGAATTTTAGAGCAGAACTCCGTTTCTTCATAGCCATGTTGGGCTTTGGCAAATTTCTTTTTCCATGTGACGTTGGTTTCATTTCTGCCTTTTAGAAATCTCTTTACCTTCATCAGTAGAAACAGCCGCATATTGGGCAAAGTGGGAAGTAATAATTAGGATACTAGAAATCCTAATTCTAGATTAGAAATAATCCAAGTAACTACTTCGAGCACCTATAAGAATCTGTTGTTTCTCATAAAACAAAAATGTAATGCATTTCAAAATGAATGCTCATGACTCAGAGTAATACTGGAAACTAGAAAAACATGAACATAACTATGCTATACGTTAAATGTAACCAGGAAGTCAATGTGTTAATAAATCATTTGGTTCTGATGTATTTTTACTTGATAGAGTCACAAGAAGTCTGCCAATATAGTTCAGACATTTTGAAAAGTTGTATTTGTAGAATGAACATTGGTTCCTTGATTGTAATACTACTAGATTTGGGGGGTTTTTTTTGGGGGGGGGGAGTTTAAAAAGTTTCGGCTTATAAACTTCTACGTCACTGCTGGACAAACGAGTGTGTACAAAACTTAAAGATTCAGTGTTGTTGTCTAGAATTTGATGTGCATAAACTTGGGATTGTTTGACAAAGGAAGCATTGCCATGTACTGTCAGAATGCTTATCCACATATCACCGTGTTCTTAACCCACAGAGCATGGCTTGCTCAACATTTTCTCTGCCACCTCCCAAAAAAACAAAATCAATAAACCTGGCAAGAATCACTGAAAATACTAATAGAAGTCATGCTAGACTTGACTGTAGTAAAATCTATACGTAGCACTGGTGATATTAACTGTTTTGTTATCAGGATCTGATTTGGACACTTTGGGGTCCAGGTATTTTAGTGAATATGCTCTTTCATCAAAGCAGAAAGATTTTGTGGAAATGATGTTATTTTGGTGCAGGCTTTCTATTTAGGTCTTCTAAGACCTGAGATGATTCTCCCCTTAGAAGTGAAAGTAACTCATTTGAAAAGCGATGCAGTATCAGGTCCTGAGATCTCTTGCCCCCAAAATGATGCCATGTATGATTCAGGTTCTTTTATTACCAGACACAAAATTACTTCCTGATATTTAAAGTGAGAAAGAATAAATCACAATTTCAGAACTGTCAGTTCTCATAAAATCAAGCTCTTGAGGTCTCCTGGGCAACCTGCTCCAGCTGACCCTGCTTGAGGAGGGGGGTCAAACCAGATGATTTCCAGAGGTTCCTTCCAATCCTAGTTCTTCTGTGACTCTGGTATGAAAAAGCAGCTTTTAGCAGGCCTCACTAACATTGTGTGAAATAAGGCCATAATGGATCACTGCAAAAAAACAAAACAAAAACAAACCTAAAATATAAATTGAACAGCTAAGCAGATGCATTTAGTGCACAGCTGTATAGCAGAAATGTTAGGTAGAATATTTTTGGAATGTATGGAACAGTGTAACAAGTTATTCAGTATGATGATTTGGGGGGATTTTTTTGGTTTTGGAGCATGGAACTACAGTCACACAGTTAGACAATAGCTGCAGAAGCAGTCCATTGATTTACTGCTCTAGGTATCTAAAGTTATAAAGAAAATGACTGGAACTCCAGCTGTACCTGAGCAATTTGATTTTCAGACCTAGCTGGGGAGAAGGATGACTCCCAAGGTTTTTTGGTTCCAGGCCTGCTTATCTTTATCCTACACTAAAGGTTAATGGTACCACTTACAGAAAAGAAATAAACCCTAAAACAAACCCTTAAATACTTGGTTTTGGAAAGTGTCCCAGATCGTGTTACAAGTAATATAAATCCAGAAATGAGTGTGATGTTCTCTCCCATGATAGCTACAACGCTTAAGCCATGGCCTCCAGTAAACTGAGGCTTTTATCAGTACAATGCACTGGCATCTCTTCTGTGCTTTGTTTAGTATGTGGAAACAGCAAGTTGCAGAAATTAAACAGTAGCCTAGCTATTTGAATTTGTTCTTTATTCAAGATAATTATTTAGAAAGCAGGAGAAACAATCAATTATAGTAGCGAGGATTTAAAAGGGAAATGAAGAACTGAGTAATAACACACATGCAAAGGGGCAAAACTTAAACTTTTCGAAATGCATACATAAAATAAGTGCAAAATAAGATAACTAAATTTTTGTTTTCTAGATGAAGCACCAAGAATTACTAGTGGGTAAAGTCAAAGCCTATTCAAATAAGAAAACTCCCTGACTGCTCTGTATTAGAGGAATTAAGTATATATTTCCTAACTCACTGCAATATCTAGTAACAGGAACAAACTGAAGACATGTGTTAGAAATCTTGAGGAAACAACTGGTGTAAATTGGGTTAATTAAACCTTGCTGAAGCTTAGCATTGCGTCTGTTCAGGAAACTTTATGGTTTGTAGTGTTTTGAATAAGGCTTATTATTCTCTGGGAAAGCCAGCAGGAGGTTTCACCTATCTTCTAGTGGCAAAGCTGCTTTAAGAGTTCCCCTGTGCCCAAGGGTGTTTGTTCCAGCGTGCAAAGAAGGGCAGGAAGTGACTGCCTCAGCAGTTGTGCCAATTCACTGCTTGTGGGCTGTGCTGTAAACCTAGATCAGTTCTCTAACCGAGTTAAACAAAAAAAATGCACAAATGATGTTTCTGAAGTCAGCAGGAGTCCCTGAGATAAAGCCCACCCCTGGATAATTTTCTTTGCAGAGGCAGATGTGGTCCACAAATCCTGCTGAATTTTGCCTATTATCCGTGAACTGTGAACCATAATTCTACTCTTCTTCAGCAGAGGAGGGAACTCGCTCCCGTCCTCCTGATCCGGCTGCCCTAGGACACTGAGCGCAGCTGACACCGAACCACACCCTAAAAAAAGAGAAATCACGAGTTCAGAGCCAGCGTGGGAGCCTCCACAAGCAGTAGGAGGAAACCTGAGAGGCACAAAGAGTTGGTTTTGTAAGTGCAAAGAACCCTGTTGCCTGCCCTTTGATTCCCCTTCTGGTGAAAAGGATAGTTTTGTTCATTCTTTGTTAGTTTTGTTTGTTAATAAATATATCTGTTGCCAGTTGTTCAAGTAAGAAGAAATCTGAGATTTGATTCTTTGCTATCTACTTGAATCAAAAGAGATAACAAACCATTTCCAATTATAAACATTACAGTCACTGGATTCTTGAATTCCTTCAGGCTGAACATGTAATTAAACATACAGGTCAAACTTGCTACAAAAATCAGCAATTCTTTATTATATCCTGCTTATGCATTGTATTCAGTAGCTTTTTTATTAGGTTTTAACATTTTATGATCTGTCATAACTGTTTCTGACTGCTTAGATAGAAAAGGCAATAAACTGTAGTCCTGATAACAGATTATGTAGATGCCAAAGATAAACAAGTAACAGTCAAACTCAGCTAAACTTAGAAGCAACTTCTGAAACACAGTATTCAATTTTGAGTTGTGAAAGGATTGTAGAATTAGTTGAATAGATGATAAAAATGGAAATCTAAACAATAAACTAAACAGTCTGTACTGCTCTGTCAGAAAACACTTATTCTCTGGAAAGGACTTTCTCCATTATTCTCTAAGGGGAAAATAGAAAGCTTATTTATTTTTGCTTGTCAGCATGTTTACCTCTGATAATAAATCATCTTGGTATTTTCATACCTGGACCTCTGAAGACTTTTACACACAAATGCTGCCTACAATTTGTACCATGAATAGAGTTGATAGTCAAACACAGAGCAGAACAGTTAAAACTTTGATCATTTCCAGAGCTGAATTTCCACATTGCTTTATCTTTTTCAAGTGCACAGATGCTATCGATCTACTGTTCTTAAGGACATTATGCTCTGCCTATATTCTTTACCAGAAAAGAAAATATGGAAAAGAGATGAGATTGGCTGATTGCCCAAAAAAGGGGGTGGCAGTGTCACGTACTGAATCTGGCTGAGGATAGTTCTAGTCAGTGGTAGACAAACAAATTATTCAAGAATGTATATAGCTTTATAATTATTGCAGTATTGTTTCTTAAATGGTGTTTTCTTCTTAGATATTCAAAATGAGTAAAACAGGTAAATAAAATATTCAGATTAGAATATTTCAGAGTAATGTATTTGGAACTGCTTGGAATCTGTAACGGCCTCTACTTTGATGCAAGAATATGACTTAATTTTATGCCATGTCGGTAGAAAAGTCCAGTCACAGGTGCTTAAATATAAAAAGGCCTATGCATGTGAAATAGTTTTCCAGGATGGAAACCTAAGCTGGAACTTAGTTGTGAAGAATTAAGTAATGAGAGTATGAATTTGAGGCCTTGTGGATGGCAAGAGGTAAAAGGGCAAGAGTGACGTTGCCACGAGATGAGAGCTAATGAAATGCCACATTGAGGCTCTGAACATGTGTAATCCTGCAGTAATTTTATAAGGCAACCTAGACAACACCCAAAGCGAACGCTTCAGAGTTGGTGACACCTTCCGCAAGGCCCAGCACCCCCGGGGGAGGCATACTGACCTACCGCTGCTGTAAGCAGCTTGAGCGCAGCTGTGGTAATAAACATGGTCCCCGGGGGAGTGTGAAAGGCCTGCAGAGCTCGGGAGGGCCGCTGAACCCAGGGCGCCCGGGGAGCCCACGGCCCTGGCACTGCACCCTGGCTGTTTCGAAACTGTGGGAAGCACGTGAAAAATTTGAAACAAGCAGGGTTAGGATCAGCTCTGCAGCTCTGGGGTAGCAACGCCATGCTCAGAAATGTGCCTGTTTCCATCTTGATTCTGCTCCCCAGTGCTACACTCCCAGCGCCGAGGTGGGCCGCTGCCGCCGGGGAGCAGCTCTAACAGCCCCCGGGGCTCAGAAAAACATCCTCTTCCAGGACTTGCAGCGTTTTACAGCTTTCCGTGCCGGGGAGGGGGAGACGGCACCCCCCAAAAACCGTCACTACAGCATGTGAGAAATCCCTTCTCCCCCTTAAAGCCGGGCCGGGGGCCACTGGGGCTGGGCCCCACCGCTGCGGCCTGGCTGCCTCGGTCGCCCCAGCAGCGCCCCGCGGGCCAGACAGGCCGCGCCGCGCCGCGCCGCCCCGCTCCACGCCCCGCCGCCCCGCTCCACGCCGCGCCAGCGGCGCCGCGCACGCGCCGTGCAGGCCAGGCCGGGCCGGGCCGCGCCCCGCGCCCCGCGCCGGGGGCGGGCCGGGCCGGGCCGGGCCGCGGCGCTGCCAGCGCGGAGGCAGCGCGGCGAGGCGCGGGGCATGGCTCCGCCGGGGTCGGGCGGGATCCCGCCGACTGCCCTGTCGCTGGGCTCCACGGCGGCCTGGCGGGAGAGCCGCGCCGCACTCGGTGGGTGGCGGCGGGCTCGGTGCTCGGCTGCGGGGGGGTCGCGGTCCGCGAGGGAGCTTCCCGCCGGGACCCCATACCCCCCGCCCGTCCGCCCACGGGCCCCGCCGGGCGCTGCGTGCGGGCGGCCCCGCGCTCCCGCCGGCCTCTCCCGGGCCGCGGTCCTCGGCCGGCTTGTCGGCCGCCTCCTCGGGGCCCGCAGCGGGGAGCGCGGGGGCTCGCGCTTTCCTCCCCGCGCCCCGGCCGCGGCGGGGTGGCCAGAGCGGGGCCGGTTCCCCTGAGCCCGCGGGCCGGGCGCGGTGCGGGCAGCCCCCCCTCGGCCGGCGGTTGCTGTCCCGCTGCCGCGGGGCGCGGCGCGGTGCGGAGGAAGCGCAGCGCCGCGGTGCTCGGGCGGGTAGCAAGAGACTCCCGGGCCTCGGCGCCCGCTCAGACCCCCCGGGAAACCGTGCTGCCCGTTGTCCTGGCGCGGGTGCCTCGGGGCGAAACCGATGCTAACGTGTGTGTCCTTCCCCCCCCCCTCCCCCCAGTACGTTCGTTTGGTGTGGTGTGGCTGCCGGTGTGTGTTGGGTTAAAACAAAGTAACGAACCGTGCAGCTTAGTGTTTGGTGACTTTTCCATACTTAGTTTTTACTTTCAGTTTAAATAAATTGGCCCACAAAGTAGAGATGAGTCAGATGATGGCTTCTGCTTCAGTGTCCGTTGTGGGCTTAAAGTTTAGCTTTTGAGAAGTGACTTTATTGTAATGTCTGAGATCTCCAAGAAGCACTCGCATATGGGTAAGCTGCAGAGAAGTTAGTTTTAGATGGTGTCTTCCTTGCTTATATTTAGTCAAAATGTTATGGTACTGATAATCTTCCAGGGAAACTGATTTTGTCGCCTGTGTTGTCTGAAGTGTGAAATGCAAGCACTAAACATATGGGAGTACAGTTCTTCGTGCAAATGTCTGCGCTTCTGAAATATTTGCGCTTAGGCTGAGGCTTGCTTTCTTATGGCACGACTTCCACGTTGATTGGCTTTATTGCACCTGAATAGCATGACATTGATAAGGGTGTGTCAGCTTGTCTAAGAGTAAACTTTTAAGTTTAATGGAAAGGCTTAACATAAAGATGCTTATTACTGTCGAATTAGGCACTAAATATTTCTAGTTTTTCTATCCTGTCTTTTGTAAATCTGTAATTATTGGTGCAGGTTGAGTGGATTCGGAAAGGACTGAGATACCTATCACCTGCTATTTGTTTCCTGAAAGCAGGAGGTTTTTGTCCAGTCTACCCCTCTCTTCAGGAGAGTGGAAAGAAATAAATACTACCAGGCACACCTGGTACCACTGAAGTGGTGCTGGAAACATAAGCATTATCAGCTTTTCTTAAAAAAAAAAACTAATCAGTTTCCTTAAAAGAGGCTAATCATCTTGAATATCAAACTTGTGCTAACTGGTGGTAGTTCTGCCCAAGGCACTAATACTTATTTCATGAGGTTTTGTGTGCAGAGGTGAGAGGAGGAAAGAAGTCTTGGATATTTTTTCTCCCTCTGTATCCCTTTCTTGATCATGAACCCCCCCCCCCCCCCCCCCCCGCCTTTGCTTCTCCCTAACTTTAGCATAAAATATTTGTAACAGATAAAAATTACAGTTGCTCTTTGTTAGGTTGCTACTTTTGGCAAACTACTGCACATGCTTCTACCTGGTGAGGTTGCTATGCGGTTTACTACTGGCATCTTAAGAGAGGATGTAAACAAAAGTTTTAGTAAACTGAAGGATGAGTATTCATAGGCCCATACTGACTTGTTACAACTGTCTATACTTAGCTTTGTTTTACTAAGCTTGAAGACAGTTATGCTGAAGAAATGGTAGTGTGGCACGTGCATTGGTAGAATTTGGTAACTATGGCAGTGATTTAGCCTGATGTATGTAGGTGGATAGGATTTACTTATGAAAGCTAAAAGCTGGCAGGCACAGCAGGAAATGCAAAGATATGAAAGCATGGGACTCATCTTTTCCCCTTCCAGTGGGATTGTCAAATGCTTTCTGCTAGTTTATTTGCTGCATCTTCACACAGACGATGTACTGATTTTGGATAAAAATGATTTTTGACTAGTTTAAAGTGGTGGAGATGTTTGTTGCAAAAATTCATCACTTAGTGTACTTGGTAGCATTGATTTAATGCTGTTTCCTAGGTGAACTTGCACCTGTAAATTTACCTATAATATGGAATGGCTGTAAATCTCAGGCGTGTCCAGGAGTGATTCTTTTTAGATGTAGCCAAATCAATTTGGTGTACTTTGTTAAATTTGTGAGGTAGCTGCATGTAGTGCATACCCTATTTGAAAGCTGAAATTTGAGAATAATTTTGCAACTGAAATGCAGATGCAAAGTTTTTATTGTAACTATTTTTTGCAATAGAAACTGTCTGCTGCTCAAGTAGTGATTAAAGCAATGACACCACAAGCCCTGCAGTGTTAACAGTGGTAAATAGTGTACCGTGAGCTTTTTCTCTCTTGTATATGCATTTTCTGAGTATTATCAATTGCTTTTTGTGTCATGTACCTGGTAGCATGGATTGGGTCTTTGTTCCTGTTGCGCATGTTGCGTTTTTTACTTTCTCAACAGAGAAACTGCTCTAGATATTTTACTCTTAGTTGCTTTCACTTTGAATTCTCAGTAACATCATATTCTTTCGTGGTGTTGTTATGAAGTTCGCTGTTTCTTCTTGGTTCATAGCAAGCTTCATCTGGGCATGTAGAAACTGGGATGGTTTAAACTTGTTGAGGGTTATGTGGGTTATACAATAATGCTTTTACCATAATTCATGCTTGCTGTTAATAGAATCTATCCTTGTTTAGGAGTGTCTCCTCCTTTTTTCCCCACTCCAAATACCTTTCACTGAAGCCTGTTCTAAAACTTTTTGCTTGCAACTTGGTGAAACAACGTTGATAGGGAATGTAATTCAGAAATAAGTAGGGATTCAGAAGGAATTCATCAAGGCAGAGACAGTCTCTTGAAATTCAGACAAGGAAACTTTTTCCATACCTACTATGAAGTCTGCCCATGTCGAGGTTAGCACAAATTCTGTGATGACTTCAGTCTCTAACTGGGATCCAGTAGAGTCTGATTTCAGTACTGTGCGAGACTCATGGTTTTATGCTTCTGAATATGATGTTGGATAGTAGGGATGATGCTAGGTATTGTGGGAAGATAGGTCATTCCTGAGACTTACTCCATCCATCTTACTACTAATGTTCTGCAAGTAAAACTAGTTCTGTAGTTAGAACTAGCTTTAGAGAAACCTGGTTGATTTTTTGCTTGCTTGCTTTGCTTGCTTTTTTGAGATACTACTTTCTGATTAACTACTTCCTAAACCTTCTGATGAAAGTTTTCTGGTCTGTTCTTGAGTTCCTGTTAGAGAACCTTAAACAACCTTGCTTGACCTTTAAGTTGGAAGTACTATTACTCCTTGTCATTATGTTCTTTCATCATGTTGCTTCCTTTCTCTCATCAGACTTCCTGCTTATTTCACTTCTGTTAGTAGCTTCTGGTTACTACAAGAAAGCCAGAAGCTAAGCGGAATTCACAAGCTGTCTGTTAGGTCATAGTTTTTTCTTTGCAATTCAGTTTCTAAATATCTCTTCAAGTGATGCTTTTGAAATAGATGGAGCAACTGGTAGGCAATGGGTTTTCTTTGCGTAGAGTTTTTCTCTCTTTCTTGCTGCCATTTCTAGTTTGTCTGGTCTCTTCTATAACCCTTGCTGGTAAGGCAAGGAAGCCTTATAGTTCCTGAATGTCTTAATGTGCGTTTGTTTTAGGCAGTGATATGTTCTGATTTGTGATTGGAATTGCCTGTTATTTAATCTGCATAGTTATGTGAAGGGAATTTGATTGCTGCTACCAAAGTGGATAAATACTATTTAAATCAGGTAACTTTTAAAAAGGATATTTAATTTGAAGTCGTGGCAAACTGTTCTGGCTAAACTTACTGTGATTAAAATAACAAAAACCCGTATTCAATCAATACATGATAACCATCACAGTTCTAAAGAACTTAAGAATTTGAAAAATGAAATTAGACTTTAATAAGAGAAACCTCTACAGTAGCTCTAGTAGAACACTTTATTTTACATTTAAATAAGCTGAATACACCAAGTGAAGGTAAATAGCTAATTAGGCTTGTTTCTTTCCCAGTCTGTGCTTGCTTAAAATAAGAACATATCCACCAGTTGTAAAATGCAAAGGGACATAAGTTGGCCATTTCTGGCATCTAATCAAATATGATATGAAACTCTACTTTAGTAAAATTTCTAAATAAAGTTTTCTTAAATTTATAGCATGAGGTATTTAGTATGTATTTAGGAAATTGAGCTAATATACAGCTTTTTGTTTGTTTGTTTTGCACTTTTTGATTCAGATGTAAGATTAATGTTTTACTTGTTTAAATCGTGCTTAAAATGGATGCTTGAAATCAAAGCTTACATCTGTCTACCCTATAGATGTCCAGCCTCGAGGTAGGAAGTGTCATTGAAGTTTAATCCAGTTCAAAGCATACTTGCAGTAGAGCCAGGAGAGAATCAAACACCAGGTATGATCACCAGGCACCTTCTTCCTTTGCAGAATTAGCTGAGGCTGCAGTTGCCTGGCTGTTTCCCTGGGCAATATTGCCATCTTAAGTAGCCCTTTGATTACCCTAGGGCAATAGTTGGTAGTACCACATGGGGAGCTGAACTAAGAGTGATCCAGGCATTGCCTGCCTTCCCCCCCCAAACCAAAACCCATCCAACCAAACCTTTTTTGCACAGATTATTTTGATCCTTAAGAGACAGGTGGACTGGCACAATGGTGAGGAAAGCGAGAGCTGCATAAGCTGATGACATGTTTTCCAGCTACACTTAGCTAAGATGTTTGAGCAGAGGATATGCTGTATCTGAATGTTTCATATATCTTGTACTGCACATAAATAGGTTGTAAATTTATCATATTAAATATCTCTAATAATTTAGTTAACATAAAAGCCAAAACAGTTTGTGCATCTTGTGAGATGGTTGCATTTTACTTCCATGCTTGAAAGCAGGAAGTATAACTCCTTGAACTTTACAGAGAAGCAAATAGTAACTATAGATATACCTATTTTAATTGTGTAGATTGCTGTAACAGTCAAATTTATAAAATATAAACAAAGTTCTCCAAAAGGCATGCCATAAGAAATAAATGGCATGGACTTAATGGAACAAAATATAAAGTAAAAATATAGGATTTGTTATCGATAGAGGAGATTACATCATTGTTTATGGAATGCTTTCTGTAAATAAAACAGTTCAAAACAGCTGTAATGTGCCTAAAGTAATCAGCTAGCTGTGGATTATGCCTAAGTTTAGTATGAGAGATTTAGAAAAAAATACAGATAATGCATTGTTTTAATGGTGAATCTTATGTAGTTTGTATAAAAAAAACTAAACAGATTTGATCTTGATTACAAAAAAGATTTACTTTCCCAGAAGGAGTCATTCTTTGAGTGGTATTTAAGTAAATATTTCTAGAAGTTTTTTCCTGTTTTATGAAAAGTTTGAGTTGTCTATTCAGATCAATACTAAAGGCAGAGCTTTCCTGAGATAATTGGCTTATGTAGGGGAGATCCTAATGATGATGCTAAATTTCAAGTACATGGTACTAAAACCAAGGAAAAACTAATTCTGTAACTTAATGCAAGAAAAATCTGATCTTGTGGTAGTAGATACTAAAAAAGGAATTGTTCTGACCCTCCATTTGCAGTGAAAAAGAAAGTAATACATGTGAGCTGTTGCCTTTGCGGGAACTTAAGCCGTGTGTGGCAGATCGTTGTCTCGGTACAGTTAATCCTGCTTTGGGACAGTGTGATGAAGTGGGATGACATCTCTAAGGTGCTTTCAGCTCTCTTTTCTTTGAATGTGTACTATATATATATCTATCTATATGTATGTGTATATATATATATCTCAAAATCAAACTTGAGAAAAAAATTTTATTACAGAGCAATACCTTTGCTTGCGTGGTCCACTCTAGCCTCATTCTTATTACAGTCCTTCAAGATATTCTAGTTTTGTAATAGTTTCTGTGGTCAAACAATAATTTAGCTAACATACAGGAAATATAGTGCTTAATTAGCATGTTAATAAGTATGTATAGATCATGTAAAAATTGTGGTTTAGTGAAGGAGGAAATATTTTGTTTCATTAATGTGCTAATTTTTTCCTCCTATACTCTGTTTTCTAAAGGTGCTCTAAAATTCTCTTGAGCCCTTGCTGAGATAGAGAGAAGAGCACTGACTTTGTGTCTGACCGGTAATGGTTAGAAACAATGTAAAAGGCTATTTCTTGGCTGAGGCTGGCTGGCTTTATATTTTGCTTTTTGGTGAGGGTTAAGGGCAGAGAATATTCAAGGTTAATACTTTTATTTATTTATTTTAAAGCAAGTAAGGCTGCATAGTATGAATGCAATCTGTGCTCTGTAGCTTAAACACCACTTTAAATGCTCCGAGTATTGCTCCTAAAGGTTTTCATTTGGAGCACATCTTTGTCAAAACTTTAGGTAATTGTAATATGTCGACTGATGCATAATGACAGGTATATAAAATGTTAGGTGAGAAAAACACAGAAGCAAGTGAATTCCTGCATGAATTGAGTTGAATTAAGGAAGGCTGCTGTGGCCTGAACTTCCAGTAAAAACCTTTGTGAGGCAACGTCCTACATCATGAGAATGAGGCAGACTGTCAACAGTGTGTTAATAAGCATAATATGCCTCTGGGAAAGAGGACGAGGGATTGTAAAATGAATGATGTAGCTATGATTTAGGACATAAAATATATTGCTCATAACTAGTCGAGCCTTATTTTTTTTGTATTATATCATGCCTATTGAAGTTTGGGTGTCTGATAAATGAATGCCAAGTGCTTTGCTCTCCTTATGGGCATATACAGCACTGAGTATTTGATCTAGCTAATTCATTTCTTCTTGCATATTTTTCCTTTTGGGTGGATTTTTACATCCATCTTGAACATAAACTGAATGACATCAAGTACAGTTTATGGTCTTTGTGTAAATTGTATATTTATATAGAAATACTGATTTAATTTTTACTGTTAATAAGCAAAATACCTTGCAAACAGATTTGCAACTAGTTGAATTTTTATAGAAGAGTTAGATTTTACGTATCTGAAGTCAACTGAAGAAAAATAATGTAGCCTAGTTTACATAGGCTGATATGTTGGAGTATGTATGTTTGTTAATACATTTTTTTAGTGGAAAAATATTTAAGTGTGTTTTTTTGCCTAGTTCTAAAACTATTTAAATGTCAATCCAATTTGTGTGGGCAAATCTATACTACAGAGTATTCCCTTAATAAGGTATGTGAGCTTTTCAACATCCTTGTGCCAGGAAAAGTTCCACTATAGGCATGGTTGTTCTGGCAAAATATATATATTTATTTATTTTAATTATTTACTTATGTAAGCTGTATATATCCTTTGAGAATTTGCCTAAATTGACAGAACTTTTCTACTACAGATCAGATTTTAGTGGATTGGATTTTATCAGTGGTACTTTAGGTATCGATCTATGGGCAGAAGTACTGAAATAAATCACAACACATCTGATTGAAATGTCTGTGGTTAAGAAAGAAACAGAAAATGGAAAAAAACCCAAAACTATGGTCCTTACTGTGCAAGCACTTACACTTGTTTTACATCAGGCATTTGAAAAGTGGCATCATTAGCCGCGTGCATAAATGCTTGTGAGTATACAATATTGTTTGCAAGATCCAGTTGTGAGATTGTTGTAGTTCAGCAGGCAAATGGTTCTTTACAAAACAAAATCAAATTTATTCATGAACTGTGTACCAAAACGTTACTAAGTAAAAACAATTCCGTCAGGGAGAATATAAAAGCAGAAGGAACTCATAACAATTGTGGGTTTTTTTGTGTTTTGTTTTTAAAAATACACCAAGGAGAGCGCTTGGGTGTTATGGTAATGCCGACTGGAATAGCCGACCTTTCAGATCCGGAAGGAGCCAAGAACCATTGTGTGGGCAGGAGAGGCAGAGCTGCAGGGGCAGCAAGGGAAGGGGTCCTGGTGGAGTTCCCATTCATGGGATTTTTGTGCCTTTTTGAAGAAACAGGCTAGGAAATGTCAGCCTGAGTAATCCCTGAGGCTTCCTTTTTCTTTTTTCTTTTTTTTTTTTTTTTCCCTTTTTCCTCCGGGGGTGGGACTTAGTGGTTTCTCAAAAGTGATCTGTCCTTCCAAATGTGATGTAGCTCTGTCGTTGGAGTTGCTTGTGAACTTGAGATTGGCTATGCTGGATATATAGAATTTCTTTATTTGGTGTGAACATTTCATAGTATTTGTGATGTATTTTTATATTTCCTTTGTATAAGCACTCCTTCTGTTGATTATATGCAGCCTTATGAATCAGCTTTGTGTGTACATTTTCTGTGGTTATCAAATTGGTGAGGTTTCAAGTTGATCTGGATTAAAAATAATTATGTAGGATGTTATGCTTGTTGCATGTTATTTTTTTCCCTGTATTTTCCCTTATTATACAGTGAAACTGTGGCTGCATGTTACTACAATTACTTTAGGAAAGTTTGATTTAGATGTATTTGTCCTTCCTTGCCCAGAGTTGCTTGTTCCCCAGCCTCAGCTTACTCAGTCCCTTGATCACCTTGATGCAGCTGTTTGAACCCCAGGCTATACTGAGTCAGTGAAGTGAGTGCTTTTGAGAAAATAATTTTTTTTTTTAACCTGGATCATCTCAGTGATCCAGTTTAGAATGGTTTTCAGGGTTACAGTCTGTCAGCAGCACAGCCAGTGGGGTAGAGGACTGAGGAGGAAAGGGATCTCTTAAAGCATCTTTCTATCTGGAGAAATTATGATGGTGAACCACCATTCACCAGTGATGAATTTGGTGTTTTTTGAAGCATGAGCCTTTGACTGTGCTTTCAGTCCTACTTGCTGTCTAGGCTTTTAAAGTGGGAATTACATGCCAGGGTTATAGAGGAATGGCAAGAGGCCTTCCTTTGTTAGGACAACACATGTGGCTCTTGCCACAAAGAGCTGGAAAAGGTAAAAAGTTGGGTCAGAGATCCATGGCCCTACTTGATTTTTTTTTCTTCTCAGCTGTTAGCTTGATTGGTAAATAGCTGTTGAGGCCTTTGAAATAGTGTGGTCTTCCCCATTCATTCTTAAATGGATACTAAAGCATCTGCCTAATTGTTTAAAGTTGTCTTGTATTTAAACACGGTAGATGGTGATTTCTTAATACCTATCTGTGCTTGTGATGTGTACTGTTTCAATGGGATTCTTTAGGTTCTGAGGTACTGTAGCCACAAAAATGATACTTCTCCAATGCGATGGTTTTTTTTCTCCTGCTTGGACAATGAATTATCTATCCTGTGTAATTTAACAGGGTTTTTGTAGCTCTTACCATCTGACCAAATAAATATATATTTATTTTGGTATATCTGTATCAAATTATAAATTCCTAGAAGGCAGATAAACTGTATGTATGATCAAGTTTTCAGTTACCTGGTCATGTCCATTTACCATTGCTGTCTTCTACGTCCTTTGTAGCGTAAAACAATTGCAGTCTTAAAGTATTAAGTTGTATATATTGATCAATAGTCCTACCCAGGCAAAAGTTAAAGCTTCTAAAAGTCACTTATTTGCAGACAGAATTTGCAAGGCATTTGTAGAATTACTGGCTTCTCTTAAAAGTAAATAGCTTTCTCTTGGTTTTTGGAAACAAGTTAGACCACCCTGCTTTGTCCAAAGTAAACATACTGACATTTATTTTAATATTTAAAATATATTCAGCCTCCAGTCTCCTCAGTTGTTTGTTTGCTTTTCCTTCTAATTTTTTGCGTTTCTACTATTCTCTAGAAAATTAGAGAAATACTTCGCACACTTTTTTTTCTAATGGAATTTTTTTCAATTGTTATTTCAAAGAAGTGCCACTATTTTTCACTTTGAGCAGGTCTTCACTGTTACTTATTACCGAACTTACAATTCAAGACTGCTGAAAAATTCAGAAATCCTATAAATAAATGGTGTAGTATTGTGAATAAAAAAAAGTTAAGGGAAATGCATCTCAACTGGAGCTTTACAAATCTTTTCTTAGCTGTCTGTCACCCTGCTGACATTTTTCAGATAGTTACAGTTATATAACTAATTAATTTAGTTAATCTTTTTTTTCTGCTGGATTGGTTGTATAACTATTGTGGAATAATGATCTCTCTACGGTTTTGGAGACTCTTTTATTTAACTTAAAGAGGGTTTTTGTGGTTCTAGACATTATTGTTGTGAAAATGTCACTGTCATGTAAATGACTTTCTGATGGGAGCCTTTGTTCCTTCAGTTGGTTTGTCTGATTAATAGGAAAAAAGTAGGAACTGCCTTGTTCATTTTTAATGGGAATCAGGTGGAAAATATGTTGAAATACAGTGTTTAGATTTTTGGTTGGTCTTTTCTGTCATTCTTTCCTATTTCAAGCATCATCTTTTCAGGTAAAGCGAAGGAGAAAAAATATACTAAAAATACGTGAATATTCTTATGAGTTCTACAAGAGCAGTCTTAATTTTCTTCATATGGTGCGTGTAACTGCTGGAGGTTCAGAAAGAGTTTTCAGGACAAACATAATCTTGGATTTAGCTTAACAGTTGAACTTAGCTGGAATCAGTTGTATGCTTCAATACTTGATATGTGAGAAAGTACTGAGATTTTAGTATATGCATGTATATTTGCCATAAAGGTGGTCAAATACTGGAACAGCTGGCCAAAGATGTTGTGGACTCTCCATCCTTGGAGAGATTCAGAACTTGACTAGGTGGGTACCTGAGCAACCTGAGCTCATCAGCCCTGCTTTTAGCAGGGTTTGGACCAATGACCTGTAGAGGTCCCTTCCAACCTAAACTGTTCTATGATTTTTGTATTTCAAAAGGCCTATCTACAACATGAGATATACACCTGTTAACTTCATAGTGTACCAAGAGGACAGTGCTTGCCTACGTGTACAGAATTAGTGTTTGCCTACTCTATAACTTTTTTGGCAACAAAAGCCTCTCACCCTCCCATTTCAAGTTTAAATACAAAAATACAGATCTTAAAGGAGTGAAGAGTGAGCTCCTTTTATGCTGGTGATTAGTTTATATATTTTTAAGCCTAGTATGTAAATAGTGTGATTCTCTTTTCCTTTGTAACTTACAAATTTTATATTTTGCTTCATTTGCTTGTCAAACATTGTAAACCTGTGCATAGAAACTGTGGATAGCATCCTTTTAATGGAAGAAGGGTTATTTTTGTCCAAACTGTGTAATTCAGGGGGATACTTAAATTATTGAGGTGTGGTTTCACAGAGTAGTTGTGATTTTGCTAATTTGGCACAAGATGAAAACTGAGGAGGAAGAATGAGAGGGGATAAACTTTCATAAATTTTTGTGCTGTGAAATCCCACTGTTGAGAGAAATAACCATTTTTTTCTCTTAAATCTGATACCTTTTCTTTGCAAGGGTCACTGTTAAATCTTGTATGTACTTTTTCTTTTAAAGTTAGTTTGCATAAAGTTAGGACTTGAGGAGTGGTATGGGCTTTTCCTCACTGATGGTAAAAGGAGCAATAGTAGTGTTCAGCTGGATTTTTGAAGTGTAGTGAATATGCTATTGTGAAATATGCCAGCCTTCTTGTTGAGAGCTGATGCCTATCAGGCCACAGTATCATTTGTTATTCCCTGTTATGTTGAAGAAACATAATGTAATTATGTGCGTGTTCTCTGTTCTGTAGTTATTTCACTAACAGCACATCTACCGTTACGGGGGCGAGTTCCGAGTCAGTGGAATCCATGCTGACCATTCCAGTTGTCACAGAAGTTCTTGTGGACATGAATGGAATTTGGTCAGGCTCGTAATTTTCTAAATGGTGCTGTATGGTGTATCACAATAACTCTTTGTTAATTTACATAGGTGATGAAGAGTTTCTCCAAGCTTTGTCAAGCTATGGTTTACAAACAACTACTTTGGCAACTAAGACTGGCCATGGTAATGGGTCTGACCACCCAGAATATATTGCCTTTGCATTGGTTCCTGTTTTCTTCATCATGGGTCTCTTGGGGATCCTCATCTGTCATGTCCTTAAGAAAAAAGGATATCGTTGTACAACAGAGGCTGAACAAGTAGAAGAAGAAAAACTTGGCGAAAAAATAGGTAATCAGTGTGTCTAGTAAATGCTTCATATATTTCTGTACATTGCTACTGATACAGAATAACTTATTTTGAGACTTCTGTCCTTTTTCTCTCTCTATCAAACATGACCACAATGTTTTTAAGATGTGTATTTTTATTACCATTATATGGTCTATTGGTTTTGGTCTCTGCCAGTCAAAACTGGGAGACTTCCAATTTCCCATGCAAGTCCTCTAAAACGGATTAAGAGCTTAGGGAGGGATCAAAACATCCAGTTTATTTTATTTATAATGTTTGTGGCTATAAACTGGCATCTGAGTCACCAGATTGCTTTTCTACATTCCATGTGCTGTCAGTAACAACAAAGTACTATACGTAACTGTTTAATGAAGAGTGATATAAAGCCGCTCTTTAAACCATAACATGTCTTAGGTGTGTGTTTAACAATCTTAAGCAAACTTGTGCTGCCATTCTCATCTCCCTTCTCATAAAACTGAACGTTTAGACTGACTATTTTCTATTTTATATGACATGTCCTACATACTTTTTTTTTTCCTTGAAGATGGCTTTGCTTTTGTTCTAATGCTTGCTCTTTTGTACTCTTTTCATGGTTCCTTGTTCCTGTCCTCTCTTAATTAGAGGGGAGGGAAAAAAGTGTATCACTTGGGAAGAGCTATAGGAACCCTGTGTTGCATGTAGGTAGGTAAATACAAGGGCCAAGTCCATGTAAACGCTTTGGGCCTTTTCCTGTCTCCCAGCTGACTGATAGCATGTCGGTAGGTTTATAACACACACAGATTACAGGGGCTCTGTGGTAACTGAGGAGTCAGGTGATGCAGTAATGACAAGTCAGTGTGTTAAGCAATTACTGCCTGGGGCCTGTATTTAGCAGTTGGTACTATTTGATCTGCTATTTCAAGTGAGTAGTAGTAGAAAGCAAGGTAGTAAAAGGTGGACAACTTTTAGGTCTTAGTTTTGAAAAAGTAGCTGTGTCTGGTTGGACTGTAAAGTTACAGGCATGAGGCTGAAGATGAAGCGTTGGCTAAGAGGCAGGGAAGCACCTGACTTACTGCTTAGAGACAAATGTAGGGCCTCACCTGTCAAACTTGACTCTATCCTGCAGTTTTTAAAGTAGTCCTAGTGATTATTAGGGAAGGTCAGACCTGGTGCCTCTCAATTTTTCTCTGCTTCCTCTCTCTCCACTTTCTCTGGGCTCTGAGATGGTTCTGAGGAATCTTCCAGCACTGTCTCAACAGGTACAATTGACTCCAGGTGGGTTAAGTGCAGTCAGGATGTTTCTCTCCTAAATTCCTGGCTCCTGTAGTCATATGAGAACCTTGGTGTGCACACACACGATAGAAATATATATTTAAATTAAAAAGTCAAATTTTGAGTCCTTGTAGTTATGAAAAGTTTAGATTGAATGCCTCATATAGCAGAAGCACAATAATGCCTATTTTAAAATAATGCCTTCAGACAGTTTGGTGGTTTGCTTTTCCCTCCATAGTAGGGATTGGAAATACTACTCTCATGTTTGTGTCTCCTTCCTAACTGGAGAAGAAATTTTGATGTATGTTTATGAAAATACTGAGCTTTCTAAAGTTTTGCATGAAAATATCTCTGACGTGTGTGTGCAGAGTCCACAAATCTGTGTTTTTCCTGAATAAGGACTAAAAAGTGTGATGTAAGGTTTCTCTCCAAAGTGATAATAGATCTTTTTGGTTTTTGTGTAATATTCTTCTGATTTTTCTCATTGTATTTTTGAATAACTCAATTTTCCTTTCGGAAGGCCAAGATATTGATGATATTTATTTTCTTGCACAGAAATGAATGAGACTATGCATGAGAATAGTGACACTGTGGGACAAATTATTAACTACATAATGAAAAATGAAGGTATGGTATGGTGATACTGAAGTTATAAGTCTTTGTGGTGGTGCCTGATAGCACATACATTGTTTCAGATACATTGAAGTATGGTATACCCGTGTATTTTCATTTAATAACCTTTTTGCACATACATAATTTTTTTGAGATTGCCTTCAGAAGGCAATAGCTTCTGACAAAATGGGAAAGTTTTTGTTTACTGGAAAGCTATTTTGTATAAGTTTGGTTTGTGCCTTTCTTGATCTTTTAGTAAGGATTTTGGTGTTGGTTGAATTTTTTGTTTTGTTTTTGAAGTAAAAGCTCAAGCTTTTTTTTTTAATGGCAACATTTATAGTAGGTAAAATTTTACATTTTGACTACATAAAACTGATTGTCTTGAAATTATTCCTGCAGCTGTTGTCCAAATAAAGCTTTGTGTGTAATTGAGAAAACGGAATAGACTGTCTCTCATGTTGTATTTCAGACATGACATCTTCATGTGGTATACACACAAAATAAAGGGGAAAGAAGATATGGTTGAAAAAATAAAACCAAACTTAAGCAGTCCAAGAAATGCTTGGTTGTTCAGAATGCATTTGCCTGATCTAATGAACATTTAGAAGACTGCATATTTTACAGTATAAGAACCTTTAGTCTTTTTTATTTTACATTGCATAAATCAAAGTTCTCTTAAGCTTTGGACTTGCCTCTGAGTTACTCCTGTATGAAGACTAGCCCCCTGGAAAAGCTTTTTTTCTCAATAAGCCTTAAGACTTTTTATCCTGTGTAGTGTTCCTCCAGGTTGAGATTAGGTACCCCATGTGTTTTTTTTTTTTTGCAATATGTGATCAATTTGTAGTTCTTGGCTGACAGTTGATTTGCAGTTTTGTAGGGCTCATTTATAAAAAGGTGTTCTTTATCTTTGAAATTGCTTTTTACATGTGAGGCGATGATGCTCCTATGCTCAAAAGGATATTTAAAAATTTCTAGTAATTTTGTTTGGGAGGGTTGTAGAGTTGGCTAGGTTATATGGTTTGTATTGGGGCAGAGCTTCAAGTGCCATGTGAACTGTAACTTTAGTATCTCAGGTTAAGAAAATCCTATAGAATTACATTAAGATTTTGCATAATTTTGTCTCATGCATTTTTGGATATTTGCATAATCCAGCCATCTCCATTGTAGATGAAATTTCATTGAGCACCTTTGTTCTTGCTGTTTGCTTTTCTAAAGTGAGAGCTGTGCACTTAAGAATTCCATTTATTCTCATTGCAGCAAATGCTGATGTGTTAAAGGCCATGGTAGCAGACAGCAATGTTTTTGAACCTGAAAGGTAATTATTCTCCTTAACACGTGTTTCCTGAGCCAACTAAGAACACACCGTTTCAGTGATCCCGTGTGAATGGAAGCATGGTGAATTGACATCCTTTAATGTAACTGTTTATTAACTGCCTAAATCTACCGAAGTTTAGTATCAGTAATCTGGAAACTTAGTCAAAGTGGCATCATGTTAAATATCTAATAATTATTTAAAAAATTAAACTTTTTGCCATATTAATACCATGTATGTAGTATATCGTTTTTAACTTTCTATAACTTGGAAGTATAAATTTGGTCATATGAAACCTAAAGCATGTTAGCAGGGGAAAAAAAAATCTCTTTAAGTGACTTTAAGTTGAGATTTTTCTTTTTTTTGGTTATGGTAGGGTTTTGTTTCATGCATACTTCTAAGACTGTCACTTCCTGAGTCATCAGCTGAGAGGATAATATTTTGATTTCCTTATGGTGTTCTTTCTGAGTCACTACATTTTAGTGTATGCCATGATATACTTCTCTTTAGTATCTTGTTCTTCTGGTTGTATGCTTTAGGTGTGTAATGCATGTTTATTGCTTTTTGCACTAAAGATTTACAGAGGCTGCAAATATTTGTTTACTTTATGGTAAAGTTGCTTAGTAGTTTTGGACTAAACCAACTTGTCTGATTTGAAAGGACAGAAACAGCACTTGTTTCATTTGTACAGATGTTAACTTAAAATAGACATCTCTTTCTATGCCTCTTTCTGTTTTGCTTTTTCTCTTTACAAATGTGGTGATAAGAATATGTATTGGCTGGCTTCTCTCTTCTCTCTCTCTCTCTCTCTCTCTCTCTCCCTCTCTCTCCCTCCCTCCCTCCCCCCCTCCCCTTCATGTATCATTTGTTTAAAAGTGCTTGTACTTGTACACAAGTACCTATAGCTATCCTACTCTAAATACTCTTAATATATAATCCTGTATTCATATTCAAAGCAGAGGAGATGAGGGTTCAAATAGTATTATGCTGTTAATTAAAAAAAAGGAGGGGGAGGGAAAAGTGTTTAGATTTAGCATTATGGACAGGACTACGTAACAGTTCATCTCCTATTTTAACTGTAAAAGAGGCTTGGTTATTGAATAAAATAACTTTTTCTTCTCACATATGGGGATTATTTTGAAATTTGAAATATTTTGTACGGTACAGCAGGAATATCTCATTGAATTTTAACTCCCAGACTTTCTGTGTAGGAGTGTGTGATGTTATTTGAGAATTTCAGACTATTGTTTCAGTGGTGAATTAAAGTATCATTAAAAGTGGGGTCAAGGAAATAGGGCCTTAAGAGGCTAGTATGAGATATGATTGACTGCTTTTATGTCACTTCTGACAGATATTCCTTAGTAATACAAGAGGAAATCCATTGTATTTCTTCATATATTCAGTGCTTTAGGAACTGCTTTCTAATGATAGAAATAGTTAGGGCTAACCTAAGTCTGCACTTTTGCCACTTAGTCATTACTTGTTGTATTTGCTGCATGTTGAACAGATTTTATTTCCCTTATTGCATGCTTTTATTTATTCTGAGACCGTTAAATGTCTTCTGTCAATATTTTTGTTTTGAAAATAAACATCCAAGTAACTCCATTCTGTCATGGCAGGTTTTATTTCTTTGAGTTGTTCTTTCTGTTCTCCTTTGGATTCTCTTCACTTTGACAGTATTTTTCTTGAAATACTGTGCCCAGACCTGGATGGAACACTCTGGCTAAGGCATGGTTAATGCTGAGCCATGAAACAGAATTATTTCGGTAACTTCACAGATTATACTGCTGTTACTTCTACTGTGCAGCTTGTCCTTTTTTGACAACAACCTTCCTTTTCTGAAGAATCTGGCTAGTAGCTCTCTAATCACCTCTGCTGAACTATTGGAATTTTTGTCCTTACTGCAATGCATCCAGTATTTTTTCGTAAGATTTCTGTGTGTGTGTGTGTGTGGTTCTCCTCCCCTCTCCTCTGATCATCCTAATTTCTGGTCTCATCTTTGGTTACTAGGGGTGACTCAAAGTTCATGGGTTCTTTAGCTGTTGTTTGAGAAGCTTTCTAAAGCACTGAATGTCCTCAGGACCAGAGTAACTCTGTTTAGTATGTCTTTCCAATTTTGTAGTAATCTGCTGATACATAACATTCTCCTTTTTTTTCCTTAAACATAATTTGTTAACTTAAGGTGTAGTAATTTCACCTGAAATGCACTGTGCTCTAGCTTGTTTTATGGGAATATGTTGCAAGGCCATATCAAAATCAATACTGAAGTGCAAAAACACATTTACTGCTTTCTACCTATGCTATCTGTGTTTTTGTTTTAGATTGACTTGCTCTATTCTTGATATATGCAATTTGGTTGTACTGTGCTTTTTTTTTTTTTTTTTTTTTTTTTTTTTTTTTTAAGAAACCTAGGTCTCTTAACGTTAACTGTTCCAGCATTTTTCTGGAGCTTAAGCTGGATGGTCTGTTAATTCTTTTTTCTTCATGGTAGACATTAGTTTTGCCTCTGCCCAATATTGTGCGACTGCGTTCTTTTGTGAGTTCTTAAAGATACTGTAACATTTCTGAAACGCTTTTGTTAGTTCTCCAAGTGTGCACTTCATCAGCTGATTATGTCTTCATCTGTATTAGTCCTCTTAACCTCTTCTTTTCTCTATTTTAGCTTGATTTTTCCCCCCATTTCCTTGCCCTTTGTGTTAGTTAAATCAACCACTTGACTGCAGTTGAATTCATTTGTAGAAGAAATTTTAACTGCAAGAATACACTTATGTTATGATATATGAGGGAGAACCTTAAAACAAACACCCTCACAGATAAGCTGTCCCCCATAAATGAATTGCTCATTAGACACAGCTAAAAGTTGCATGTTATCCTTTTCCCTTTTAAGAAATGAGACTTTATAGTAAACATTTACATTTCTTTTTATACTTTTCCAACAGCCCTGGATCTCCTACCACTCCTGGGAGTCCAACAACTCCAGGGTCTCCTTTGTCACCTGGTGCTATTCCATTTAAACACAACTGCAAAGGCCATCACTTCCATACTGTTGGAGGAGTAGCAGAAAAGGATGTTTGTACTCGTTGTAGTCACAAACGATGGCATCTTATAAAGCCAGCCCACAAACCAAAAGAGCACAGAAGAAGCCGTCTTGGAGAGGTTACAGTACTTTCTGTGGGAAGGTAAGACTTGCGTCATTTTATTGTTTAGTTTTTTTATGGACTCTACAATGGCCCATGCTGGATCAGCTATCCATTGCTCCTATACATGTTTCTATACCTGTAAGCAGATCAGAGTGGATGGGTCATCACACTCAAGACTTTTCTGTGTTACATATGTATAAAAGGCTGTCAGACCCTCACAATCATATTTCAAAGGTTATTGTCAAGAAACACTGATAGCATATTTGCAATACTTAAGTGGTGCTTAGTAGGATTAAGTTTCATTTCTGTCTAAAGGCCTGGCTTAAAACTTGGAACAGTCTTTGAAAAATGAGATGTTTGCATTCTTTTAGTTACAGTTGCTTCTTTATACAGGTTTGAAGAGAATGTTGTTATTTAAGGACAAAGTAGGTTTTTTATTTGTTTTTGCACACATCTATAATATTTTCATATACTTTCTACTTGAGTCCAAATTTTGGATTGACATCTAGAGTTAGTAAGTACATTCATGCCAGTTGGATGAGAAACAATAAAACACTTGGGTAATTGAGGAGGTTAGACAAGGCTGCTAAAAACCTTGAAGTAACATTACTGTAAAAGCCGAGAGCTCACAAGATGTTTGAGGATTTTTGTTCAGCTTCTTGTGGGATTTCAGAAAAGCGTATAGCTGATTTAGAGGATAAGATGTAGCTACTGGGGTAGTATCTAGGAGAAAAGGAAAGTTAGGGATATTTGAGGAAGACTTAATTTGAAAAGGTAATTATGTCAAATAAAAGGAGCTTTACACTGACTTTAGATTGAGAAACCTGCCCTAAAATAGCTGTTGACTAGAGGTTGAGGCACTCAACCAATGTATAGAAAGCTGAAGTCCCAAGGGTTGATGTTGAATGAGGCAGGGGTTTGAAAGGGGTGTGATTCTGAAGTAGATAAAGCTTCATCTGATTCTTCTCTTGTCCACCTTCCAAAAAAACCCCTGTAACCAAACAAAAAACCTCAAGAAATGCAGGTCTTTTATAGCATAAAAAGGGGATCTTTGGAATGGAAAGTTCCTTTTCAAGATGTGAAAACTGATTGTCATCTTTGCTTTCTCAAACTGCCCCAATTCCAGTCTAATCACTATGAAAACAACAAACATCTGGTTTATTTCTGCTGCCAAAGACTTTGTGACGAGAGATGACAAATACTCTTGTTTCCTTCTGTCAGCTCAGTATGCAGTAGTCTGGGCTTACCGGTAAACTAGTAAATGTCAAATCTTTTGCAGGTTTCATGAAGAGCTTGAAGGAGGCTACGAGGCTGGATGAGTTAGACGTGCCTCACTGGTAGCTTTTTCTGAATGTGAAAAATAGCATCAGAGAGAGCACAAAAGGCTTCCTGTTTTTGTTTCTTTTTTTTTTTTTAATTAGTGTGTAGTGGAAGCCAGTGTTTTAAGCTGATCACAGAAATGATCTCATATGTTAGGGGGTGAATGAGGGATAAGTAGGATAGCCATGGGCTTTGAAGAGCATTCAAAGTGAATAGTTACAGTTTCGCATCCCTCTGTACTCTCTGTTTCTTCCTTTCTCTGGTGAGTCGCTCAAAAAGAGATGACATAGACAAAATTGCAGAGAATGAGATTATTTTTTCAATCATGCTAAGACTGTAGTAATTGAGGGCAGAGAAGAATATTTCAATAACTGAGAAAATGAGGAACACCTACACAGGGGTGTGCTGTGGGAATGGACAAAGGTGTATTGTTATGTTAATTAACACACTAAGAGTTTTGAGGTATTTTTTGTTTGTTTTTACTGTGAGGATACCTGACGGATATTAATTTAGTGTTTGGTTGCATGTCCGGAGCAGTGTAACTTTGCATGTCATGAACTAAACTGCTGTTTTTGATGTCTGGAAAGGAAGAGGCAGAACACTGACTGTCAAAGCTAAACTTACTTACATTAACAGGTGTATTCATACAGTTAGTGATTTTTTTTTTAATGATTTGTCACTGGAGATGTATAGGAGTCTTCAGTGGATATGGATCCAAAGCTATTGCTCTATTGATGCTATCTTAAAAAGAAACAAGGATTACAGGTGAATAAGTTCCCGTGTTGCTGAATTTGGTATTTTCTCAATTAAGCATGAGCTGTAGAGGCCACTTCATTCTCTTTTCATTTATTTTTAATTGCCTAGCTTACATTGCAGTTCTATCTTAGAAAATTACTATTCTAAGAAATATTTTCAAGTGTACACTCTGTGGATTCCATTAAAAAAAAAAAAAGCTCGCTGAGAAAGTATGGTTCAGCAGCAGTGTGTATTAAAAGTATGCGTAGGTAGTATGAAGGAAGGTTGTTGTGAAGAGTACTCTCTGTATCACAGGATTCAGCTCCCTCTGGCCTAATAGCCTTCCTGCTGCTTGCACAGGTTACTGGAGGTGTTTTCCCAAGTTCTGGTACTGCTGAAGGAGGAAGAGGATGGTGGGTCACACATTGTGAAAACCTGGAAATGAAATGCTTTTCTTTTTGTTCTCCCTTTTCTCCTTCTGAAGTGTGTGTTTGTACCTCATGTTTTTGAGTCAATCTTACTTAAGTTTCTTTTGCTGGTTGAAGAGACTTAAAAGCAGAATTTTATTTACAAATAATTCGTGCGTAGAATACCTTATTTATTGCTAATATGGTGACAAGTTGGGACAGGCGTGTAGTCAGGGCCACGAAGTAGCCTTAAAGATGTATGTGATATTAACTTAGAACTTACTGTTTTTTCTTTTTCTTTTTTCTGTCATGGTTTAGCAGCTTACATGCCCTCCTGCTTGCCAGCTCAGGCAGGAATGATAGCTGTGGCTTTTGATCAATTTCTTTCAGTGAAACTGGGCCCCAATAGATGTGTGTTCTGATGTCTGTTCTTGGGATGCTCCTCTCTAAAAGTCTGTTCCTGTCCATGCACTGGATACTGAGAATGATTTAGCTAATCTCTAGGAAAATATAACGGAATCTTTCTTTTGCTCTCCTCAGATTTAGAGTCACAAAAGTGGAGCACAAATCTAATTCCAAAGAGCGGAAAAGCTTGATGTCTGTTACTGGTGTGGAGAGTGTCAATGGTGATATGCCTGTTACGCCTACAAAACGGGAATCGAGAGAAGCACCTGCTACACCTGTGAAACAGGGAATACAAGAGAGAAGAAGCTCAGAGTAAGCTGCAGGTATCAAATATTAAAAACTAATATTGAAAGTGGAATGTGATGAAATAATTAAGGTGATCTACAAAGAGAAATGAGGTTCTGTGTGAAAATTCGTTGTTACAGAAGTTGCTACAGAAGTCTGCAAAATATGTATTTGATCATTCAGTTAATGATAAATTGGTAAAGACTAAAAATATCCTGCAAATTATCTAAATGTTCATTTAGACTTTATAATTAAGGAGACATTGAAGTAGAAACTGCTTCTTGGAGGTGGCTTCAGCAGTCCAAGAAACAGAACATCTGCAAACTGATTTTTTCCACAGTAAATGGTAATTCAGATTTTAGTAGCAATATGTGCTTTCTATCCAAAAGGAACAAATACTGCTGACAGCTCCATTACTGGAATAACTACAGTGCTTCTTTCTTATGCTCGCTGCACAGTACTTTGTGCTTGTATCAGGTGACTGCTTACTAGATATTTCTCTGATAGATCAGTGGAACTTTTACTAATAAGTAGGGAGAAAGATGAGAATGCTCATAAGACAATGATCTATTCTAGTTACTAAGTCAGGAAGGTCAGGAGAATGGGATTTTGTTTCATTAAACTTTAGTGAATTGCTTGAAATACTCTATTAAATATGCTGAAAAAGACTGCAGCAGGGCATACTGTCCAGCATGCTTTTGGAATGTGCTCCTGACCTTTTTTTTCTTGTTTGTTTCGTTAAGCATGTTAGGGAATAACTCTATAACATAATATGAATTGTTTCTAACTGATGACAAGAAACTGATTGATAATCTGAAGGGGAAAGGCAATTTTATGTGAATGTGATACAAAATAGAGAGCCTGATCCTTGGGGAAGGAAGGAGTTCTGTGGGTAACAAAATAAAGGCTTTAAGAAGACTTTAAGAAAGTGCACAGTAACCAGTCTTCCTATGAAGGAGGTTCAAGTGTTGTGTCAACTCAGCCCAGTTTCAAACTCTCAGCTCTCAGTAACCTCAAATATAAGGAAGCACACAAGTGGAAATTAAATATTATATTAAAAAAAACCAACAAACCAAAAAACCAAAAACCCTTGAGTGTTGGAGGTTAAATTCTGAAAGGCCAAGGTGCAGGGTGAGGCCTATATTTTATATGCTTCTGTGCTTTTTTTTTTTTAAACATGTCCCATGGTAGGCATCATCAGACTTAATAACATGTTCTCTGACTTAAAGACAATCTGATTTTCTCCTCTTTAATAAAAATAGCAAGAAAAGGGCATATATGAAAAGTTAATTCTAGTGTACTTTGATAAAAATCTGTTTTTCAAATCACTCTAAAAACAATGTTTTGTACTTTTTTCTAATTTATTCTTTCATTTTCTATATAAAAGAAAGCTGTTCCCTGTAATTATCTAAAATTTGGTCTCTAAACTTGAACTATTACTATTTTAATCTAGAAATAAACTGTTCTATAGAGATTTATAATAGTATAGCTATACAAAAAAAGTCCATTTATGGCAGCTTTTTATTGTAGAGTCTCCCTTAGGATTTTAAATCCTGCCCTTTCTGAAAACAAGTTTTCTAATAGCAGGGAATGAACTCAGTAGAATCTCTTGTAAAGGTCTCTCCCGTTCAGCACAACTATTCTGTAAATCATCTGGAAAACTTGGCAGGGCTGCTTGCTGTGCATGACAAAAACCAAACAGATCTTGCTCAAGAGGCTAAAATAGCGTTCCCTGATGTGGTTCAAGATCAGTTTTTTGTCCATGCTGGCCATGAAAAAGCTGTTCATATAGAAACAGATAAAGATGTTAGACCCTTGCTTCAATTGCTTATTTCAGATGTCTAATCTGTTAAATTACTGTAGCTTAATTTGCTGAAATTGAACAGATAAGCAACATTTAGGACTTTTGTGCCTGAGCCAATAGCAGATGAAAAGCACATAATTTTAGAGAATTAGACTCAGATTGTCAGATGTAATGGAAGAAGGGACACACAAGCGTGTTTTTTAACTCCTGCCACAAGAAGGTTGTTCTGGCATTTGGAGGCAGTAGATTTGTACCAGGTAAAGCTTTGTGTCCTGTCTTAAAGCATGGTTGATGGGAATTCTTGTGTGGAATTCTGGAGTTGGGTGGTTCTTGTATGAGATAATATTTCTAGTTTCTTGTATTTGCTGCTACTCCCAAGTTCAGGGTTTCTTTCTTCCCCAAACTGACATGTTCTTAATATTTTCGTGAAATGAGCTCTGCAGTGTTTCAACTTACCCTAGTGTCACACTGACTACATCTTTTTAAGTTGGAGCATGTCTTCACCCTGTTTGAGGTCCATGTTCTCAGTAGACTCTATTTCATCAGTTTATTTAAATATGTTCAGTGGCATGTAAAAAAGCAGCAGTAGATGTGCAGGTAATACTGGAAGTCAAAATTTTAATTTGAACTCTTGCACTTCCATTGTAAGCTAAAGAATAAACGTTATTTACTTGTGCACTGAGTTTTTATAATATTTTCAGTTCTTAGCATCTCTTTCAAAGTTTTGTGGTTTGTGTTGTGATGTGATTTGTCAGTTTGTGTCCCTATCCTTTTCATGATTGCCAGTTGAAATTTTAGTTGGTCCTTTATGGCTTTACATCCTAAAATTTGTAATGCCTGACCATCATATTAGGCAATTGAATTGGAATTCTAGAGAAGCTTGTATAATGTCTTGCCAGTTTGAATACCAGAAGCCTTTTTTTCCATTTTGGAGTGTCTTCTGACTTGTTGATTGGCCTGTTCGTCCTAAAACTAATTTTGCTACTTACACTTCTTTTTTAGAATTGTTTTCTTCTCTTGCAGGTGGAACTTTTAGAAGAAGCTTGTCTGTTAACACTTTGGAGAAAACTGAGAACTCCGAGATGCTTATTATTTAAAGAAATGTATTTATGACACTGTAGCGTTTTACAGGTTCTGTGATGGCACCTATGCAAAGTTAAATGCTTAATGGCTTTTAACCAATAAAATCAGTAAGATTTAGATGCTTACATAGTGTTGAGCTCTGTGGACCTCATACCAAATATTGGGCTTTGTCCTGCAAAAAAAAAAACCAAAAAAAACCCAAAACCTGTAACTCTTTTTGGCAGGAAAAGTAAAAGCGTTATTAAATAACCTTTATTTTTGTTTTCAGATAAGTATTTTTAAAGAGCTCAATATTATGAATAATTACTCTATGGATAAACTGTGTTTACCCCTCTGGTCTGTCTGTTTTTTCTCTCCTCTGTTCTTCCCTTCCAGAGTTCACGGTTATTCACTAAAGATAAGCCAGGTTTTGGAAGATGAAAATATTGTGTTAATCTAACTGTTAAGAAACAAGCAAAATGTGCAAGGAAGCAAATGCTATGTCAGCCAAAATCTGCACACGTGCCTTTAGTATGTAAGCCCTCTTTACAGTACAGACTAGTTCAGCCATATGCAGATGTTAAATGATATCAATGTCTTTCTCCCCCTTATCTCAGTAACTGCTTGATATTAGGCTAAAGAGCATCTCTTCTGTGCATATGGATGAGCTCTTGGGAAGGTCACTTTCTTCAAGGCCTTTTCTCCTTCCATACTTGTATGTATGTCAGGAATGCCTAATAGTCTTGCCTTTCTTTTTTGTCTCCTCCACTCCCTCCAGGTTCCTTATTAAACTAAGGCAACCTATTTCAACAATTAGATAAGCATATGGAATATATGGCATTAAAAATTTTAGTGTACTTAAGTGCTTCAGAGTGGCTTTATTGGACTGAGGATAGTAGTTTCCAGTGACACGAAAATGTTAAGCCATGGCATCACTATCTTCATATTTCGAGTATGACTTACTGGTAAAAATACTAGTGACTGTTCTGTAGTGCTAATTCTTTGTGTCTACTTATGATCTCTGCTTTATTTTGTTACTTGGGAACCTATGCAATACTTCAGCAAACTTTGCTGTATAGTAGAAGCTGAAAAATAACATTTGCTCTGAGTGCCTAAGAATACATAAGCTGTAGTATACTGCATTTTAGTAGAGATTGCACTATATTCTGAGAACTATAAAGTAATTTAATCTGCTTTATGAACTCACTGAAAATCAGTGCCTGTTTTGAAATTGATGTTTTAAATTAATGCTGTCAATCTTTTTAGTCCAAATGCTCTAAACTGTGTTTCTCCTTCAGATCTGAGAGTCAAGTTTCTTCATCAGCCTACGCAATGCTAACCATCAATATGTAGAAAGATAAATCTTCCCACTTACAATTTTAGATATCCTCACAGCTTGTCATGAAAGGTCAGGTTTATTGGGCTGGGAAGTATGTGCTGCTCATGGTCGTCTTTTGGCTTGTATCCACAAGACACAAACTGGACCTATCAATGTATACTTCTTACAGACAGTAACTTTCTGTTTGCAAAACAAACCTTCTAAAAAGAATCATTGGTTTATTATTCCTTTAAAAATTGATATTTTTAGAGAAGATTGTCCATATCTGAGTCCCCAGAATAAGCTTGGTCATGACTGCTACTTGAGTGTTTAGCATCCTTGCTCTTAGAAATTTAAGAGATGGTTTATAAGATCTTTTCAATTTTTAGATTTAACTTAATCATCAAACTCACCTTACAACTGCTAAGAGGCATACATTTAATAAATTCTTACATTCTTTTCCTCTCCAGACTTTGCTTCATTGTTTCTGTAAAGAGCTTAACATTTGCAGAGGAGTTTAATTCGTGTTAGTACAGCAGTTACCTTACACTCATATTTCTCTTAGTATCTTGGAAACTGAATTAAAAAAAAAAAAAAACTGGAGAAAGTGAGTATTTTGCAAAACCAAGCAGTTTTGAATAGTTAGCAGAAAGGAGATACACAGTTGTAGACCGTCTCAAAAGTTTAAAAAAAAAACAAACAAAAAAGATTTTATTCTGATAGTGTTGTGTTTTAGTATGCAGTGGGTTGGGACTGCAAGTAAATATGCCAAAAGGATTGAAGAGAGTTTAAATAGAAATATGCTATTTTTTTACTTAATTTAAAAGTAGTTTCTATTTCAATTCTATTGGAGGCATGTAGAATAAAAAAGTACAAGTGTATTGGATATGTAAAACATTGTTTGGCTATTTAACATACTTACATAAGCTCCTGTACAGACCAGGTCTTACAACATCTTAACTTGTGCGTTGCTACTTCAGCAAAAGTATTTAGAAATTGTGCCTGTTTTATTGCATTTAACACTACTCTGCAGTTTTGTGGTGGTATGGATGTTGCCATGTCAGTCTTTCTTAAATTTGCATATCAAATGTATTTTTAACAAAATAGTTTATATACAATTTTTGTACTACCAAGCAGTAAATAAAACATTGATTCTTAAGCTTGCTTGTGATTTCCTTAAACCTGCATCAGTTGTGTGAAACTTAACCTTTGCACAGTCTTAGCTCTTAAAAATGTGTAGTGCAATCTCTTTGCACTCTAAGATTTTATTTGAGGAGAGAGTGAGAAAGTTATGTTGTAGAATGTACTTAAATTGGAGGAGTTTTATTTTCTTGAGAAAGGTCTATTGCAAATATTACTTTAGTTCCATATTTCATCTAGAAAAGAAGAAAATCTAACATGGTATCTGCTCAGGTTAAAGACCTTTTACCTTTAACGCATCAAGACTTTTAACTTCTTTATTAAACTTTGAGCTTTTAAAAATACACAGCACGCTTTATCCTCAATTGTTCTTACATGTTATGGAAAGAAATTACGAATGACAGGAAGCTCTTTGCAGTTGCTTCCTCAGCCTGTCCCTCAGTGATACTACAATGCTTAATTTGTCACATTATGTTCTCACAGATGACTGCAATCTGTAAATGGCATTAAAAGAGATTTGCTGTATGAATAGTCTAAAGGAGGCTCAAAGCAAGTTGTTGTGGCTAGCGCATATGTGATTATCAGGGTACTGCCCTGTTTTCAGATTTTTGTTCTTTATTTTGATGTTTTTAGCTGCATGACACAAATGAGGCCTGAGTTCTGTTGAGTAGTTACAGCTGTGGTTTATATTCAGAATTAAAAAAAGAATTATTCAGGCCTCAATTTTCTAAAAATTCAGACATTACTGCTGATAGTGAAATTTATAGAAGCTTATGACACTTTTTAGTTCCCATTCTCATGGTTTCTTCTGTTCTTCTGTATACAATAGAAAATGTAAGGACAGATCATTGTCATTTTATGTAATGCATGTTCTTTTATTAGGCGATATAAGCATATGCTGAAATAGGTTTACTGTATTAAAGTTTCTGTGGAATGCTGTTACAACTTGACCAACATAGATGAATCCTCAAAAGAAATGGGAAGAATGTTTTGCAGAAGGAAATTTTTCTTATGTCGGCGATTGTTCTGTTTTCCCCCCAACACACGCACTTTATTTTTTGCTAGAGGATTATGCAAAAATTAAGGATCCTATTGCAGGTTGATTTAGCAGAACTGATGATGGAGCTAAATATATCTTTATAGGCAAAATAGTATTTTATTAAAGAGTACAGAGTAGATGTACAACGTATTCTTAAAACATGGTAAGAATTAAACATTTTCTTTTCTCATATTTCTAAGCATGCTTGTAACCAACACTCAGTTGACAAGCAGGCTATAGTGTACTTGGTAGTTCATTACTTTCTGATTTCTTTCCCTTTTTTCCCCACAGGTACAAAGACTTGACAAAATGATACCTCATATGATTCCTCTACTCACAAGTGTTTTGTATATGTCATTTGTGGAAAGACTGTTTTAGCCAGCTGGTCTCATGTAGAGTGCCCCCCCCCCCCCCCCCACCTTTTCAATTTATTCCAGGTCTAGGGCTGGGTGCTGCATCTACGCACTTTAAGTAGAAATTAACGGAAGCTGTTCAAGTATTCCTGAACTATATGGATATAACTTTTGAATGTTAATTAACTGTTTTTTTTGTTGTTGTTGTTGTTCAATTACTAAAATAGTTATATAGGAAAGGTAAGAGATGTGCCTTAGATCTGTCTCTTTGCCTTTGATATTCGTGTTTTCTGGCTTGAATACAAAAGTACAAAACTTAAGATTATCTTTTGGGATCAAAGGCATTATGGAGGCATGGCATTAAATGGAGCTGGAGAGGAAGGAGGGAACCTAATACACCAATAAACTTACAGGGAAGGTAGATTTTTGCAGCTGTAGGGAGATGCAGTACTTGAGAGGAAATGAGTAAGATCTAAATTATAGTTTGAGCTCTGGAGCTAGGAACGTAACATAAGATTTCAGCAATGTTGTGTAGTTCAGAATTGCAAGATTTCAAGGGCAAGGAAGGGGGGAAATGGCTCAAAAGAAAGGAGGGAGTTCAGTTTACTTTCTCTTATGAATTGACAGCTACAGCATATCTACAGCAGAATCCAGTGTCTCTAGAAAGCCCTCAAGGAAATGGTAGAGATCTTGTTCAAAGAAATTTTGTACTGCAGGAAGTGAAGTGACCTCTGTAAAGAAAACTAAACCAATGTTGGTATACTGAGTCTGAAAAGATGAGGATGAGGTAAACTTGCATTTTGATTTTTATATGAAACAAGCAGAATTGAGGTTCCTCAGCACAAGAGTAAATCTTGTTAAGTTCTGTGGTGGTGGTGGGGGGAAAGGCCTAAGTAAGTTTTAGCTTGGCCGCTGTACCTATCCAGAACTGCTGTTGTCTTGACTGAGTTAGTTAGGTTTTATCCTCTAGTTTAAGGCTTCCTCGGTGGAGCCAAGCATTCCCAATGTGGTTTGAATGTGCCAAATGCACACACACAGGATGGAGATCATTAGTAAGAGCCACTTTTATTCAAAAACAGGGCAGGAGGAGGAAGAGGCATCATGCTTCCTTTTGCATGATGCTCCCTCAGAGACCTGATGTGGAATGCACTACACCAGTTTTAAGCACCAAACCTGTGCCTGTAGCTTAGATGCCCAGCAAACTAGGCTGCCTAAAGTGCCCGAATTCCCTGTGTGGTTGATGGGAGAAGTGATTTGGAAGGCCTCCGAGGAAGAGCTGCTTGTTCCCTGAGGCAGCCAGCAGGGCACCCCAGCCTTTGGGGGAGCCAGGGCTCCCTTAAAAGCTGCTGGAGAGAAGTGGGGGAAGGTGGGCTCTGGTGCTGGGTGCTCAAGTCAAACCTAAATGCACGGAAGGGGGAAGACAGTTGCAGATAGCGTGGTAAGAAAAGACAGAATAGGGTGTCAGGTAAATTTCCTGCAGATTAATTGAGCTCGTGCTTGCTGCATACTGATACAAAGGGATGTGGATTAAAAAGTCTCTTTTCTGAGGCTATTCATCTCTTGGGGTGGGAAGAGGAGAGCTGGTTTACTCTGGATTGGTGATGCTGAGAACACCTCCTGGGTTGAAACATGAGCCTCCCTCCCTCCTCAGGAGGTAAATTTCCTGGATGTTTAATGACTGCTGAATACTCCCACCTGTGTCCCCAGCTGGATGGCACGAATGGCAGTGCAAATCAACTTGCATCCATTTGAACCATGGTTTCTGTGCCATTTACTCATGTTCTTTCCTTTTGCTTGCTGAGCATATAATACTATCAATCATGTAGAAACAAGAAAACATGGTGCGGAATGATTAAGCCTTGGCTATCTAATGTGAACAAACAACATGCAAGACTTAACTAGATAAAGATGGACTTCAGGGTTTTTTTTTTTACCTCAGTGTTTTATAAAGTCCTGTATTTGTTTCAGTGGGAATTTTGAGGAAATTGTGAAGTTAGGCTCAAAGTACTGGGTATCTTATACTAATGCTGCTAATACATTTCCATTTCTCTTTCTTGTTTTCTGTCCCTTTGTTAATTTTTCAGTTATAGGGGCCTGCAATAAGGTGCCATTGGTCTTCTCTTGCAGACAGAAGCTGTTGCCCTGGATGCACCATTTCTTCTCCCCTCTGCCTGAGGAGAAGCACCGGTGGTAGGGCTGGCTGATTTTTTTTTGAACTACCACTCCACAGGGTGAGAAGGCACGTAGCCAGCTTGTGTACCTGGCAGACTTAAATCATCCAATGAAGCAAAGTTATAAAAAGATGTGTAAGGCTGGAGGAAGATGGGAAAAAGAAAGCTGAGCTGTTGCTAATGGGAGGGTAGGAGACTCTTCTAACTCTTGGAGAAGAGAAGACAGGAGAAATCCCAAGCTGCTAGCACTGATCTACAGCTGGAAGTTGAAGATAGTGGAAGATACACAGGCAATGTTCGAAAATTGTCTGTGCCGTAAAGGTGAGTGAACTTGTAGTTATTTGGTGGAGAGGGGGGTATGAGTGGGTTGGTGGTATGTTTTGCTGGTGAGTTTGGAAAAGATCTCTTACACCAAGCTGTCTGTGAGACGGATCTTGCTCCAGACCACATGTCATGTGGGTTGTGCTTGGCCATCTCGTTCTGGAAATGCAGTCTGGCTTTCTTAGTCTTCATCTGTGTATAGTCTTTGCAGAGAACTGCATGTTAAGTGAAGTAGCTTTTCTTTAAATTGTATCCATGCAACCCCTAGGGCCATAGAAATGTAATGGCATCAAGCTTTGCTATTGCTATAGCTTAGCTGGCTTCCACAAAAGGGGTTATGTTGGCAAATACGTTTTCTGTCAGTGTAACTGCTTACTTTACAGGTGTAAACCTTTCCAATTTTTTTCCCCCTCACTTCCCTTGTTAGCTATCTCTTCCTTGCTTATTTTCAGTCAGTCTTTTTAGTCCCGTTCCTTCTGGGCAGGTGATTTGCCAAGCATGTAGCAGTGGTGGGCAGGAGGCACTTGTGCTTGTACAGGTTGTGTTGAAGTTACTGAAACAGTGGCCAGGGCACAGGCAATAGAGAGCGTTTGTTTTGGTAAACTTTCTATATCTGATATGACAGAGATTTGGTAAGAAATGAAGCACAGTTTCCCTAGTGGTAGCTACTGTAGGTAGGCACAGCAGCGAAAACAGAGTTCAAGGTGCTGCTTTGTCATCTAGACCTGCTCCAAAATTCTGGTACAAGGGCTGCCTTACTTGCGAGTAATATGAAGATACATACTTCACTTTTTTTTAAGGCGCTTTTGTAAGATTGAAATGACTTCTTGGTAAAATGGTGAAAAGTATCTGGATTTTTTTAATTAGTGATGCTATTTCCTTAGAGATATAGTAGGACAGTGACCCTAGAGCACCATTTTGTGGCTGAGGTACATTGCAGAGTCCAAGCTAATAAACTTAGATGATCCTTGCTAGTCCTGATGGCAGAAGAGCAAGCAGAGAGAGGAGGCAGCAGTGGGAGCATGAAAGTCTTGCAGAAACTTGAGAGGAAGAGAACCATGCTGCAAGAAATGCTAACGACAGTAAGGGCAGCAGTCTGAGAGAGAGACTGTGTCATACTGTCCTAAAAATTAGCTATCTGAATGCCCTTGCTTGAAGTACCTTCAGGTCTGTGGTTCACTCTAAATGCATATGGGAATGCATATATATATATTTTAGGTGTAATACTTTCATTTCCTGTTTTTTCTCCAACTATCTGCAGTATGCATCACTATATATCCAGCTAGGTACCCATGTAATATAGTGTGGTTTTTGCATTGAATAAGATAATCTTTTGCCATACTAGATGATATGAAATGAGATATGGCTCATATGAAGATAGTTAATACTTTAATTAGTGACCTTCAGTATTTTGATATATAGTTAAAATAGTTACCCTTTGAAGGCAGCAGATTTAGGAGAGTAAGTATTTTTCAGTGCTTGTTTCCCAAAGATTCTATATGTGTGTATGTACATATGTAACGTATGTAGATACATGTTCACATACACATGGATGGACCTGACAAAATTTCTCAACTCAGCTGAAATCTGCGTTTACTGGCAGCAGAGGGAGCCATTGAAGCTTTTATTGATTATTCAATCAAGTGTTTTTTTTCTTTTCTTGGGTGGGGACTGGGTGGGGAGTAGCTATAGCATTAACCTAATCAGAGGTAGCACAAGGTTTCTCTACAACTGGCTTTTGCTCACCTACAGGTGAGTGTCCTGTGTCCCAGAAAAGGAAATGTAGGGGCAAGGAAGCGGCCAGGCCTGCCAGCAGCAGCCCTTGCTCCCTGGCTGTCTCCTCCCAAGCCGGTGGCAGAGCGGAGGCCTGGGCCGAGCCCGGCAGCTCCCCGTCTGCCATCGCCATGCTCTGCTCTCCTGGGCAGCTTTCTGCTTCGCCGGTGCTCTGGTGTTGGCCTTGGAAGTCCTGCTGTAATTATTAAAAGGAACAAACGTAAACTTCTCCCTAAGCCAAATTTTTAATCGAAGAGACGAGCATGAACAGGATCTGTGTGGCTCGTGTCGAAACAATAGCTGCCTGCATCAGTTGCTAATTAACACGAATGCGTGACTCTGGAAAAGTAATTCATAATTAGGGTGGGATATGTGTATTATTTTGCACAGCTTTTGATGACTTGTTTCGGATATGATTACTGTTGGGCCTTTAGTATGATTCTTTTTCATAGGTGCTAACTAGATGTATTTCATATGCAAGTCTGCATAAATAGATTAATCACTAGAAATTAACAGTAACCTAGATCAGAGAGCAGTGTTGTTCTGGCAAAGTGTGCAGTATACTTTTAGATTAACCTCTGTCACATTTTGTCTACCAAACTGAAATTTATTGGGTTGAAAATCTGTAGTGTTTCCTCAGTTCTGGAGATAGCTTTTTCAGGAGAGACATGGGCCTACCGGGGGCAACTCATACTGGCTTTGGTCACAGCAAAGTCTCTTCACATAACTTCCAATATCTTGTATTGGAAATACTGAAATTTGCATGAGTCTTATTTTTTTCTGAGAATTGCATGGAGAAACTAATCTGATAAATGTCCCTGTGATAATTTGGTATCATCTTATTACTGAAAGAAGTCCTCAAATAAGAATTAGAGGAAAGCAAAGCTTTATTTGGAAAGTAACCATTAGACACAAGAGGTGGAAGCAACCTATGTTATTCATTCCAGATTCTTAGCCAAATCTCCCTACCATGTGTCTTCAAATCCTTAAGCGTTTCTTAAATCTTATTCGTACATTCATTTTGCTCCATGTACTCAGTTGTATTGCCGTTGTCACTTTAACTTGCTCTCCTTTTGGGTAAGTCCAGGTGATTTACATGCTGTCTCTTGGTACAGCTCCAAGTGTTAAGAGCAGAGGAGAGCATATGTGGTTACATGTTCTTGAAAATCTGTGGCCCTCCTTGAGATGAAGGTGAGTAGCTGAGGGCATTGCCTTGCTCCTGCTCCGCTTCTGTTCCCTCCGAAGAACCAAGCCAATCTCCTGCGCAGTGTAAACAGCCACGAGCTCAGTGAGCAAACAAAACCACAGCCTGCATGTGACGCAATTTTATTGTAGGGTTGATTCAGTAGTTTTTCTTAAAGTCACCTACAGCCTGGCTTAGTATCAGGAAGCTGTATTTCCTGAAGGACTTGTTTTGTTTGTTTTGCTATAGAATAAAAGGTTTTTCATTTGGCAACATATAGATTTGAATTGCGAAGTACAGCAGAAACCTATTAAATGCAGTTTAATCTATAGTCATTGCAATCAAGATTCAGAGCAGGGAGTGGTGTAACCAGTGTAGATTGTTAATGATGATGGTTGTGAACTGGCTGCTTGTGAGTTGTCCTTCAGCAAACTGATTAAAAACAAAATCAAGATAGCCGTCATCTTTAGAGATTCACTGACAGAATCATGTTTGAATTAAATGGTGCAGGGGAAAGTTGCTCTCCTCATGTTGAAGGAGGAAGAGGTGGTGGGGCAAGGAAAGGGGTTCAGACAGTCGGGCACCACCCAAGAGAAGTGGAGCACAAGCTATATAATAGAGATCTGTTGTTAAGTTGGATTAAACCATGTTAACAAAATTAAAATTGTATTTAACAATAAAAAATAAAAAGAATTAAACTGTTAAATCATGACTGCTTACATTAAGGCATATCATTTCTGTCATCTATTGTACAAACTGGGAAGCACATTCAGCTTTTTTTAGAATTTCAGCGGCTCATAGGTTGAAATGGAAAAAGTCGCTAAGCTCCTGGGACAGATTGCTGAAGGGCTGAATGAGGAGTACTCTTACCTGTGGCTGCAGAATGAACATTACTTTTTTCAGTTTATCCAACCAGTTCAATTTCAAGGATTGCCTGATTTGAAGTTTAGGAAATGAATGTGAAGGCTCAAAATGAGGAAGAGTTTTAAAACAAACCTCCCTAAACTCCCAAGGGAAATTTCTAATGGGGAAAGAGTCCCCAGATTCATGTATGCAGACAAACAACTTGGAGTGTGAAATTTGGAAATCCTGGCCAGGGATGGAGCTGAAGTGTTTTCATTTTGTGATGGTAGAAAAAAAAATTCCTTGCCAAGGGCAATTCTTGTTGGAAAATTCAATAAAAAGCTCTTAGTCTACTTCAACAAAAACTCAAACTTTGAGATGAAGGCATTCTGAAATGTAGAAGCAAACAGTGTCTGAAACAGTTGTGTTGGTAATACTTCCTTTAAAAATGGATTAGTTTATGTAGACTATGACTTTGATAAATTTGCTTTCTTATGTATTGAACATGTTAAAGAAGTTTTAATTTTGAAGTGTCGTTCTTCTGCAGTTTAGATGGATTCCAATATCATCTACATGCAAACGGAGACATCACAATTCAAGATAAATAATCTATTCAGATTGATCATTTCAACATAATTAAAATATACAACTTAAGCATTTGAATAAATATATAAAATACCATATACCCATGCTTTAAGAAATGTTGATATATTCTGTTCTGATTTAACAAAATGTGGTACATCAGCAGGGATTAATCTCTTGGAAAATTACATCGCATTTAGGAAATCAAAACTACAAATACGACACAAGGTCAAAATTAATTTTGTTCATCTTAAAATCAGCATTTCTTGTTTCATGATTTAAATGATGATAATTGGTATTTTTAAGTTACTTTAAAGCAATCAGCTCTGAAGGATCTTTTAGAAAGTAATAGACTTTACTGAATTTTTATTTTTAATGAGAAGTCTCCATAGCAACATTTGCCTGGCTGATTGCCTTTGTTTCTTTAAAAGAAAAAAAAAAGATCTGTGTGGAATTTATCTATTTCCAAGTTCCAGCTTCTTGTTACGCTTTTGTTTGCTAGACTAAACAATTCCGCAATATTGGATTTCAGTTTCTACTATTGTTCTGTAAGCAATGTTGCCCCATAACAGTCTCTCTGAGAGTGAAGTCAGTTAACCTGAGTCTTGTGGGCTGGGCTGCTTGCTTGTTTGCCATTACTGTTGACGTATTTGTAATCTCTGCAGTGGTATGAAAATTTTTTCATAGTAATCCAGTGGTGATCCACTGTCAAATGAGGAAGTAATGTTTTTACTCCTACTCAATATTTCATTTTTTATGTACTGAAATACTACAATATTCTTTTAAGTTGTATCATTAGCTTCAGAGGATAATCAGTAAAACCTGAGCTTCCAAGATACAGAGTCTTTCTTAGAACTGCTGCTATTTATAATAGTTTTCCATCCTGTTATCTGTTATTTACTACTACATGTATGTCTTTACACTTAGCTGGATAGAAATACATCAAATACAGAAACATTAAAAACAGATGTTTTGGGGAGCCAGCTCACTCATGTTAATTCCTTTTGTATCAAAGGAAAACCAAAATATTTAGGCTTCACTTCATGTGAAGAAATGGCTAAGAATTCTTGATACTGTCTCTTTCAGCTGCGAAATGGTGGAGCAGAAGGGGAAGGAAGCCAGGTGGGAAGCTGCACAAGGCAGGTGAGAAAAGTCTGAATGTTGGAGATGCCTCATCCGATTTATGGAAGCTCTCTCTATCCTGCAGATTTGAGGTGTAAGGTGACTTATCTTTTTGCTGCTAAGAGAAGCACTGACCACTTGTTTTCTGCACAACGAGTATACTTATTTTATTGTCTTTTTTGCAATAGGAACTTGGTTTGCAATAAATGTGATGCTAATGGCCCAGCTGATCCCTTGCATGAGATTTAAGTCCAGGGCCCCAGGATTATGGGCCATAGCATGCAACACATTTGTTACAACCGTACAAGAGCTGCCTGCTTTGAGGTGCTGAGGGAACATGTTTGTTTTTAACATCCCATGCAAAGAGGTGCAGGCCTACAGTGTGTTTTAATTCTCAGCAAGCAAGCCCAAAATTTGCTCTGATCTGCAACAAAAGCTTAGGTAGAAGGTTACAAAAAAAATCTAATCAAGAGGATATTGAAAAGTTGGACAGATTTCCTAGGGTGTTCGTGGCATTTTTTTCTTCAGCATTTTTGACTTAGATCTCTTCTCATAATCTGTTGTGCTGGCCGCACTCGCAGCCAGGGCCTGTCTCAGCGCCCTGCCAGGGCGCTGGGTGGCTGGAGGCGGCTGCACTCCTGGGCATCGGGCCCTGCTGCAGGGCCGGGTCAGGCCAGGCACCCACGGGGCTGGGGTCGACTGTGCCCGAGACAGCGGGGGACAGCGGGGCTGTATTTGCATAGAGCGTTAGCTTCACAATATAAAAGCAGACACACGCTATTTCCCATCATAGCCATAACTGGTAATATGTAATGTGCAAATAGTTTCCCACTGTGGCTCAATATTATAGTAATGTTTGATATACACATATGCGTGTATAAAATTTATAGGCACCTATGAAAAGCTTAGAAGTGCTGTACTGAATGTTACTACTTAATGCTGCTTCTCAGCTTTGCAGGTCTCTCTGGAATTTGCATAGTGATTTACTGCTAATGCATCTTTACAAGTCACAAAGCAGTTGCACATATAACTTGGACTGAAAAGGGAAGGGGGTGCTAGAGAAAGAATGAATACTACTATAATATTTTTAAAACACAAAACTTTTATTTTACAGATACAATATGGTGACTTTGATCTTTAGCTGTGTTTAGTTGTCTTGAAGCTGAAACTTTAGTTTTTAAATCACTTCAGGAATATCATTAACACTTTGAAAAATGGAAATCTTGATTGGCTTTGTAGTATTTGGAAGAAAAAAGGGAATCTGCATTTAAACAAATACTTTAAATATCTACACATTGCTTAAAAACCCTACCTCTTAATATTCTTATCTTTAGATAAGATTGTGTTACTGATTAGGCTAGGATTCTGCATTTACTGTTGGCAAATATATAGTTGGTGCTTTTTGTGTATCTAACAAAGGGTAAATTTTACAATATTTCTTTTATGTAACTGTTACATGATCAGAAAATGCATAAAGTACAAAAGCCACCAGATGATCTTTCATATGTTTAAAATAGTTTTATTAAGAGTTTACAATTGACTCGGAAACCACAAAATGTCAAAATAAAATTTCAAGCACTTTCTATTTCAGCCATTAAGATCCAACTTTTGATGGCATGACAGCACCAAGTCAGTCTCTCTAACAAGAGCAAGTTTAACATGCTAGTGTGAAGATCAGAGAAAGAGTAAACACTCCAAAATACAGGCTTGACATTTTCAAGTCTTTTGCTTAACTGGGAAGCGCGATACCTTTCCTGCTTTAAGTTTAGGGACTGCAGTGGAGTCAGAGAGGGGACCACACAGGCTCTCGCTGTGTATGAACAGAATGTATCTCGCTGTGGACCTTATGAGACACAGCCTGTCTGCAAACTGTAGTGTTGAGACACAGCCTGTCTGCAAACTGTAGTGTTGAGACACAGCCTGTCTGCAAACTGTAGTGTTGAGACACAGCCTGTCTGCAAACTGTAGTGTTAAGGCAAGTGAACTGTGCTGCAAAACTTAGGAGAGTTGAGAGGCTCTCAGGCTGCAGTTTCACAACAATCTTAGTCTCCTTATCCAGCAGGACTGAGTTTGGACCAACTCCTCAGCACCTCTGACACCGCATGTGCGATTTTTCTGTGAGCTACTTCAGCTCATTAAACGAGCAGAAAACTATTCACTCTTGAATTGGGTTAAGCTTCTGCTGTTTTAATCAACTGAAGCAGGTCGCTGCGGATTCAGAAAAGGTCCAGGGCAGGTGTAAGGGAAGAGATGAGGTTGTCCTGCCCCCAGCTACACATGCATGGATTCAGGCTTAAACTGGGATGGAACTGTAACCACAGTGAAATGTAAGCCAAGCTGCCTGCCTTGTTTTATACTCTATTAGACCATAGAACTTTGCATCAGTTTTGTGCTAACATCATGAAAATCTGTGGTTTCTAACTCTGTGGTTTCTGTAGTTCTATTTTAAATAATGGAAGCTTTGCAAACCTGAAACGTACAGTGTTCACAGATCCTCCCGAGGCTCAGACCTGAAGGGAATATTTGCATGAGCCCAGGTGAGGTGGGCATACAGCAGAATATCCTGTGCAAACAAAGGATACTTTGCCCTCCTGGTTGGCCTCTCAGAGAAGGTCTTATTATTACCATTAGCCAAGGGAGTCTTCTGTACCTTAGGCAGTAGAAATTAAAGGTTCATATTTTAACAGCTGAAGGGACAGAGTCCCAATTTCTTTTATTTGTGCTGTTCATAACAGTGGTCCATGTGTACAGCACATGTATTCATTTAGATCCAGAATAAGATCATCAGTATATTAGAAAGAAACCTTCATCTAGTACTCATCATCATCTTCCAGATCTTCCCCTGCAGTTGCAGCTTCCAGTGCAGCCAGAGCTGCTGCCACTTCTGCGTCTTCCTCCTCAATTTCTCCATTAATATCTTTGTGGTCAGGGTCTGTGGGTGCCTGTGCTGCTTTTCTGAGGGTTTTGGCAATGATACCATCGGGAATGTCCTCACTCAGGCTTACAGAGTAAGTTTTAAAAGGTTCAGTACTGCTTTCCTTCATGTGCAGAGGCAGAGTTAAATAAAGGTCTGGGTCTTGTTTTGCCGAAGGCCTGGTGTTTTGATCTGAATGTGCATGATTGACTGAAAAGCTATCTTTTTCAACATAGTTCCTGGTTTGGCTGCCATTTTGGGGATAATCTACATCTGGCAATTGTATGGCATTATTTTGTGTCTCTAGTATGGCACTTCCTATGAGAGAGGTGTTTTCCCCTGCCGGGTGGCAGTTCCTACCTTGAATACTATCTGGCTCTTTACAGGCTGACTTACTGTGATTGCCTGTTTCTAGGTCAAATTTTTGACCAGACTGATTTGGTTTGATGTAGAAGTCTCTGATGCTGGCTGAAGAAGACTCTGCTGACAAGCTGGAGGTTCCCTGTTCACTGGCTTCCTTCATGGGGCTTCTGTTGGAGTTGAGACTGGGGTGTGTGCCTGCGCAGGAGTTGCCACCGTTGACTGCAACAGCAAGCTTTGCAACACACTTCACGAGGCCGTCCTCTTGAAAAGCATTTCCTCTGTGGTTCCAGAGAGTTTCTTTTGTACAATTTACCTGATTTTTACTTTCTGTTCTCTTTAACTTATCCTTCCGGAGTTCATTTCTGTGTTCTTGAATTTCACTATTCTGTTTGAATTTGAATTTATTGCTGTCTTGCTCATCTTGTTTGTAGCTGTTCACTTCGTGAGTGTATCCAGGTGATTGTACTTCTTCTGGATCAAAAATATAGCTGGTGTAGGGAAAATTTATAAAGGAAATGTTAATTATGCTGTTAATTAGAATATGAAAAAGGATTATGCTTAACTTAAGCCGACGGTCTTGAGGAACTCATGCCACTAAGCTTTACCTGTGATGTGAATGCCATGATGAACTGTGCTGTAGCCTGCAGTCTCCTGCGGGAGACAGTAACTAACTCCTGGAGTGAGATTCACCAGGAGCACAGAAAGATGTCAGCTGGTTGTTCCATGTTTCCAGCTTTATTTTTTATTTCCTCTTGAGGGTAGATTAGCCAACGAGTAGTCATCATACAGACCGTTTATTTAATATGTCCTCATGTAACTGCCAAAATCTATCCCCCCCCCCATTCTTCCTCTCAAGTCTTGTCTCTTTGTCCTTTTCTCTTTGTATTTTTGTCTTCTCCTCTTTCCTTTCTCTTTACTGTTTTTCTCACCCTCCTAATTTTTCCTCAAGTTATTTCTTTCAAAGCCTCTCTTTCTTCTTTCTTTCTTCTCTTTCATATCATCAGCTTTCTTTCCTGCTTCCTTACCCGTTTTAGAGATGTGGTCAGGAGCGATCATCAAGTGGGGCTGAAGTGTTGTCTTTCTAGAACTGGCAAACTTCTACTGAGAGAGACTTTTGATATGGGAGTTGTTCTCACAATTAACTACGTTTAAAAGCTATGGAAGCAAGGATCTGTAGCTCATTTTCAGTGTTTAGGGGAGAGGAAGGATCTGACAAAGTCTGTTCTTCTCACTCTACTAACTGAGAAAAAACTTTGGTGAAGATGAATTTTGAATGCCACACAACTTTTCTGTGGGTTAGGAAATACAGAAATGAACCTTGATTACAATAAATCAAAAGGATGTTCATAGGAAGTCAGAATACCTGTGCTCTGACATGACTTTATAAAAACTGTAAATTTTGTGTTAATTCCAAGCTGGTAAATAGTCTTAATTTAAGCAACAAATATAGAGGAGCACAGACATATGTTTTAGTGCTTTTCTTTTTTTCAGTCTAAGCATTTTTTGTTCTGTTGTACCTTTGTATCATTTTGCAGCACCTGCACCCCATCTGGATTTTCTTTAATCTGAAAAGAGAGAGAGGGAAAGCAAGGGAGAGGGGAAATGAGTGAAGTATTATGAAATTAATGCATGGGCAATTGCATTGAAAATGATGCTTATGTTTAGAAGGGTTTTATTGGTTAAAAAGAAATGCCTACACAAGAGTGATCTAGTGCAGTACAGTTCAAGGCCTTTCTAGGTTCCTATATTGCATTAACAATAGCCTTTAGGTGACATCTGGGGAAGAAGTTAACATCTTAAGCATGTAGTGGTGTTCTCCCACAGTATTTTCCTAGCCTCCAGCAGCTTCGTGGCTTGGAGCATCGTAATTCAGGGAGTAGTGTTTCTGTATTTGGTATCCATTGACTTCTCTTCCATGAATTTGTCCACGTGTTTTCTGAACTCAGTTAAACTGTTAGTATCCACAACATCCTGTAGTGAGGAGTTTCATAGCTCAGCTTTGCACTACTTGAAGAACCACCTGCTTTTGTTTGATATGATCCTGTTTCCTACTAGCAGTATTTGATGTCTTCTAGTTTTTGTATTAAAAGGAGACAAGTGAGCATTTCTTCCTATTGTCACTCTGTTACAGGTCCTGTACTCCCCCTTTAGTTATGTTTTTCAGCCTGAAGAATCCTAGCTTTCTTAAATGTTACCCATCTGTCATGGCTTTAGATGGTCCTTGTCATCCTCGTCTGGATCTTACCGACTTCTATGCCCTTCTTAAATGAGGGGTGGGAACTGCAAATGCAGTATTTTCAAGATTTGGGGAACCATAGACTTATTCTTTCCTAATAACTCCTGCCCCAGTTCTGTTGGCTCTGCGACAGCTAACTGTGGTGACATTGCTCGTAGGGCTATCCCTTATTCCTCTGGTTAGATGCAGACATATTGCTGGGATTGGTACTTTATTATGCTCAGTGCAAGTGTTGCACCTGTATTTTACTAGAGTAAATTCTTCTAAGTTTGACCAGAGCTGTCAAAACGCTGCGTTTTACTACATGTCTGTATACTGCAAGGTTTCTGTGTACGTGCATCATTGCCTGATTTAGTGAGATGCTAAGCACCACCTGTTATGTGGTTCATAACAATGAAGTCTTTTAGTATGAGCAGAAATAGTTTGTTAATATGGGCCCTTGAGAACCTTTATTTTCTGAACCTAAAGTGAAGAGACAGATCTGAACCTCCCAAATCCTTGAACAAAACATTCTTAATTCTGTGGGTTGGGGCTATCTTGGCTTGTGTTAATGGAGCCAGGATGCATTGTAAATCTCTTTTTACCTGTTGTTATTCAGGCCTCTCTATTTCTCAATATGCTCTACCACTTCACATACTTTTGCTGCTGCCTAGGGACAGCAGCTCCCTTCACAGTAAGGCGGAAATTGATGGTGCAAGGTCAGGGTATTTACTAGAGTGATTTATTCATGAAACACCAAAGGAAAATAGTATTGATTTATTCTTACCAGGTGTGGCCTGCACTGTGTGCCACTTGTGCTAGCAGAAATTGCAATCAAAGCTCTGTGTGGTACAGGCTTATTATCTCACTTTTTTTCTCTAAATCTGACTTCCTCTGGTGTCAGCACTGAACATAATGCCTGATGTCAGGTCCCTTCAGTTGCAGAGCCTCTAAGGGGCTTGGAGCCATTCAGCAGCTGGCTTTAGCTAGGATATAGCTGCTTATAGCTGTACTCTTTGTCCTTGTCTTCACCTGAAGTGCTCTGGAGCAGAAACTTCTCTAAAGAGTGGCCAGCTGCTGTAGCTTGACGCCTGTCAGGAAGGCCTGTAAGCCGACTGCTTTGCTTCCTCTCTGTCTGGTGATTCTTCTCTCCCTCCTTGAAATGCATTCTCCCTTCTACACCTCCGCTTTTTTTTCCTTTTAACCTAGAAAATGTGATAGCACAAATTGCCATACAGAATTTTTCTTCTGAAGACTATGCGGTAATAACTGGTTGAAGTGGCCACATGTGCTGGCTTTTCTTCTGTGCAGTTGCTCTGCCATATAAAGAAATTTGGATAGGTTTGGCTAGACATGAGGCTTATTTGAGCTCCTCATGTAGTCATCATTGCCAGACAAAGAGGAACTTGTAATATAACTTTGTTTTGATCTTTTTGAAGGCTGAATTAGCTATAGCCCTTCTTTAGATTAAGACTGATTTGAAGCAAATTCAGTTGAGCTAAGTCCTATGTGGACACTGTTTTGGTTTAACTGGCATCTTTAGTTTTATCATAAACTTGCTTCTAAACTGGAAAAAAACAAGCTGCTTTAAATTGACCAGTGGGTTAATTGATTCAAGTTACCATATGTCAGGCAAGCCACAATAACTGTTTGTGGTCTCAGTTCATGGGAAAGGCAACAGAATTTGATTTAGGTTCAGTCTCCTTCAAGGGCCTAGCTAAGCTCCAATAATTCTTGCTTGCCATAGGCTAGGAGTATGCAAATATTTTTTCCAGCTCTACTATATAATGATAACTTCAATTGCCATCAGTTGCCTTGTGAGCCCACTGAAATGTCCACAAAGCCTCTGTCTTGGCTTTAAAAGTTATAGTTTTGGTGAAACCACTCTAGGTTTGTACGTAGACCAGTTTTGAGAACAGATGCTGTTTCTAGCTGGGTGTAGTTACTTCAGGTCAGACGGTTTCTGTTTAATCTTTTCTTTGACAAATTTCATACTGAGTGCTGATATCCATGCTTCATAACATTTTTTAATTAAAAAAAATCTTGCTCATAGGTTTTAACCATTGGGAAGTGCTGATTGCTTGCTCTCTTCTATTTGGTTGTAAAGAGGTTTGTGATCTTTGTAGAAAGTAGTTATAAATGGGAATTACTGTTGTTATTTTCATAAGGAGCACTTTCCTGTATGTTTCTTTTTTCTTTTTGTATTTACTCTCTGAATTGTCTCTGTGGCTACTGTATTAAGCTTTTTAGCTGATTAGTTACAATTGAATTTGTCCTCTGGCATGAATAAACTTATGGAAAATATTTTATGCTGTATTATCTTACAAATTATTTCACATCCCTCAAGTAGGAATAGAGTTTAATGATGTCACCATTAGAGGACCGTTGTTCCTTGCCCTTCTCCCCCATATTTGTAACACATTCTCAAGCCAGGGTTGGAAAATAACTCTGGGGAGCAAGTTGCTTTTACAGCATGAAAAAGCATGCTTTAATCCTACTTATTTTGTTTAGGTAACTTACTCTAAAGACTTGTGAACTGTGTGATCTTCATGGTTCCATAAAAAAGTAGTAGTGTTAGTAAGCGCCTGTCTGGAGTTTGAAGCAAGCATATGCTATGCAGATTCATTTTTAAAAAGGGAGGTGGAGGCTTAGATGGTTGAAAAAATGGATAATGATGTTATCTGAGACTGAAGTTAGGAAGAGTAAGATGTTGCATTCTTTGTTGTTCAAAAAATTTTTTTTCTTTGTTATAAACTTTTTATTCTGTTAAATATACTATGCTGCTAAATTGTCTAGATATTCTCAGGTTAATAACACGTGACTTAGAATGCTGCTTTGCAGAACACTTTAGGGGCTATCTCCAAAATAGTCTGCCTGTCTAAAGTAGCAGTAAAATGCTTGACCTTAACATTTAGGTGCTCTGAATTCAGGTCAACTGCCATTAAACCTAGGCATCATTCTTTCTCAATCATGAAATTCCTGTAGGCCTGTAAATTTCTGTCATTGGTTATTATGTAGTCATTTAATTCTGGACATCAGTGCAGCACCTGGCATTAAAGCTCTACTAAAATTCAAAGTACAGATTTTTGTTTTTCTGGACTTGTACTGGAATACTTGGAGCATTTGCAGGAAATGGTGCTGTCAAGAAAGAGGAATGTGGGAGGCCTAGGTTTAAAATGCTTAATTTTGAACTCTGGCTTTTCAACTTTGAGTAGCCACCTAATCTGTTAAGGTGTGTCTGTGATGTTGAGTCTGTACCAGTTTCTATTAAAATAATCAGATTCTTAGAGCATGAGAGAGAAGCAGGACAGCCTTGTGGTTTGCACATCCAGCGTCAGTGCTTGTATCAGTTAAAATATTTTGCTTTGAAAGAGATGGAAGGGGCTCAACTCTGTGTATGGTTCCCTCAGCCACTCCAGTAAACCTTTAGCTGATAGTGTGAAGGATGGTCTAGTTGTAATTTCCTCATAATACATTAGAATAAGTGTTTGCAGAGATCAGTAAGGTCTGATATTACAGAAGAGTGACTCCTTTTCTTCGTTTGAAAGAAAAAGATATAGAAGAGCAAGAGCATCTGTTCTAGAATCAGTTGGAAAAAATGCCCCTATGTTTTTTAAGGAGGTGGTAAGTGGATTTAATTTGAGGAGAGCAGAACAACAGTCTCCTCAGTAAAATAAATCCTGAAAATGGGGAGGCTGAGAAGTGAAGTCCCTTGTTACATGTTTTAATGTTGTCATCCAATAAGAGAATGGAATGGGATTTTTCTTGAAGTGTGTTGCTGAGAACAACAAGAATAAATGGTGGCTGGCTCCAAAATGTAAATTTGCATTAAAAGCCACAATGTGCTTTAGGAGAAGTCTATTTTACTTTATGAGATTTGAGAAACACAATGTATCTGACTCTAAATTATGTAATAAAGCAGCTTGTGCTGTCTATTTAAACTGTAGCTGTATTATGGATAAACAGGAGACTAATGAAAGGCAACGTTATGAATAGGGAAGGGCAAACTTATTTCAGTGAAACAAAAATGGTTTAACAACCTTTCTCGACACTCTTGGAAGCTTGTGAGGAGAAAGAAAAAGGCCAATGTATTTCTTGTTCTTGGTGTGTTGGTTTCTCTTCGGACTTGATATCTGCCCCCCTCCCATCCCCATGGTGTAGAAGCAGAAAGGTGAGCGGACAACATATTTAAATGGTATTTCTAGTAAGTCCCAAATTGATTAATCCTGGCTGGGGATTTTTGATCTCAGTCATTTTTTTAAGCTGGTTGATTTCTGTTCCTCCCCACCCCCCGCCCCACTCTCATCCAAAACTGATGCTTTCTGAGCTTTTGCTGTTTCTTTGGTTTCTCTCTCTCCTCCATCCTTTCCTGCTGTAGATTACAAAGGAAACAGTCTTTTCTTATGTATGTGCTATCTGGGCTGCTAAGCCTGAATGCTGCATCTCCTCATGGCCTGTGGCACCTCTTTCTGCTCGTTTTTTCAAGTAGAGGCACCTTTCAGACCAGACCCTGCCAGCCTGTGCCCCGTCAGTCCGCTGCGTTGTGCCCTTCTCAGTGAAGCCCGCCTGTCTGCAGGGTCCCGGGCTGAGTTCCCCATCTCCTCCACGTGGACACAAACCCCTCTCTCCGGAGTGGATTCTGCCTTCCTCACTGTTAACATGCACACAATCTACTTAGGTTTTCTTGCTACCCAGGTCTCATACAGGTGCCAAATGCTAAACAGCTAGGAGACATTCACAGAAGCAAATGTAGGAAGAGAAAAATGTCTGCAGAGAAGTGCATAAGGACAGAACATAAAGAATTTGGGGTGGGAATAACCTTGGACAGCTCTTGCACTTGGCAAGCTTCTCCTGCTGGGAGGTGCGGCTTGCCTCCTGTGCTGAGTAGGCACTCACACCTCTAATAAAGATTTAGAAAGCTGTCCTCAGCATCTGCCGAGGTCTGCGAGAGAATCAGGCGTGCCTAAGCGGGGGGGAGGGAAGCGCAGTGTATTATTGAGGGGGTGGAGGCAGAGCAACAATTGATCTAGATGACAGGTAATGTAAAAGAAACACGGAAAGATTGTGGGACAGATGGTAGAGCTGAGGAGAACCAAAATTAGAAATTTAGGGAACTATTAAACATGCAGTAGAAAAACACCAACCTATGGCAGAGGGAGGAGAGGAAGAATAGGGAAAAGGTTTTGAAGGAAACAAGAAAAGGGATATAGCTTAATTAGCCATACAGTATGCAGACTAATCCTTACTGTTGGGTGAATATCATCCGTAAAAAGTGTTTCACTTTGCCTCAAATACAAAGAACTATTCAGAACCTGCTATTCCTGCATCCAAAGCAAGTACCCTACTAACTATGCTGAGGCTGGAGGTAATGAGTCAATTCCCCCCTGGCAAAGGGGGAGAGGAAAAAAAACAAAATCCTGAACCCAGTATCCATCCTGTTAATCTATTGTGGAGACTGATACCCACTGATGAAAGGCTGTGGAGCTGATGGATCAGTGTCTTCTGAAAACAAATTACTTCTTCACAAAATTCCAGATCATCTGTACTGCTATGTCTGAAAGTTATAGTCCTGTTTTGCAGGAACAGTCAAATTTAGCATATAGGTGACAGCCACACAACTGTGAAAAATTCTACCATGTAGAATGTTGCATGTTTTTCAGCAAGTCTCTGGATTCTTTGGCAACTCTTGTCTTAGCGTAATTGTTATGGAGGCAACAATTTGATAGCAAGTCTGTGCTTAACTCTGCATTAAGACTGATAGATTTCAGCTCAGCTTTAAAAGTATCTGCTTCCTTTTTTTCTAATGGATTCTTAGTCTGGAAATCTGTCAAAATAGGGCTTTAGGTAGCAAGTGAATTGTCGTATATAATCTAAAATAAATCAACTAACTTGAGGAAATATGATATACTGCCGTATAGAAACAATAAAAACCCGCCTCAGGGTTTTTTGTCTGTTTTTCTGTAGCTTAATTGACATCAGATTCTTTGTTCACACTTTCTTAAGGTGTAATGCTTATATGTCATTTTCATGCTTTAAACATCTTGCTATCCAGCCCTGGTGAGACTATCTAGCTGCGCAATCCCCGTGCGAGAATGTGAGCTGCAGTTTGGCTCTGAGTCACAGTTCAGTCCATGCTGTCTACAGTGCTCTGCAAGAGAAGGAAGATGTGCAAGTGTTTTTCCTAGTGCAGCTTGCTTTATCCTCCTGCTCTGAGGAAGGCATGTGCTATATTTGGGAACAAGGAGTGTCGGAGCGTCTGCCAGAAAGAGCCTTATGCTATCCTCCTGCCTAGTGCAAGGTTATTGCCAAGGTTATAGTTGCCTGTCCTTCCTTTCATTACTCCTCTCTCTCAAATGTACTCTTTTCATTTACTTTACAAGCAAAGCTGAGGAGCTGCTCAGATCCACCAGTTGGTTTTATTCTCCACTGAGGCCTTATTTACCAGCTGATCTGTTTGCACGCATCTCCAGTACAGCTAACCACAAACACGAGGAAAGTTGACACTGAAGGGGGACCTATCAAAGACCATATAAACCTTCTTCAGCCACAGCGTAACTACAGAGGTGACTTATGGGAGTTTAACCTCAGCTGTTTGACCCCTATGGCTACTCTGCTTATTTGTTTTCAGATCAGATCTCCTGTTTTTCACAGATAAATGTCATCATTGCATGAATACAAATACTCCTCCTTACTCTCTCTTCACCTGTTGATAAGAATCTGTAAGTATTTTTTGAAGATGATTCTGTGTTAGAATTAAAAGGGAATTGTACGACATGCGACTGCACAGTTATGTTTATGATGAGAACTTTCTGAAGAAGTATGATTGAAAATGCAGTTTTTTCTTTTGCAAGAAGACATTCATAATTCCATTGCTCTGATATTTTTCTACTTTTCCTAATAATACAAAGTATCCTTTATGACTTATGTCTGCCAAAATCTCAGCTTTTTCTGAAAATTATTTGATTGCATTTCTTAAAACCATTTTCTATTAATAAAAATATTTTACTCAGAAGAATTAAAATCTGAGTACTGTTGAATGACATGGCATATAGTCACTGAATATATGACCTGCTGTCATCCAAATTATTCCATTCCTCTATGCTTAGAGGACCTTTTCAAATCTCTGACAAGCCCCCCATCTGATTCATTCAGATTTCGCTTGAATACTCACATCCTCGTTATCACCCTTTAAGCTCTATCACAGGAAAAAGGAAATGCAACATTGTGGTTATCCCCAAATATAACCTCCACAAGCCAACCATGTATTTTTCCCTGCCTCTCCCCTTTTTTCTCCCTGGCCGTGCTAAATCAAGCCAATAGCTTGTATGTTGTTTGAGGCAGTGGCCCGATTCTTTATGTGTTTCTGTGACTGACATGGCAAGCTTGTGGCTGATATTACACAACTAGTACTAATTATACCCTGGGTACAGACAATGGCTGTTTGTTTCAATGAGGAGAGAATTTGATGTATTTTGCCTGCTATTCAAGGCATGAAGTTTGGGGTTGTTTTCGTGTGTAGGAGCTTAGGGATATTATTTATGATTATTCCAAATGAAGTCATGAAATAGATTTAGACTCATGGTAGTTTATTCAAGGAAGAAAAGGAGCTTTAACCAGGGCAGGTATTAGAAAATGAAGATTCTTATGCCTGAGAATTGTGCCTTGCTTGTTATTTGAAAATTTATAGAACTACCTCAGATATGGCTTCATAAATTTGGTTGCTTAGTATTCTGACATATAGTAGTTCTTTTATTACCAAGGAAGTAGCTCTGATGTCACAAAATATTTTTACTTCAGCAAGGCGATAAATGACGGGAATCCTTAAATGACGAAGCTATACAAGCAGTCATAACGAGGGAAAAACAAAGCAAGTGATGTTTACACAGAATTGTTTCTAACTAGCTTACCCCACACTTCCAAGAAATTACAGACCAAAGTGATTTAATAATAAGAAACAGTCAATAACAAACACTGCACTTCCCTGATAAGCCATCAGTAAAACGTCAGCTAATCATCAAATATGGCTACTCACCAAAGAGCCGATGGGCATTGTGCTATTGTGGTTTTAACATCTGTTTGCGTGGTGACATCTGAAAACATCTACATGTATTGTTTATCCGGAAATTTGCAATAATAATAATTGACAAAAATGTGCACTTGCTGTGCTCTTCATTCTAGGATCTCAACATCAGCAGTAGACATTAATTACTGTATACATGAAATAGTACAAATTGAAGGTTATATCCTTGGATTATTTGTGACAGCATCCAAGCGAGAGTGTGGTCTCCTGGCTGACAGGTGTGTCTACTGTGCAGGAGTCAATCAGTACAATTGTGCTCTAATTGTAGATGTGTGCTGTGGCATTTCTCAACAGTATGGAAAAGCATTCTGCCAGCGCGATGCCCAGCTCCAATCTGATGAGAAACTGTTCTGAGTGCCAGGATGCTCAGAGCAATGGATATATCTGCTTACATTCCTATTCCCGTTCTAAGAGCTGAAAAAGGTCAGATTTGGTGTGACTGTGTTGATATTACAAAAATATGTGCTAATTAGCTTACATATCTGTAGTTCAGGAAACTCTATCAAATACTACTTTGTTACATGCCAGTGCAAATAACCTTAGCTGGAATAGGTAGCGTTTGCTTTGGTGCAAACATCAGAAACTGCTCCCCTTCTTTACAGCTGCTCCCCCCAAGGCATCTAGCTATGCTTTTTACCAGGTCCCAATGGTATTTCTGCCCCCACGTTGTCCCTTTTTCCTCTATTTCATGTGGCTGTTTTGCCCCAAACTAAGATGCAGTGGCAGGCAGATCTCAGTGCAAGGAAGTCTGAGGCTTGCCAGCACAGCTTAAGCACACCTGCACCTGTGATTTGCAGGTGTGTTGGCAGAAGGAGAAGGTAATGAAAAGTAGATGCTATCAGTTCTGCAAAAGGCATTTTGTTTTAGGTTGTAACCATTGGTTATTGCCTGTTGATCTTCCACAAAACATAATAATATTCATAGTTATGTTAAGTCCTATTAGCTCCTCCTCAAAACATCCTGCTTTCCAAACCAGTAAGGTCAGCCAGATCTTCCACTTACCCTTAGTGGCTTCCTGACAGTATTTCTCTGTATATGAAGTCCCCTGTTGACTTTTGATCATAGCTGTTGCCCCTTCTCTTCCCAGCAGGCAGCTTTCCTCTCTCCTGCACACTGTTAAAGGAAGAGATGTGTTTCCCAGACTGGGATCTTCTGCATCCTGTTGCCTTTATGAGCAGAATAAGCTGTTCTCCATCCCTGATAGTGCTGGGCTCTCAGACACCAGCCCATCTCTAGTGCTTCCCCTCTTTCCAGCCTTTTATCCTGGTCTGCACTCACTCCCTTAATAAACAGTCTCTAACGTCCAAGGCTGTTTGTGTGAGTTGTTTAGGGCCTAGTTTTGCTGGGTACCAAATGTGAGATGCTGGATACTCTTGAGCGTGGGAGGAATGGCCAGGAGCAGCGGTGCTTTGCCCTGGGAAGTGCCCTCAGCACCTTGCAGCGTGTGTCCTGCATGACTAGCAAGTTTGCAGGCAGCCTCTGCACATATAGTGCCCATCGGTGTTTTGACGTACCTGAACTTTGAAAGGCACTGAATACTTCTAAAATACAGCTGGACCATTCCCATACCCTGTCACCATTTTTCACTTCGAAGTCATTACTGTGCTGTTTCATTCACTGACTAATCTCCATGGTAGCTGTAGGCTTTTTTTAAAACATCTCTGAGAAAGTAAGGATAGTTCATAGTGAAAATGGGGCTATTTATAAGGCCCTTAACACTGTGGTAGAGTGCTGCTTAGAGGTGATCTGAACATGTCCTTTGTTAAACCCTTTGCAACTGACTTTAAATTTTTGTTAGAAATTTAAGAGGAAACAATGCGTTCCCTCTGCCTTGGTCCTCACCACTCACAGGGGTAGGTCAGAGAGCATTTCCCCACCCCCACTATTTACCATATGAAACGTTCGTTTTATTTTAGATGATTAAAAGGAAGAGTGGAGCAAAGGGTAAAACTCTCACAATCAGTAGCCAGTTTGCACAAGAGAAAAACAAATATAGTTTGTAGCATAAAAACGCTCATTTCCTCTTCAGCCAAGCTTATTCTCTATGTCTGTTCTTTCCCAACTTACATCGCTGTCTGGTGTTTCAGTTACTGAAGTTTGTATTTCCTGTCTTTTAAAATTGTTAATCCTATTTATTATAATGATTTGTACTCTAGGGGCTCCTAAAACCTGGAGTGATATTTAGGGCCATATTGTGCAGAAACAAACGTAGAAATGCATTCACTTTCCCAAAGGATGTACAGTCTAAATGTGTGACAAGGCAAAAAATGGATACGGTAAGCAGATGGTCATGTACGTGTGAAAGAAGCAATCAGCACATAAACTATATTTAATTTGGTAATTGTGTTAGGCTAGGCCCATGTGGGGATCTGTGTTTGGAGACACAGTTGGAGCCTCAAAATAGCTATAGCCAATTTTTCTGTAATGAAGAGGGATTGCCTCTGAAATTTCATCTCTTTCAGGAGGTTAAGGTGTATCTCTGTGGGCTTGTGTGACTTGCCCTCTGGGGAATGGATTCGTGGGTTTCAACCCCTGGTTTGAAAAAAACTATTCTTGATTGTATCCAATGTCTTTTTAACATATTTAACATAGAAACAGCCCACAAATCAGGGACTGAGAGGCATCCTGCTTGCTTTCCAGCTGAATGGCCCTGCCACTGGGCTAAAATTCACTTTCTCTTTTACTCTGCTTGTGCTCTCTGGGATTATTCCCTTTGCAGGGGCACAACTTCAGCAGCCCACTTCACAACATGTTGTTGAGGATGTCACTTTGATAGCTAAGAGACATGAGTTTGAGGCTGAGGGACAAACTGAACCTGGGCTTTCTGAGAGGATTTTTTAACCTTTTGAATGCTGTCTAAAATAATCACCACCTCCACTGCAGTTTTGGCGGGAGTTGCTGTGGCTCCTGTGTTTTAGGTCGAAATTCGTGCTCTCAGTCTGCATGGCCTTAATGCACCTACCAGGGTTTGTATCCTCAACAGCCCCATGCAGTTTCAGTCCCTAGGAACTCTGGTATAGCTGTATCCTACTGCAAGGGGTTCGTAAGCTCTCAGCAGACTCAGCTGATGGAAACTGAGTATCTAGCTGAGATCCGAATCACCTTGTCCCTCTTGCCTTACATGCATATGGATATCTGATTATAACTCCTATTCTTAACTTCAGCTCCCTGTCCTATCATGTATTTGGCTGGACAGTCCTTCTCAGTTCCTAATATAATTAAGACTATTTGTTCTTAGGCTTATTCTGTGATTCCTAGAAGAGCTTTTGCTGAGACCTGTCAAGATGGTAACAGCTCTGGCTATGTCCATCGAAGTAACTTTACTCAGCTAGACACCTGGGTGGAAATGAAGTGCCGGTGGACATCCAGAGTGTGGCGTGGACCTCAGTTTTGGACTAGAGAACTTAAAGTTCACTGAAGTGTCACCAGGAATCTCAAAGTATTAGAGTGGAAACAACTAATACTGGAGGTAGAATAGGAAGTGTTTTAAAACTCACTTTTTTCCCCTGACTCTACTTCAAAAGGCTCTGCTCTGACCAGAGGAACACTGTGTGATGTGCAGTAAACCAGATTGTGTTCAGTGAAATGGAAGTTTGAATAAGGACTGACAAGTTGTCCATATGGATAACTTGTTTATCTGATAGCTAGATGGGACATCACAGAGGATCTGGGGCCTGCCGACCTAGCAGTAGAACGGTGTGGGCTGCTGTATTAGAGACTGAGCGCTGGCAGCTGATTTGTGACTTTCCTCCCTGAGGAGAGTGGAGATTTTGTGTGCTTCATATGTATCATACAGTGAATCTTTTTGAGAGAGAAATATTACTCATTTGCACAGTCTTGCAGGCCAGCTCAGATGCAGATTTCCTCATTTTCAGATTTCCTCATTTTTGTGCCATTGCAATAAAAGAAATGACATGGCAGGTGCTTAGGTTGTAAGGAAAGATACGGATATAAAAATGTAAACAAAGCCTAAACAGTGAATAGGTCCACAGAATTGTACATTTTTGTATTCTAGATCTGTGAAGCAGTTTTTTCTTCCTGTTGGTAAAGTGGTGCCTTGGAAGCACAGTTACTGAGGACCTGGTTTTGGAATTCAAAGGGTCTTTGCTCTTTTGCCTCAGGGACTTCTTAGGGGAATAGTCGAAAAGCATCATGCAAAGAATCTGTTTGACTTGGTTGCATATGTTTGCTGAGAGGGAAGCACATGGCAATTGCTGTATGTCATAGATGTTGGAGTTCCAGTTTTTTAATGTTCCTTTTAGAATATGAAGTAGCTTATGAAGATGTTGCAGTAAAAATAAAAAACATAATTTGGAAATTCTGTGCCATGTTCACATCATTTCAGTGTATCTTTTAAAAACTGTTATTTGCTCCTAATCTTTTGCAGAATATTTGAATACTGCAAAATACTACTCTGTTCCCTACCTTCTTATCTAGTTCCCATTCTATACCATCACAAAAGACTGCTTCCCGGTTTTTGCAAGAAATATATGTACTTTGTGTTACCTAATGCCTGTCCTTGTCCCTTCCTAATCTGCTCTAGCTTTTTTCCCCCTGTCATACCAGCCAGAGAAACAAACAGCCTGAACTGTTGCATGTTGCTTCAGTGACATTCCGTAATGGCATTTACTCCTCTTCAGTGACCATAACTGAGCATCCTGAAGCCCATAAATCTTTTGCACAGGGTGCGTGCATGTTCTGCGTGATATCTCTCTACCTGAGAAACAATCATCCATTCTACATTTGACCTTTTCCAGTTCTCACCGAAATCAGTGGACACATTTCAGTTTACTTCAAAAGAAACTTGATGAGTCCCTCCATTGACTAAATTATGACTAGCTGTCTATTTCACTGCAGACACTGAGGTTTTTATGCATATATTATTGTTCTATACTTTTTTCCTCCACCTAACAGCTGAACTGTTTCTTCTGGCATGAAGACTACATACGGTTCAAAATCTGGTGCGTTTTCTCCAGTTGGTCCATAGGACCTATCTTTAAAGTATTAAGGAAATGGCATAAACAAAAGGTCTTATAGTAGCTTTCTTACAGATGTTTCTAGTTCTGTGTGCAGAGTTAGCTGGAGAAGTGAGATTTCAATCTCTGTGTCTGGATGAGAGATGAAGTAAAGAAGAAGGACTTAAAAACTTCACAAGACTCAGTAAATTTATGTCAGAAAGAGTAGAGAGATAGGAACAATCATGCTGCTTGCTCCATCAATATATTAAAGGCTTTGGTAAAGTATATGAGTGCTGAGAAAATTCAACAGGTACTGAGAGGTCAAAGACATCTGTTAAAGATAGCAACAGGTCAAAGATGCTACTGTCTCTGGTAAAAGATAGGTTAGAAATTATAGCTGAATTTGAGAAAGGCAGGTGCCGAGATCAGAAAGAGTAGGAAGTTCTGTGTCCAGCCCATGACAGAGTTACTTTTGGCTATGTCCAGCTCTGCCTGCGTGAGATGGTGCTGAGCAAACTGATAAATTGGAGTGAATAATGAGGCATAGCCAGAGGACCTCAGTCTCTACGTGTGACCGAAACATGAAGTAGCACTAAACCCAGGTGCTCAGAAGAAAATGAGGATATCCCTGGTCACTCAGGTCATTGGTTTGAATGGATACAGCAGTCCCTAAGACCCTTTAGCAATGCAGGATCAATATGGCAATGTGAATACAAAGTAGATCCTCACCTGGTTCTTTTCTAACCACCATGGTCTGCCTCAGTTTCCTCACCCTCACCAGAGAGCATCAGTAGAACGCAAATAAAGACAGAATCTGGCTTTCAGAATATTTATTCCTTCTGGGGCTGAACGAACCAGAAACTGCACAGTTTGATTTTCTTTGCAGCACTGACAGGAAAACCAACAATTTTTTTACTTGAATTGCATATGTCAGCACAACTGCCTGTTAAGCTGCTTTTTGCTCTCTGCTGGTTCAAAAGTCACTTTTCCTTAGACTTCCATTTTCAGAGTTCAGAGTAGCTGAAGACAGTGAGCCTGTTTAAATATTGAAATATTTTCTTGACTTGGATTATTTCTCAACTAGATATATATATATATATTTTCTCTTTTGTGGCCTTCTGGAATACTTTCATTTTTATTGTGTCAATTTTATGAATGCTGTTGTCAGTCAGAAATTCTGCTTGGGGCATTAGGAAAACTGAAAAGATCCCACAGTCTGTGCAAAGGCTGTGTTCTACTGCCATAGGATGAAGTCTGTAAGAAAAATGCACACGCCAGATGGGTTCCCAGCAGTATTTTGTGATTACGCTATGTAACTGCCACTAGCTCGCAGCATAGCAGCACACGGTATGCTGCTATGAAATCAAGCTCTTCTTGGATCTTAGAGATGATCTTTCATGTACTGAATGCTGTTCCCTCTTGTAAAAACTTGGCTTGTAAGCTCTGTGCAGCAACAGAAACCCAGTAACCTTCTGCAGCAATTTGGGGAGTGTAGATAGCAGAACCTTTGAAAAATATTTTTGTAAGACTTTGAATTTTTAGGTGATCTGGGATGCGCTTTGTGAATAGAGGAAGGGAGGAAAGGAGCGGAGGTGGGGACCTGACACACTTCAGAATTTATAGAATACTTGTAGATTAAAATAAAATAATAAAAACTTTTAATATTAAAGCAACAATTAAATGTAAGTGAACTAAATGTATATGTACAAGTTAACTCATAAGTAGTTTTGGCATCCTGAGTTATTGAGAACTCGTCTTTTGTTTGCCTACCAGTTTTGTGAATGGGCTCACTGTTTCTTTCTTTTTTTTCCTCCTCACTGGGTTTTTGGATGTGGGTATGAAGAAACACTGCTGGTATTTAGCAGGCCTTTATCCTTTAAGTATATCATAACTTTTTACTTAAGGGAGTAATATTCTGAAAGTAGGCTTGGATGTCTATGGAGATTGCTTCAAACAGATATTGGAGTTTTTGCATATATGCCTTTAGGCAGGATTGAGGCCAGGTAGGATATACGATCCCAGCCATGGTATTCAACTGGAGCTTTGTGTCTCCCAAATCATCTTGCCTTGAATATTTCAAATGCTTCTGATTTGTTTATACGATCCAAAAGATTGCTAGTGGCAGATAGTGTGGTGTTGTTCTAACATTCAGAACATTAGCCTCTTTTAATACAAAGAAAATTGGATAAAGCTGGAAACAGTATGACTCACTCATTCTCTTCTGAAGAAAAAAAAAAAAGGACCCAGGAGCTTTCTTAAAATTGTCAGGATATTGGATTTGTCCATCTAATGGAATAACCTGCAGCTCTTTGAAAGGGAACTGTTAGAGGTCAGCACGCTCTCCCTCTTGAACTCGAATCAATTCTCATATTTTTGAACATCATCTCCTTCACCAAATTTCCCTCTTTCTTTTCCCCGTTCTCTTAGCTTGTCCTTCTCATGAACTTTTGCCAGCCTTTCAGCATTTTCTCCTTCCATTTTTGTCCTCTGTTACTTGACTTAGAATGAGTCAACTTTGTGTTCTTGTATTTCTTCTTTATGGTATTTAACTTTTTCTAAACTTCAAAGTGGAAACAGGCAAGCTTTTATTTGTTACCACGGAAATATTAGGCGAAAGAGACACAGTTCAGAACCAGTTTTGTCACCCAGTGCTTGTAACCACAAAGCATCATCATTAGAAAATGCAGTGAAGTACTTCAGAGAGAAAAGTAATCCAGTCACATTCGCTATTCTGGTATGCTGAAGGTATAATAGTGAATGGCTAGTAAATCTTAAACCCACACAAGGAGAATTAAAAAAAAAAGTCTTACCAATCAGTTTGTACTCCATTGACTGCTTGAAAAGTTTGTTTTAAATGTCTTGATCCTGCAGTAACAAAACAACACTTTGCAAGTGGTCTCTTCGTGTGTCCACAAAGCGAAGCAGGGTACTGTGAGGTGGAGGCTGACTACTGCAAACGATGTGGAAATGTAAAAACCTCCTCTTCATGCCCTTGTAAATTCTTAATTTAGACAATGATCAAATAAATCACTTGAGTAGTATGCTCATCCCTTTGAGCTGAATTGGAATGCTAACCTGCTTAAAGTGAGCATGAGCTTGCCTGCTACTGTGAGCTAGGGCTCACGTGAAATGTTTATACTCTAAACAACAACAATAAAATTAGAAAATCTTCAAATACACAGTATTATGGGATTCTCTTTCTTTGCTAGGGGCCAGGATATTTATAGTATCAGCTAAAACTTTACTTTATGCTTGTTAGAACTTTCTCCTTCAGATTTTCGTGAACTTGGAAACTTAAGAAATGCCTCTGGCATGTCAATAATATTCTAGGTATCTGATAAAGCTATTGTTCTTTCAGATAAGTGTGCTCTAGGCTAAATGGAAAATTCACTAAAATGTTTTCTGTTGAGAATTTACAGAGAGAAATTTGTAAGATAATGGTAGAGTTGGAATAAAACAAAGCAGATGCTTTTGCACCTTTAAAAATGTTAATATTTTCTGTATTTCTCATAGCAAATGGAATGTGGGCATATGCCTGTGTGGATCTGTGTGTATGTGCAAAGCTGGAGTAAATATTAATCACGAAGTCAAGCTCATTTTTGTGAAACAGACAATGTATTTTGCTGTGGATTTTAGAATTTGTGCCATGTGCTTTCTCTGATCCCCAGCATCTCTCTGCTTCAGCAACAATAACTTGAGAAATTTCAGTGCAGCTTGTATTACCAACCTGTATTCCAGATAGAGTTGAATGTGCTGGTGTGATTTTTGAAATTGCATGATGTTTCTTGTGAGATGGTGAGGTTCTTATGGCCTTGCAATCCCTATCAGCAGAACTCATTTAGGATGTAAGCCATAGTAATTTATTAATGAATTCAGCATCAGTAGGTAATAGGGCTGGGGGTAACAGTACAAGGCAATTTCATGGTCATTGCATTTGCTGCTGTTTTTGCTACACCATGTTTGCGTACATACTCTGGATTTGCATAGTTGCGATTATATGAACCAGATTTGCAGTTAAAATCTGAAAAGTTCTCATAAAATGTCACTGCTAGCTTTCAGGTTTGAAAATACCCTTAGCTGTACATGTAGTTTCACAGCTGCTGTAAGCCTACATCGTCAAGAAGACGACAATGCATAGCGTTTGACCCAAAGGCAATATTTAGAAGCTTTTCTATTAAGAGCCTGAAAGATGACTTAAAAATAAGTGCATACTGCTGAATTTGTAATTCAGCAGCTTGCGATCTGGGATCAAATTCAAGTGGCCCAGATACACGATGTGACTCATTGTTAAGGAGAGCCTGGGAACCCTTGATTCACGCATTTGCTCTGTTGCCCTACAGCAAGTCACTTAACTCGTCTTGTACATTACAATTTCATATCCTTCCCAGAGCTTAATGTTTGTGCAGCACTTTGGAGATTTATAGCCCTATTCAATCTTACTCTGATGCAAAGAGTTGAGAAAGTTTCTATGCATCTGTTAAAGGTGCCTTTTGTACTTCAGATGGAGTAAATAATAATGCTTATGAAGAATATGTTATTGTTTGTTACTATCTATTTTTTAAGTAACTTTTTCCTGGAGTCTTCTTGTATCTCTTTTTACCTTAATGCTATTCTTATTTGATATAGCTGTCATTATTAATTATAAAGTAGATTCTTCCATTTAATTTCTGTCCTAATCTCTAATTAATCTTACTTAACAGTGTAATTTTGTCTTCATGTCCTCATTTGTTTTGTGTAAACCATGGCCTAAACATTTATGCATACCATGGAACTTTTAAATGAAAATAAAATCCATGGCCTCTTGCCACATGTTGAAAAGATGCAGATTTTATTTAACAAATGTGAAAGATGCCTCCTGTTTAACTAAGCTCTATGGTGCATTCTTATCTATGGTGAGTTGCTTTTGTCTGCTTTTGGAACAGCAGATTAGCTAAAGGGTTTTCTTTCAATTTATAATTGGGTTTTGTTTGTTTATTTTAAGTCTGCTAGGAAATATGTTTCTATATTTCTCTGGAAATGGAAAAGAAAAATGCCAAAAAGGACAGCTGATAGGAGTCATAGCTGCTGGTAAGTTGTAGGCATACCCATTATATCATGTCAAGGGATAAAGTGATTTCACTGTGAACTTCTGCTTGAAAATAACAAGGTGTTTGACTGGCTTTTGACCCCAGAATAGGGTCTTTTTTAAAGGAAAAGCAGTGAGTTAGTGAAACTAACTGCATATAATGTTAAAATGAGTGCTAAAATGAGTGCTCAGTGTCAAATGCTCGATGCACATGCAGAAGCTGACTTTCAAGTGAACCAGTAGTTCGTTTTCTCTGTCAGCCAGGATCAGGCATAAACCATTTCTATGTTTGTACTTAAACTTGAGTTAAAAATATCTCTTTTTCATTGCATTTGGAGCTTTCTCGTCTTTTACTTGGTGATAGTGTGGAATGTGGCTGTTATTCCTGCAAACTTCACTCATAACTAATTCATAACTAAATATTCTTTTACTAACATCCTTGCTTAGCAACATCCTTTTTGAGGTGTTCTTGGAAACTTTGTCTGATGCATAAAACAATGTTTGTAAATCAAGGAATGTTGCCACATGCTGCTTACTTATGTTGTTTAATACTTTTTATATTACTCTTTTTGAGAAAGCCTAACACACTAAGTGCTCCAGTTTACTGCAAGACGTAACTACAAATGAACTCAGACCTCATCTTTGGAATACACTTACCATGTCAGTGTAGGTTGTTTATCCAAGTCAATAGTATCTGCATGGTTGTCATGGATCCAAGCAACAAGTAGTTTTCACATTCCAAAATAACCTGGAATTAAAAAAAAAAATTAGGCTCTTAGTTCTTATTCTGTAGAAGCTCCAATTTGCATTTTCCATTTCATTTAGTTGCTGGAAAATATGCTATCTCAAAGCCATACGTTCAAAATCTAAATGTGGTGTGATAAGCCTGTTTTGCCATAAACCTTGGGTGCTCTTTGTGCTGTACAAAATTAACCTTTCAGACACCATGAACACTTATTTCTATATTTACCTTCTTGTTCTGCTGTTGGATCCCTTTGTAGGCTTTTGTTTTTAAAGCCGTATCTGTCCTGTGACTGAAGCGTGCATGTGGGGTGGTTCTGTCGCTGTGCAGGCTAGGAGGTTGCTGCTCCGTTCCACCTATCTTGGTGCTCCACGGGGAGCTCCCTCCATACAGTTTTCAGGAACCATACAGAGGTTCTGTGTTGTAGAGTGTTGTAAGAAGCCCACCAAGTACTTTTCCTAAGAAAATAGCCTTCCTCACCCTAAGAATCAAAGAGGACTAGTGTATATTTTGCTGGAAAAAAACCCCCCACAAAACAAAAAAACAGCATTTAACTCTTTCTTCCAAAAATTCATAACTTGGGCCTTCAAGCTTATCTGGAGATAAGCTGATCATAGACATTACTTATTTTCTGGTTTTGGCCAAGAGTATTAGACCTCACTGCTCTCCCTGACGATTTCAGAAAATGTTTGGCTATCCCTATTATTTTTAATCTATGCCCTGTGGCATGTATTTCCTCTCCTTTCCCTTCTCTAATAACCTTGGCCTTGCTGTGCTTTTGTGGTATTGTTCAAATACTTTCTCTGCTGCAGACTCTGTTGTCCAATAGCTTTTTTTGGTCTTTTTGGTCAGTTCAGCTCTTCATCTCAATTCAAATTTCAGCAGAACAAACCTCTGATTTACATACATTCTTGGCATTTCTGCCCATGTATTTCACTATAAATGTTTACATATAGTTGTGTTAGTATGCTCTTTGTGCAAGGCAGGTTGAGCTGGACTTTATATGAGGGTTACTATAAAACATAGGCCCATTGCATGTTGATGATAGAACTGTGATTAACCCTCCTAGGAGTGGAATCAAAGCCTTTAAGATTCTGTTGCAAGGTCATGAAATTGAGAAGTTTTATGAAATCAAACCTGAATTTGAAAATCCTAAATTGCTTCTATTAATGCTTGGAGTCCACTTCTCCCTTGCTTGGAGTATACTTCTCCCTTCTGTTCTATAGCAATAAGGAAAAATAAAAATGTAGGTAACTAAAGCTATCTTACCTTGTTGAAGAGGATGATAAATGAATAGTAAGTTTTTTTTGTAAAATAATATTGAGGTTATTTATTAGTCTTTCTTGAATTTTAAGAGGCTTTTCAAGACCTTTTTTAATATTTATCAGTACACTAGTTCTTGAATTATGCCATTATGCTCCCTGTAAATATAAACCTTGTCACTAACAACATGAAACACATAAGTGGGTAACTGAGGTACCATTCATTAATTAACATTTCAATCAGCACTGTTTAACAGCTCTTCTAGATCTGACTGATCTCCCTGATTTGTGGTGAGCCTGAGCAGCAACCAAAAAGGTACAAGTTATTTCCTGAGTGGTAAAGACAGACTGACAAGAGGAGATAGCTTTATGCTGCAGGTGAAAAATAGGTAGCCTTCTGGAAGAGCCCTGTGATCTTGCTAGTTTCTGGGTTGCATGGACTGAACTTCCACCTCCCACCTATGTGAGTGAGTTTTGCTTACCTTGCCATAAACTGAAAATGCCATAAACTGCTGGTGTATTTGTCTGTAACGAGATATATTCAAATAGGGACAAGGGATTTCTGAAGAATTATTAGCACCTTTCAGTTAGCTAAGGCAGCTTATGATAACGCTCTCCATTTAGTTGATCTTGCAGTATATTATCATGTGCCCATTTGTGTCTAGATACAGGTTATTAGCTATAACTATCTGTTAGGCCATTTCTGAAGCTGGGTCGTTGGCAGTAAGAGACATTTTTATGTTCTGTTTGTTCCACCAGTTTCACAGACCGTGCTGGCTACTTTCTATTTCTTTCTGGCAAGTAGTGATCATGAGCTACATTAGATAGTGCTATCCTTGTTCCTAGCCAGCTTTTTGCTGCCTTGAGCATGAATCACAACAAACTAAATCTATCTCATATTTATGAAGTGTTATGTAGTATCACAAAATACTGCACTGGAGGGGACACCTGGAGTTCATCTGGCCCAGCCTTCTACTTAGTAGAAGTCAATATAGGTCTAGAGCATGTTAAAAACATGTAACAGCCAGGTCTCAGCTCATAAATGCACAGGAAACTTTGAGCTTTATTGGCAGTGTCTGTGACAACAGCATATGGCTCTGCAAGGCACGTAATGCAGCGTCAATTTACTCTGTCTGTGTTTGCGTACTCCTTTACAGATAAAGATCTCCCAGAAATCTGGGATGAAAGTTCTGCATCCTAAGTTTTCCACTTCTGTAACAATTTCCTGTTCTTAGACTGGGTGTTAGAATTTTTCTGATTGCTTACCTTCAGATTTCAGGCCAAAATACTAGCAATCTGTCTCTTGTTTAAAGAACCTGGAAGAGGAAAGGAACATGAAATCCATGCTGTATTGCTATATATTGCTATTGCATATGTTGCCATTTGCTCTGGCAATACAGAGACATTTATCTTCCATTTAGAAGAAATTTGAGGCAATTTCTCTGGGGGTATGTAGTTAACAAGAGAATTGTTAGTTGCAGTAGACTACATTGCTTCTCAAGTACCATTTGTTTCTCATCTTAAAGCTTTTGTTGTCAGCACGAGCAAAATAATGACTAGATAAGAAATGTCTTGTGAGTGGGACCTTTTCATCTTCATCCTGCAAGTTACTTGGGCACAAAGGTGTTCAGGTACCCAATTTCTGTAAAAGTTATTCAGCCAGCATTGAGAAATCATGGCAGTTTGCCAGACAGTACTCTGTGTATGGAGCACCTTCCTTTTCTTTCTTTGTGCAAGTTGAGGACATGCAGCCTTTCATATGATCCAAATCTGAGAAATCAGCCTGCCCAGATGCTTAAAAATTAATTAGAGACAGAGAGAGACCAAAAACAACTCCTGGTTCCTGCAGCTGTCAATGCCCATAAATCAGCTCTGTTTTTCCTTTTGAAGCAGGACAAGAGAATGGATTTAATTAATGGGTTTGACTTGCTTTGGAAACATGCTGTAAAGAAATTGTCCTCCCCACACCTTTCACAGATGCTGTAAACATACAAATGTTATTGTGTATTTACTCATGAGTGCTTGCCAGCCTGATTGTGCTGGATATAGTTGAATGCCTCAAGCAGGTGGCAAGCCAATGATTGCAACAAATCCTTGTTCTTTCAACACCCAGATCATAGCCACGAAGCAGCAGTGGGTTTGATGGCATTGGATGGCTAGTGTCACTTCCCTGGTTCCACCTGAGTTCTGCTCAACAAGAGCATTAATAACGGCTGCTATAGGATATGGTAGGGGAAAACAAAAAGGGTGTTTTTCATCTGACTGGGAATTTAATTACATGTTGAATTCCCTTATATATGTTAAAAAAAAAAAAGGTAGGTTTATCCTGCCACTCCATTAAAAAGAAAAGAAAAGAAAGAAAAGGTTATTCTTTTTAAAAATGTCCCTACATTGGATAATCAGGAATATTTCTGACTTTATTGTCTGATTTTTCTTGTATTTTTAATTCTATCTTCTTGTATGTAGAGAGACACTGAAACTGCCCAGCTGGATCAGACCCAATTTCAGTCTTGTGGTCAGCATCAGATACCTTAGAACAAGATGTGCAGTCTCCCCTCAAGGAGCTGATATTATGCAACTGCTACTTGTCATCAAACATGGCTTAAGTCTCTGTAGTATGAAGGCTTCTATCTCCTAGAACTTTTAGCTTTTTTAAACTTATGTTTAATTTTGTCAAATTCACTGTTGTTACACTGGATAATGCTCGTTTTGCAAGGAAACCTCATTATACTCTTTCCCTTGGTGACAAATTTATAGGTGCCAGTCGCCCAAGCTAGTTGTACTGGAGGAAGAATTTCATTTGCTGCACTCTGAATTTTTCCCTATTTTGATCTGTCTAAATATTCCCTGGCATATATATTACATAGCAAGACGGTTATACCTTCCCTATAGTCTCTATTGCAGTGTATGTTTCATTGTGTCCCTCTAGGCACCTAGATAACTTTGAAAAATGTATACTAAGAAAGACTGGTTATGCTAGAATAAACAGTAATTCAGAGCATTGTATTAACTTTTCTATGTGGATGGGTTTTTTTTGGTTTTTTTTTTTTTTTTTTGGTTAGTGTGGATGTTTCTGAGATGTGGGCTTAGTCTCCAAGGAAAGAATCATGGAAAACAGTGGCACGTTATTCAAATACTGAAAAATAGCTATAATGGCTGACTTCTACCTTATATCAAAATCTGAGGTTTGTTTTCTCAGAGAGTGTTGTGGGCAGGACTCTAGCTGGGGCTTCAGGAGAATGGGGCTTCTGCCTTCCAGAACAATATTACTGGACTTGTGGTGAGTGTGTTTATGAATATATATGTGGCACTTAAGATTTAAAGTGAGTGTTAAAAGTGCAAGTCACTGCACATTTTGATCTGGCAAAATTCTTAGTCCTCTCTTCCTTTCCATGAAACACTTATAGCTTCAAAAGATCCATAATCCTTGTTTTTTAAACCCTCATGCCAAAACAAAAGCATGTATAACAAGAAATGTTTGGAAAGAACGCCGGGCGACTGGTATGCTAGATCTCTGTGCGTGTTATGAGAGAACTGTAGAATAAATATTTTAGCTTTCTCATCTGAATGTAACAGCTTTAAATCAAAAGATTTTAATCATTCTTTAAATTATTATTAAATGATTAAATTATTATTAAAGCTATACCAGGAGACACTTTATCACGTGAAAAGTCCTCATCAGCCCAATTTCAGCAGTGCAATTTTCTGTAAAGGCTCTGTGTTGCGTGCGCTGGTATCTCACATACAAACAATTGCAAAAGTCATCGTGCCCAGCTGCTGGTCCCATCTCGTTACTGGACAAGGCCATTTTCAGAGTAGGGAAGGTGAAAGAGGCTGCATTTCTTCCACTCTTTTGTCACCAGAGTTCACAGCGTGCATTCACATGAGAACTGAGCTTAAACTTAATGCTGTCTGTTCTGTGGTTTCTTCTCTGTGGCAAGAGCCAGTTGCTCTCCAAGGGGCAGAAACTTATGTGGCTTTTAAGTTTGGTAAAAGTTGGACTGTGAATCATTTGGACTTGAGTCGTAGACTTAGCTGTGTGTTGGTTTACCACTTTATTACTGAAGAATCTGACAAATTAAAGGCAGGTTGTTTGCTGTCTTATCTGCAGTCATGCCTTGCTTTTAGCTGTCTCGCCCATCTCTGCATTGCGTCAGAAGCTTAATGGGGATGTGTTTGGGGAAGGGCTTGTTTTCAGCCCTTTTGTGTTCTAGTCTAAAACACCAGGGCTGAGTTCCTGGTTGTCATTTCTTCATGTTATGTAACAGTAAGAGGTGAATTATATGTGGGCCAAGGACATGCTGCAAGCCTGAACACGTTGTTTCCCTCGCGTTTGGCTGGAGAGATGGCTCGCTGCAGTGCCTCTCTGCTCCGCCGCGGCGGGGCATGGCGTTTTGGATTGTCACCTTGTTCGCATTTACCTAGGAGCTTGTGGTCTCTATATTCTTACAACAAAACATGGATTTACTGGGCGGGGGCGAGAGGGTGCAGAAGGAGAAGATGTGTGCACTTTGGATGTTTTCTTTCACTTTCCTCTGCCACCTTCATTAAAATTACATGATATAAATGTGTCCAGGGCTTTCCACTTTGCGGGTTTTGACCTGGACTTGTAGCTACCTTGCTTAGGACCTGGCTCTTCATAAGTAGTATTCTCAGATACCCAGTTACCTCCCAGCCTCCAACAATTTTCAATCAGTGGTGGCAAAGCAACATCTAGTTTAGCTGCGGGAATTACGCAGGTTTCTGAAGAGTGTAATCCACTGTCATAAGCTATTCCATGGGCAAAGAACCATGGGGAGCCTCTTGCAGAATGAGATTTCCCTCCATTCACATTTCTGAGGGTATGGAAATGGATGATAATAAATCCTGTGTCTTAATTTAGAGTGAGAAGATTGCAGACTGATTCCATAAGTAGAAAAATCCCTTAAGAAAATACATTAGGTCTATAATCCTTTCAGTCAGAAGATTAGAGATTCAGTCAAAAACTAACTTATAGGAATGGCTTAAAAGTAAAGCTTTTGCTATTAGAAGTAAGAAATATATGATGCTGAAGGCTATGAAAATTGGAGAACTTTGGGAAATGGTATTTTCTGTGGTTGTGGTCGCAAAATGTTCTGAGTTATAATGAGTTGAACATGACTTTTCTAGTGCAATATTTGAAATAGATTTGTGGTTGAAAGTATCCTGGTGTGCTCAGCGTTCATTCATATGTTTGGATAACACATGCAGCCATTAAGGCCCCAACTTCAGTCTGGGACTTGTTCATTATAGTTCCTAATTGTGTAGCTATTACACTGACCCAGCTGAAGAATGAACCGATGTGGAACAGAAGTGCTTCAGCTGACATTTTGCATATTCAATGCTGTCCAACACAGGGCTGGAAGCAGGATTCTCTGATCGCTTTTGCCATGTGTATATCTGTCCCTTGTTGCTGTGGTTAGTTTGTGGATTTTTTTTATATACATATATATATATTTTTTTAAGTGCTTATTTCTCCATTAAGATAGAAAAGCCAGTCACAATGGCTGCTGCCTCTTATTCCTCCTGCATTATCCTTTTGAAAATCAGGTTTCATTCAGAGGTGGAGCCAGGTTTTTCCTCTTGCTTAAAAAGTATGATGTCGAGTGGAACAAATAGAATAGAAATAGAATAGAAACCCTTTTTTTATAGTTAGCGTACATTTATGTATATCATCGTAGATCAGTAATCAATACAACCAACATACGCTCAAAAGGATACGTATACTTGCTGTGCAGTTTGCTCTGAGCTACTTGCCTGTGCTGCCTGACCACTGTGGTCACCTCTAGGAGGTGGTGGCTGCGCCCCAGGGAGGTCTGCTGTGAGCTGAGGGATGTTCCTGCGTCCCTCACGCGCGAGGCATGGAGGCTGGGCTGGCCAGCGGGCGTGAAGGGTTACTACGGGGTGTATTGCTTTTCCTTAGGTTGCTCAGGTTGCTGAGCGAGAGGTAGCGCTGCTCCCACAGGCCAGAAAGCCCCATTGCCAAGGTGTCGGCTCCTCTACCCTTTCTTCCCACTGCTCCCTGAGGGCAGTATTCTGAATAAAACAAGAGCAGCTTGGATTAGGGTAGCTTTTCTGGGTGAAAAAACAAGGCATTTGTGATGGAACTTAATGTGCATATAAGGGCCTAACGGGCACATAAAATCTCACTGAAGCTAACTTCTCCTGGTCCATTTGCAATGTGTAGCCTTAATGCAAGCAATATTTGTATTCTCCAGCCAAATAAAAGGCCAAGAGGATGCATCAGCAGTGAGTCCTCTGAGCAAGGCAGGCAGTAACAGAGACGAAGATTTTGAAAATGAAAACATTTCCCTAATGTAGTCTCTAAAGCCCTTTCAAAGTGGGCAGTAAAGATATTTTTCAGACAAACTACTGCAATTCAATTAGACTGACCTAATTTTCATTCCTTCTCTCCCTGCTGCAGTTTTCCACACTGATACAACTTAACTTTGTTAAGATCTGGTTGTACTTGGGTAGGACCTGGGTTACAGCACCACTGACTAACACAGCTTAAAAATAGAAGATGTCACCTGAATGGGTGTCTTGTGTGTATGTTCATCTGAGGTAAGAAAACTGAGAAAGGACTTTTTCGGTTTGGGCAAATGAAACTTTTTTTAAAGAAAAGGAAATGCTGCTGTAGCCCTAAATAAGTGCTACTGGGTACGATTTATATAACTTGTATACTTTTTTTAATAAGAGGAAGTAGATGCCATAGACCTATTTTTATATAATTATCTCTAAGCTGATTGCTCACAGTGACATATTAAATGGCGCAGAAGTCTCACTGAACACCTATCAACTCAGTCGTGTGTATCACATCCCACAGCAAAACTGGTTATGCATTTAACACAGTTTTATTTAGAAATAGAAATTCTTACTGGGCATTTCTTCAGCAGCATCTGTTTTCTTTATTTAACTTAATTAAAAGCTGCTTGAAAATGCATTGACGACATCAACATTTGGATAAAATTATGGAGTGATGGTTCTAGGTTCCAAGCCCTTGCAATAAATGAAGGTTCTTTTTGGAGCACTAAATTAGTTTTCCCTAATTTAAAATTGTTAATCCTATGGGGCTGAGGCATTCCAAGCATCTATGGCCTTGTTTGCCCACAGAAATAGCACTGTTACGAAGCAAGAGTAAACTAATCAACATAAACCAAGTTTAAATCAGTGCCTCATTCTTATGTATAAAATTGCTTCAATTTAACTATGCCAGTGCAACACCATACTTTCATTAAAGTTGTGTATGTAGTATGAATTGGTCTTTCCATGAACAGCTCTGAGCAATGGTTTTACACCTAAAGCAGTGCCATTGCAGCATTTAATAAAGGCTGGATTCTCACATCTTCTCTGCCAAGACCCACTCAGTGTCTTGGCATAAGACTGGCTTCCTTGGGTTTTGCTGGATGTTGGTATTTACCTGCAATTTTCATATGCAAGATTGAGAACAATGGGATAGTTTTAAGTGGTGAGAGACTTCCTCCCTGTTTGCTGTCTTTGATTACATGATCTGTAAAGAAAGCCTCAAATTTAGATATTCATTTTTCTGTTGTAGGTTTAACTTAACTAAACTGGTGTGATTTATTTGTATTGCCATGATTTTAAGAGGACAATGCAATGCTTGTTGTAAATCAATATTCCTTTTGATTTTACACTAACATGTGCTATGTATCACACCTTGTATGAGTTTTACTTAAATCTGGGGCTTGCAGAGGAGAGTTAAATCTCTGGCACAGACCTCCTTTTCCTGCAAAGTATAGTAATTACTGAAATAAAGGTATCTCAAATTGTCTTCTTTTGTTATTCTGTCATGTGATTTGGTTCTTACAATGAATGGAGAGCTGATAAATAGTTCTCCAGCTTTGACGAGACCCAAATTTTTAATGTTAAAATCAAACAGTAAAAGTTAAAATCTTAGGCCTCTGTTACACATCACAAAGCCAATATTGATGACATGTTTTTCTTTCACAGATCACCTTTAATTTAGGCTCTAAATGTTCTGTGTGAACCAAAATGAATAAAATAAAAAGGAATAAAATAAAAAGGACTTTTTTCCCCTTGACTGCTTAAGTTGTTTCAGCTGGTCCTACTGGTACGGACATCTGTGACCACATGGGCTGGGGACACTGGAGCACATAAGGATCTGTGCTGTCTCTCACCCTGCAATGTTCTAGGTCTCTTGAATGATGATAATTGAATACCAACCTTGAATAAGTGGTAACGTACCAGATACATTTCCCAGCATTCTGCCATCTAAAGACATTCACATTTATTGTATATATTTTTTAAAAAGATATGTGATAATAAAGATAAGCGGAGAATTGTGCTTTACGGAAGATACAAAAAAGTAGTTTTTTTCAGTTAAGACAACACATACTTCTCTTTTGCATGGTTTCCCTTTTAAATTCTCCATGAAATGATCATTTCCCCCTTAACTTTATAGGACAATTTTTGTGGTGGTCTTTCCCCATTCTAGAGAGTGTTGGGATCCCTGTACTCTAGGAAAACCATCACAGCTTAGTTTTTCTGCTGCTTGTCAGGCTGCTGGGTTCATTGCCAGAGCTTCTTCCCAGGTTTGGATCACAGGGCTAGTGAGATGAGATGGTGAAGTGACAGGGAAGTGGTTGAGTTTCTGATGGAGACCCAGATGGCAGTCCAGATTTTATCAAATCCTGCCTTGTTCATGTCAAAAAGACACCAGAATTCGTTTCAGTTATGAAGAACTAGCCAATCTGCATAAAAATATAGGCAGCACTTTCCTAACAGTTTTGTTAGCTGGTCAAGTTTCAGCCCATCCTGCTTATTGTGGTGAGGAAGGGGTCTGAGGAAATAAGATATTTTTGTCCTTTACAAAAGAGAGTGCTTTTTTACACTTTGTTATCTGGCATATTATCTCTTAATTTGCTTTAAATGCATCAAACTTATATTTTCTCTGTAGCAGAACTCTCTTCCACCAAAAGTGACATACGACTGACTTGAGGTGTAGTTTGCTGTCACAACTAAATTTCTACAATGCTGAACTGCTGCCAAGAAACAGGCCTACTCTGACCAATTTCCTTGTGCTGTGCTGGATGTATTAAAAATAAAAAAGTAAATATTTATTTGAAGGTTTGTAATGGAGGAAAGTACCACCTAAAAAACCCAGTCTGTTCCAGACGGAGTTTATTCTGAACTCATAAGGTGGTGAGACCCTGTGAACTAGAGACCTCGACAGTGGTGAAAGTTGTGCCATCCTAAGACGGCTGGAGGGAGCGCAGCCCAGCGGTGCCTCTGTGGGTGCTGGCTCAGAGCCCCATGCCCGGAGCCAGGTGAGGGGTGGACGTTTTGCCTGAGAGGTGTGGGAATACAGAGGCAGCACTGTACTCATTTCCTCCTTCCTTCATTTAACAAAAAAGTCTACTTATTTAGATAATAATAGTCAGAAAACAACAAGGCGTTTGCAAAACAAATGTATTGTTTAATTCGTAATGCCTGCACTGTTGTGACATTGTCTCAAAACAAGAGCCTTGCTACAGACTGTAGTAAATAACAGTAAACTGTTACTGCCTCTGGAAAGGAATACGATTGTGTAATGTTTTCCAACTAAAACAAAGCTTGGGTAGTTCAAACTATTCTGAAAGATCCTTGATACTGTATTTTTTCTATTCGTTATGTTTTCAGGTAGCAGAAAGTTTTATAGCTTAGAAAGAAAGTCTTATAGACATAAAAGAAGTGTGGAAACTTGGGAATTCACGCTTAGGGAAAAGATGTCTCCATAGGCAAAGTCTAAGAAGGAGGAAACAGATGAAAACATTAATATTGGGGTAGTTACTTGTGCAGACTGGGAAGAATAATGAGTGGGAGATGATGGCTTTGCGATTAAGAGGATCAGCTAATCTGCTTGTGGCCTTCCTTATGACCTTGTGGACCTGCATTCTCCACTCCTGTAGCAAGTGGCTTCCAGCAGTAGTCCAGGCGCACAGAGGAGCAATGCACGTCTCAGTCCCAGTGCCAACCGAAGTCAAGTGCCATACTTCTGGGGAACAATTCACAAAAACCCTACCTAGCTGCTTGGGTACCTTAGTGCTTATTACATGTAAGCTGTTGCCATGAAACACATGCAGCTGTCTAAAGTCCTGTTAATGCAATGTGCCCATGGCATATACACTTTTGGTAGAGCTAAGCAGCTTGACAGCTGCATTGCCAAGGTAATTTAGGGTTCACAAACTTGGTGTTCCCTTGACCTTGAAGAGTCCTTTCTGTTGGGTGAGCTCTGAGCCTGCTTAATGTACATTGTAGACATCTGAATCCAGTGCTGTCAAAGCAGCATGTGACAGTGGCAGCTCGCCTTGCAATATGGCCACCTGCTGTCACCCATTGCTTGGGATTTGAGATATCTGTGATTAAGTCCTTCCTAAATCCAAAGGGACCCACAGCTTCTACTTCTTGGGATGGTGGTTTTATTATTGATAGCACAAATGGAACTGGGTTATTATTGCTTTTTCTCCCTGAAGTAAGTGGGTGCTAAGCATCTGGATCCACTCTGAATTCTGGAACTACTCTGTCTATTTAATCTGTAAGTGTTTAAATAGGTAATGCCTTACTGGGTGGCTCTGTGGCAGCTAGAAGAACAATGAGGCCTTTACCTCATCTGGTGCCTGTAGGTGCTGCCATAACACAAACAAGGAGATACTGTAAAAAAACCTGAAGCCAACTGTCTTATTCCTGATAAGCTCAGCTGCAAAGGACCTAAAACCTCTTCATAAGGGGAAATCCTGTATGCCAGTTTGGTGGTGAACTTTCTCCGTTCCTACTGAAGGGGAGGAGGCAAAAGCCCAAAAGTATAATGGGAACAGCATAATTGCACTGCGAATGGCAAACGTGTCAGAATTGTTCCAGGCATTTCACCTGAATACTTCAAAAAAGGTAATTCAGGAAAGATTTATTGCAGTCAGCCACAATCCTTGCTTCCATGAAGAGATTTCAGTCCTCCTGGAAAGTAAAAGAAGCATGGAGAAAGAAGAAGGGAGAAGCCCAGACTGTTTCAGGCGTTCCTAAAAAAGAAAAAATCTAGGGAGAAAAATCTATTGTCTTACTGACAATTTTTTTCTGAAATTGGGTTTTTTCAGGCTTTATGATGTTTTACCCATTATTTTCTATACAGGGGTGTTATTTTTTCCATGGCAAGAAGGTAGGAAAAGATCTCTCTGTCTGGGAAGGTGTCAGGGGAGGAGGGTGAAGCTAGTTCTGCAAACAGGCTTATTTCAAATACCACCCTAGGGAGACACTGCAGATTTTTGGGGACTAGGCTCCATGTGGTAGGTGGGAGGGGATTTCTGTACTATTGATTAATTTCAAATTGTGTGGGATTTTCTTGGCATAAATGAATATGATCTTTGCCAACTTAAGCTTAATTTTCCTTCAGTGAAATGAGCTGCAAGAGCTCTGTAATGAGGAAGTTTTGAGGACGTTTGAGGATGAAGAACTCCTGAATCTGCAGGGCTTGGTGGAGTTTCTTTCCATCTGCCTGGGAGAAGGAGCCCTACCTTTTCTGAGCAGTAGTATGTTTAGTCATACATATTCTTTTGCAAAGTTTTCAGCATCCTCGTTCAAGAAACCTTGTATATCTCCTGTACCACAAAAGGCTTTTTTTGGATACTGTACTCTTTACCGGAGATCAAAACAAAAACAACATAACTAAAGTACAAATCCTGCAGAATAACAATACAGTCTTGCACAGACCGAGGAACAGAAGGCCAAGCCTAGAAAACAGGTGGCTCTTGGTGGACTCAGTCCTTGAGATAGGGATTTTATGCCAGTATCTAGGTGAGCTGTTCAACTGTGTTAACATTGTACTGCGCAGTGAGCTCTGTAGACAGAGGAATATTGCAGGCTGTAAGAATGCCAGATAAAGTGGAATTGAACAGGCCGGGAAAAATCTGTTTTACTGAACAAAGAAATCTCAGTCTATGATTAACTTTATTTCATATCAAGGGTAGGACATGTAAGTCTAGGCTATTTCATGGCATGATACTGAACAATACAAGCCCTGTAGCAAAGCATACCACTACTGGATTATCTGTGCTAAATGTATTTTAGAGCAGTTCAGTCAAGTTTACTTTATCCCAACAAATATTTAATGCAGTTGTTAGGAAAAGTGCAAACCACAGACTTTCAAATGAGCCATGCTTCTGGGGCTCATCTCAGGTACTGGTCTTATGAAACACATTTTTTTGCAAATTTGTCTTTTCTGAATTTTCAAGCTGGAATGATGCAGAGAACAGAAGAGAATTTCATAAGATTTGAAGAATTAATGATTTACAGCCTCCAAAACTGTAAGACAAAGGCAGCTGAACAGGCTTGGTAACTTAACAGATTTGGGGAAAAACATGAAATTTTAGCTTCTTGAAAGGCAAGTAGTCCCTACAGGAAAAAGACTTTATGTAGGTTTCTTTGTTTCAAAGGAAATTTAGGTAGCAAAAAAATCACATTTTGCACGGCCAATAGACTGGAAAATCTTTTGAGAAGATTTCAAGTTACAACTGACTATATTCAAGTTGGAATGTAAACAGCAAGAAAAGATACTGAAACCTGTTTGTAAATAACCTTGAGTTTGTAAGAGTTACCTCCTTGGTTTGTTACTGCTAACCTAAAGTGAATCCTACACAGAGGAGTAGATATGACCCACAAAGCATGTGCTGTAAATTCACTGCTTAGCCAAAAGATAAATCTTTCTTGGCAAGACTGAAAGAGAGGGCACCATGAGTTAACAACTCAGCCTTCTGCCCAAATTCGTGGCCACTAGCAGGTCTGAGAAACAGAAGGCTGCACACAGGACTCGGGGTTCAGGCTCAGGCGTACACAGAAGAATGGAGTGGAAAAAATAAATGTGAAGGCTGAAGAGCAATCTGCTTGGTGCAAAAAAGACATTTGGTATTTCAGTGAATGGTAAGGCTACGGCGCTCGTGGCTCGAGGAGTTATTTCTGAGATTGTTTTGCAGCCTGCTTAGACCCGTTCAGCTCTGGGGTTGTTTGAGAATGAAATGATCACATATAAGAATAAAAGTGTGAATAAAAAGTAGAATAAAAGTATGACTCCTTCTAAAACAGTATAAGATATATAAATCAGTTTCTTTAATGGGATATACCCATATCAGACAGCGCTCAGACCAGACATAGTCTGAAATACGTTATTTGTGCCTGGTTCTTCCCTTTTCCCTTCCTCCTTTTCCTTTTCCCCCTTTTCCCTTTTCCTTTACCCCTTTCCCTCCTCCTTTTTTCCCTTTCTTGCCTTTTCCCCTAGTTTCATCGCTCAGGTTGCTCCCCCTACGTGGTGCTGCTTCTACGTAGGTGTGGGGAACATAGCAGGAAACATTTTTTCGCTCATTGTTCCTGAACATTTCACACAAAGAATGGTCAGCACAGTAGAAAAGCAGATGATTATTTAGACCATAGTTTCAAAGTACTGTGAAAATATATAGAAAACCTTTTAAACACACAAATAAAGAAAACATTAAAGCTACCTAAGGTCACACTCAGAAATCTTCAAGAAAAGACTGATACAGTATCTCAATAAAGATCCTTTCATGTGATGTACTTTTTTCTCCCGCTGGAGTGCTTTTGTACTGAAAGGATTTCTCTTTTCTTTTAAATACAGCACAGAGATAATTTAATCTAGAGCTGTTTAGAGTGCCTGTGAACTTTCCCATTTGCTTATTTTAAACCAGTTTCCCGAACAGACATTGAGTGATGCTGGGTGGCTAAGAGAATAATTAGACACAATGATTTAGTGAATAGGAGTAAAGGGTTTTTGTTTATAATTACAATAATTATTTCTCAGCACAAGACAGATCCCAAGTATTGACCACTGCATTAAAAAGGTTCAAATGTGTCTAAAATATGGTAATGGTGAGACAGCAGCTGCATCTCCATTCCATTATTGAATCGTAACATGCTTATCTTGATTGTATTTGCAACCTTTTTCAGTCTTGCACTGGAACAATACTTGAAAGCTACAAAAAAGTATTCGTTCCCTTAAAAGACTTAGTGTTGTCTGGAATCAAGCCAGCTTAGTAATTTTTTTTTTTTTTTAAATACTATGTGAAAGAATGGGCTGTATTCACCAAAGTTATCACCCAAAACTCACAATTAAGTCTGGCTCGTGGAAATCTGTTTTGGTAGTGGAGTAGTTTATGATGCTGTACACTAGGATCAAAGTGACATTTCAAACCGAGCTCCGTGTTTCAAAGAGTTATGCCGGGGCTATAAAGGATGGTCCCAGGTAGCTCTGCAGTAAAGCAAATATGTGCTGTCTGTAAGAACTTTATTTATTGGCCAACCTGACATACTTCCTCATGGCAAGGTAGTTATCATCACTGATAACTGGTAACATTGGTTGAATTTTAAAAGTGTGTTAGTACCTAGAGGCAGTTTGCTCTATTGCGCAGAGCATTCAGGAGACTTGGATTCAAACGCTGCCTCCCGCACGGGGCACTGTGGCAGTGTAGCTCCTTGCTCCCCAAACCTGGTCTGCCCCGCGTGCAAAAGAGCAGGTTATGTTCTGAGTTCGACAGTCGCCCTCTCTCCCGGAGGGAAGTCCAACCATGCCGATCTCAATGGTGCCAGTATAAAGCTCTATTACGGAAGCGTTGTCGAGAAACGAAGCAAAGCTCAGGCTGCAGCACGGTGAAACAGCAAGCTTGCTGTCTCGGGAGGGGGACGGAGCTGCCGGAGGGAGGGAGCCCGTTCTGCTTCACTCGCCTCACGTGGCAGCCTGGGCAGGTCGGGGTGTTTATCCTGTGAAGGAGTCCGTCCTCCCCTCCATTGGGTACTGTAGCCTTATGAACTCTGAGCCAAATTAAGTTCTTGCTACTGCTTTCATGTAGCAGAAGCAGATGAATGGCTTTTCCTTCAAATCTCCATTTATGCCTAGATGAGAGGGTGTCTGGGGCATGGTAACATAAAGTGGAAACATTTCTGTCCAGATTCAGAGACATGAGTGCGAGCTTTGCCTGTTACTGCTGCTGCAAGCTCAGCCTGCCTGGTAATGGGTATTTGGTTAAGCAGGCTGGGCAGCCCATGGGCCTGCCAGACCGTTCTGTCAAAGGCCTCTGGGGCAGCAGTGTCAGTCTCAGGCTTAAAAGCATTTTATTCAGCGGTTGATTTTTCTTTGTGTTTTTTTTGATCAGTTATGCATTAGCAAATTTGTATGTTTGTACTCTGTACAAACATATACACGGACAGAAACATTTTTATAGAAGGTAATTTATTAATTGGATAATTGCACCGAGCATTAGTTTTTAATGCATGCTGGTCAACATGGACTAGCCTTTTCGCAATCTGAGTGCATTCATCCAATGCAATGGAGAATATTCCCAAGCAATTTTAATTTAAAATGAGATTTTAAGGACGGAAGTCAGACCTCGTACGTGGCGGTAGCTTCTTGGGCCCCAGGAGACCTTCAGTTTGGGGCTGATGACTGTAGTTTCTGCCTCATTTACATTTCAAATGAAATCTTATGGTATTTTTGTCCTTTATGCATCTTTGCCTGTGAAACAGTGCCTGGCAGTTGAATGTGTATCTTTGCCACACAGGCACAGCCTGTTCACTGCTGATGTTTAGTAGAGACATACACATATCCTGACAACAAAAATGCAGTGCGGATATCAAGCCATGCAACATCTGCCAAATTCACAGGGGAAAGAGAACACAAAAACAAACACACAAAGGGCACAGCTACTGAGATGGTAAATATTGTTTTTTCCATGCCACACCCAAACCAAAAATAGAGGCAGAAAGGACCTTAACAAAGCTTTATTCAGCTTACTGAAAAATGCCGGTAACCACTTTTTCCACTGAGCTGTAAGTGAACAAGGCCATCAGTTTGCCTCCAAAGCCCGGCGTTGCCGGGGCCTTGCTCTGCGCGCTCTCCCTGGGGCAGGTCAGGACAGGAGCCCCGCGGAAATCAGCAGCGTTGAAATCCCACAAGTGAGATCACTGCCAGGCGTGCATGCCTCAAAAGGAGCAGGGGCCGATAATGCTTTTTTTCAGAAAGAAGGTGCCCGTCACCCTGGCGGCTGCTGGCCCGGTGCCGCTGGGAGCGCGCGGCCGGCCGGGAGGAGGTGGCCGGGCAGCCGTGTCGGGGCCGGGGCTGAGGCCGAGGCGGCATGCTCTGTGCCGAGGCTGTTGCACAGAGCTGGGGCGTTGGAGGCAGGAGATAAAGCCGGGCGCTCCCAAACGTCCTGCTGATAAAACTGGGTTGCAAAGCAGTTGCAGGAGGAAGAGGGGAGCGAGTGCAATGACCGCAGCCCAGCGGAGGGGGAGGACCGGCCGGGGGAGGAAGGAGGCGCCTGCAGCCCACGCGTCCTGGGCGCTGCGGGAACATGGCGCCGCGGCTGATCTGAGGGGGTCAGCATTCAGAGACCCCACATCAGCGTGTGGCTCAAGGGGACGTTAATGCCAACCTGCCTGGGCAAAGTGCCTTAACATCCACCTACACCTGTCCTGAGCATCGCAGGAGCGAAATCACCTGCTCTCAGGTGGCTGCAGCTTGAAAGGGTTTGCCGTCTTTCTGTGTGGACATGGGATGCTCCTATCCTCGTGCTTAGCTCTTGCAGAAAAGCAGGCTGCCTGCTGCTGCAACAAGGAATTGGGTCTGTTTGAATAAAATGAGACAGTTCAGCAGCTCTTTGATAGAAATGCACATCTGTAATAATCACATCTAATAACTGGGAAATGATAGAAATGCACATCTGTAATAATCACATCTAATAACTGGGAAATGATTCACGGTGGAGCCAAGCCTATACAACAACACCAAAAAAAGGAAGCCCCAAGGAGGTGGCTTACTCCTCACTCTCCCCAGGGAAAAAGTAACTTATGTGGATTAATGATAAAATATTCAACTGGAAATACATTTCTAACCAGAAAACATCTGTGGCTTTGCAGAAGGCATTTGTGGCTAGAGTGAAAAATTGCGAATTAAATAAACTCTTATATAAAAACTGCAGACACAAAAGGTCACACCAAAAAAGACACTTACGCCTTTTGTTTTTCTGCTTCCTGTTGTTACCGATTAAATGTTTAATTTCCAGTATTCAATTCTTAATAAAATTTTAAAGTTTCTCTGTATGTCCAAGCGAAAGTGACTCAGAGGAGAGCTCACAGGAAAATTGTTACTGTTTCTTCTCTTTCCAGTAATCCCTTTTGACCTTTCCACCAAAACTCATTTATTTTGTCCATTTTGATATTAAACTTTCAATAAGCTAAAAACTACATTGTCTCATACCTATTCTCATTAGCAATATATCCTGCGTGCCAGCACTTCTCTTCTATAGCAAAAATCAGCTATTTACTTGCATTGTTGCCTGCAGCCATACATGGGCTTTTTGACACTATTTCTGCAGCACCATGAGGTGAGGGAGCCATTGCTGGACGCGGTGGTCCTGAGCCGGGAACTGGGATTTGGTTTCCTGCGCTGTGTTCAGCCAGTGCCCTGCCCACAACATTTCACAGCACTGCACATCCGCTGAGAAACAGGAATTCTCACTGTTCTCTTTCAAATAGAAATCCCATGGGATTTCTGGAACAACCAGCCAGTGCTAAAAATGCCAGCAGTTTCTCCCCATGAAAGGAAGGAGACCCAGAGATAATGCTAAAGATTTTACTACTGCAGCTTTTTTGTAGAAGTTTCAGGCATACTCTACTGACAGGTGACCATGCCTAATTCTCAGATGAACAAATTTAGGAGGAGAAATGTTAATTCAGGTACAGAAGTGAGTATTTATTATCTATCATTGTGTTTTAGTGGGCTGTGTGTGTCATTGAATTTTTCTTCATTTTTTCCCCTCCCAAGTCATTTGTGAAACAATAGCAGTGGAAGATGTAGACAATTTTGAGGCCATATTTAATTAAGTACTGTACAAACAGAAAAAGACTATGCCTTCCTGAAAAAACTTACTGTCCAAACAGATGTAAAGAAAGACTTTCCTAAGGCCATATAGCAGGACTGTGGCAGCGCCCAAGGTGGCCCCTGGCCGTCAGGCCCCTGCAGGCGTTAGAGCCTGGAGCCTCCTGAACCACGAATGGGAGTGGAGGTACGGAGTGCTCCTTCCCAAAAGTGGTCGCTCTCCTCCTCCATCCCTGTTTTGCTCCTTGTGAAGATGCCACACAGAGCACTGTGCAGGCATTTTACATGCCTCAGACCCTTGCATCTGCCAGCTCTTTGCTGCTTCGTTTTGGAAAGGAGATGGTTGTGCTCTGGAGTGAACGCAGCACCTCGGCTTTCATTCAGTAAAGCCTTGGAGCAAACCCTTACTCGTAAGTAAGTTTGTTTCTTTGAGATCAGATGTGCACAGCTGTGTGGTTAGAGAAGGGCCTCAGCGCTCAGACATGTTCCAGGAGTCGTTCCTAAATGTCTCACACAGTGACCACTTTCTCCTGGGCTTTCCAAGGAAGCTGCTGTTCACTCCATCTGATGGCTTTGCTCTCTGCTCACCTGCCTGGAGCTGCACAGAAATCATCAGGTTGGCGATTTTCAGTGCAAGCCTTAAATCTGGTACAAGTTTCCTGATACTTACAAGTCTTTTGGAAAATCTGGGTTGGCTTTTGACAAATGCTTTGCTTAGCTCTGGTTTTGGGGTAAAGCATAAACTGTTCCAAACTTCTGCAAGTGTTTTGATTTGTGTGTTTGCTTGATTTCCCCCAAGATCCAAATGCAAAATTATCTCTTGGGTTTCCAATAATAAGCCTGCAAGAATCTCTCTCTCTCCTCATACAAGGATTGAAAGTATTTGAATTGTGCGTCTTCCCCATGAAACGTTGCTACAGTTGACTCTTGTGTTGATGTGCCAAAGCAAGATAATAGCTTGGATAATATCTTCAGCAAAAAGTAATAATTAAAGTAGTGCAAATTACTGTAACGATTGTAAAATTGTTGGCATAAAGAATATCTGAACTACTAGACTGCTAGAAAGCAAATGCCTCATTTGTATTTCTTTCTTTGGGAAATGAGTTACTTTTCACTCTCATTCAATGCCTGGTCTTTCTAGTTGCGGAGTAACTATATCGTTCATTGTGTGCTCGATTTCAATGTACCTCCCAACTTACAAAGGCATTTTACATACTTAACATTCAACAGATTTAACTACTGAACTACTAAGTGCGGGGTTTTCCCTGTGACCTGCCCAATTTGTACAAACATTTCTTAAAAAAGAACGGTCACGATAGGCCGCTCTTAGCACTTAAGACGCAATGTTCCTTTTCAGTGAAAAGCTGTGTAACAGCATGGCTGTTTATTTGGGAGCTGGTGCATTCCTCTCTCTTCCCCAACATTTAAGTGTAGCTATGCAAATAAGCCCCTTATCTACAAGAGTTTCTGAATAAGTTCAGAGGTCAGTTATATAAGAGTAAATAAAGAATAGTTCTTTGAAAGTGTAGTGGCTTCTCCGCATTCCCAGCAGTGTAGTTGTGAGCTCCTCTGCTGGGAGGCTAGAAAAAGAATTAGTTTGCTAATAAGATTTTTGATGTCTCAGGCTGGACATACTAGGCCTAATTTCATCTTCACCCTTCTGAAAATTAGACCTAATACGTTTCAAGTTGAGTGCCCTGGAAATGAATGGTGATACTCATTTTTTTTAAGCACTATTGGTAAACTTTTGAGGCTCAAATTTTTTTCAATTTCTATTAAGTACTGGTAATAACAGAATACTTTTTTGCACTTTGAGAGCTTATCTGAACTGAAGTGATATATATATTATTGTTCTCCGCTTCTTTTCAGCATGTGCTGGTGTTATGTAGGAAGAGGAAAAACTGATGGGTTTTATAGAATAAGCTGAGGAAAATACTTTGCTTGCAATCACCACTCAATCATAGTGTGAGTAAATTATTAACCCTGCTTGCTTCTTTTATGTGGTGGGAATCCCCAGCGGGTGGAAATCTTATGATGCAATAGATATCTTCTAGTATAATGTAAAATCTGCAGCTCTGCAGAGTTGTCTATAACTACATTCTTGCAAAGGGATTAAAATAGTGAGTGGTTAGAATACTGTCTAAAAACAACAGAAAAACTGTGATGAGAGAAAGAACTGTGATGAAGATTGTACCCTGGAGAAGTCCTTTAGCACAGGTGAAAAAAAATGAACTCCTGCAATACTGTCAGCAATGGCACTGAACGTTATCACTCCATGTGAAAATGAATGTGCTTTTAGGTAATTTCAGTTCTTGATTTATTGTGTTTTAACCAAAGTGTCAAGGTCACTTTCCTCCCCTATTTTGTTAAATTTTTTTTCCCTTTTATGTAGTGCTGAAATACACTCCCCATCTGCCTTGTTTTGCCTTTGTAAGATTTTTTTTAAGTGCACCAAATTATAGGAGGGGGAATCAGAACTCCTGTAAGTTTAGTGAGGAAACCACATCCATTAAAATACATTTTCACGGAAGTGATTAGAACAATACTGATTCAGACTATAAGTAAAGTCAGAAGACCTCTAAACTGCTTCATTTCAGACATCAAAGACGTATTAACTCCCCTTTCACCCCACAAACTCTGACGCATCCGGTTCAATAACTAAACAATCTTAAAGAATATTGCTTTTAGCTTTCTAATAGTCAGATTTTGTTTAAAAAAATTGGTTTGTTCAGATTTCCACTGAGCTGACTGTGTTTCTGAGTATAAAAACAATACTGATTCTACAACAGGTGAAACAAATCAGATCAGGTATTTTCAGGATAAAACTATTAGATTGTTCTGCAAGCTGAAAAATAAAGAGAGTACAAAATATGCCCAGTAAACAGCTTCTCTTGAAAGCACAATGTTACAAGTTTAAAGGAACAAGAACTTTTCCTACCTGTAGCTTTTTTGCTGATCAGGAAGTGCAGCTCTTTTCTGATTACAATCTTCCATGGCTTAGCTTGGCTTCTGCATTTGAATGTTAAATATGTAAGAATGCCTTGTTTAGCTTGGGAGTTTGCATGACCTCTTAATGAGATACTGTAGTTAGTGTCATTGGGTATTAAGGTGTCATGTGACTGTAGATGAAAATAAAATCCTTTAAAGTTTGCATTTAATACTTCCTAGAATCTGTAACCCTTTACCTGCAAGCTGGATACAAACGTTTACCACTGGAGTGGTAAACCTCTCCTTTTTCTGGTCAGGGTTAAAAAAGAAAAAAGAAAGAACACATGCTAAATCATTCCTTTCCTCTGGGACAGTCACTTAGGATAACAACAAAGTCCAAGTCTGTCAGTGTATTAATACTGTCATTTGCATATTCTTGAAATTAAATCTCCCCATGTCACAAATTCTGCTAAAGGGTTTGGCAGAAAGTTACTCTGTTATATCAGATGCTTTTGCCTAGCAGTGAAATTTAGTCCTCATGGTATTGGGTGATGCTCTACAGAGGAGCTCTGATCTGAGGTAGGTATTTGCAGGCATCATGTCGCTTACCTGCAAAAGTTGCTGACTTTTCTGGAATCATATTGTTTTGGGTGTGGTGTTTCCAAAAGTGATATGAAAGAAGATGTTCTGCTGTCCCAGTACATTTAGGAGGGTGTTCCCTGTGCAGGGATTTAATTTAGGCAATATCTGCAAGCAGCTGGGTCAGGTGTTTTCCATTTGCAATCTTTAACATATATCGATGTACCTGGAAACTGTAAAATAAGTCCTGGAAAGAACTTGCCAACTCACACTAACGTTGCATCATCCAACTGCGTGTGTCACAGTCTGTGGGTCCAAAGCAGTAGAAATAGAGTTAGCTAACTCGATAATACTTCGGAAATGTTCTGCTAAATCCTTTGTGTTGTTAAGCCTTATGGGAGTGATTATTTGAGGTTTGGCCGCTGTACAAGAAGGTGTGCTGTTCTCACCCTACATAATCATAGCCATCTGTGAGGGGCATCTGCACGTTGTCGCCCTGCCTGGCAGGTGCTGCTGTCCTTGCCTTCCCCGGGAAGCAGCGTGTCCAGTCCCGCTTGCCTTTCTCATGCAGAGCATCTTCCAGATGTCCCAGTTGGGGAGTGAGCATGGCTGGTCCCCTTGTGCCTCCCTTCATACGCGCCGCAGCGAGCTAAGTCTGAGTCTGCCAGACTGATTTCCCTTAGGAGCGCAGCAGAGCGGAAGGGGGTCCCCATGCTGGGACAGTCGGAGGAACAACTGCGCCACCTAGCCTCAGTGTCCCCTTGTGTAGCTACGGATTTGAGCTCGAAACATCAGATGCCAGTAAACAGTAAGAGCTGCTTTGGATATGCTTTTTTTAAACAGAGAAGTGTGTCATTTAACAAGGCCAAATGTCATGAACAGTCTGAACTAAATTCAGCAAAACTGCTAACTCCAACCACTCTGCTCTTCAACTGACTGGAAGTGTTAGTTCTGCTAACTCTCTTCTGCTACCTCCTCTAACTTAGCTAACTCCAACAAAACTCTGCAACTGCCTTTTGACAGAGGTTTTTTTTTTTTTTCCTACTACTAAGTTTTTAGCATTAGCTGAAAATGGACTCCAAGAGCTAGGGAATGTCTTACTACAAAAGCCTACGTTAAACTCTCCGAAAGGCTCTGGTTGGTGAGGAAGGAACTCTCAGGCCAGTGTGGCCCCAGGCTGCTGGAGGCTGTGGAGGCGGTGGGAGACGCAGCCAGCCAGCAGGGCTCCCCCGCGACTTCTGGAGCGATGCTGTGCTCAGATCTCAGGTAAGCTGCATACCCAGTGTACAGTCCTAGAGTCAGAGTCAGGCCCAGGGGGCCGGGTCTGCATCCAGTGTTATTTTACCATTACCTTTGGTGGCAGTTAGGCTCATGAGCTGGACTAATGAGCTGAGAAACTCCCCAGCTGAAAAGCCGTGCTCTGCGCCGTCAGGCTGCCGGTCGGACGTTGGGAAGGCTGCCTGTGCAGTGCAGGGGCGCTCAGCGCGAGGAGGGTGGCAGGCTCTGCCTCCCCACTTCTCATACCTGGCCTCCTTGCCAGACTGGTCTCCCCTTTCCAGGGCGACCATGTTTTTGCCTTTTGAGAGATTTTTGGACCAAGACACGTGTCCCTTGGGACTTTGTTGCTCATGTACAGGAGCCAGGATGCAGTCGCCACACTGCCCTTTTGCATGTGCTTACTGCGAGTGGATCGTGTGTGTGATAGGTGCACCTTTTGGACTGTACCTGGCCTATTGCATATGCTTGTGGGCATGTCTGGTGTTTCTGGCAGAACATCAGGCTTTTCTTGCTGTAAGCATTGGGCAGGCATTCCTCAGCTTCCATCTACATGGACAGAAAGTCCAATGTTTTCCATATGAGTGGGGTCTCACAATTTGTGGACCTACAGAAATATAGTAAATCCTCTGCATCTCTCCAGAGTAATTTTTGACAGCTTAAAAGGTTGATGTGCTTAGTATTTGCCCCCCTCCACCTCCCCCCAGTCCAGGTCAATCTGACCAGGCTCTCTTAGCTTTTCCCTGTTCTGGTTCCCAGCATTGCTCCTTATTTCACCCTGATTTGTGGTACTGCTCTGCTCCTTGATCTTCAGTCTCAGTCTCCTCCCAAGAGGAGAAACCAAGTCCCCACATCCCTCACTGGTAGCTGCTGCCTACCTCCATTGCACCCGTTCCTGCAGTAGTGGAGAAGTTCTGCATCAGCCCCCGCAGTCCCAAGTGTGCTGTGCCCATTAGGGCCAAGCTAGCTATACGATGCTGTTCCTGAAGTCTAACATTTTCTATGAACATGTGCAAACTGATGGGATCTTTTCAGACTTACAGTTTGGTTAGGTTTTCACAGATGTGTCCTGGGTGAAATGACCACTTGTTTCACCCATTCGAGGTCCTTGTTCTAAAACACAGGTGTGACAGCATTTTTTCAAAGGAAGAGTCATTGAGATGTTCAGCCTGCAGAAATCCTCTTTTTCCTCTAGCCTCATTCTTATACCTTACTATACTATTTTGGCTGAGTTTTTTTGGAGAACGTTCCTGCTGAGGTTGAAGCCTGCCTTCAAAAATTACAGCCCAAAAGGTTAAGTTCGTAAGTTCAGATGCTAGTGTCAACATGATCTTAGAGTGGGAAGTGCTGGGCAGTTTACTCACAGGCAGTGAAACAGTAGAGACCAATGACAGTCTACAAACTATCCTATTGCTTTTGGGATCTTCTGTTTTCATCTGTGCTGCAGTGTGCCTGGAATTTGTTTCATCCTTAGCCTTGCAAATATATATATATATATATATATTTCTCTTTAAGCATATTGACTAGATCTGTTTTAGTCTATACACTTTCTTACATGTTTAAAGCAAAGGACATGCTGAAGTGCATGTAGAATCATAACCATGGCATGAAAGCAGGGAAATGATTTTTTTCTTATCTCCATTATATGCTGCTGTAAAAGTAAGACCGGTGCCAGTGTGGCAGTATTGTGTGGTGAAAGCTGTGATGGTAAGAACATGTGAAAGTGCCTTAAATCTGCCTCTGTGTATTCCCTGCAGTGGGTGGAGGTGGGCCCGGTGTGCTGCTGATGGACCTGTGAGCTGGGATAAAGGGCAGGGGCAAGCACGGCAGGCGGAGGTGGCACGAGTACCCCACAGCTTTGCTGAATGCTTGGCCTATGTTTTCAGGTGAATTTAGTGCTGCGTAGATGGTCTGAGGTTCCAAAGTCTCTTTTCACAGAATGGCAATGGTGCAAACTGCTCCTCTGTGAGAGGCATGTGGCAAAATGCCTCATCCTGCCCCTGGAAGGATCACGATGAAGATGCTTCCAGCCTTTGAATCGAGACTATTATTTAACCCCCACTGCGACTGTCAGTTCTTTTCGTATACATTATTAGACTACCTCCAAAATGCAAGGAATGATGTCCAGTGACCAGACTGGAAAGGTAAACCAGGGGAAAAAAATGTAACCCTTGCTCTCCGTGCAGCTACTTGTGTTCCAAAAAGAGATAGGGAGTAACTTCCTTGACAGGGTATAACAACTTTAAAGTGGGTCACATTTAGCCTCGCATTTGTAGTCTAAAGGCTTGATAATGACTCTTAATAACAAATCCTTCATAATCACAACTATCCAAAGGCCCTAGTCCACATTTTGATATGATTACATAAAAAATAACGTGTGAAAAACAAACTGTCTTTAGTCTTAAAACTGAAAGAAATAAAATTATATTTCAAATTCTGTCCTTCTGTAGGCTTAATATTTATGTTAAAACATATACTTTTTAAACTTCTAATTCAGAAAATAAAACACTGCAGATTGTTGCCATTGGTGTAAGTGCCCAAATGACTGGAGTCCCATTTTGTGCCATCTCATGTAGACACGCAAGATGCATCAACCTGCCCTAAAGAGCTTTCAATGTAGTTTTTGACAAAGCCAAAGCAAAACTGCAGGAGTCTATGCTGATATGTGGCTGAAATAGTCCACCTTGTGTATGAAAGCCGTTTTAGTAGTGTTTTTTTGTTTCAAACTACCTGGCTAAAATTTCTGTTACCACAGGTTCCTGTAGAGGATCTGCGTACATGCTATGTAGCAATTAATTAGGGCTGGGGCCCTGCACAGACCTTCTGAATGCCTTTTCTAGGCTACATGTTAACTCACATTTTGATGTTATCTGATAATAATGTGAAAAAAGTCAAATGGCCACAGGCTGTATGAAATGAAGTCATGGGCTGTGCATTCCCCAGCTGTGGTGCAAAGGAAATGACTGATAAAAATATTTTTTTCTAGCTGACCTGCGGCTTACCTTTGTCTACCAAGGAATTTCCGGCTAATTCCACTCTGAAGCTTTCTTCCAGCTATAGCCTTTTTCTAGCATCTTCTATGTTATAAAACATGGACTCCATGTGAGCATGTTTATTGATATGCTTTAGATAGGGAATAAATGAATGCTTTGCTCTAAATATGCAAATAATGCTCCTGGAAAGCAAGTAAATTGCTCTATTCCTATGTAGAGATAGCATAGCATTTGGCATTTTGGTGGATCAATGTTAAAGAAACTATTTTGCCTCTGTACAACACAACAGAGGTACTTGGGGACAGATTCATGAGGGGTCCATGCAATGTTCAGTTTTGCAGCAGCAATATTTCGATACTAATGGCATTCAGAGCTGAGGCGCAGTGCATACGAGGAGTTTGACACCTAAGAAATAGATTCAGGAAGCTGGAAAGCTGAAAGAGGTACAACTATGTTAAGACATAGATAAATTATGAAGAGGGATGGGATCTAAACAGCTTTGTTAAGCAAGAATTATGAGCCCAACGCTAGGCTGAAGGGATTAGAGGTCATGGATTATGGGTCATATTCATGTTAGTCATGTTAGTCTTTCTGTCTGATAACAAAGAAGAAAAAGTGGTGCTGCCTCATTCTTGCTGTCCTTGGCTAGAACATGAGACACCAAGGGTCAAAACAGGAGGAAAACATCCATGCCTTCTTATGTACCGCATCACTGCTTTTATGTTTTAGTCTATTGCTTTGACTAACTAGTGAAGGGCCTGGAATCAGTTCCTGCTTCGGCCTGAGATCCAGGGAAGACGGCTCTGGCTGGTAGGCTGATGCTCTGTTCTGCTGGGGACTATTTCCTACCCCAAGAAGCTGTGCCACTGTGCAAAAAGACCACAAAGTTCACTGAGGCAGAAAACTAGAGGAGTAAGCCTGAGTACTCTCTTGAGAAGACCCTCTGCTGGAAGTGGCCACAGGTGGCTTCTGGTACTGCTTCCCAGAAACAAAGAATTTCTCTGCATCTATGTTTTACTTTGCTTCTGTGTCATGCTCGGTTACTGTCCGATGTTAGCCACTTTCCTAGCAGATAAATGTATTTCTTACTCTTCCAGGATAATGAAGGAATTAACTCTCCAGCATTATGCAGTTGTTCGTAAGGAGGTCACGTCACCAAACCGTTTAGGTTGAAATGTGTGAGTCATGCCCAGTTTTGGAAAGAAGCTGAAGTTGCTTACCTTCAGGACAGGATCCTGGAATGAGCAGATCTCAGAGCCACTTCCTTGCAACTCCAAAGCTCTAAATAGGAGTGGGGTTTTCTCTGCTTTCTAGTGGGTAGGTTGCACAAGCCTTTGCCCAGCTGGTTGACTTGCACACTGGCAGTGTTGAATCTAGTCATAAGCAGCATCTAAGCACCTTTTTTGTGAATTTCAGTGGCTTTTGAATGTTTTATTTAGGTATCTGAAGTGGGAAAAATATTGGAATTTTCCTTATGAATATAGTCCTTTAAAAATTATTTAAATACAGGCTAATGGAAGCTGGAAATGCCTTGTGTCCATCTGACAGAGCGAAATTTGCTGTTGTGGAGATAGCCAGTATAAATTTGGCATGTCATTCACTTCTCAAGAAGTAGCATCAGCTGAGATGTTAGTCTCCTACTGGAGCTTTCCCTAAAGTTAAAACTCTACACGCACACGCAAGTCTGTTTCCTTAATTTATTAGTACAAACAATGCATACACAAGACCGTATATTGTTTGAAGACTGCAATAGATTTCTAATTTAACAACTCTGTAACAAAATTTAACTAAATTTAACATTTATGAAAATATAAATCTCTGATTGGGTAGGTTTTCCCAACAATACAAAGTTTACATAAAAACATTCAATATGATCTATTAGTTGCAAACAAGTTAGGAAAAATCATTCAAGTCACTTAATATACTATATTGGCTTGTACAGAGAACATTCACACACTACATTAAATCCTAGCTTAGCATTCATTTCTTGGAAATTTGTGGCATGGAGTTCTGACTTTAAAAATAAAATTGTTTCATTTAAATCCTTTGAAAAATTTTTCACAGATGTGCCGTCTTTAAAGATAAGTAAGGAGGGAAAAATCTTCTCACCCTTTCAGATACTGTCAGCCTGGGTGAAATGGTTTTTTTTTTAAGCATTTGTTAATAGTTCACAATTTCTGCCTTAAAACTGATAAAACTGTACAAAAGGCTCAGAGCAGTTTTAAAGCAGAAAGTGAAACTTGTAAATATGTGGAAGTAAGAAAAACCCATTACAAACTGGAACAGTAAAGAACCTTTGGATAGCCTTTATATTTAGTGGAACAGAACATATACAAGCATATTCTGTTAGTCCCAGAGTGTTTGGTCATCTGATCTGCATTTATCATGGGAAAGAATAGAAATGATAGTAAGGCAAATGTTATCAAGATTAATACATGGCATGTCTGAAAGCTTTCTATTAAGATTACTTTGGAGACATAGGAGTTACTTTAGACTTTCCTACAACAAAAAAAATAGTAACCTTTTAACATAAAGAAGTTAACAGGTGTTTAACTGTGTGTCTGTAATGCCCTTTCTTTTTGAAAAAGTTTCCATTACACCCTGTACTAATACACACTGTGAAGACAAAAAAATTCCCCAAACCAAAAAGAAGAACCCTATATTCCTGTTACGACCTAGGTTTTTATCATTTTGTCACAATACAGAAACCAGAAATTCCTGCATGCAATTAAAAAAAGATCTTTCAGTCCCTTCATTGAGGTAAATGAGTACTTACCACCTCAAATGTTGACATGTTTGCAGCTGACTGGTGCCTACTCTGTTCAACCCAAAGACTAATCCTAATTAAAAAAAAGTAGCTATTTTTTATATGATGATGGAATGTATCAAGTGTTCCAGGTTGGCAGGTGACATCTTGTCATTGCACCATCAAGCAGAAAAACATATTTTTGCAAGTGGGTATAAAGTTGGCTGTTAGCAATAGACCCAGCTCTGACCACATCTAGGCGACTTGGTTTAGAAAACAGTGGTCCGCCTCTTCTCACAGGTCATGTGGAGCTTTAGTTCTAGTTAAAACAGTTTGCCAACCCCAAATAAGATCTCCCAACTTCTGTAATAGTATAACAATTTTGATAGTATTGCTAGAAATTTTCTATCAAGGCCCTGGATGGAATCTTGGACTGAACCTTGTATTCCGAAATTTAAAAAACCCTGCAGCCCATTGGTTAAATACTTGCTTTCTTTGTTTACATAAATGTAAGAATATTTGTCAAGGAAAAAACAGCTGGTCTGCCCTCTGCTGTTTCTGTCTGTCTTCCAAGAAATGCACTGATTTTTACTTGAATTCAGAAGGCAATCTATGCACGTATACTATTACTCAGGTAAACTAGTCCAGACGGACACTCAGTTGTCAGCAGCAAAACTGTGTCCTCTGCAATCTATGGCTGAGCACACTTTCTCATAGCAATAGTTGTGTTTTTTGGTTGGTGTTGCTTCACTTACCTCAGGCTCTGCAACTGTAATGGGGCTATCCCTTGCAAATACTTCAGTTGATTCCCTCCAAATGCAGTCTGCAGTCACTTTGAAGCTATAATTGTGACATTTTGGCCTAATCACTTGTGTTGTGTTGTTGAAAATTTGACGGCTGTTTGAAGTGGCAATTTTGATTTTCAGTGCGGCATCTACTCGATCAACCACTGTGTAAGTACCTATACTTCCGTCATCAAATCCAATAATAATATTCAAATGCCTCTGTGAGAGTGCAAGGAAAGTGGGAGTTTTATAAAGAGAACAGGCACCTATGTTTTTGCCATCTGCTAGCCTCATGACTATTAAACTAGAGACTGCACCATTGTCATCATCATCTTCATTGCGGAAACAGATGTACACAAGGTAGCGGCCATCACGAGACAGCCTTTGCCGCCAGATGACACCTGGAGCATGAACCACACGAAGTTTCCCACTGTGTAAATCAAGTACATTGATGTTCTCATCTCCACGGGATATAATTCCTAGCTTCCCATTTGGGGATATTTCAAAGTCTTCCAAATTTTTTAAGAAATTGTTGGGCAATTGTACACGTCTGCAGATGACTTCCTCTGTCAGGCTCCAGATGTTCACAGTTTCAGTAGATGTTATAAATACAACAATATCTGGGCAATCTGGTATCAGCTTAATATCCACAATGCTTGCACCGTCGTCGCAGGAAAACTTCTTGGTTATACTGCCTGTCCAGAGACTCACTGCCAACACTTTATTCTTTGCCATTCCAACTACAAAGGTATTTGCAGTAGTTATAAATGCATTCTGTAAGGCAACTAGAATATTGCAAACTCTGTGTCCTGTAGCCAGCCGCCAAACTCTGGATGCATTCTGCTCACAGAGGGAGACTACAAATTGGTCATTATGTGTAATCATCAGCTCTGAGATTTTCTGTCCATTAATGCGAAAGATATTTTCACCACTAACAGTGTGCCATACGTACTGGCCGCATTTATCATCTGATGTAACCATTATTTCTCCAGAAGAGGTCAGCACACAGTTTTCAACGATACCTTCATGCTTGAACACAGCTTCAATAAATCCAGTACTGAAGTTCCACTTATGGACAGAATCTGATCCATCCAATGTATAAATTAATTCGCCTCTGGCTGGCAACACCAGTCTTTGGATAGGTTTGCCAGATTTGTCAATATTGGACATAGCTGTTATGATATCTATATCCCAAATAGAAAGGACACCACTGGTGGATAAGGATAGCAGCATGTTGTGATGATTTGATTTAATTAGCCTGACTATAGTTCCTGAGATTTCCTGTAAGCTTGCCATACACTGTCCTGTATCTCTTCTCCAAACAAAAATGGCTGAGGTATTTTCTATTGAAGCAATTATACAGTTGCCATTTTTGGACAGCACGGCAGATATAAAGCGCTCATTGTGTTTGGCTCTGAACTTTTCAGCCACCTTCCACACACGAGTGTCAAGAAGTTCGATGCTGACAGCCTTACAAATTAAAATTGCACTTTGGTCTTCAGAAAGTTCTACGCTGACAACTTCACTGTCTTCTCTCCTGCAGTCAAAGTCATCTGTAAGCTGGGGATTTGCGATTTCCTCAGTATTCCACACCGAGAGGCTCCCCTCGTTGTCCACCATCACCATTTCTTGGGCTGTGTCCAGAATGAGAAGGAATTTCACAAATCCACTAGAAAATTCGGAGGTCACGGTGGCCAGCTTCTCTCCACTGCCTAAGTGAAAAATGGTTGTGGTATTCAAATACTGTCCGCAGAATGCATAAACTCCATCTGGAGAACACTGCACACAGGTCACTTCGTACCAGCAGTGGAAGTGATAGAGAGGCCAACCATAAAGCAGATCTATTACTGTAACATCTTTGCTGGCCTCCAGCCAAGCAAGTGCATGGTTGAGTGATAATGTAAATCCATTTATAAAATTTGAGTCCCCCCCGATTCCACAATGTTTTGACCCCTTAATTTCTACCTCAGACAAAAGACAGGAATTTATGTTATCGTATATCAAGAGCGTGTTCTTTGTTGTAGCCACTACAAGATATTTTTCATCACTAGTAAGTTTCATCCCTAAGATAACAGATGGAGCTGTTGTAATTTGCCTTAATAGCTGGCGAGTCTCTACATCCCAAGTGCTGATGGAGCCATTTTCTAAAGCAGCAATAATTGTGCTGGGATTGAAAGTAGGAAGAATTTCAGTGACGTGCATGCAGCTGGAGGACAGGGGCAGGCGCTCGGGGCTGTAAGTCACATCCATGGAGGAATGCAAAGGAACAATGGAGCAGTATTTGGGTCCATCTTTGTCACACTCTAAAAGGAGATGTCTCAGTTTAGGCAATGAACTTACTACCGGGAGGAGCCTCTGTTGCAGCTCAGCAGAGAGCGAACCTGGATATTTTACTACTTTGAACTTTATGCTACGGAGGGTACTAGCCAGAAATTTCAGCTCCTTTTCTTGTGAGTAGGTGTAAGCCAACTCTATGTCAGAAAGTGCTTTATCAAACTGCCCTATTCTAATCATGGTGTACAGCCAGCTGAAGTTCATAATGACTCCATACAGGAGATCATCTGTTCTCCCACATCGTGTCAAGTGATGTATAAGCTCCGTCATTTTTCTGTGATTGATAAAAAAGATATCAGGCTCCAATGGGTTACACTGAAAGACCCATGGCTGATCAGGTGCCTGCCTGTCAAAAGCAGTCTGATCCATACCGTGCTTTTCTTCCTCATTCATGCCCCTACTGTCATGGTCAGGACAACCATTCAAATATTGGTCACTGCTGTAAAAAGGTTTTCTTCGCCCACCTGACCAAACACCAAGGAAATATTCTGCCATGACTGTGTGCATTTCATGCAAATCTTCTTCATTGTGCAAGTACAATTTCTGGGCAATTAGCTGCAAGTGCCTATTTGCCCAAAGAAGAAGTGTCACGTTTTTCACTTGCCGTTCTATTAAGTATCCCTGTAAGCCCTCCTTAAGCCTTGCAATGTATATATATGGAATTCTCAAAGGGTTACTTTCTTTGACACTCTCACTTAGTTCATATAAAACACTGTTGTCAAGGGCTAAAATATCTTCTAATTCCATTTCACTGAGGCCAGATTTGGACATAGTGATGTAGCCAAGTGCTCTTGACAACAGTCTTGATCCGCACTTGCTTTCCAGTGACCAAAACAACTGCTCTATGCTTTCATGTACGGTGACACAAAGGGAGGACTCATCGACATCTTTATGAGATCTCCAGTTCCTGACCTCTTTGAAGGTTAAGTTCACAAACATAGGCAGCGTGCACTTGGAGAATGCTTCATTGACATAAATTTGTTGCCCTGATGTTACTTTTCTTTTAACTCGCAGCAGCTGATGTTTCAGTACTTGGCTACACATCTTTCTGTCCCTTGCAGTCAGTTCAATGTAGTTGTCTTCTTCATGAATAAGGCACCTCAGTTTTTGCAAGATCCCATGTTTGTTTGGCAGTGTTGACAAAATTATCCGTACTGAACGGGGAAGGTGAATGGGAAGCCACCAGAGCTTCCTAGCATCATCACTATCTGTTAGCTGTTCTAGGGCATCAAATATTATGACCAGTGGCCTGTGGAATGAAGACTCATTCAAGAGATTTATGAACAAGTCCCGAAGATCATGAATCTTTTTTGGGTAACTTTGTACGAGGCAACGATAGTTGACTGCTAATTGTTCACAAGTACTTTGAAGAATATTCTTCAACTCTGTACTTGTTTCGGTCGATCCCAAAAACCTTATAACTACCACAGGGTCGGAGTCTGGTCCCATCTCTTCTTGCAGCCAAGAATATGCCTATAGAATGTAGAGCATAATTTAGTTAATCTCTAAAGGTAGCACAATAACAGTGTTTATAAATAGCGATTATGAAAAGCAACTATACAGAAATTAAGCTTATTTTTTAAGTGTTATCGATTGAATGGAAATGCTCTCACTAGCAGAACTCTAGGATGGTTTACTTTATGTGCACTGAAAAAAATTTATATCGTATGTCATCTTTACTTAGCCCAGGTAATACTCCAAAGCACTAAGACCCAGATCTACAAAGAGCTTTGGACTTGAGTAGAATTTAGTCCATAAATCCAAGGGTACTCTTTGCAAAATGTATGCCTCATTTCCCAAAGTCAGTAGGTAGACGTTTTTAGTAATAAACTTCTTTGGACACAAAGTGTTCTGCTATTGCAGATGTCTGAAGTTTGACATCCTTGCCATGGCAGAGCAGCATGGTACTTAAGCTTGTTCCCAGTTGAATATAAAGTCAGGTGGTGGTTTTGGGGGACAGGGATGGGACTGCAGGATTGCCCTTTCCTAACTGGTTACCTTATTCCTGGACCACAGAAGTATGCTCTTATCTTTGTGTGCCTGAGACTCTTGCACTCCTACGCATTGCTGCAAGGGGTAAAAACTCTTTCTTGTCCATTCTTTTGGATGGAGTACTCTCTAGGCAAGAGAGGAATGTGGCTTTAAATCCTCTTGGTCTGTGGAGGTCTGTCCATTCGCTCACTTGCCAAGTCTTTTCACCTTACTTGAAGTTATTACAGAAATTTTTAAAAGAAAAGCACAACCAGAGCCTCCAGGTTAACTTACGTACTGAGATCTGAAATGAGATCTTGAGCTGCAAATCCCAGTTTCACACAGTCAACTAACATGAGTCTATAGAATGTCACTTACATTTGGTAAAGAGACAGGATTTTAAACATTATTATTCTCTTTCTATTTCCTTCTGGCTGATACGGCTGTTTCCTGGCCTACTGTGCCAAATTCTCTGAGCAGCCTGCAGGGAACTCAAAGTTGTGACTTCCAGCTACAGACTTAGGCTTAGAGATGCCAGCTGGGTCATCGCTGGCATCTGCTCCTGTGTTGCACAAAGTGTTTCTCTCACCTCCCTGTAGTACTCAGCTCAATGACTGAAATGGCCTATCTCAGATAAATAAGTACAGGTATTTTTACAGATAGATAGATTTGTAATAAGTTTAAATCAGACTAATTCTGGAATAATTTCTGAAGAGAACATAAAACAAGATAGCATGACTTGGAAAGACATGTTTTATTTGTGAGTAAGACTAAAACTGGCATACGATGTTTAAATGGTTCCACATTCATAGGATCTCAGTGGAACAGAAAGGAAAGAGATCATTCTAAAATATGGGTTCGTAGTTCAAAAATATATTAATTCCTACTAGTGGAGTAGGACCAGTTTTAAAAGCTCTGCTAAAACTATTTTTGTTTTGATTAAGCATACGATACAGAGATGTTGTTATTAAAAGGTTCTTTCTGGATATGTGTGCAACAATATGCAGAATATTAGTTTTAGTATTTTTATTTTATTGAAGGCTGATATCAGAATCTATTGGCAAAAGGAAGAATGAAAACTAAGTTGGCCTTCACACACCAGTGCTCGTGAGATCACCATATTACGTAAGTTATTTATTTACCTTCTTTGCCACTTCAGCCAACAGAAGAGTTTTCCCCGTGCATGGTCCTCCGTATATGATAAGAGGGTTAATGTGTCCCATTTTGCTGGGTAGAATGTACCTGTGAACTATGTTTAATGCCTCACATCTATATTCATAAAAAGTGGAGTATGTTTTACATAGTGATGAATGTTGAAGAACTTCATCATAGAGCAAGTCTGTCTCAGTGTCAAAATTCTGTTGCACTGTAGCTTGGATTATGTCAATCATGTCTTCGTAGAATTGTTTACCCAGTCCTTCAATGTAATGATTCTCCACTTCCTGCGAGTACCCCAGTTTCATGTCACAGTGAGTGATGGAAGTGTACACTCTCAGGTTGGATGATGCAACTATGGTAGGAATGAACTCATCCCTGAGCTTCATCAGCTTCTCATGGGCCTCGGGATCCCGTAGAAACTTCCCAGCTGTATGTACTACATCCATGTATTTTCCCATCTCTGGAATTTTAACGAAACGCTCAATGTTGGCAATTTTCCGAATATAGCAAACACACTTCTTTAGGAAAGCTGGTGTTTGTTTACCCAAGGCAAAATCAAGTTCATCTTCAATTGCTGGGGATGAAAAGAGAACACTGAGATTCTATTATTTTTTCTCATTAAACAAGAGTCCCCCCGCCCCCAAACATGCAGACTCTGAAATGATTGCATCTATAAGATGCTGACAGAAATATATTCTCATGATTGTGGAAAGGCTGATTGATAGAAAAGATAATGAATGAATATATTGAAATAGTTAGTCTAAACTTTACCTGAGGAAAGATATCTCTTTGCTTGGCTGTGTTTCATTTTTCCTTTCTCATACAGCAATTTCACAGCAGTCTTAAAAATCTTCTTAATCTCTTCTGATATATCTTGCCATTTGTTCTCATTCATAGGATTTGAAGCAGATTCCATCTTTTAAAAATATCCATAGTTAAACAGTAGCTGTAATACACATATCTACAACTTCAGAAAGTACAGGTCTAATATTCAAGGTGATAAGTAAAAAGGAGACAGAGAAATACATACACTATAAATAAATAAATGGGAGTTCAACTTTTTGTGTTGCAGATAATCATGATTCTATTCTAGAATGATAAACTATATTCTAGTATTCTATTCTAGAGTTATGAAAGTTAGCTATTTTGAATATTTGCTGAATTCCTAAAAATTCCTAAAACTGCTAAAGCAATATTCTTCAAGAATAGGACTGCGAAAACTTTATAGAAAGAGGGTTTTGAGACCCAAGTCTGAAATAATGGTAGTAGAGTAACAATAATATTTCTAAAAATTATCATCACTTCTATTACTGAGAATTTGAAAAATATGGGATTTTATCTGTCAGTATCTTAGGTCATTGCTATGGCAGCAGTAATTCTATCAGTGAGGGACTGTAATATAAACACGAATCCTGTGAGAGGGCAACTGACAGATGCCATGATGGAGGTTTCTTTAAGCCAGCTGGTAGTCACTGCTGCATTACTTACTGCAGGCAAAGTGTTCAAGGGGTCTCCTGTTCTCCTGGCAGTTGAAGGGTATAATAGAAAGAACAGCCTCAAGGATAAATTCCTTACTGACTCTTTCTTGACATATGTTCAGAGCTGTGCATCTTAATTACTTTCTGTAAGATTATGAGGTATAACTCTGTTAGTTTTTAGTTACGAACATCTTTTTGCTTACTCCTTTGTGTCAGTAGCTTGAGACAGGTACAAAGACTTAGTAAGAAAAAAAGTCAAGCTTTATTCAAAGGGATACTGTGGGCATTAGCAAAACAATGCATAAAGTTACAAAACTTGCTTTGGTTCTTCTGAAAAATATTTCAGAATCAGCCACATTATACTGTCTTCAACTCATTAAAACTCTCTGCCAATGTTTTTCATGTTTTAATTTTTTTTTCATGCCACAGAGCAAATACTGTATTTTGCTACATGATTAATGAATGTAGTATAATGCTTTAATTCCATTTTCTTTATAATACAGCATGCACTCAAAATGAAATGTTTGTCCCCTATATTAAATACTTTATTTTTTGTACACTAGAATTCTGTCCTTGGATACATAGGATGTATAGGAAGGTAAAACTAAGGTCCAGGTAATACACAGTTTTTATTACAATCCGTTAAAGGCAAATGCATGTTTTAAAAGTGAAAGTTAATGGTATTCAAAAATCTTCCATTACAATACATTTAATAAGTTAAAAGCATAGGATCTGACTCAGGACAGCGCTTAAGCATTTGACTGTTAAGAGCTTTGCTAATATGGTGATAAGAGGGAAAATGCGCATTTCTTCTGCGAATCCTGTTCATTGAATTCTAATGAAAGCACAATATAATGGCCAGGAAAGACTGAGCTCTCCCTATTCCAGCATGAAAGGAGAAAAGAGGTATCTGTGTAATTATGTCCCTGTAGCCCCAACAGTCCACAAAGCACTACTGACTACAGTGCCCTTGCCAGGGCCGATGGCCAGTGCATCAACACAATAGCCATGACCCATCATGTTCTTCGGTGTTTCACAGCTGCTCCTGTCACCATGTATCAGAGGGGAACATCACAGAGCCAGTTGCTCGTGTGTGGACTGGGCTGTAGAAGTTAAATCTGTCGGCGGCAAAGTCAGTAGGTGCCTGGCCCTGGTGACTGCCCTCCGCTGTAACTGATGGAGAGGAATTTTTTAGAGGAGATGAGTATGTATGACTTACCGTATTCTGGTAGTTCTTCAGCATTTCAGATTTTGGTCTGAGGTAATATGCTGGTGGCACTGCATTCTCATCCCTGCAGTACCAGTCTTCCAAAATCCTTGTCTCCAGCTTAGCCTCTACTGCAGCATCTAGGATCATTTCAAATTCTGATGACTCAACTTCTCCTGGTATTCGGATGTTCCCATATTTCTCTCCCAGTAGGCCCTGTGTAATTGCAGGAAAGTAGGGGTTAAATTTCTCTTTCTAGTGATGCTAAAACTCTCCTCAGGATCTGACTTTCATAAGAATCAGGTTGGTAACAATTTCATGACTTCGAAATTGATAGGAAGGGAAACAGATACAGCACAAGATGAATTACTATTGACAGTACTGTACTGAGCTACATCCTGCTGCCACGACTTGGCAGAATTTCAAGTAGATCCACTATCTTTCTCAATATTAACTGCTAACAAAAAGACGAAGGCATTCAAAAAGTATAATTAAAGAATCCCAACTTATTTTACAAGCACAGTATTGTATTGATTCATGTATTATTGATACAGAGCAGTCGCAGGCTGGCATGAATCTCAGGTGCGAAAGTGAATGTGGAACTCTTCTTCTCTGGAATACAGAGTATGGAGATGATCAAGCTTACAAGCCTTCCTAGAACCTCTTTTTTGTTAAACACAAAGTAGTCTGGCCGCTAAAAGTGGTAAAGACCAAGACTTTCTACAGTATTAGTCAAAATCAGTATTTCACAAATGGTTCTATGCCACAAGACCCATACCACCAGCATTAGGTGTGCTATACCAAATTTATGTGTACAGTGTATCACCGTGACTGAGCACCTTACCACTAGGGCTTCCAGTGGCATCCAACCATAAAAAAAAAAAACAAGCTCAGTTTTGGTCCTAAGTGTGCATCTCTGGATTCCTGATTTCTTGACTTTATTCTTACTTTCCATCATAACGGACCTTATGGATTTTATATTCTGTTTGATGAAAATTCTCGTAATGTTATGTACAGCCTCATACTAGTATTATTAAAAATGTGGCTTTATGGCTTACACCAGCAATACCAAGATCAATACTGCAGAACCACAAGCTGCTTGGCTGTCTCATGTTCACTTGTTGGCAAGAAATGTTGAATCGCTTGCCCCAGGAGCTGCCCAATAAATGAACAGTGGGACAAGGGAAAGCATTTCTGAACAAATACCAAAAAGAAATGGATCAAACCCCATTTTAATACTTAAGTGCGTATATTTAGTATAAAGGTAAAGGTTTGTGGAAGTCAGTCCTTAAACTGTGGCACATCAGATTTTTCACCTTCAAAATTAAGGATTAAAGTATTGGTTATGATACTATAAATATAACAGCATATATCAGGGGATAGTTGCCTCCCTTGGCTGCCCCTTCCCCCTTCACTCATTTGGTGTGGCTGCAATTAGATTTATATCTGGCTGTATAAGCATACTCTATCAGGGTACCACAAAAACGCTCAGACTTGTAGAGGTCTATATTTGAATGGCACACCTTCCTCCAGGGGCTTCAGTTCTGAATTGCATCTCTGCCAGAGGCTTGCAGCAGCCTCTGGAAATATCTGCCCCTCTTGCCATATTCCCTGTACATGCAAGCAGGAAAAATAAAGCCACAGAATTTAAACAAGATATTATTTCTCACAGTTTTTGTGCTCCTCCATACCAAGTCTGCAAGTAAGAATATTGCCATTTCAGACCTTTATGAAAAATATCACAGTGCTCTACAGTAATAACCTAAAACTTCAATTTGCAATAGCAACATTGCAGCATTTTGATGATTATTATATGAAATTATTTTTAAAGGGAACAGCAATGTTTACACTATGTTTAGTACCAAGAGACAGCTTTATATGCAGACTTGTGAATCAAAATCTCCCACCTGATGAGTCATTATCCCTTAATAGTAAAACAACAAATTAAAGATTCATTAGATTGAAGGTGATTAACTGTTTAAATCTACTAGGCTGGCAAACGTGTATAAAACCCTCAGCAACCAATTGTATCTAACAAAGTTTTGCAGAATTAACACAGAGCAACCTCAGCAGTAGTCCTGTTAGTGTTGTTGAGCCTGTGGCTGAAGTTACTATTAAAGAAGATTAAAAAATTACTGTTTAGATTCAGATGGGAAATATTTTTCCTTCTTGTCTTCTTGGTGTGGAAAGATATTAAAATCACAAGCACACTCATCATAATGACCAAAAGGAGGAGACTAGACAGATTTGGATTTATCCTGAGACATGACAGATTCATAGTGCATGTCATGTAATTATTTCAGACATCATCACTAAAATGTTCATGAACCTAAATACGACAGCTTTTATTAATACAGCACGAGTTGAAATTTCAGACATATTTTAGTTCCAACTAAGCAGTCCTCTGAGATATTTAGTGGTAGATTTTAATAAAAACAAACTGTCAAATTACAGCAAGTTATAGTCACTAGTAATTTGTTTCATTCATCCATTTTTAAAGAAATTACATGTTAACATCAAAAATTCATTAAAGAAGTTACATTTTCAGTGTTTTGTCAAGTGATTTCAGATACTTTTCACTGTAGGGGCAGCAATTTTTATGCTGCTTTGCCAATGCAGAAAGCTGAGATTCACTGAAATCCTTTTTTGTATCTGGTGAATGATCTGATATGGTGATCTTTTGCTGGGCTTCGTAGCATTAATCTTGCTATTTTTACTTCTTACTCCTTGTGAAGTTCCACGTATAACACTGAAATGGATATACTTTTTAATATGTTCTCTATGTCTCTTTTAAGAGAAGTCCTTGATTACCACATTTTTGAAGAAAAAACATTAATGAAATCATCTTTGAAGGAATTACATCTAAGCAATTAATTTTTTAACCTATGCTCCTTCTAAGTATCTTAGGTTATCTGAGCAACCCTTAAAGTATTTGTTTTCACAACAGGCATGGGAGGTTAGGAGGTATTAGGCAGGGATTCGGGGCTCTGACCAGTATGCAGTGGTTAGTTATAGCTGGGTGATGGAAGCTGCTGTTGCTAGTTGTCAGCCCCATCATTCTTACAGAAACTGCTTGCTGCTGAAGTAGGAAAGCCTTGCCCACTTGTGAGTTAGCTCCCCAGTGACTCAGCTTTCAGCCTGCTAAATTTATGTAAGCTAAAACTGAAATCACTTACACAAAGTGGAACAGCTCCACTAGGGAGAGTGAGAATATCTGACCTTACTGAAGATGTGGTGAATGCTTCATGCTCCAGGCTGAAAACTGCCTGTAGGCACCTAACTCAGGTGACACCAGGAGGGACTAAGTGGTTCTTCAGCTGCTGCCTGACTCATAGGCACCTAAGTTTCAGCTGTTACAATGCCTTAGGATTTTAAATTGTTCACCAGTCACCACAGGTTTGGAAATGGTGCTCCCATGGATGTCACAGAGGTATCCTTCCACTGGTGCCCAAGGCAATTGTAGCTTGCAGTCTGACAGAAACTCTCAGTGTGCCCCACAGGGCAGCCTCAGGGAGAAAACAGGGGGGAGCAGACTGCAGCTAGTGGGGAAAGATCTAGAGAAAGGCTGGTGCTGAGGGAGCCCACCTGTGGAGCAAGAGACCTCTTTCAAAATCTCCTCTGAACTGTCCTTCTGAGGAAGGACAAGGCTGCGGTCACCTGGCATATGCCCTCATCATCAGGCCTCTAGGTGTGAACGATGGGGGTAATGACAGGGTGTCAAGGCTCCTGCTAGAGCTGCTCTCCTCTGTATAACAAACTGAGTAGCTTTGTATCAGTAACTGAATGCTAACCAGAGCAGGGCCATGAACCTTATCCTTCCGCCCACTGCATGAGGGCCCTAACCAAGGGCTTCCAAGTCAACGCTCTGACTCACTCTCTCTCCTGGGGTCACTTGCTCTCTGCTGCCTTCTGCGAGTCCCAGGGCTAGGCTTCTCAGACAAAAGGATTTAGAATAAATTTGTGGTCTTCTAAAAGATCTTTTTAAAAATTCATGTACCTGAATTGAAGATAGAATCACCTCAGCATAAATAGCAAGAAATGTTCTATTGTATTCCAACCTTCCTTTTTATATTTAGACTGTCTAAATTCTGTGTTCTTTGCCCTTCATACTGAATTTGGATGTGCTAGAACAGCGTATTTGCAAACCTGCCTAGATGGCATGTTCAAGTCAGGGAAGAAATGCAAAATTTCTGACATGTCAAATGTAGTTACCCTCCTGGTCTGCAGAAATGTGGGCTTAACTGACATAAGCAGAAACACAGGTAAATCATGTCTTGAAAATCTGCAATGTAGTGGTCAAGATACCAATTTTTAAGGGTGATTTATACAAAATTTCTTTAAATAGGATGTTAGATACCTGTAGAGTTTTTGTTTGTTTGTTTCTGGTATACTGTAACTATCGTAAATGTATGCTACAGAAAGTACTTATGCTATATGACATACTCAGCTGCAGCTAAGAATATTTGGAGGAAAAAAACCCAAATATGCCAGGCTTAGCTGGAACGTTGTTTCTGAGAAATAAATATGACGTGAATTGAACTGAGAATTTAATACCAGAAACAAACAGAACGTCCTATTTCTTTTTATTCCTTGAGGGAACAATAGCCAGTTCCTCTCAATCTCAAAACAAAAATGCTAATGGCTAAAAACAGTGAATCCTTTGAATTGAAACAAAAAATATATTTACTTAAATTGATTTTTCAATGCACTCATGATTTCAAGAAGAAGAAGAAAAACAAATATGTGAATTCATTGAAAATCTCAGTGGAGTATATGTTTCAACTACTTGTTAGGGTAAACTAAGCAATTAAACAAAAATGAGCTGAATTGAAGTGAACAACTGAAACCAAGATGCAGAAAGGTTTACTAAGTCACTTAATCTAAACCATGTTTTAGAAAGCTGGAATTCCAGAGTAGCTGGTGGCTAAGAGATGTCCTGAAAATTGCTTCCTCTACCCATTGTGTCCCTGCTAGCTGTAATTCTTCAATTAAATATATTTAACTGTTTTTTTGCCTGTTCATGGTAGAGAAATAGAGATTTAGAGAAACAGAGAGAGAAGTAGATTTTTTTCATCCCCCGCTTGGATATGCATTTACATTCCCTGGCTTGAGAAGTGTTACTGTATGGTGTTCCACAAAGGCATGTCTTTTTTCCTTGGAGGCAGTGCAGAGGTACACTAGGGGAAGCTATAGGCATTTCAAAAACTTCAGAGCTGGTGACTTATCAAATGGGTATTGGTCTCAGTTCCACAAAAAGCAAGACAGGGCTGCTGAGCTACTTTGTAAGAAAGTTAATTGGAGTAGGGACTGGAAGTATGAGGTGCAAGTACCTAAATTTTTACTGTAAGTAAGTGAGTAATGTTCCTGGCATGAAGTATAAGAAGCAAATGATGGTGGAGTTATTTGACCCTTAACCTGTCTTTCAGAAAATTAAAGAGAGCAACCAAACCCAGCTGCAGGCAAACCAACTTCCTCAACTCCTAACTTAACCCACAGTGCAACATTTTTAAATCTCAAAGCTTGCCCCTAGTGGTAGAGAGACTTGAGATGATGATGGATAACTTCTCAGGACACACTGGGTAGGAAGTAACAGTCCGTCATGCAGAATGAATGTACTTCCTCAGAAGAAATTCATGACACATGTGTGATTACTTCCCTGACATATTTTGCTTTATCAGAACTCTCCTTCCTCCTGGATGTGGAAATATCAGTGGTCTCTTTCCCCACCCCACTTCTCCCATCTTATACGTGATCATGGAGCACCAGTTTAGTTTATTTTGTCGCCTTTCCCCTTACTGCTTGTTACTGCTGGGTCTTTGACCTCCCTGAGCAGGGGCGATAGGTGAGAAGATCAGTCAGAAGAATAAATAAGGAAAGAGGGCTGTGAGTAAAGGTACGGTAGAGGAAGCATTAGAGAAGATTTTATCTGTCTCTGCAGGTAACTGCAGCAACGGATGAGGGATCTTCAGGACTGCAAATCCCATGCAAATCCCACATACACTTTTGGAACTAGACTACATTTTTATACTATGCAGTACCATAATTAAGGCTGTGCTTCTCAGTAACATATATAGATACTATAAAGGTATCAGAAAGTGTTAATTAATGGGCATTATCAGAGGCAGAGATCACTGATGATATAATGGAGAGATATACATTTACAAAAGCCATTGTAACTAAGCAATTTTTAACAAAATGACCTGACTTTGGGAAAACTGAAGCTAGTTGTAACATGATATGTCATTTTGCTGCAAATTTCTTTTTGCTGCTTTTCTTTGCCTTCTTATTACAGCTAAACAGACTGGAATTCATCGAGTCTGTAAATGGAAACCTAATTTTGTAATTAAATGTCAAGAAAACGATGTCACCACTTGCATGGAGTAATACAGTCCCCATGAGCCTGATATGACCCAGGTCTGTGTAGTGTGTACTAAGGCAGCTAAACACCATTAATAAACTTGTTTCTCAGGGTTGTAAAATAAATGAAGGCTCAAAGGCAATTTTTTACTGTAAGGGACATTAGCTCTGGTAGACAATAATGCCACCACCTGACACCGCCCAAAACTCAGTGTTTACCACAGTATGCAGAACAGGATACTATAGTTAAATGGTGAGGGTGATTTTTTAAAAAAATCTTTCTTCTCCAACAATAGAAGGAAATTATGCATTTAAAAATATAGCTCCATTAGTATCTTTTAGCTTTCTTGTCATGGGCAAGGAGGTGTATTGTGCCCTAGGACGAAAGTCAAGCAGGGATTTCTAGTAACTGGAAGTCCCAACTTCTACTCAGTTCATCTTTTGTCAGGTAATTGCAAACAGTCCAGATAATGTGCTGTTGCAAAGCTTTCAATACCATGAATAGTAGCTCAGTAAATAGTTTTAATAAAGTTCATTTCTATTTTATCTCATTTTTTGTCCCTTATGCATGTCAGGCTTATCTCCACAAAAACAAAAGGAGTGAGGGGAAGCAAAGACAAGGAGTGAGACTATTTCTGGACAGGGCTGAGGGGGAGGCCAGGAAAAGGAATCTCTTCTTTTTGATGTGAAACAGGCAACAGTGGTAAAAATCTGGATGTTCATTCATGGGAGAATAGGACCATGAAGAGAATGATCTGCCCTTGACTTGAGGATGCTGAACCACAGTTTAAACAATAAATCATACGGATTTGAGAAAAGGAAGTAAATCAAAGTAGCAAGGCTAAATGGTTACTTTTATGTACTCCATCCTATACATTGCATATTTTATGTGACTTGCAGACACAGGAAATCATCTTCTAATTTGGATTTAGAATAACAAAAAGAAGAAAGACTAAAGAGCTTGCACTATGTTAGGGAGATAATATAACTTCTGAGAAAGCATTTAATGCAAAGAACTCTGGGGAAGCCACAGAGGCCGAAGCCTTTTTTCGAAAGGAGCACTATTCTCCCTCAAACAAGAGCAACTGGAAGTTTTGTCACTGATTTGTTGGAGCCTCAGTAAATGCAGAAGAACAACTGTCAGCCTCCCTTTTAGGTAAAGGTGCAGGTGCAGCCCATTTCACAGCAGTACTCTGTTGTTAATGCAGAGATGTACCCCCACATTAAAGATGAGAGAGAGTGGAGTTTGCAGCACTGCAATGCACTTTTATTATTCTTGAAATGGATATATTTTATGGGCAAGCGGTAAACAGGAAAAAAATATTTCAAATGTAATGTTTTACAGTTATAGTGTCAGCTACGTAAGACTCCAACAGATGCTTTCACCAACAGAAAAAAGCCCTAGAAACGCTGGCTTTAGAAAGTTAAGCTTCTTATGATTTTGCTAAAGGAAGAGCTATGACTGATGGCTGAATAAGAACTTTTCATTGGTGATTACATTATTGATATTTGAAGTAAGAGGATGATGGATATTAGGAATGATGGTAACAACCTTGCTTAGAGCTAATTTGACCTATAAGTTTTTGTTTGGTTGGTTGGGTTTTTTTTTTTTGATGACTTTGGCCATGCTTACAGACAAATTCTGCTCAGTAATGGTTTGAGGTTATGCTTCTCCCTGATACATATTGTCAGCTGAAGAGAAATAGAGCTCAGAGGGATAGACTTCTTTTGGAAGACTGAATATTAGTCCATGCAGGGAAACAGACTGGCTATTTTCTATTCCAAAACATAACAGGAATCCTAGAATAGACAAGGCAGTGCAAACCAGAAGCCCTACTATGGGCAAAACAGTGCAAGCCTTAGCCAAACCTCTGTAGTTGCAAAGGATGGTGCCATATAAGCACTATTTGATCAGGTTTCCTCCAGAATTAGCCTTGCTATCAGTCAGGCCTAAGACACATCCTGGGAGGGGGAGCACTTTCATTTGTATGTGCTTTTCTGATGTAACATCAGATCAACATTAAGTACATGTGGAATATTATTTATTTTGCCTTGTTTCTGGATTTGGATGACTTTTATTTATAATTTTTGTATGCCTATTTGCCAATTGTAACAAAACATTCTTTTCAAGCTGACTAGCATTGGTTTCAGGGCTTATTATTTGGGAAAACTGATGGCTGGTATTCTCCGAAGAGATAATTGATACCTAATCCTTCAAAGGCGAAAAGAAATGATTAGATAACTCCTTGGGCAAGAGGAGACACATGCAGTAAGACTATAATTTTCCTTCCTAAACAACACCAGCAGTGTTTAGGCAAAGGTGCAGGTGCAGCCTCTTCCTTAGCAATCGCTCAGAAAACACTGACTGATGTAAAAGTATCAAGCACTTCTGTATGTTCATAAATGATTTGTATGCATATTTCTTACCTTTCACATGGCAGAAGGGGAGGAACCATTTTCATGGCTTATTAAATTACCATTAATTTGGAGGAAGCTAGAAAGTGCAGCAACACAGTTGCAGGATCTATGAGAGGAACTAATAACCTAAACTGCAATAACGGTTGAGGAGAGAAAGTAAAACATTTGGAAAGGAGCTCCAGAGAAACTGAACTGAAGCAAAAAGAGGTCTAAAGGCTTTGTCAGTTCACGGTTGGAGGAAGAAACCACTGAGCAAATATGATGAGTGGAAAACTACTGAGGAACTGTGGGAACTAGTGTTTCGGATAGGGGCACTGGCTCCTGGTCTGAAACCTGAAGTCAACCACCATTCCCTGAACAGGCTGGTGAAGGGCTGGACTCAGGTCTGGTGTCAAGGCACCAGTTGGGGACCAGGAACAATCAACGCAGGATCCTCTTTGTAGAGGCTTCCCCACAGAAACACACCCCATTCACCTCTGCACAGAGTTAGCACGTTTTCTCCGGCACAATGTGATCTTTAAATACTCGTACTCTGCTCATGCTAACTAATCATATTCACGCTGGACTCTGAACTACACCCCAAAAGAGACTGGTAGCTGATTTTCCAGGTACTTACGAGTTTGGGATGACTTGCAATCCAATCCTGGACTAAAGTCTCATCTTTTTCTTTTTAAAAAAAAAAAAAAAAAAAAAAAAAAAAAGGAGGGCCAGAGAATCTTTTCTAAATAATGTAAAATTGCCATTGGTCATGGACCAAGCATGGAGAATGTTAATTACTTAGAATATTATTTAGTGAAAGAAAATGAGATTACTGTAAATTAAAGCGTTTTATAACTTTGGTTGCCATAATTTGGCAACTTCTGAAGGGCATAATTAGGAATTCCAGCTGATGAAACCATTTCATCCAGTCTGAAGAATCACAAAGAACATCTAAAGAGAACTCAAAATGGCAGTGGAACAGAAAAATGCTATATAAAGAAAAAAACAAGAGGAGCAAAAGTTAAGACCACTTGATACAATAAAACTAGTGGATGAAATTTATAGCAGCATTCTAGGCTGCACAGTGATGACAATGTGCTAAATTAAAATTCAAAATAATGATCTCCTCTTTTCAGCTATATTTGAATTAGGTTATTTATGCAAGAATTGAATGTTTCCTTCCTTGGAACTTTAGGTATTATTTTCAAAACTGACTGAAGTACTGACTTAGATTTTGGCTTTGTAGCCATTCAGTTGGCTTGGAACATTTTGCTCATAAACCAACAAAAAAGGTAAAGTGGTTTTGTATTGTTTCTTTGTCAAAATCTCCACTGCAACACTCTTTGGATTTTTTATTTTTTCAATATATTTTTTTCTCAACATTCCCAATATGTGGAATTATGCTCAGAAAGGCAAGCATTTTATCTGTAGTTAAAAAAACTCCATGACATACATAACGAGTCAGGTACCTTAAAATATTAGTTTTATTATTTCCACTCTTATTCCTTTATTTAGTGATGTCTATCAAGAGGAGACAGACTAAAGCAAGCACTGTGATAACAGAGATTAAAGCTTTCCTTGGCTTCATAAACCACATCCTCTATACGCTTGATAAAGGTTGTGGCTTATGAAAAAATCAACATTATTTCAATTATTCAGAGTACCAACAGCCTTATAGTCAATACATATCACCAAATAATGCATTGAGAATGCTAACCCTAATCAGAATGGATATAAATCCACCCTTTCATAAAGCCACATTCACAACTGCCATATTTCAAAAACTATTGTTCTTCAATACTAACCATTATTAGTTTTCAATTTAAAATACAGATTTAAAAAAATCACCTTTACAAGTCCTTTTACCTTTCATTTGCTATACCTCTTCAAAAGTGAAATGGATCAAAATAAAACCTTAGATGTAGCAGCTTTTTATTAGGCATCTTCATGTCTTTTCTACCACTTATTTTTAACTAAAAGGTAATCTGACTTAAACTTCACGGTCAGTGTACAGGCAAATCTATGAATACTGCCTGTGGATAACAGGTCAAGTCATCAGCCAAATGTCTGAAAATTCTGTAGCAAGTCTCCCGGAAATGAATGAAAGATAGTAAAGAACAGCAGGTCATGACATTAATCTCAATAAAAACACTGTACATGCCACGCGATGGTGCAACTGCCATGACTGAGAGGCAGCGTATACGCTCTGCAATAGGTCTTTGCCAAGTGATGAACCGTTCTTTCAGCTAATGAGTAGCACCAGTATTCTGTATGTTTTTTAAACAGTTTCTACGCTACGGAAAATACTTGAACAAGGAAAGAACACAGAGCTTAATTCATGATAATTGTAGTCCCTATAGCGTTCCAAGCACAGATTCTCTGCTTTATTTTTTCCAGGTTGAACGGAATAAAAAAATTATTGTGTGAGGTTTTCCAGCTATGAAAGGCAGTAGCATACCATACTAAGCTGCTACACGGCATACTAACAGAACAGTAACTCTGAAAAAAGCACCTTGCACTGCAGCAAATGCTTTAAGAGAGGCAATACCTTAGGGATGCAGAGCAGCAGCCCAAGAAAGAACACGCATACTTTCTCCTACTTTACTTTGTAAGTTAGTATCTTTTCTTGAAGAAAAAAATCCTGTAAAACTATACACTAATTATTTTTTTTTTTAAAAAAAAAACCCAGCTACTATCAGCTGGATTTACCAATACTCAGACTGGAAAGTGAACTAGTTACTCTGTGGATAGGTGTTTGCGTCCAGTCTCTTTCTGGAGAACCAAAGGGGTCCAGTAGTCACACTGGCTATGTGGGAAAGGGAAGGTTTATGTGCTAGGGGCAAGCATTAAGAGCTTCCTTCAAACATATCAACGGCCTGCTAAATACATTAAGGTATGGTGTTGCTTTACAGAGTAAAGTTTTAGGATTACTATTTTTTCCTCAGATGAACAGTATAGCTGATGTTGGTTTTCTGATCTACTGTTTCATTTGTAGAGCAGATCATTACATCTAGCTGACTACAATACTATCTCAGAAGACGGTTTGGAAAAGCTATTCTGAGGGTCAAGAGAAAATAAATCTCAAATCTCAGGCAGCCTATTTCTTCTTCCGCATATTAGACATAGAATGATACAAATTTGAGTATCATTCTGTGTATGGTTATTTGTTTTAAATATAATAATTAACCTTTTTAGGTTATTTGTTTTAAGGTTATTTGTTTTAAATATAATACTTAACCTTTTTAGAAGACAGCACCAAGAACTCTGTTTATGCCAAGAAACAGAAATGCAGTGACTTATAAGAAAATCGTCATCTTGCATAGGTTGAAAATGCAAGCTATTTTAAGACTAAATCAAGGAACAATTGAAAAACATGCAGTTTTTATGTTCATGCAGAAACTGCTTAATAAATTTTTTAGATATTTTCAGTGGATATGTTTTAAAAATGGGTAAGTGTTTTTAGACCCAAATATCATCCACGGAAAAATACCTTCCCAGCCTTAAGGCAGATCAAGGGACAAGCTTACAATAGCGTAACCGCATAATAGCATTCTGTGCTTTGATCCCACCCCGTGTGCGGTGTGCGCGTGTTGTCCCAGAGACAAATAACACAGAAAGGGAAAATACACACCCTTTGCCTGTTACTCTGGAGACTGTGCAAGAGAAAAACCCAAGTCTGCTGAGGGGAAAGTCGCATACTATGTCTTTAAGGTTTAATCACATTTTTTCTGGTTTTGAAGGGTTTCAAAAATATGCAAAGCTTTTCTTAAACACTCGCAGAAAAGTCATTCGAAAACAGGATTAGTGTCCTCAGACATCTACTGTACTTCGGATGAATGCCAACAAGTCCTATGGAGCCATTCCTGACATGCTGTATGAACTCAAACCCACTTACGTTAGTGGAAGTTCTTATTTGGGTGGGTTTTGAATCAGACACTAAGTTAGAAGAAAATTTAATTTCAGACTTACGTAGTTTATGATATTTGTTTCTTGGACTATACTTCATTGGGAATGGTGGGTTATTGTGCATTCTGGGTCTGGTTCCATCACTTAAAAACGATAATCTAAATCTGTTTTCTTAAGAAAATTAAATTCTGAAATGTACCTATCTCTCGTACCGTCTCCTTGCTTTTACCATATCTCATCTTTAATTGCAGGGTCATTTAAGGACATGCCAAATATTGTAAATTGCTAATATACTTTTAAATTACTACTAGGATCCTAATTTTATAATGCTTGGGTTTGTCTAATAACTCATTAATGCTCATATTAACAACAAACTGTCAATAATTTCAGAGTGATAATGTGAATTGCAATGTCTGTTTGAGCAGAGTAGAAAAAGCTTCTACTATTCTTTGGATCAGCTGATTTCAATTTTGGTTGGCAAAAATCTCTTAGGTTTATACCTGTCACAGATGGAAACTCAGTTTGGATTCATAGATGTATTTGGGTGCTTAATTTCTAGATAGTTGCCCAATCTACTCAGTGATTTCTGTTATTTGATTCAGTTGCTTTGCTTCAGAATTAGCCGTCAATTCTGCTTTATAAATCAGTCCCTCATCCTTACTGTTGGTCAACTCCAAACTGCATTAAAGTTGTCAATTTTTGGGGGGTATAAATATATCTGAATGGAATGCACTGGTTCCAGACAGATTCTCATTACAATTTTATGCATGTAATCTATCATCTCTCTGGGCGGTATTCCTCCTTATACTATTAAAACTATGTTGACCTTAATAAGAGAAAGTTAAGGAAAGCCGAACATATACAGTATTAATATAGGATAAAACAAAAAAAATAATCTCGGGATAAATAAATTCAACCTGCTATTTTTTTTCACCCAGGATTTTGTTTTACCTGTATGATTTTGCTGAATTGCGAAGAGCTGGCCTCCCATTCTTTACCATGTTTTTTTTTTTTTTTTTGATTTTTTTTTTTTGCCCCCAGAGACAGAGAACTTTTTTGCACAAACACCTGCCAAAGGTTGCACTCTCATAATTATACACACAAAATGTACTTGGGTAACTTCAAAGTTCATGTTAAGGGTGGCTAAAATATGGTAGTCTTTCCTCTGTATTGATGATAATTCCATTACGATAGTCTCCTCTGCTCTGCATCTTGATATGAATAAGAAAATGACTTCAACTTTTTGCCATGTTTTGGGAGACTATCATTAGTAATACAAAACAGAGATTGTAAGCAAAGATTACAGGCTAATTAAGTATTCTCTTCAGACACTGAAAGGGAACACCTGATGAACTTCTTAATCTAACTAATTTTTATAAAAAGAAAATTTGTTACCTATATCTAAGACCATCAAAAAGTGCATCTAAGACCCTCTACATGCATCAAGTGGAGAGAAATATGAACTTCAGTGCTATCTCTAGCTACACTACATTAAAGTTTAAAAGATAGAATTAGCACCTTTATTAGTATTTTATTCTGTCAGTGCTATAATTCAGTGCTGCATTTTCCATTGCATTTTGAAATGCAAGGCTTATAGAATTTGATATGCAATTATAGCAATGAGCTATAATTCAATTTGGAAGTGTTGGCATAGCTAACATTTAAGTACAAGTCTAAACACATTTAATACAGCAAATTGCTACAAGTGACAACCTAGCATTTCATTTTCATTTCTCCCTTTCAGTTTAAAACATACAGGGCCCAGGCATGCAAGGACATGAGCTCAGGCAGAGAGCGCGTGGAGCTGCACAGATGGCAGAGCGCGCCCACGTTATAATTTGCAAGGTAAATTCTAAATGAACATGTAGAGAAGCTGGCCAGTATTTTCAGCTGTCCAGAAGCATGTTCAGTTGTTTAAACCAGAGTATTAGTTAGGCAATACCAATAAAAGGACAGTAAAGTAATTCTACAAATAACCACTATATATTAACGATACTTTAAATAGCTAAAGGCCTCAGTTAATATCAAGCGGCGTACTTAGGTTCCTAAATCAGTAGTCTAATTGGCTAGTTTTTACTTGCTGTCAAAGGAAAAGCAGCTCCAGGAGGTGGCTCAGATACGAGTGGAGGTCCCTGTACCTCTCCACTGGTTGTTAAGGGTGTCTAGTCCAGACTGAGACTCGATTCATAACGAATGAATCCTGGCCATGATCAGTGCTGATCTTGGGATGATAACGTAACCTGCATTGTCACCCTGACATCTGACCAGCCTAGGAGCAAGGACAGTCTGTGCCAGGTGGCTCTGAACCAAAATGACGGGCTCATGTAAGCAGGTGAATGAAACATGGGGAGAGAGAGACGGTTGTATGGGCATGATAAAAATACAACTTTCACAGAACAATGCATGCTACAGCTTGCTCTCTGCCTAGTCCTTGCCGTGGAGAGAAACAATCTGCAGCCTTCGCAGCAGATGGAGCGCTTTATACCCTTTCAGTACCTTCTCTGTACCTGCAGAATTCCAGGTTTTTACTTCAATCTTTAAACCTGTTTGCTTAAAAAAGAAAACAAACAAAAAACCCCTAGGACTTGCAGTTTTTTCTTTTCTTTCCCTCATTATGACAAGCCTAAGAATTATAGTTCAGTTAGTTTTCCCTTTTATTTAAATATAGCTACCTTTTCCAAATTATTTTTTTAGTAAATACAAGAAAGGAAAATTTGGAGTAGCAAAGGTGTGGTCTTAACACTTTTCATTAAAATCAAACATCTAAAGACTCAGGTCAAAAAGTTAGATTCTTACATATGATGAAAGACATTGGTGTCCTTGCAGTCTATGCTAGAGCCCATTTTAGAAACTTATCCTTAAGATGCTTTATGCTATAAATATTATGCTGATGGTATAAGCAATGTGACATTTAAGTTCAAAAAAATAAATCCTAGATCTCCAAATATTCTCACATTTTCTATTTTCAGACTGCGAATCCTAGGATTTACTACTTTTTTGCAACTTGCAATAGCTCTAGTTTGGCTTTATGACTTCAGTAATTTTCTCCCAGTAGTTCTCAGTGACTTGCAGAGCTATCAACTTTAAACTATTCTAAGTACTCTTCTTCTTATAGCTGTCTTTCAGCACTTTGTACTAAACTTAGGAAAGTGGTTCCTTAGTATGGTCTTTCATGCTTAACAGATAGAATATACTTTGCATCTGATTGGGGCATGATGGGAAAGATTAATTTATGGAATTAAGTCTGTCAGAGGAGAGTTACTGATGTCCTTCAAAGTTTTTACTGAAGTTTATTTAGCTGAACACTTTTCCTAACATCTTTGCAGTCCTACAATTACGCATAGAGAAATTATTGTTGTATATCCCCCATTTACTACTTAAAATGATGGATACTCAGGACAGCTGATAAAGAGTTAAATACATCTTAGAATAGTAGTCAGAAATATGCATCTTCAAGAGAAGCATCCTTGATCATAGCAAATCTTACTCATTGTGGCCATTTTTGTACTTTCATTGAAGTCCCTCTTTCACATAATTCCTCTCATGTACAAAATAAATCCAAATTCTTCCCAAATCTCTTGGTCTTTTGTTTTGGTGCTTTAACAGAAGCTATTAAATATGCAGCTTATAACACTAAATAGCCAGTCTCATTAGATTTATATCTAGATCTACTCACAAAGTTAAAAGAAAAAAAAAGCCTTACTCTTTGTAGACTAAAAGGTTATGCTTCTCTAAAAAGTTGGGAAAGGTATTCCATTTATCAAAAATCAGTATATTTCTGTCTATGCATCAAAAATTCATACAGTCAATATGCCATGCACTAAACTGCCCTTAAATTTTTTTTTTAGTTACCTATGTTCACCTTAAAAGATGGCATGAATCTTTCCAAGCACCACAGTGAAATACAATTTTGTACTATTCTGAATCATATGGTTAATGCAAAATCAGTGACAACAAAATCTATTGTATATGATTCATTGGAAAGAGTGAAAGCATACCTGGCAGGATTTAATATATGCAGCCTATTCCCAGTCTCTTTTCAGTTATTGAGCCCTACACAATGTTTGGCATGACTTCATAAATTCATATTACTTCAGCTGAAAAGGCTATGAGGAATGGCTGGACACTGTCTATTGAGCTTGGTGTAAAACATCAGGTTTGTCCATGGAAAAATATCTCCACCATTCAAAGCAATACACTAAGCTTTATAAACCACTTCTCTAAAGGTGTTTAAGTCTCTCTTTTAGACCAAATAGGAAAAGCCAGTGAAGATGAACCCTTTTTGTCAGCTTTACCGACTCTAGAAGAACCCTAAAAGCAACACCTTTTCTGGCAACAGTCAAGAGAAGGTGGAAAGTAGGGGAAAAAAAAAGAAAATCACAGCCTCCCCAGGATGCCACTGACCTCCAGTCTTTTGACCCTCTAATACCTGCCATCCTAATTTCTCCCAGATTTACCATACCCCACAGCAAAGGGTAGTTCACAGCAGATAGCCCTTGCCTGCTGCTGTGCTTTTATAAGCAAGCCCTTCCAGGCCATTGCGAGAAGTGCCGAGAATTAATTAATGATGGTCTCCTTGCACAAGCAGTCTCTCCTTGCCCTGCTGCGATGGCAGTAAGTCACACCTGGTGGTTCCTGAACACCTCTCCCTCCTGGGCACTGGCCTTATAAGGCCCTTCCTTCCTCCCCACTATTGCTGCATAAGCACTGATAATCTGCAGCGCTGTGTGGGAAAACCTTTAGCAGCAGTGTAAGTGTGCAGCAAAGAATATCAAATATTTTAGAAAGAAAAACAGAATACATTTGTTACACATGTCATTCATGTTAGGATGGCTAATAACATATTTTTGTTTTAAAGTAGAACATTATTTTTATACCCACAACAAAACATGGACCTGCAGAAGTTTTCAAGCAATCTTCCAGCAGCTTCATACGAGTCTTTTGCAGCTCAGGACTGTCCCATTCGTCTGCTTCAACTCCCCAGTACAAGTCTATAACCTGAAAATCAATATGCAGTATTGTTAATTTATCCTATGCCTTTTCTACCTATCAAATTATAAATTAACTTCGCCACCACGGTGTGTATTGCTCAGCAGTGGTCTGCCATCCTGTAAAAGGCTGCGAGTCCTATGTCCCGTCCTTATGCAGCCTGGCAGGGGTGTCTTAGGTGAACAGCAGTTCAAGACCCTTTTCCCTCCTAGATTTTTTTCTGTTTAGACTACAGATACTTTTGGATAGGGACAGTATCTCATTTTGTATTCATACTTTTGTACAGAGATTAACATTACAAGATCCTGATCTGAGGTAGTCTTTATGAGCTACTAAAATTGCAAATAATGGATAGACAGCAATAATAGCAAGCACATGGATAAAATCCTGGCTTCACAGAAATTAATAGGAGTTTTGCTGGGGATCAGTCAGGACCGGGACTCAGCACCCCGTGTCTTTTCTATCCACAGGATATAAAATCATCCTGTGCACATGGCCCAAAAGAAAGAGTATGTACTCTCCTGTAATAGCGTATTTCCTCTGTGCATTGCTCTTCGTTATTTTGGAAGCACAGATCGTAGAGATACGCAGTGGCAGAGAGCTTGCTCTTCAGGCCTTTCAATTGTAGCTAAAGACTCAGTTTTGTGATGGTAATAAGTCTGCAAACAAATTCCTAGAAGAAACTGGAATATGGCTGTTAAACTTATTTAAAGAAATTGAGCAATGCAGTTTGGTTCCACTACACATTTAAATTGCAAAGACTAAAAAGTTATTATTGTAGGAAATTGAATTTAAAAGAATAGGGATCATATGTATGCATTTCTTAATTTTGGAATAAAACTTCTGGTACATGCTAATGCTCTCTAATTTAAGCTACTACTGATTGTTAATAACATATGTAACTGGTACAAAAAAGTCCAAATGGATAGTTTTAAAATAAAATCAAGCTGCATTGAGACACAGCTACATTACAATATTATTTATTATAGTATTATTTGTACCGTGGGAGCACTTTGATGTTGCAGTGAGGAACTGAACCACAACACTGGATGTTGTCTAAACTGATCGTAAAATCAATCTGAAGATCTAATGTAAGAACTAATAAGGGGTTCATATAAAAGTTAAATTCACCATTTTACAGCAGGTTAATCTCCTTTGGAAATTTCTCGTAACAATAAATGACAAGGCCTAAGACCTAATTCTACAAGTATTTATGCCCACATTTAATTTTATTACCAACAATCGCATTGGATAATTCTGTCAGAAAAGTTAAGGACCCATGTCAGTGTTTGCTGGATTAGAAACAAAACACGACAGGTAACGTGCCATCTGACTGATGCTGTGTTCAATAGCCCATGGTATGAAATGCATTGTTGATCATACTGCCAAGCAAATACACTTCATATCTTCATTTTTATACAGAAATTTGTTCCAAAATGTTGCTGGAACAGAAGGCTTCTGCCTTATAACAATTTCATCTCAAGTAGCTTTCCCATCTCCCTCAATTTCATGGAATTTTTTTCTCCTTTTACAAAAAAAAAAAAAAAAACCTTGTTCCCTTTTTCCCCCTCTCTCCCTTCTGTTATGTATCTTTATGACTTTATTACTGAACCTTGTATTGTATTCAACTGCCTGATTATCTGAATGACATATACAGCATAAGTATTGTAGTCATAAAGTTAGAACATCTTAGCATAAAGTCAGACGTTTGAATTAGTAGTTGAATGAATTTATTGTGCTGCTCAATTTTTTCCTCAACAAGAATTTCTATTTTGATTACTGCTCAGAAATCAGATAACTGTAAATGTGAAGATGAAATTCTCTGGAATAGCAAATATGGGGGCAGGGGTTCAGCTCCTGCCTTCTATGTGTCACAAGGTTATAGATTATTTTTATTGTAACATGATTTTGGCGCACAGTATCTTAATGTGTTATAATTTTGTCCTGCATGATAAAATATTTTAGCCATCAAACCTCTGAAGGCACCAAGAATTTCAAAGGCTTATCAGTTATTCTTTATGCTGACTAAAATAGATTTTTTTTTTGAAAAATGGAAATGGAACAAGACGATAATTGTGCCTGATGTTAAAGTATACTTTTATTTATAATTGGAAACACTGCTTGACAAACATGCACCCTAACTTTCAATAATGTTGTCAAGGTGAGGTGATGTGTTCTGCTCAAGAGCTAGTTACACAAGGTGGACTGACACTAGTCTAGTTTAATTCCACACTTGCCACTAAAAACAGACATTTCATTCATGATTCAGTGTTTTCTTTTGCTTACTTAAGCTTTTGTCCTACCAAGCTTAGCGTTTAATAGGTTGCTCATTTATTTCTTATTAAAGGGAAGAATTTTATCTTTCTTTATATTATTTCTTTGACCTGCTTAAAAACAAAACACTACCAGTTTCATTGTCATGTGAAAATACCACTTTCTTTCTGGCATATATCATATAGTGGAAAATGCTATTAATTAACTACTGTTAGTTATCCTCCATAATTTTTCCATTACTACTACTTTCTTTAGCCTCTCTGTCTTCCCCTACAAATACAGAATTTCAGGTATGAAATACCAAATATTCTGGAAGAACTTTTCCCACCTTAGTTTGTCTCTGTCTTAACCAACACCTGCTTTTCAGAAATATTTTCTGACTGAATGGAAAATGAAGTCCATTGAGGAAACAAATCCAGAGATGGAATTAATGCACTGCGTTCGGTTTCCACACACATGCTATTTATGTTCCGTAACAGCACCCACCAACGACAGGGTGCCTGACAGATCTCACGCTTTGCAACAACTGAAACACATACCAGTGGAGCTGGATGATTCAGCAAAAACTGGAGCACGGGATGTAATTAGAATGAATTTCATTTAGGTCATGATTTATCAAAAAGAGGCAGTCTTACAGATACCCTATATTATAATGCCTGTGTAGTAGTCAGACAAAAGGTAGTCCACGCTTGGGCAATATGAGATTATTTAGCAGGATGAAAAGTTAAGTGTTCTGCTCTGTATAGCGATATATAAATTCATCCTTGTATCTGAAAAGTACATACTACTTTCTGGACACCATTGCACTAAAATTATAATATCCTTGATTTTGCATGCTAACATAAAAAACATAATACATCAGGAATGGAAGAGGCAAAAAAAAGATGTTTTGATGAAGTCTACCTCAGAGCCTTCTCCAAAATGCTTTGCTACTCTTCCTTGGCAAATTTTTGTACAGTTTTTCCTACTTTGGCTTCCGCGTTACTGTGATAACTTCCCAGTCATTTTTGGAAATGTATCAGTGGAGCTGTCTCTCAGACCTCATCCCACATAAGGATTCTCCTGGTGTTGAAACTATATAATAACATAATTTTGTTCCATGAATATCAACTAGGGTAAACTTAATTATTCCTCCCTTAGAGACTACATTATGGTCCATTTGAAAAAAATATGTTTTCTCCCACAAAGAATGTAGTGGATTATGCGCTATTTAGAGGAGGCATTTCTCTCCTGTCACTGAGATGTCTCCTCAAAGACAGTTGAGAAATAAAGATACTGAGAGAACTTATATCAGCATTTCCCATGAACATTACATGGTAGTAAAAGGAGAAAAGTGTGTTATTATTTAAATCTCTTTGATATTCCTCTCATATAGCACTGCAGCTGAGACTCCTCAATCAGCTGATCAGCCAGGACCTTCTGATGAAGTTCCTGTATAGCCATAATCTAAAATCATGCTGGATTTTACCACCATGCAGATTCAGCAATTCCGCTGTGACTCAGGGAATTAAGACCAAATATCCAAGAACTTGCTCTTTTGATTAAAAAATAGCTGCATGTACATTAAGAATAATCTACTGTGAGGAACAGGATGTTGTCTAATAGGCATTAGCTGTTTTCAAGTAAGAACAATGTTTTTATACTCTGAAGAATTAGGTTTTTGGGAGCAGTGATCCGGCATGTAATATTAGCATGCTAGGAAGGGTTGGAGATTTAGAAGTAGAATTTTGGGGAAAACTGAACAACATTGTTACAACACTTCATAATGCATTCGTTCCTCTTATCAGAGAGCCAGTTCCAGGCCTACTGACATAAATGGGACTATTTTAATTGACTTTATCAGACTATGAATCAGGATACACCTGACAAAGTATTGCTGATTTTAACTGTAATTATTTATTATGTAATTATTTATTACTAACTGGCTCTTACCAAAGATGTGGACGAGTCACTGTTTTCTGTAAAACAAGGGAAAACCTGAATCCACTGAATGCAACAGGGAATTTTAGTGACAGTGAAGGAGGCAAATTCTATATTACACAATCACAGTAGAAATTTTAATGGAATGTTCCACATTCAATTAATTTTGGTAATGAAAGTTTCAATATTCTCCTGATTAAATTAATTTCCACATTACAGTAGAAAACAAACCCGTACATAGAGCAGTGACTATTCTGTGAATACAGAAATGTTGTGACTTAAATGCTGAGTCCATTAAATCAAAAATAGGCTGCAGGGCTGACGTTAACCTGAGCACGGTTTCTAGAAGTGAAGCACAGTAATTCAGATGTAACATTACTTCTTCTTAAATACTTGGAATATTTAAAATAAGGATGGTTTGATTAAGTTTCAAAAATGAAAGTTGTCAGTTCGTTGCTATATTGCTCTTACTACCAGTGAAATATTGTATGGTAGAACTGTATAGAATTTTCTCATCTACTTAGATTTTACCTCAAATCTTCCTGAAAGATAGTTTAAGTACATCAATTCAGTGCAATTCACATATGAAATACTTTTTTGTAATCTTCTATTTTACCAATGATATGACAGTTACAATATTTAAAAATATTATCTGTTCTAAACAGAGTTAATTTCAAGAAATAGTATTTATCACAACAGAAGATTCAATGCAATAAAACCTACCTGAAATTCCAGCCCATAGTTTTCCCTGCAGAATTCTCTCAGCTTAGGATACACATGTTCTCTTAGGGCACTCCTTTCTGCTATTGTATCTGTGTAGGGAAAAAGATATCACTAACAATATTTACACAAACTCTGTTCTTTTAATCAGAGATACAGATTTATCACATAAAAATAGCCTTTAAAACACACACCCCCTAATGAAAATCTAATTCTGGGATTTACATTTCCAAACCATATGTTGTACTTTGTCATACTTCTCATAAATATGTTTATATGTGCAACATTACGTTTAATACACATCTTAGTATTGCAGTGTATTTCAGTAAAACTCAGCCAAATTAATTTTGTAAGTCTGCAGTCATAATTTCTTTATCAGCTTGACTTTTATTTAATTTTCAGGAAGCTGAATTTTACAGATCAGAAACACGACAGAAAAAAGAGATACACCAAAGATGGGATTGATCACTATATTTAGTGTAATAAAAGATTAATTTATTTCTAAGTGTCAAATGCTAGCACATTCTTCACCATCTTTAATCTCACAGTATCTTAAAAGGAAAAAAAAAGCAGCTGATAACAGCATCGTATTTATTGGTCCAGGTGATTCCTGCTATCATACTAAATGCACAGTTCAGACACCTTCATGTTATTCTCACTATGCAAAATGATATGTGTGTTGATAACAGTACATTATGGCAACAAGAGGCCCAAATTATTATTTTAAGTTCTGTATGTTCAAGAAACATACTAACAAATCTGAAGTAAATTTGATTGTTTAGTAACAAGATCTTGTATAGATAATAAATTTTATTGTCTCTCCAAATAAGATTAAGACGTGATGAATTTTGCTAGGTCTACATTGTGGTCCGGGTTGACTGAGTTAAGACATGAAGAGATGATGCCATTGCTAAGTTATTTTCGAAAATAAAATATAACTGTTGTAAAAAACTAGATCCAAGTACCACATCATGAAAAATAAATGGGGTTAACTTATGAATGATGGAGAACATCAACTGCAGTTAGAGCAATATTTGTCAAACCGTGTTGAAATGAAAGAGTAGGTTAGAATTGATTTAACAATCCTCTTGCTGTAAGCCAGCGATGTCCATGCAAATCTAACAATGTTTTGTTTACCAGTGCCACGGTTGATACATTTAACTGAGTCCGTGGTTCGCTTATAGAATCATGGTCACAGATTTATGTATTTTTTTATTCTGATAATTCTAGAAGAGTGTAAAATCTGTAATTTAATTCATTAGACTAAATTCTTAATAGCCTTAATATTCTTAGTATCCTACTTTAAAATAGCTTTGAAACATTACATAAATGTGTGGTGTAATTACCATTTCGTTTTACAAACGGAAAACATTAATTCATTTAATCCATGGCAATACAATTAACAAATAAGAAACAATTCTTTCCTGTGAAAATGCCTCATGAGGCAAAAGGTAAAGTGTACTGATAGAGATACTTAGATCAGAGACACTTGGACAAACAGTTGTGATTTGACTGAAATGAGGGTAGGTATATCTGCTGCAGACTTCCTCCATCTCCCTTTACTCCAACACAATGTTTCCTTTACTCCAACACAATGTTTTCATTAAAAACAAACAACAACCCAAAACACCCCCAGAAAAGTTACTTCATGTGAAATCTGCAGCAAGATAAAAAGGCCGTACCACAAAGGCTCGAAAGTACAGCCACTAGCCTAATCTCACTTACTGAATTACCACAGCTCTTCCTTCACACACCTTTGGTGGGGAAAAAAAATTGAAAGCATAGTAATTTTCATAAAATATTATTTCTGAGGGTAACAATTTTAGGTATTTATGATTTCATATTTTAAAGCATGCTAAATATGTTATGGTGTTCTAAAGACAAAGGACGGCCCAGAAGTTTTGGTCAACTCCTTGCTCTGGTGCAAGCTTCCTATCTGAGTGTGAGCATGCCACTCAAGACACGATCCTCAAACTGTAGTACACAGCCTTATATATCCAAAACATGTATTTATCAGTGCGCTCTCTTCGCAGTTAAGGAAAAATCAGTCCTGGGCTGCAGTAGGAGGAGCATGGCCTCGCTCCCTCGCTCCTCACCTCCTTCTTAGGAAGTTTTGCTCTCCTCTCCTCGGCACTAGGGTCCTGGGCACCCCAAATCAAGAGGCTGTGGGGGAAACCGGAGCAGCCACTGAGATGGCCAGGGCCAAGGGCTCATGGTCTGCAAGGGGAGGTTGAGGGAGCTACGCTTGTTAAATTCAGCAAAGGAGTCTAGTCTAAGGGAGGATCAACTGCAGTCTGCAACTACTTCTAGGGCCGCTACCAAGATGATGGAGCCAAACTCTTTCTGACAGTGATAGGCGGTGTAAGGAAAGCCCTTAAGCATTACAGCTTGGGAGGTCTGGGCTGGACATTGGGAAAAGCTTTTTCACTAGGAGGTGGGTGCAGCTCTGGTGCAGGCTGCCCAGAGAGGCTGTGAACCTCTGTCCTTGAAGATTTTCAAGACCTGACAAGTCCATGGCTGACCAGCTTACTGTTGGCACTGCTTCAAGAGGGCAGTTAGCCCAGACAACCGCTGGAGCCTCCCCCCAGCAGCAGTGATTGATCGTGTCTCTCAGCAGGACGCACAGGTTTGACTTGTGCAGTCCTGGGGAGACTTTCGCTGCTGCACGTGCCTGTAAGAGCAAAACTGCAGGGCAAAACAGCTGGTGCCAAGGACCCAGTGCCCATACCATACGTGTTTCGGGTTATTTTACTCTGGACTTGTTCTATCCCAAACCCCCACAACCACCTGGGGTGCATCAGGTGAGATCCAGGGTTTTTTTCACAGAAGGAAACCTGCTCATGCACACCAAGACCACTCTGTGATGTGACACAGAGTGTATTCAGTGGTGACAATCAAGAGATCCACCTCAGAAAAGTACTCCAGATCCAGACGAAGACAGAAGCATCTTTTAAACATTTCGGCATGGAACACAAAACCCAACGCTCGCAGCCCACAGCTGCCCCAGTTAGTACTTAAGGACCAGAGGGATGGACGAGCTGCTCCCTCCTCAGCATCCACAGCCGTTAATTTTCTCTGATACTGAAGTGCCTTCATCAATCCTTCCTCACAGCACGTCCTACACAGCCAGCAAGGCCAATTAGCTGGAGGGTGGCACCATGCTGGTGCAGCAACGTACTTTGGCTCCAAAGCAAAGCTCTCAGTGCTAGCTTGAGGTCACTGTACTGCACTGTACTGTGCAGTGTTGCCATACCTGATGAAAAGATACCTGCGCACTCTGCTTCATTTGAAATACTTGATATTTGTTCTTTCTACCCTCACAGCCACTGAGTTTTAGGCCCTCAGATCAGTCACTGATGCAGGACTACATCTTCTACATTATCTGCCTTGATACTGGTTAATTTTGGCATGCAAGTCTACCAAAACACAGAGCGTACTATCATCCTCCGCAGTTGTGAAGAACTGTTAAAAACAACTTATTACTCAGTTACTGACCTAAAACAAAATGATTCTTGCCTCTCTGTAAACTGAAATTAAGCATGACTATAGCTTTGTTATTAAGCAAGGAACAATTGACAGGTGCTATGTGCAGTTACTTAAATCATCAACGTGACAGCAGACAAAATAGTCTTACTAGTAAACTAAAACAAGCTATGTTGCAAGAACAACAAAAATAAGTAACTGGAAAAGTGCAGTAGTAAAAGTAAAAAGAGTAAACATGATTAAATAAGTGGTCTGAGGTATATAATGTGTAAAACCACATTCTGGTGCTTTGCATTTATCCCCATAAGACTCACCCTGCAGAACCCCACTGGATCTAATTTTAGAACAAGACACTGTTCCCTGTGGCATAACTTGTAGAGTCTTGTTCAGAAAAGGAAAAAAAAGAAAACACACTCCCAGAACAGTGCTACATTTTAAATTCCTTATAAATCAAATAGAAGTAAAACGTTCCTCCAACTACAATTCTGTTCAGGATAAAGACACACAGCATACCCATCCCATACTTCTATTCCCACCTACAAATCTAATGGAACATGTTTAATTGGAATTTGATGCTGGTGCTTACACTAATGAAGTTTAAGAATTTCTGTATTTGTAATAATTTGTGAAACTCTAAGGAAACAGAATTGCACATAGTTAAGACGAACAACAGTAATTAATATGGATGGCAGATAAGCTGGTTTAATTAAATAAAATCTAACCTGATTTCTACTGACAGCAAATCTGTGAAGCTGGCAGTTCCTAACAACAAGAACGTCACACAGGCACATGCCACCTTGCAGGCTGCCACCGCAGATGAATGGATTAACTCAGTGACATTCTTCTAGCAGCCAAAATGAGCCAGTTTTGTACACGTTCTAATGTTAATTCTGATATTCTGAAATCCAAATGATAGCCCACAATAAACTGTGGGAATGAAACTGTATCTGCAAAACCAGAAGACAAGATAAGACTTAAAAGAAAAAAAACCTCAATATTTAAGTCAAACCAAAAAAATGAGTCTTGAGTAAGGCAGTGCCTTGCTGAACGCACAGCTTTCTTACAAGTGATACCTCTTCCTGACTGCAGTGTCGTAAGCCAGCCCATGACCACGTTACCACCAGAAGCAGGTCCTGCCCCCCAGACCCTCTGCCTCAGCTACTGTCACCTCCAACTTGTGTCAGTACTTGCGATTACAGAGATGGTCTGAAAACCATTTTTTTTTCTTGATTAGTTTCAGCTAGAAGACAGGCTCATCTGACCTGCTGCACAGCCCCGGGGTCCTGGTGTCACCACAAGGAAGGCAACGCAAATGCGTGTTATCCGGGGCTTCGCGGAAGGAAGGAAAGTGCATAACCATCAGCTTTGGTGGTTGTGTGGTTTTAGATCAGCTCCAGCTGTGCACAGCACTGTGCAGCCTTGAAAACTGCCTGGCTTCCATCACAGCCTGATCCAAAGTCCACTACAGGCAACGAGAAACCACAGCTGACAGCAGCAGGCTGTGGATCAGGCTAGGAGACACTAGGTACTTCTCTTTGAAAAGGCATATTGAATTGATTGAAAATGCCATCAGAGCCCTCCCGCCTGCTGTGCAAGTCCAGGATGAAGCTGGGGACGGAATCAAATTAGCCACATGTGCACATGGGGCCAATCTTCCCACCACGGAGTAGGCAAACACTGCTTCAACATCATTGCTGCTGTAAGGGGTGATTTCTTAAGGCTTGCAGCTCAGTCAAATCACTGCCAGGTTTCCTGCAATCGCTCCAGGGTAGGGCTTCTCAGTGTGAGCTACTTCATGCCAAAGGCTGACCTTCAAACACAAGCAGTTTTGTTATTAAAGTTCCCTCTTCTATTTTTAATAGGGAAAGTGATTTTACATTCTTGTGTTAGTAAACAGATGATGTGTATTTACTCACAGTTTCCAAAACATTAATCTCTGGGATAAAAAAAGTCATGGAAAACATCCTAATTGAAGAAAATTTCAAAAGGTATATGCAAATGAACAGCAAGAGTTAATGCGGAAACCTTATGGCGTTACTTGTGTTCAAGCACCAGCTTTTCTGCCCTAGGGTCGCAGACGGCACAGTGTCTCCTCTCGCCAGCAGTCAGACCGGCCCGAGGTCCGCAGCAGTGCTGGGATCGGCTGTTTCCCGCGCAGGGACCGCAGACACGCCACAGCTCGCGGGTGTTCGACCATGGCTGCGGACGGAGAGGCTGCTCAGCCCCCATGGTGCCAACGTGCGGATGGGGAGCCCCGCACGAGCACCTCACCCCAGCGCGACCCAAGCTTGGGCCCCGCGGCAGGGAAGGTCCGAAGCGTGGAGGGTGTCCGCGCTGCCACAGGCTGCCTGGCAGGGGAATTTCGCATTACTCAGCTCGCAGGAGGCAGCAGGAAGACTGATGCTTGACATAACAGGATGAGGCAGGCAGCTCAGCCTGGGAGAACCAAGGCAGAGAAAGAAGAAGGAAAAAGAAAAACAACCCAAAATTGCCCTTGTGGCCACTCAAGCCACCACAGAAACAAACCTTGCCCAGGCTCACAGAGCTGCCTGCAGATCTGAACTCCAACCAACCACCCAGGAAAGAGCTGCTCCTTCTCAACACAGAAGAAACAATTTATATATCACTCTTCTGTGCTTGGTTTTCCACAGCTCTGCAGTGGATGAGCACAGAAGCTTGCTGGGGTCCTGGCCTCACCCCTTTCACAGCCTACCCCTTCTTTGCTGGCTTAGTCTCCTCTTAAATACCCCTAAGCTGTAACTACATTCGTTATAGCACAGCATGGAGCAGCCTCCTGTGCAACTACAGAGGTCTGTGGCCCTGGATGAGCAGAGAACATCTAACCCAGTCCTAAATGCATCTGCACTAAGATGCCTATCTATTTGCTTCCTCTAAACACTCTGAACGCTTAGCTTTGCTGGATGGGCAGGACAGGTTCTTGTCACAGGAAATTTTTAAAGCACTACAATATTTAAAAAAGTGGGTATTCAACCATTGTCTATTAATTGCAGTGAGAGCTTCTATGCTTGAGTTACATAAGAATATGATGCAAATAAGGTTAAAAATTACTTAGCAGCAATACCAAGCAAGAAAATGGCTGCCAAACCTCTTAATGCTAATAGGTTCTTGTCACATAAGACTATTCAGCGACAAAATTATTCCTTTTGAGCTGCATTTTTTAGACTAATACTGCACAACAGCATTGTGTATCACCTCTGCTACCAAGAGCTTTGAATATCAATAGGAAATTAATGTCCTTAAATATTAGGGAAACCTTGTCTTTGCAAATAATACTGTAATAATAAGTCATTTGCATTTCTATAGTGCCTTTCATCTGAGAATCTTGGAGCACTCTGCAAACCTGAAGTTTGAATCAGGTAACTAGTAAGAGAGGGAAAAATGACTTGTGCTGCCTAGTACCCTTGAGTTCCTAGAAAATTAACTCTAAAGAGGGCCACTGTGTTGTCATTTTATTCCCTTGGGACTCCTGTGAGTAGAGAGCATTAGAAAGAGCAGAAGGTCCCCAAGGTTCTTTCTTGGGTTGACTGGGAAGGGAACAGATTGGTCTAGGTTATTTCTTCCATATCCTTTTCCCAACCATACTGCCAACTTTCAAGTCTCTACTGACCCTCCAAGCAGGCACATGAGAAGCTGGACAGCCTAGGGGCCATTCATTAAACTAAAAAAAACCCCACAACTGATTTGTGACTCTCCAAATAAATCTCGACTGGGAAAACACGCCGGCACTACTGTGATGCTGCACACAGCTGCTTGTCCTGCTCCAGCCTACAAGTTGGCCTTGCCTCCCGGGACGTGCACAACACGTGCGTGCCGCTGCACTAAGGAGGGCCGCGATCACCAGGCTTTTGGCTTCCATGCTCTAGCCACTGGGCTTTTATATGGTAACGTTGGTGGCACCTCCCTCTCCTCAACCTCATCAGTTCTTAGAAGAAACCCCTGGGCTGAGCATCTGAGCCCAAAGGAACAGCTGCCTGGCATGAAAGTCAGTAAAAGTAATGGGAAATATCATTAAAATAGCAAGTAACCCTGAAAAGTGTTTCTCAACTGTGGGGAAATGATAGGATGTGACTGCAAATGTCTAAGCTACTTCAGAACATTTAAACAAAACATTTTCAAAACAAAAAAACATAACTACCCGAGGCAGGATTCAAAGCATAGTGCATAATTATAAGCCTAACACTTCTAGTTGCAGTAATTAGCTTCTCTTTTTTGCCCAAGAGCAAACAATACTCTATCTAAAATAAGGCACAATTTTAAAAACATAAATATTTCTTTCTCTGAAATGTTCCCCACTGTCAGTTCTGTAAGATGGCAAATTTAAAACAAAATACATAGAATATGTACCTATAAAAATGTTTAATTATGATTTTTAATAGCTGGGTGCATTTCACAGTGACAGTTTATAAAATACTACTCTGTATCTTGGCTGTTAATATGATTAACGGGTGCCACCTATTGGCTTAACAGTAACACCTGGCTGTCCATTTACATACATAAAAAAATGAGGCAACTAAAAAATACAGAGGGGTCAAGACTGTCATTAAAATACAGAATTTAGCAGAAATCTCAAAATAAAACTGACATGGCGGAAAGGAAAATAAATTCCCATATCCAAATATCAATAGATGTTCAACAAATATATTCATTTTCTTGTACACAGAATCATGTTCCCAATTTAAAACAAATGTTGGCTTCTGAAAGTTCTAAGTTTTATTACGCAAATAATATGTTTACAAGGAACAAATCTGGAGTCTGATCCAAAGCTCAGTGAAGTTAACAGAAAGCTACATTAACTTTGGTGGATCTTAAATGAAGTCTGACATTCGTGGCGTGAATTGAAATCCAGTACCTTGTGATGTCTTACTGACTTCCACAGGGTTTGGATTAAATCCTTCAATCCATAAAGAATGAACACTTGAACACTAAATACTCATTAAATCTAATGGGTATGGCACTGGTGAGTACTCTGAAGCAGAATTTTCTCTTATAAAGTATAGTTATAACTATGACCTGACATTGCCCCTCAGGGACATAGCTGCCCTCATATATAGGTGTTCTTAAAGAAAAAAAGAGCTAGGTTGGCTTGGAACACTTTCCCAATCCTGCAAATGGTCCCTAGATTGCAGCTTGGCAGCCAAAGCGCCCTTGCGTTCCTAGGCCATGATTTGCGGCCAACAGTCATGCAAATGCGCAGTGGGTGCTTTGGCGGCATCATGGGTTGAAGGCAGAAGCCCTACAGGAGGGGGAATTTTGCATTCTGCAAACTGCACAAGTGGAAGAATTCACTAAAATGTAATTCTTTCATTTAAGAAAGCAAACTGGGAAAGGCTCTTGAAAACATGACAATTTATAAACAATTATTGTCATACAATTAAATGATGTGACAGGAGAAACTGAAGACACAGCACATTTAGAGACACCAAAATTAAGTCTGAAAATTACCTCTGCAGAACACCAAAGCTTATTACAACTAAGCGCTGGTGAACAGCAAAGCCTGCAAGGACAAGAATTTGCAACTATAATCAAAATTAATGTGAAAGAAAAAGTTCTTGTGAGATATATAAGAGGAATTATGGGTGAGCTGTGAAACAATGCTTAACATAAGACATAGAAAGTACTAATGTAATAAAAAAGATATGTGCAAAAATCCTACTAATTCATTTAGAAGTGTCAATTCACATTTCAGAAAAGGTATGTAATTACCTAGAAAACAAAAAAACGCTGTACAAAAAAGGAAAAACTTTTTAATAATTAAGCTGTGTGTACTGCAGTAGTTTTACCATTTTTCTGATAATACAAGAAGAAAGAGAACTACCAGGGTACGTTACTAAAGCGCTCAAGGCAATGAGTCAGTGACAATCAATAAAACAACAGGATGTCACAGACATTTTGTCTCCTAACTAAGCTGCAGATTCAAGTGTTGGAGGCAAACAAAACAGTATGCTATAGGCTTTGAGAAGACATAAAACGGAGGAGAGCCATAAAAAATAAGTGAAAAGCAAGTAAGGGTCATAAAATGGCACATGTATTTCATTGCGCATCATAGTTAATGATGAAAGAAAAGTAATTATTGAATCTGTCAACATACGGGTTGCTGAAATAAGTCATATGAAAAAAGTACTATAAATGAACTGTAGCTCAGTATAGGTCCATTAAATACAACTAATTCTGAAGAAACTCCAATAAATAATCCTGTGTGGCTTTAAATCTGGCAGCGCTGCAAAGCTACGCAAGAGTTTTGCAAACATGATTTGCTCTACTGCAAAGGTGCCCTTCTGTTCTCTGAACTGTCTATTTAAGTTCTTTAGTCATAAAATTCTTATTTTTCCCTAATCTTGGAGGAAACTGGTCATGTTTTGGGACACTACAGAATTGCTGAAGTCAGTGGGACCTGCTGGAAAGGTCTGACTGATAAACAGAATTAGTATAGCCTAGTGCATGGGCAGGAGATGAAATGGCCTTAGGCCAGACACATGTGGGTGCACAGAGACACACCAAGAAGCAGCAAGAGGTGCTTATTGGTGAGTACGTCTGCATCAATAAAGGAGGAGTCTTCTTTGTAGTACTCTTTTTCTTAATCCTAAATTGAGAGGACTATTAAATTACATCACTGAACGTTAAGAGTAGTACTTGGCTGCTGTAGAAACAGCTTCCAAAGATGCAGAAACGCAATGACACTCCCTGCACTGGAGAGCAGCTGCAACAGGGCATTAAGCCCAGGACAACAGGATTGTGCGAGGGAGGGATGCCAGAGATCCAGCCATGCCTTCTCTAAATAAGAGACTCACAACTGATTACTTATACAATTATTGCATACACCTACAGTCAAGTTCTAGTTAGCTATAACCACCCACTCTCAGGTACTGCAGTACAACAGGTTTTAAAACACAAAAGAGAATTCTGGATGGGGTCTGAGCTAAAAAGCATTAAGCAAGACCAAATAATTGACAAAATTGGCTTGCTTTGATGGATTATGTAATGTCTGAGAGGAAAACAGCGATTGACACATAAAAGAGTGATCCTACCTCCTTTCTCCCTAACCCTTTCTAATTCTAACCATTCACATAACAGTTATTTTTTGTGAAGATAATACGATCCAGCTGAAAAGGCTATTTTTTAAAATAAATTTTCTAATGTCTTTTTATGAGTAAAATATTTCTGTGATAACTTGATTTTTCTAGATTTGTTTTGTTTTCTTGTTCCTGACTTTTATTAATTTCTTCTGCTTGCTAACCACACTTAGTTGATTATATATAGCATATTACATACCAAGGGAATAGTAAGTTTGCAGTTTATCCCTCTTGAGGACTTAGAAATTGAAAAAAGGCAACGCATACACTAACTACTTGCTCCTTCTGAAAAGCAGGTGGATTTGAAACAACTAAGTATTTTTCACAAATAAATATCTTTCACAAGTGCTATGTAACAAATATTTGCAGATTTTCCAGAATTGGCATACCAATTTGATTAAGCAGTGACTGAATTACAGAATGTCTTCCAAGCTACTACTTTCAAATGACTTTAGCTATTCTACCCAACTCTTTCCTTTTATTTTCATAATAATAATACAAATATTAACTATTATTCTTACAGAGTGGATTTAGAAGTACCCAAAGCGTGGATTTTTCACTACGTTCTTCTTTACAGTAAGTAAATGGGATGTTAAAAAGGCACATTGACAGTCCCGTCTAACTATCATGCTGGCTCTGTGCCTATAGTAAAACATCCTCATAGTAGTGTGGCACAAATGTCATACAGTACATTCTGTATATCATAGAAAGCAAATTCAAGTTCTCTGTTAAGCCCCTTTGTGTCAAAATTATGTGAACATAAATTTTATATTCTCCATGCAGAAAGCAATCCCATAAACTACTGATCCCAATAGAAGCACGTAGAAAGACAAAATAATAGCATACTAATCCAAAGCTCCTTTAAAGCAGACAGGAAAACTATTATAAGTACAATGATTTTTGAATGGAGCCCAGCAGTTAGTCTTCAGAAGCACACCAGCTTATTCAAATGGAATTTCTCTGGCCAGGGAATTCCGATGGATGCTATCCAATGAGCTACAATGACTTTTAGAAAAGGATAAAGATCTTTTATGATGCTATGCCCTCTACAGCAGTGCAAAGATGGTAGAAAGGATGAACTTAATTTCCATTTCTAGCACTGCCAGACACTATCAGTCCTCTAAAAGCCTGTGACTGCCTCTATGCCTTGACCACAGAATAGATAAAGACATGTGCAAGTCATCTTGTACCTTCCATACCTACCTACGTAGGGTTAAACAGATTTGGGCCCACAACTGGGAATCTCACTTGCTTTATTGAAAATAATTTTGAATTTACATAATGACTATGAGGAGCTGACAGTGGTACTAACACTAGAATAATACAGCAGCAATGGGGAAAGGACCTCAATAGAATTATATAATATTATACATGGTTGATTATAGAAAGTATGGAGATAAAATTCATAATTAAAATGAGTGGACTGTAAGGAAAATGTTATGGATACTGACGCATTTTTAGCTGTTTTCTAAAGGATGGAGGAATATATGGTGATCTGTGTGCATGAGTCTACATGTGCTTTGTTGTCTCTTGAAAAATATGTTGTAACTCATTGACTGATGCTAAACAAATCTGGCAGAATTATACTGATGTCACATATAATGAATATCCTACACGAGAATAGATTGATGGCGAAATGAAAGAAATACTGTAAATGAGTGTCCCCCTTCCTTTCCTAAATGAAGGCATCAAAGGAAAAGCTGTAACATGAGCCTATGTTATCAGATGCTAAAGAAACCAGAGATTTCATAAATGTCCCAGTTGCAGGAAAGCTTTACCTGAAACATGCAGTCCACTGCAGGACATAACATCTGTAGTAAAATAATCTTTACAAGAGTTTATTGCTTTATATTATCCATGTTTTGTTTGGCTGCACAGATTGGCTTCCTGACATGGTAAAATGAAGAGCCAAAAACTGAGTTTGAGAAATTTATGAATAATGACATTAACAAGTGAAAGTTACTGAAACTCATTCTCAGCAAGGAAATTCTCACTCACAATTTTTGTTTGTTTTTTATTGACCAGTGAGTTTATTTTGCATCTGTATGGGTTACTGCAAGCTGCAGTAGTGCTGTGGAAGCCAGTTGAGGGCAGTATGTTGTACAAGCTATTTTCCTGTGGTTTTTAAATTTTTTTATTTTTATTTATTTTATTTACTGAGAGAGTTAGATTAAGAGTTAGAGAAGCTTCTGTCAGGAATGGCACAAGAGTATCTGATCCTGCTTCAGGCAGGAGGACAGATTACAAGGCCTCAGGAGGTCCCTTCTGGCCCACTGCTTGCAAAACAGTAAATAACAGCCTAGTGAAATATCCCTTGGACCTCTGCTTTGGCCAGATATGCCTGGTTTAAATTGCATGTTATTTAATTCAATTTGAACTCATTTTGCTCACTACAGATTGCTTAATTCTCTATATTCCCATGGTACCAAATGACATGTATTTCAAAGTAAATCATCATACAAACTTTGCTAGTGTCTTGATAGGCCAAATTAGGGATAACAAACAGGAATGCTTCAGTAACTTGCTTCAACAGCATTGCATAAATCTTCATCACATTTAAATATAATCCAATATGTATGCAAGTAAATCAACACCATTATCAAACAATATTATTTTATCATTGTCCTAATATTTAGCAGTAACTACTCATGGAAAGAAATCTGAGAACTAAAAAGTGAATCAACACTTACTGCTCACTGGTTTTGGTATCTCAGATACTGGATATACTATGGGGTGGAGAATGAAGAAGAGAACAAATAACTTAGTCTTGCCAGAACAGTATAGACTCTTTCTCTGTGTGAGTAAGAACCTAGCCACCTTGATTACTATCAAAAGATGTTTTTACTTTGATCTCCTTTTTTAGAATTCATGGCACCTTGGTTAAGTAACAGTAGGAATGAAAAGAAAAAAAGATGAGGTCCTTCCTTTTAAGGAAAGCACTCGTAATGCAATCACACATCTGATTTAAGTTACATTTGGTTTTTGACAGCAAGGCTTAGTTGTTTGTCAAGACCCTCTAGTTATGCGATGCTGGCACAGGCGGGAGTGGAATAGTCCCCCCCCCGCCCCTTTCCCCAGTTACTGAAGACTGTCTTTGACTGTCTTTTCCTTGGTTATGTCTTAGGATCGCTCCATTTTAACAATCCCCTGGAAATAAGAACATTCAGATAACTAGGCCTTCACGTTAACCTCCCAAATACAGACGGACTAAAATGGATTGCTGCATTGACTTTTTTTGGATATAATTATTCTGTTAGGAGGATTTGCTTTTAGGTACCCCTCCTCTACGGGTATTTCCACTTCTGCGTTTGGAGATCTCTTCTTGGCTGAACCTGCTTGGTCTTGTTCATACAAAATACCCACTGAAGTCAGTAGGATTTAAATTTGAATAAATGAACAGAATTAGACACTTCACTGAGCAACAGTCTATTTCAAAATTTGAAAGGTTGTTACAAATACCAAAACCACTGACTGATCAGTGAAGCAATTAGACCAATTCATGGAAGAAAAGTACCTCACAGATTACTAAATGCAGATACAACCTTTGGCCAAGGAAGGCCCTAACCCACAAACTGCTGGAAGCTGGGAGATAGGCTGTAGGAAGTTATCATTTTGTGCTTGTCCTGATCTCATGTTCTCTTCCTGATGCACCTGAAACTGCCAGTATCAGAGTAAACATTGGGCTGAGTGCTCCTTCAGCCTGGCTCACTATGGCCGATCTTACCACGCTTGCTTCTTATTTACCTTACCTATAACAACTGGTGTGCATAACTCTACAAATAAGAGTAACCTCTCTCATCTAAAAGTATTAAACCCATACTTGAGGGCTCTCAATCATTTAAAAGAACTCTTCAATCTAATCAAATCTAGCCAGTGAGACCATTTGTGAATGAATGTGAAACGAAATGTAAGCTCAGGCAGCATCAGGCCTTCAGTTATAGACACTCTAAACTGCCAACCATTTCCTCCTACCCTGCATGGCCAAGCATCGATCTTGTACCACAATATAAACAAACAGATAATATACATTTAAAACACTGTACTCAAAAGGGTTTTGTAGGGTATGTTTACAGCTCCTGCTAGCCATTTATTTCAGCAATAACATTTAAATTTGCACTTTTGTATGCTTCTGGATGTCTATTTCTGTACTTACAAAAAATAATGCTGTAGCTTGTTAAGTGCAAGTGCTTTTTAATAACATGAACACATCAAGGGGTCCAGGCTTCAGAATTGTTCAGCTAATACAAAACACTACCGGTTGGAGAGTTATGTGGAACTAAGGCTGCCCAAATAGGGCTCTTAGCCATTAATTCTCATTTGATCTTAACATCTTGTAAAATGCAACTAGTTAGAGAGACTCCAAATAATAATTTTACAAGTGGTATTGCTAAGTATCATTCACACACTCTAGTAACTCCATGTCTTAGCAAGGATATCTGATTCAGCAAGGATAACAGAATTGGAAGGCAAAGGTGGAGATTTATAAAAGCACAGCTGAGACTGTGAAAGTGGGCAATTGCTAGTATAGCGAACTGGACTCTATTCACATTTTAGAGTGTTTAATCATAGCACAGACAGGCGTTACCAAGCTGAAGACAGCAGCTGTACGACCTCAAATGCGAAGTTTGTAGAATAATATTCTTAAGCCTCCGACAATTTGAAATCTGATGTGTTTACCTATTTGATCGGTCTCCATGACTGATACTTAGCAACAGCATGGCTCTGGATAAAGTCCAATATGGAAGTCCTGCCATTGCCTATAGTCTTTCCAGCTTCTGGCACCAGGTATATTTTGAACAGCCTGATAAACCTGGCCTGTAGAGATGACTTCATCCTCCATATGCAGCTTCCACACAAGACTGACTATAGGTGGTCAGACCTACAGTCTCTCAGGCACTGTATCTTGTCTCCAGTAATGGGCATCAGCAGACGCTCATAGAGGGGGTTTGAGAACAGGCCAGGTACAGAGGCAGACATATAATGATGAGGGTGATGGGGTGGCTTACAGGAGTGGCACATGGTGTATCTCCTGCTGGCATGCTGCAGTGGCACACACACAGTGCTCTGCACTGGCTCACAGCCACCTCATCTCTACCTTGCTACACTCCCTGGTTTCAGCGACCAGGGATTTAGGCCTGCTCCCCTTCTGACTCAATGTTTTGATGGTAAAGACATCTCTGTGATATAAAACCTAAATTAATGAAAGTAGAATCAGGCCAATGGAGTTATTCTAGAGTTGCACTGGTATAACTATAATTAAACTGGGTCCTCTAATTCTATCTATTATTATCCTCCTTTAATTAAAATTGCAGCAAGGGGATAAAGTAGTTGCCTTGAACAGCACTGCCTGTATTAAAAAATTGTCAGATTTCTCTGTATTCCTTACACATGACTACCTACAACTACATTATATCTACTACCTTCAGTTTATCAAAACCTTCCATTACTGGTGGCTAAATATTGCTAATATATTAAGGCAGCCTGAAAGTATATCACCTCAAAATACTATTTCAGCAGCTGAAAACTCAAAGAAATTGCCATTCTGGTATTACTCACATATCTAGAAACAGAAGTGCAGTAGCCCCTTGATCTAAAGATCTCTTTCCACGATAAACATTTTAAAATTCTTCAAACAAGACTTAAAAGCTAATATAGGATTTTGTCTTGTACGTTTACACACCTGTGAACACACACACACCTCCACATAGACATATGTGTAAAGTTATTAAAAGGAGTTGTTTCACTGCATAAGCTTTAGGCAGGACACCAAGTTACACACCCTTTGCTATTCACTGATTTTATGCAAGTACTATGACAAACGAAATTTGTTTGAGCGATTCAAGCAGTAGGCTCTGCTACTCTACCACAGAATACATGCTGTCTCCTTGAAACGCAGCCTAGACATCTGTGTTAGTCTGCTGCACAGCAACTGTTGCTCAGCTGAGAGGTCACCCCGCCGCCCCGACCACGTGGGGAAAGCAGCTCCTCCACGCTGAACAGGGAAAGGCACCGCAATGCTCCCTGTACACGGCTGCTTCGTATTTCAAGCTAGGTCTCATACCTTGCTGAAGGAATGATTTACAATACAAACTCGATTCAACACTGCTCTTGTACATCATCTAGCATATCACTTGAGGTATTAATATCACATGGAATTTGCATGTTTTTCATACTCCCTCACTGTACTTAGAAATTGTGCCAGGCAAACAGGAGCCTCAAACTCCTCTTCATGTGTCATTAAAAGGGTAAGCTTTTTGCACAAGAACAGGGCAGACTCCAGTGCCCTATGTGCATCCTGACACATATTTCTGCACTGTATTTCTCATGTAATAGAGATGCATGCACATATATGTTACATAAAGACAGCCCAAAATATATGGAATCAGTCAAGTATGCAAATACACCTGAAAAGATAAAGCAATACTTGCAAAATTACAATGGTAACCAAGAGAAGAAAGTACAGATTCTGCTCCATTGTATTACTCTTTCTTCAGAACTGTCAAAATGGGTATGAACTGCTGCAGATCCATACAATCCTGAACAATTACAAGTTACTACTGAATAAAAATCCGAACTCCTCTGTAAGGGCTTACTTTTACAATAGTGCTAAACAGAGCCTAGAACTTGAACATCTCTACATTTAGCAAAAGTTTGAACTTCTACTACAATTTTATGGGCGTAGACTGTTTTTCAGCAATGCTACAAGTACAACTTTGAATAATGCTCTCTGAACATAAACACTCAGTTCTCACAAGAAACCCTAACAGCAGGTTTGAAAATTGTCTACAGAAGTGTGACTTGAGTTTTATACATATGTAAATAATACATAAAATGCAAGTGCGTTTGTGTGTGTGTATATACAGATGTGTGTGTATACACATACGTCTTTTTTAATATATGTGTATACATATATACACATGCACATATATTATATATACAAAAATAAAAAATATGTGTCTTCAGGATTATATCTGAGTACAGGTTTTTAAGTAGACAGGGTAAATACTTGATCCAAACTTTCAGAGCTGATAATTCTGGATGCTGCTTAATAGGAAAATGACTGGCTTTCAGGTAATTTTGCTTATTTCTAAAAATGAAGAAGGGAGAACAAAACCAACAAACTAAACAGTTTGCTGTTTTATCAAAAAACCTCTTGATTTTACTGCTTGTTCACCAAGCGCACATCCTGCCCTGTGAGCACATGAATGAAAAATCTGCTGAGCCATTTTGTGTATGAATTAAACAAAAGCTTCCAAGCTTCTTCATGATTCCCCTCACACAGTCGGTGCGTGCAGTGCAAATCCGGAGCCCTAGCCCCAAGCTGCACAAGCCAAGGACCCAGGAAGAGCACAGCAGGTCATGAAGCAGCTCTTTTCATGCAGTAGATTCACTGCTGTTCTGTAGAACAAACTTCAATCCAACTCAGTGTCCTTCCTGGCCTGAGTGATCAGTTCTTCTAAAGGGAACAAATGCTTGAGGATTTGCTCAGCAAAAAACACTCTGTACTGGTTGTGGTTTACATCTACCTGCCCTGCCTTATAGCAGAGGTAAAGCCTATGTGAGACTTGGTGCTACAGTGGCAAGGAGGTCTGCACAGCATTCAGGTCTTGCTTCACATCATCATTCAGATCTCGCCTCCTTCTTCCCCACACTGACAGGAAAGCTGCATTGGTGCTGCGGCCCAAGAGAAAACTTCACACCAAGGCACTGAAAATGGCAAGCTTCTTTCCAAAGCCGAATAAGCTGCAAGTATCTTTGACATCTGGCCTTTGTGAAACAGCAGTATTTCAAATTAAGGACCACACCAAAGGGGAAAAAAAAAAAAAAAAAAAAAAAAAAAAAAAAAAAAAAGATATTTGAACCATGTTGCTCTCTCAAACTCAGCTGACATACTCAACTTTGTCTCTGAAACTACTGAGTTGTTCTTTTTCAAGTATAGCTTGTTTTGTACCTTTTAAACACTACAGTGATGAGTGTCATGTAAAAACATAAATAGGTACAAAGTTAGGTAACCACAGCTAACACTTAGCATAAAAAAAGTTCTGAAGTTATTTGTCTCCACATCTCCGCAACACCTCCCTTGCAATTTCGTACACTTGAACATCTGTGTTTTCCTTTAGCTAAGGAATAAATTCCACCCAGATTACATAAAATTGTCTTTATAAAGACCTTCAAGCAATGTATCTAAGTAGAGACACCATATGGTATTTTGGGGCAGGACAAAACGGACCATAGTTAACTAAGCCTTATTCCAGCTTTTTATTATTTATTCTTCCAAATTAGCATTGCCTCAATGCTATTTTCCTTAAGAGAAACAACAAGTAAAATACATACACCCCAAATCTGCTACAGAATGTAAAGTTATACCTTTCTCTCACCACATACAGCAATTACACAATTCAAGCAAGTATAATTCTTCATCTGAGTTACCCACCCTTATGTTCAGTAGCAATAAACTACAAATGCATATACAAATGCATATCATTTTACTTTTTCCTTTCACATGTACATGAACAGGCATAAAAATAAATACATGTAACTTCTGCATAGCAGCCTAGAAAAATAACTCCAAACACATACACTAAGACCCACCTCTACTTTTATAGGAATAATCCTTATCTAATCAAGAAAACTAAACGCATGTATGAATTTGGCTTTATGTATCATCAGCATATATGTAAACTGGGCACCAAACATTTGTACTGTATTAGAACTGAATGTTTTACAAATCAATGTAACGTTCTAGATTATGTATGTCAATGAAAGATAAGAAGTTGAAAAGCTGTAGAATAATTAAAGAAAACCCAAGCCCACTCAATAGTTTACACAAGGAAATCTCACTTGAGCAGTCTAAAGTGACATTGATAAAGTTTCAACTGTACAGTTTAGATTCATACTGTGTTTGCAAAACGGAGGCACTGAAGTGGTGGTATAATCAGTAGTATCTTCTATTAGATCTTTGTATTATACTCCCCCATGCACACATAGGGTTTCTTAATTAAGATTATTAATCACGCCAAAACTAGTATTATATAGATTTTAAAATAAGTTGGATTTCAGTATCCTTGTTAGTGATTATAACAATCCTAACAAAAGTATGCAATTTACTGTTATCATCCCATTTTAGCAGAGAACTTATTTTCTAGACAAAGTAACCAAGTTCAGTAGGTATCTATCTAGCAAAGCTTGTCAGCAAACAGGTAAACATTGGAGGACTTTTTTGGATCATGGGCTAGTTTTGGGAGCACAAAACAGCTACGGCAATCTCTGATTATCCTTGCAATTTTACAAATAGTTTTAATATTTGGAACTTTAAGTCACTATTGGAGGAACAAAACTCAAAGAAGATAGCTTTTCTGCTTTAAAAAGGGCTTTTAAAACAAAGGTTGCTCATGATTTCATCATAATTGTTCCTGTTTATACAACAGAAATGTTCTGAATGTCCAAAAACCTGCCTTCTAAGTATTTACTATCAAGATCCAGTAAAAAGGAAATCGTGTTGGAACTCAGGAAGTTTTCAGAGGTGATGCACTGAGAAGAAAGAGCAGTATTTAGCTCATATAATGGACGGAAAAATGAGCATCTTTATCCTGTGAAGAAGCTCAGAGAAGTGCTAAATGGAATCTAAGCCTTGCTTACACTTTCAGGTAACACTGGCTCATGCCACCCATGTCAGAACCCACTCGACTGCTATATAAAGGTATAATAAAGGTATTATCATCCTGTCTTCAGTGGAACCACCTGTGTAGGGCTTCATTTTACAGACATCCCTCTTCAGTGCATTCATTTGGCTCTGCTAAATTACAGCCTTGCCAGACACGAAAGGCACCTGTAAAAATGATCAATGTCTTCAGTGATGGAAACAATAATACCACTGTAACTAGACCTAGCCAAGGGTAACTTCCCTGCTTTCAGAAGAGCCAAGAGAATTTTACATTGTCACAATTTTGAACGTATGTTCCAATTCACAGGGTTTCATTTTCAAAAGACAAATTACCAACTCTTACTAAAGCATCAGTTTCAACTCGGACTTGTAATACCACCTTATAACATCATGTAGTTTCTTGAAATAGCAGACTTTGAAACTCAAATAATTTTCTGCTTAAAGTAGTGCCAAGAATCATCCGAGTCTTCTTAATCTATAAAACACTAATGTCATAGATCAGTATGACAGTTTATACCTGTTATATTTAATATGAAGAGCATGTTAATGGAAGAAATCTAAATAGGTGCTATTGATTGACATATATCGGTAGACATTTAGAGAAACTGTTATTATTTATACTATTATAGTCCACAGATTTCTGCTTGAAGCAGTAAAGGCACTTACTAAAATCAGCAGAATATAACATACTTTACTTATCACTTGCAGCAACAAAAATATCTTGAGAAAACTGATAATTTATCTAAAGCAAAATTTTCCATCTCTCTTAGCTAAAATGCATTAAAGATGCCTCATTACTTACACCTACTGAAACTGGAAAACAGTTATATTCAAATAAAAAAGCAACTTTAATGTTTCCAAAGCTCCAGTCATCTTCAGCTATCTGAATATGTTTGATCTCATGTACTTTATGTTGCAGACATAACTAAAAACCCTGAACTTCTTTGACAGTGTAGTCCTGAAGCACACGCAATACAGCGCCTTGGTACTCAGTTCTGCCAAAGCAAGTTGGAGGACCCACAGCCCCTTTCAGTAACACTCAGCACCAAAAACAGGTATCAGTTGTATTAGTATGCTGAAGATTAGTAACAAAGGCCCAGATCATGCAAATACAAACTGTGGTTGAGGGCTTAAACACACTAAATAGTTTAAGTAGGAAGAATACACATTTTTTTCCAGAATTCTTGCCCCTTTAACTCGTCTAGATGCTTTGCACAGATTGTTTTTTATTTCTAAGTAGCTTTCTAGATGATATCTAAATCCCAGCGTAGGCTAGTTTTCTCATCAGTACATTTTTAATACATATATATGCATATATGTATTTAATGCCACATGCAGTTATTACTACTGTGCCAATGATGTCACTGATAAATACAGTCGTAACTGTTTATCAGGATAATTTAGAGCCTCTAAATGTTCAGTAGCCACCAGTGATTTTTAGGTAGCTCATTCTGATACTCAAAATCTGTAGCCAGTTTGAAGTTTTGGTCTGACACTAAAAGTAGGAGTATGTTGCAAATAAAATCTTGGAAGTAAGAAGCAAGTGTTAATCATTGTGGTCTTCTGATCCTACAAAGAAACTAAAGTAAACAATTCTAAGAGGACCAAATTATTTGCTTCATTGTAGTGTGTTTTTAAGACTGAAATTTTGAAATAACAATGTAAGGTGAAAGCCTGCAAATGGATATATATGGCTTTAAAGCCCAACTTCTAGAATGAGTTCAGTGTTCTTTATTTGAGTAAATATCTATCAACATACCAAATTAACCTGATGGCATTCATGTGGAGGCATAAGTAGCTCCACAGTTCAGGTGATACTGATAGAAATCTATTTCCAAGGAAGAGCTTTATCTCCTAAAAATTCACATTAATTTGCTTCCAGGGCAAAGTAAACATCTTTCAGATTATCACTATTTATGCATTTGCTTAGCTTGGAGCAATAAGCCAGGAACATTTTAAATGCCTGCTTCTAAAGAAAATATATATATATATTTTTTTCAAGTGAAGTGGCAGACCTGAGAGCTGAAAGCCGGCTCGTGCTCAGAACGGCTGGGAAGACCTGGCCATGTGAGAGCTCTCCAGGCTCGTGCTACGCCTGCCTTTTTGCCTGTGAGTGCTATTACTCATAGTCATGTACGTATCTGGGCGAAGACAGTTTTAAGACTCAACCTATTCTGTCATTTTAAGCATGATTTTCAGATCTCTGATGTTTGCACAAAAAGGTGACAGCATTGTTGAGGTGGGAGCGCTGGGGGGAAGGCGGCAGTGCAAGCGAGACCTGTGAATACGGTGGGCTCCTTCTTACAGACTAGAAATGACACAAGTGCGAACGCCTAGTTTATTATTTCCTTGCTCCAAGTGAGAACACGCTTAAACGACTTAAATAAATCTTACGGGTGGGAGTGACACCTCCTGCGTGTATGCCAATTCCTCGGATCGAAAGGCAAATTTAAAAATAGTTTGTAAGCAGCGGGTTGCTTAATTATCTCAAGCACAGAGTCTGCGATCCCGACCTGACCGAACTAAAACTCCCGGCTTTAGCGAACGCTTCCCTCAAAGTGCAGTATGATGGGGGGTGGGGGTCACATTTGTTTTAGCCCGCAGCACCCCAAAACGGCTCCCCGCAAACACACCGCCGGCGAGCGCAGCGCAGCGCCGCTCCCACCGCGCCGCCAGGTCCGCGGGCACCGGCGCCAGGCAGCGCCTCGGGAGGCCGCGCGGCGCCTCTCCTCCGGCGGGCGGCAGCTGCCGGGCCCCGCACCGCCCCGCCCCGCCCGGCGGCGGGCGGCACCCGGCGGGGCCCCGGGCGCGGCGCGGCCGCTGCGGGCGACGCGAGGCCGGGCCGAGGGGCGCGGGGAGGGAAGGGGCCGGTTACCTTCGGGGTTGGCGCTGATGAAGACGCGGACGCTCCTGCCGCTCGGCACCAGGTGAGACGGCAGCGCCGGGAGGTTGCCGGAGAAAGCCGCCCGCCGCAGCGCCGCGTCCCGCGGGCAGGGCGGCCGCCCGCCCGCCCCGGCCGGCCACATGCCGCACGGCGATGCCCGCGGCCGGCCGCCGCGCCGCGCCGCCCCTCAGGGCAGCCGCCGGCCCGCCGCCGCCGCGCCGCTCGCCGCCGCGCCCATGCGGACCCGCCGCCCGGCTGCCGCGCGCGCTGCGCCCTCGGCGGCGCGGCTGGGGCCGGGGCTGCGTCCGCGCCCGGCGGCGGCGGAGGGCGCGGGAAGAAAGTTTGCGGCGGGGCTGCGCCAGGCGCGGAGGCGTCGCGGCGCCCGCGGAGCCCTTCCCGCCGCGGCCGGGGCTGGAGCCGCGAGGCTTCGCTTAGCGCCGCGCTCCCTCCGCGCACGGAGCTGCCGAGGGCCAAGCAGGGACGTCTGCGGCGGCGATGACGGCGCCTTCCTCCGCCAAGGGCTTCACGGCGCCGGGACCGGATTTTTATAGGAAAGCGGCTCCCGGCTCATCCTGCGGGCTCGGAAGAGTTCAGAGACCTTTCGCGTGTTTTGTTCTGCAGTCGCCACCTGCTCAGATACAAAGGAGAGATGCGCCTGCTGCTTCTCTTCCCCTTTCCTTCTTTTTTAATCAGTTATTTATTTATCGGAATAAATGCAAAGCTCCGGGTTGAAGAGTGCGGGAGGACGGAAGCGAGCAGAGCCGCTGTCGGGAAGCAGCCCCTTGCAGCCGGCATTTGCGGGCATCCCGTCGGGCAGCGCCTATGAAATATTCAGGAGGGCGGCGGGGCCGGGCGGCGCCTCCGCCGTGCGCCGGGGCGGGCGGGGGCGGCGGGCGGCCCCCCGCGGGCGGCCCCGGCGCCAGCGGGCCCTGCGCGAGCAGCGGAGGCTGCAAACCTCGCGGGGGGGCACAGGGACAGGCGGGGACCCGGCGGCGCAGCGGGGGAGGGACCGGGGGGGCGCGGGGCGTCAGGGCCGCTCGGCCCGGGAATGCCTTCGGGGAGGGCGCCGCCGACTTCGCCGGAGGGGTTTGAAGGTGTTCCTGCGTTTTGGAAAGGCTGGCGATGCCGGCAGTGCTTGCAGAGGCCGTTTCGTACACGAAATGTCATACAAACCTAGTCTGTGTGTTATAGTCACATATCGAATATCTAATACACTATATGCAATGTATATAAAACAAGCCGATTGTGCACACGAGTAAATGCTGGACAGTATTTAAGAGCTTTCCTTTCCCCGGTCCTTCGAGCAGCCTGTCCTGGTGTGGTCCCTGCTGGAAGCTCCCCACCGTAGCGGGCAGGTCAGCAAGAGGGGCGGCTGAGCTGGCTGTCAGGGTGCTTAAGCTACTGGAGTAGGCAAAAGCAGACTGCTCAGCTCTGTTTCAGGAACAAAGGTGACAGCCAGATGGGTTGCTGAAGCGTTGCTGAGCAGGATTTTTTTTTGGTGTCCTGAAGAAATAAGGCATATGCAAAATTGCATCCCATGTGTATTTGCATGTGGGTATAAGAGAGGAATTTTGTTGTTGTTTGCCTCCTATCACTTTGTCAGTCCTGTACCCTGTAAATTTTGAGCCAATTTCAACCAAACGTAACAGCGGGGCAGATTTTAAAATAGCAGTTCTCAAAGATGTTACATTCCTATAAGCTCTGTGAAAATAGCTGGGCGGGGGAGAGGGAGCTTATCTGCAAGGAGGAAAAGTATGCAGCGTACATTCAACCATTAATATTGAAATGTCAACACTGGACAGAGAAGTTGTGCCACTGTCATGGGAAAAATTTCAGGGCCTAGAATGCCTAGAAATTGGAAAATACCCATTTCAATCAAAATTTCTCTTCCTGTAGTATTCTCTAGTGTCCAATAAGGGGCAGATCTCACCGGAAACCTTTCATGATAGGCATGCATATTTCTCTTCTCCATGGGTTCTCCACTGTGTTATATAAGGCAAGCTTGTATGGAAGCTTTGATATAATTCAGTTTGAAAGTCCAGCAGTGGTGATATGCGATTCCCTAGGAAATGAGGCTGCATGTATATCACTGTTTACAAAACTATTGGTCTCCTGTGGACTTTACTTACCTGCGGGAGATAAACGGACAGCACGCCAATCAATATGATTAAATGCTGACACTTTATTAAGCCCGAATAGCGTCTTTTATATGCCTTAACAGTGCTCCCGTGAATCAAACTATACAGTGATTGGTACATGTTCATTTAGCACGTGCATCTAAACAGTATATGATTGGATAGCATGTACTGTCCACAAGGAGGCAAAGAAACTCCCCTAAGCCGGTAAGTTTCTCACTGAACATCTGGGAGTTGTTTTTCTCGTTCCAAGGACAGTTTCTCACCACATTGCATGCCCTCTAGTAACCTTACCGGTAGGCCACAAAACCTACTTTAACACTCTTGCTATTAGCATTAGGGCTGGATTGCTCACATGTCCGTTTTCCTCCAGATAATCCTCCACACTTACCCTTTGTATACTCAGTGTTTAGCAGTGGCTCAGATGCACCTTTTTCTGCCTTGTGTCACTAGCAGGTCATTTCTCTAATACAGAGCTGCAAAGCAGCTCCTTGAGGTTGCAGACAGCTAATGAATGCATGAAGGAAATGATTTATAGTGTAGGCTGGACTGCATGTTATATACTTTCCTGGGACTAACTCTCAGCTGGACTGTCTCATTTTCTCCTCCAGCATAAAGTACTAGGCAGTGCTTACATATGAATTCAGCTGTGGAAGCAGCTCCTGATGAGGATGCAGAGATTCTCGCTTTATATTACTGCTGCCTAAGAACTCTGATCAACAAATTTCTCAGACAGCTTCTTCGGAAAATTAGGCTCATTGATCTACCCCTTTGCCACTCCAGCCATAATAGAGGGTGCTTTATGACTCTTTTTGGCAGTCATTTTTACTAGATTCAAAACCTGCATTTGAATTCTTTTGGAATTTTGTCTTTGACAGCGTTGACAATAACATCAGCTTTTAACTGAATATATTGTCTCAAGAACCCAGGCTGAATAAAATGGGGCCAGGCTTATCATTTCCAACTGTACACCCTGTCTGTTGCCTGGATGTTAGTGCTCTTGTGACAGGGATAGTTGCATTGCATATGAAGCAGCTAGTTCTTGCAGTTTGCAGACTACCGTTATGCAATGCAGAATCTGTGCTGATCTATATTACCATTTTGGTCTGTAAACTGGCTTGCCTTTATGCATGACTCAGCCTTTCCTGTCATGGTAGCTGCCACCTCTGTGAAAACTGAGGTGGAGTGATGCCATGGAGTGGTAGGCTTCAATCTGCCTGCATTTGGGAGTCAACATCTTTAGATTAAGCTCCTGTGAATATATTACATGGGGAATGAAGTGAAAGGAGGCTGAAGTGAAGAGGATAAAGAAATGATTACAGAGAAACTAATTTATGGCTTTACCTGAGACTTTATCAGTATGAAAGCACTCTGGGTTAACTCAGTTTGGAGATTATTTGGTAGCTTTCCTTAAATAATACAATTTTTCATTTGTTAATTCAACAAAAGGAAAAACAATATCAAAGAATGTCGTGTAAATTCAAATACGAATTATAAAGAGGATACTGCTGTGTTCATTATGGAGCATAAATTTCACATTGAATGAATAACAGATTTTGTAAATTTTGTCACGTAGCAAAGCATACCTGGTTACAAAGCAGGTTTGAGAGTCAGTCTCTATATTTGAGTCCCAAACTACTTGTGTGGAAGCTGCCTGTCTGAGCACGGCTTCCCACTCAATAGAAACGATTGCAAAGTATTGCCTAAAGGCCTGACCCCAAACTTTCCCACTGACTCTGCTGGATTTTGGAGCACATTTTTAGTGTCTGTCATTAAAGTTAATGAAAAATACACTATTGTGCTGGACAGAAATAAAAACAGATCTGTAGTTCTGCAAGAGATTTCATGTAAAGATCTATGACTAGTAGCTTGATCCTGAAAAAACACAATCAGCAAGTTAGCAGAGTTGTTAGACGTGCATTCGGTATGCCTTTTTTCCCCACCTACCCAAATGTTTCTTGGTTATCATTCTGGCCTTAATTGCTTCAAGTACAAATACATTTAAATAAAGATACAGACTGCATCCCTTGGTAAAACACTTGAGTATACTCAAGTTATTCTGTTTCCTGATGGCTTGATCCTGCTGTAATTCATACTTAATAGTGCTTTACTTCTTGAGCAGACCCAAAGGAGATGGTAAGACTACTGTAGGTGTAAAGTATAGCTCAGTAGTCCTGATCCAAATCCATGGAGATCAATAAAAAATGCACAAAATTGTTTGGCTTAAAACCAGCATGAATAAGGGTTTGGAGTTTACAAACAGCTTACTGAGATACTCATTCTGAGTTCAGTTTTGTATAAAAATGAAGACTGTAGATCAGCTATAATAGTCTGAAGATCTTGGGAAATAACCTGAGTGATACATTACAGGCAGTGTTATGAGACAAATTTACCTAGGCAAAACATTTATTCCAACTGCAAGCTAAACTCATGTTCCTGTGCATATGTGCTTCAATACAGAGATATGTTATGTGGTTTTCAAAAGTGTTCAGCAATGGTCTAATTCAATCTCACTGAAATCAGTGGAGGTGTTTTCGTTGATTTTGCTGAAGTGAGGGCTGAAGTGAGACACTTTTTAGTTAAGTTAACATTTTTGGAAATCCTATCCCATATATATGTAATAGGCTAATAATGTCTGAGTTTTTTATGATATCTTTCAAGTAAAGTGTTTTGTCCTACATGAAAATACAGACACCGAGGTAAAACCAAGCTACTTAAAAAACCAGTCAGTTCTCCTAAGGTATTTAGGGCCTGATTCTGTAAGGGGCTGCATGTTTAGCCTTCCTGTTATCTTTTTTTCCAAAATGCTAGCTATTTGCAGCAGTTGGGAAGGCAAAATTGAAGATCCAGTCAAAGATCAAACTGGCTGGCGCTTCCCTTTCACGGAGAAGCCAAAAGTCTCTTATGTGGAGTTAGATTTCTTTATTGAATACTACCTTAAAGTACTGTGATTTTTGCAGCTGCATAGCAGGCTGGCCCAGTTTTAGGAGCAGGTGAAGCAGGCAGTTGCCTAGAGTGACAGACTAAAATCATGTTTCAAGCAAGAGAGAGACCCTATGACTCTGTGCCTGTTTCTGCCAGTTTAATGAAGGCTAGGTGTGTGCCCCAGGCATCATTCTCCCCGAGCTGCTGAGATGGAGCAAGTTCCTTACCACAGGAACCATGAAAGGGTCCTGTTGTTTGAATATCCCATCCATTTGTTCTTGTCTCTGCCCCAATTTCTGCAGCTGAAACTGAGGGGAAAAACTTTCTGTATTTCTTCTCAGCTCCTTTTCCTTGAGAGCACTGTATTATTTTTGCAAGGGTGGTTGCACTGGCAGGAGAGCAGGGGCAGATGTGCTGGGACTGGAGAGCTCATAGAATTCGTGCTTCACTAAAAAAAACCCTTCTATTATTATCCTTGCAAATGAGGAATGACAAGCTGCCTAGTCTTACTGGGCTTATATTTATATCAAGAAACCAAATGCAAGAAATAAGACATGTTGCTGCAAATCTTATACAGGTACTGGCCCTGGGTCCTATAAGAATCTGTATCTTTTATAGCCATTTCAGGGCTCTGAGTTACTCCTACCTGATTTAGACTTCCATTCTCCACCCAGTCTTGAATGCTAAAAATTTTTTTTCCTTCCCTTTCTTCTCTCAGTTCTTGTGCTCTGAGACCTCTAGGCTTTTGGGGTGTATCTCTTCCATGCTGGTGAATAGGTTGCTGATTAAAGGAATTGACACCAGCCTTGTCAGCCTCACTGACAACAGGGTTATGAATAGGAACAGTGAAGATGTCCAGGGTAATGTAACTTTGCTCTGCTGCTCTTCAGGAGAGAGATTGGGAGTAGCAAAATTTTGTGAGCAGACTGCAAGGTTTGTTAAATGACACTGTCTTTGTTCACATTAGGTTCACAGTTAGAAGATTTATCATATCATCCATGAGCATACACTGAAAGCATCGGTGGGTCAGTCACCACCGATCACGATCCTTAGTAACAAGATGGGAAACGTATATGGATTTTTAAAAAAAGAATCCAGAATAATCATAAGTAGTAATATGAATTTGCAAGGCATACTCGATTTTATTAGACTTTGCAACTTCATTCAATCACAGATCGAGAGGAGATGTATGGGAGGGAGATTATCCTGCATCGGCCTAGTGGAATTACACTTGTTACACTTTCTCTGAAACACCTGGTTTAATACATCCAAAAGAGGGTGCTAAACTAGATAGGCTTTGGGTTTTGTAAAATAAGGACAAGTCTGAGTTTATGCGTTTCTTAATCTAGCAATAATTTTTTCCTGTATTGTGAGTCTGTAATGAATTCCTGGTAACATCTCCATTTAAAAAAAGGTCTATTTTTTTCTATTTTGATATTTTACTTTCAAATATACAGTATGAACTGCATGTTATAAATGATTTTCTGCTCAAAAGCAGATGGATTTTATAGATGATGTAGCTCCAATGATATTTCCTCTGGGCTTATTTTTCTGTGAATAAATTTGGATTTTGGGAGTGTTTGTGGAAGGTCATCTACTTGTAGCTCTAAGGATACAAAACTTCATGTCAGTGGTGACTACTCAAATAAGCATATGGCATATGTAATACAAGAAGCTTTTGATTTCGTTGTGAAAGTCTCTATATACCTACCTATCTAGGTACAAAAGTAGCTATCCTGAACTTCAGTAGAAACTAGGAGCTCCTGATTTTTTGAATGCAGTGGGAGTTTTGTCATTGACTGGACTGAAGGAGTATAGAGAGTCTCAGAACCTGCAGGCTTCAGGGTGGATATTTTCTTCCTATCTTTCTTAAAACAGACTTACTTTTATTGGAGTAGAAGAAGCCATTTTGGAAAACATTATAGATGGTGGATTTAAGTTTCCTGCAAGAAAGTGAGTGTTAAAAAAGGAATTAGGAGCAGGTCAGAGACTGGCAGCTCTGGGAATAGAAAATGTGTGGAGTCAAGTCCAATAGGAAGTCACTTACAGAAGTGAGATTTGCACCAGAAGTGGGGTTTGCCAGTGGAAATCCTTGGGAATTCCAGCAACAGATTAAATTCTGCCTGTGGGACAGAGGAGGCTGTGTATCCCATAGTTATCCCATAGTTGAAGAGACGGAGAGCCCTCTTATTTTTTCTAAAGCACAGTTTCCTGTATATTTCCTTGGATGCCATCGTTATGCTGTTAGTAAAGCTCTCTGTGTTCTTACCATAGTTAAGCCTCCAAACCACATTGCTTTCAAGGGAGCTAAGGAAGGCACTCTTACTTGAAATGAGATTCCGAAATATAGAGGCAGAAGAGCACTCATTGTTTTCAGGAGCTGTCAAGCAATACAATTATACATATAATATACAGGTTAATTTATATTTCAAGTAAAACAGGGTGGATAATACCTCCAAGCTGGCTAGTTTGGTGGCTATGTAGGCATGGAGTACCTTGTTGTCACCTCCAAGTCCCAGTCTTGTTTGCCAGCTGGCATTGGCACAAGGTATGCTACTGTGTCTTCAGAAAACTACACCACCAAGGATCTGCCTTAACTCCCGTAAAGACAGTGGTCTGGAAAGACTTGAAATGAAAGGGGTTTGGGTTTTTTTTTTTTGGGGGGGGGGGGAGATTCTTTAGAAGTTCTCTGTTTCCTTTGCATTCTAGAAAAGCAAATACAGCCTTTTCTCTTAAAATATTATGGGAAGTAGCTACATCACATCTTTATTTTTTATCTGTCATACTTCATTGAAAGGTTCTTTGCAGCTAAAATAACATGATGAAGGCATGGAAATTATTCTTGTCTTTCTGCTGGAAGCCTGAAGTGAAACTTGTTCCCTCATACAGAATTAGCATTCTCTTTCTGTCTGTCTCTTGCACATACATAGAGTTACCCTCCCCATGCACACGTACACATACACACGTGCACACACACGCAAGGATATATGGATTGCTAATTTCATGCAGGGAATACCTAACATTAAGATTGCAAAGTCAGTCATTTGACTTTGCCCATATAGCTTTAAAATTTACCCTGTTGCACATATACATTATAGTAATCTTTAATTAACTGACCCAATACTCTATTTCATCATCCTTTGATATAACTCAATGCATCAAAGAGAGGTGCTCACTTAATGCACAGTATTCAATGTCATTCAGTGTGTGTTCAATGACACAGTTGCTAGTTCAGACCCTGTTTGAAGACAGAAGCAGTCTTTTTCTCCTCAGTGCTTCTTTATCATTTCCGGAGACAGTATCTAAGCACTTCCAAAATCTGTGTTTATTTTCATAACACCCAGGCCAGAGAAAGTTTCATTCCTGAAGCACGCATTCTGCTGAAGCACAGGAAAATTAAAACCAAAGTATCTGTTAATTTTGGATGCCCTCTCTGAGATACCAAGGACTACTTTTTCTGAAGTAACTGGTACTATATAGCAAGTACAAGAAGCAATGTTTATCAGCTTCACTTGTAGCTGAGTGTTCAGTATATGTGCATTTTACACTCTAGACTTTCAAGGCATCGGGCCAGAAAACAAAGAACCCACAATTAATAACCATCCATGAAACATTCAGATGACTTGATTAGCATCTTAGGAAATCTATAGTGGAAGCAAGGATAGAAACCAGTTCCCTTCCCTCCTCCCCTAGCAGCACGCCCTTTTCTAGCCATGAGATGATCTGTTTTTCTCCTGTAATTCCTTGCCTCATTCTTACACCTCCTAACCTCAGCTAAGAATAAATCAGGGTCCTCTGACAGTAGTCTGCTTTGTTTTACATTCCTGCATCATCTATAAAGGTTATCTGTAGTTACAACAATATAGATAGGAGCTTGTTGAGGAGGTAAGGAGAGAAAGCATATTATCATGTTACTAAATTCTTATCACTATGCTTTTGCACATGTGGATCAAATTAAGCCTGCAGTGGTAACCTTAATCCTGGCATATCCTAACTTCTGCATATGTCACTTAGCAACGTAGATAATAGTCAATAAATGCAGTTAGGAAGTGTGAGTTCCTTGGTTCTGGGAAGTCAGAAATGCCCTTTTATGAAGTCACCTGAATCGCACAGCATTTATCAGCAGAGTCACAGCACCAATCTCTGCCACTTGAGCTGGTGCATTAATTGTTGTAAGCTGCAGCTAGTCATTAGCTGGTTGAGAGCTTGAAAGTTTGTGAGATGGTGCTGGGTAGTTTCACAGATTTTCTGATTTCACAGAAATGGAGAGTAAGGAAACTTGGCATTGTGCTCTGCTGAGCACTTTCTTTTTCTGTACATTCTTCCCAAGTTTGATCTCTTTAGTCTCCTGCCTTTAAATCTGCTCTTGCGCTCACTCTTGCTTCCCCATGGCTCTCCATCATGTATGCTCCCATGTATTTTTAACACCCTATTCAATAAGCTATAGTTTCCCTTCCCAGCACCCATCACAGTCTTTCCACTTATTTTCCTTCCCTAGGGACTTTCCTACTCCACTCTCTATTTCTTTATTCCATACAGCTTGTCTTATCCAGTCCTTTTATCCCTTTCCCAGGTTCTTATCCAATATGTTTGTCTTTTCACCTCTGTTTTCCAGCTGACCACCACCTTTTTTGTTCTGGTCTCTTTTATCTGCCAGGCCTAGTGTCCCCTTATGTGCTTTTTGTCCTATCTCAATGTCTCTCAGGTTTTTCTGCCTTGTCCTCATCTCTTTGGCCACCCCGTCCCTTGTAGCTCTTCTGTCCTGCAGCTTCCTAGCAGTCGTCACTGCTTAGCTCATCCTCTCCCCTGTTCTCCCTCTGCCTTCAGCCCTTCCCCTCCTGATGGCACTCCTTCCTCTGCCCTCTTTGCTTTTCTGTCTTTCACTCTGAGCCTTTTTGGTGCAATATCCCCTGTTCCTCCCCGTTCCAGTTTCTGTACCTGTCCTCAAATTTCAGTTTTGTCTTTGCCTCTTCTTCCTGCCCCCTTATGTGTGCCCGCTCTCCACTTGGCTCTTGCCTCTTCTCGTTCAAACCGTGCAGTTTCTGTGTCCAGCCAACATGGAGCCCTTTGAGGTGGATATTCCTAATTCAGGAAAAAGTGAGAACAGTGTAGTGAGGACACTCCAGAGCCATCATCAGCTCAGCTAGCTCTGGTAGTGGAAGCACCGTGTTTTCATGTTGATGCACCTCATTTCCTCAGCACAGGAGCCTGTGCGCCCCGAGTCAGCCGGGCTGTTGGAGTGCAGAGGCTCCCGGGCGCCCCGCGGGGGGAGGCCGCGACCGGGGCCCAGCCCTGCCCGGGAGCTGCTGCCTGCCGAGGCGCCGGCGCTTGGCCCTGCCACGCTGCAGCCCAGCCTGGCCCGGCCTGGCCAAGAGCACACACGTTACACCCTCCGAGGAGATTAAACCCCAAGAAAAACCAGCACGTAGGAGAGGAGGAGGGCCAGAAGGCTGAGATGCTCCTCCGTGAGCCCCTTCTGCAGAGATTGCTATGGCGAGTAACCGCGGGGCTGTGCTGGCAGCAGCGGTGAGGGAGAGGCTGAAGCGGGGTGCACCACCGCCCGCAGCGGGCCTGGGAGGGCCCTCCGCCTGCACGGTCCGGCACGTTTCCCTCCTCCCCGTGAACCACCCCCGCTGCACATGGGGTAGTTAAACTTTAAACAGAAAAGTCAAAATATCCTCGCTGCAAGTTTGCTGGTGAATAAAGCCTAGCAATCTAATTATGTACAACTATATATATTTATTTGTGCACGTTACATGGAAATTAAAATTACCACTCTCTGATTTGTCTGTGCTAATAGAAAGTGGATGCATTTACACCCCACTGTTAATGCGATTTTGTAGGATTTATTGGCATGGCAAGTTTATTTTAGACATAAGAAGACCCAGGGGAGTGGGATTATAATAGCAACACTGATTTGTCTATTCACTGCTAGGGAAGGAAAAAAAAAAAAAGACTTGCAAAGCTTTGTTTTACCTGCAGGTGCTCTACAAAAGCAGCTGTCATTTTTTTTTGTCTTATTTGGTATGTGTCATTATTTTTCATTCTGATCTTGAACAGATACTGCAGGAGGAAAAGTTCTCCATCTGTTCCGAATCCAGAAAAAGTCCTTAATCTGGGAGACAAGCACGGAGAGAAAAAGGGAGTTTCTCTGCATGAGTCCAGTTGTTCTACTGCAGAAATGATGGCCGTGGATTTCTGTCTCTAGTCTACTGTATCTAATGCCGATTTCTGTAAGCTGATGGAGCATGCAGTACGCTATCACCAAATGCTGTCGTGGACATGTTTTGCAACCATCGCTGTGCCACAGTTGTACAGTGCTGTGCTCTGAAGTGTTATGAAGGCCCTGAGGCAGCCTGAATGTAAGAGCATTCGCTGAAGAATCGTGAAGACAACTATCATCATCTGAGGGTTAACTTTACTTTGAAGTAATCACTATTCCCAAATAAAATCTGTCATGTGGGTCATTGCTTTTGTTGAGTGAATGTTTTTTCTACAGAAGCAAGAATAATTTAGACTCATTCTTGGCAGTCAACCATATTTGGTAAGCCATTTAAATAATTCAGTAAGTCTCTTTGCTGAGTTAGGTATTACTTGTTGTGAAGAATGGCATTAGAATCTGGCCTTTCATCAACGTGGGTGCGTTTAAACCAGCAGATCCAAAAATGCTTTTTCGCTCCCATGTATATATGCTCATGGTTGTATCAAAAGCCCTATCACGGTGAGATGATGTACCAGCCTCTCTTGCACATTGTTTTTCTTGTGAAGAAAATCCACACGTTTGGGCTGCATGGGAGCAGTAGCAGATACTGGCCAGGGAGACAAGTGCTCTGACATTCACTGTCTGCTTACTCTAGGCACAACCTCTAACTCTCTTTCTCAAGTATTCTGCTAGCAGATAAGAGTGCAAAATCTGAGATGTGTGATTTATTAATAGCATTTTATATTGGCTGAGCTGTCTGATGGGTGCAGTCACTCCTTTTTTAGTTTCCCTGCACGAGACATTTGGCTGGTGGTCTTCAAAGAAATGCTGTTTCTTTCTGTTTGTCCGGCTGCCAGCTTGAACCAGTTGGACAGCTTTAAATCTTTTATAAAGGTGATTCTGTGAATAAAAGCCTTGCTTTAAAGTGTCAAACAACTTGCAAAAAACCAAAAATAGTAAATTCCCTTCTTTTCAGAAATACAGCTGTTCTGCCACTAGGAGTGCAAGAACTGGTTATTTATTGGCTTTTTTGCAGCACTCTTCTCTTGACAGAAGTGAAGCCTGGAAATGCCAAGTGATCGTTCAGGCATGTTTGGGGGACACCTGGGAACTTCACCCCAAACTCCTGAATCTTAATAGAAGTGATTGAAACTCAAGTTCAGTTCTTACTTTTTCTCTGATTAAAAAAAAAAGAAAGAAATGACAGCATTTTATCACTCCCCCCAAAGTTCCTTTATTCATGAAAAGACATAAAAATCATGCAGGGTTAGGAAAAGTGCCTTCTGCTGATGACATGAGAAATCCTGTTGATTTCAGCAGGAGACTGAGCACTGCTAAAGCTGGGTTGAAGCCCTCAGCTTCCTTCTTGACTGTATCTTGCTCATGGACAAGGAGTTAAACAAATTGCTCGGGTTGGCTAGGATTGTTGGCTATTTTTGCTACTTAGCGTAAAGTGTGGCATGGTCTGCTCTGAGCAGTCGTTGAGTATAGTCACGTTACAGATTCTCACACCTGCAGTAATTTTTGTGGCTTCGTACTTTTGTACTATTCAGGTTTCAGTTTGTTACTGCATGTTGAAAAGTGTTATGGTGTGTAAGAATGTGTAACTAATTAAAATAGATTTCTTTTTAAAAATTTACTTTGGCCCAAATATATATTACATATTTTCTTCAGCTCACTGAGAGAATAGTTTCCTGAATGAAGGGTGGTCAGGGTGAAAGGAGACTTCCATTAAATTTCCAGGCCCATCAAAATTTTCCTGTGCGATGACTAAGCAAGTCATTTAGTGCCAGACTGACAGAGATATTTAGGGACATAATGCCAGGTGATCATGATCCTTCTTTGGCTATTGCTTAATCCTTAATTTCATATTTGCTAATTTAGGTCACATACTACTCAGCCTTATGGCTTCTGTGAGTCCCCTACCTAAGAAAATAGTTCTCCCCCTGGATGTTCAGGAGCCAGGGAGTCAAGGCTGTGGCTGAGGATTTAACAGTAGCTTTAGCAGTAAGTCCCTACACCTCATTTCTTTATTTGTAAGCTATGAGACAAGCTGTAGTACCTCTTTACCTTGCAGGGATAATGAAAACATTAGAGACCACGAGGAAAATGTGAGCATGAGTCCCTGGATAGGCAGAACTGGGTTACCTCCAGGTACTGCTATATCTCCTTACAGATTTCAATGGCTCTGATTCTCAAGAAAGAATTTAATTAAAGAAACTGAAACAATCTAATCTACCACGTTAGAGTTTGACCAGGACAGCGGACTTAAATCTGCTCTTGAGGTGATTGCTTTTGGTACTCTCGTAACACAAGTGCCTAAAACATCATTTAGCTTTTCACCTGGAAAATAGCATTTCGATCCACATACAGTGCTAAGTTCATCCTGTGGTATTGAATCAGTGAGAGCAGACAGGCATTACAAGTTACCATGGCACCTCCTAGGCGATTTCCACTTTATGGTTCCCTTGAGGAGCAGAGTCTCTTATACAAGTACTGATTTTTTCACAGACCTGCTTCCCGGGACGGTGTGTTTCCATTAAGAGTGTTCTTTTTTCTACTTTTTGTTTTCTGGTATGAAATCGAAACTGAACTTTTCAGATTGAACATTTTTCTTTGAAGACACAAACTTCAGGTGTTAAAACATTATGTGCCTAAATGTGCTGAGCTTATTTGCATTGCTAATTTTATCAGCCTCTATGGACCTATTTGGCAAGTGATCACAGGTTGGCAGCATTTTGAGAAGCCAATAGCAAAGAGGCTTCTTGACGTGTGGGTGGCCTGTATTTAGGAATGAATTAAAGTTTTGCTCTTTGTATTAAGGATGTCACAGAGGTTGCTTGTTGATGTCCAGAGGAGGTGGCCAGCTGAACCGTTCAGAAATTAAAAGCTCACTGCCAAATGATCCATTGAGCAAATAACTGGCTGTGCTCAGCCTGCAAGGTAATGATACTATGACTGTTAAGAGAAAATATTGCTGGAAATGTCTGGCAATGGTAAAATCCAAATATTACTCAGAAACCTAATTAGGTATCACAGTCAAATGCGTGAAGCTATCTACTTCTGAACGTTTTACTTAAGAGCTCCGGTAACATTTTGCAGTAATACAGAAATAAGTGGCACATTACAGCTATTAAATTTCAGGGTCTTGCTGTGTTTTCAGGAAGCACTGGGCTGATTAATGGAGATATTTTTTTTCTTAGTCATAGAAATTTAATTGTGTATATATTCAGATAAATAGGTTTAGGTTTAATTAACTGTAATTTTCTTAGATGTGAATTAATTTGCCATCATGCCTATGCTATAATTTAGTTAGTGTCTTAATGGATATTTACATGCCTATTTTTTGGTCCCGTCTCCCCTGCTTTCCCATGCAAATAAGCAGTCATGTTATAGTTAACGAATTAGTGGATACTGAGGAACAGACTTGCCTTTTCCTCTGTGGTGCAGATTGATTTTGTAACCCAGAAGTGTCAGCAACAAAAGGGCGGCCACCAGTATGTGACAATGGGTGCATCCACATTAGTGTTTTTCTTTGGATTGAAGTGAACTTTTGAGGCAACTGTCCCAGTTGTCCCAACGTACTGCATTTTGGCTTGCATCATACAGTAGTCTTGGAGTGCAGTAACTGGATTCCTTTCAGGTGATACTAAACAGACAAACAAGCTTTGGGAGTACACCTGAGTGCTCCAGCTGTGGCAATCAGTCCATGGGGCCAGACCGGAGATAGTCTGAGGTGAAATACCAAATCCTAATATGTGTGTACTGTTGATATCAAGTCCTCCATATCAATAGTTTTTACTGTATAGACCCACTTCTTTTGGTTCTCACTACTTGCCAGTGTAGACCTAACTAAAAGCGCAGAACAGAGTCTGCTACTAGAACCTTTTTCAGTTTTAATTTCCAGAAAACAGGGGACAAGAAAATATCCTGAATCAGCAGAAAGGCACAAAGACCATGAGATTCATATATTTTCAGTAGTCAGAAAAGAAATAATATTAGTTTGAGTTATTGCTGATTATTTAAATTGCAACATTTGAATTCCTGTGCAATTGAAAGATCAGAAATAAAGTTACCAGGAAATAGTTTAATCTGCTGCTCCAATTTCTCTGTACTGCTAGATAATCAATTTTTGATGGAATGTATTTTCTTCCGTATGCTCAGCACCTTTTACTTGTTTAATGTTAGTTTCCCCCGTTACACTCTTCATGATAATGAAGTCACTTGTAATGAAGACTTATGTAAAGATACTTCCATTCAACCCAGGTATGTGCATTCTCATCTTATTCTTTTTCTCTGCTTACAGTTGTGATGATAAACCTACTAAGTGATGAGCACTATGTAAATGTCCACAGTTAAACAGACATGCCTACGTATAGTGCCTACATATAATATCTCTATTTAGTAATATTTATCCGTAGCTATACAGTCTACATATCACAGAAACACACATACACCAGCAATCGTATACACACACACATTTATGACATACACATAGGCACACAGATATACACACAGGGCCAGTCCAAACTGATTGACAACATCCATTCCAGTGCTGAAAGTATATTTAAAGCCATGAGTGCCAAGACTTTTCTCAGGTCATTTATTCATACTGCAATGAATAAAGTCAATATTTGGCCTTATTAATAGCAAGTGTTTTTCCCTGCAAAGTTTTTCACAAAACTATTTGTTCTTACACTCTGTGTGTGACACAGTGTCCATAGTAGAAATGTAGAGCATGCATAGCCTGTCTTCATGAAACAAGGGAAACAAAGTTCCTCAGGTGAGCTTGGTGCAAAACCAGTCAACTTTTCATTGACTTCAAAGAGCTTTGCCCATATAAATACTGCTCCTGTAAGTCCTTGCGTCTGCTTCATTTCCATCAACAGGGGCTGGCTTTTGTGTCTGACAGGATGCACTGAAACTCAAGGAAAATTTTCATTATGCACACTCAAATGCCCATTTCTTCATACAACATGTTCTTTTCTCTGAAATCCTCTTTTCTTGGAGCATTCAGGAAAACATCAGGGTGAGAAATACTGTGAATTATTTATTGCAATGGCTGGATCAGGCATATGGCAGCAGTTTATTTCAAGTGCAAAATAGTGTGTAGTGAATAGAAGCAGTTTGATAAGATTTTCTCCTTATGGCTTTTTGGTCTCTAAGCACCAAAATTCAGAGTATCTATTGAAGTGTTTTCCTGTTTTTTGAGTTGGTATGAGGCATGCCTGTCTTTAAAGCTTAGCAAACACTCTTATTATGAGGTGTTTGTCTCAGTATGGCCAAGCACTTACCTGTGCCTGTGGTTTGAGAAAGAGTACATGACTGAGAAAGAGGAAGACCTGCTAGGAAAACAAACTGTGGGAAGCCCAAGTGTTCAGGGAAAGAGGCTCTGGATCTGGAACCCCCTTGGGGACTCCTCAGAGAGAAGGCCTCCCCATGGGAAGACTTGCAGAGGAAATTAGATGCTCAGGACGATCCTGGCTGTGCTCGAAAAGAGGTCTGTCTGGGAAAGAGTAAAAGAGAAGGCCTAGGAATAGTGCTGCTGGGAGGATCCCTGGGAAATGGTAAAGCAGACCAGGCTTACCACTAGGAGAGATGGCTTCCCATTGATGTAGGAGCCTGTCTCCACCATCTGCAGTGAACATGGTGAACATAATCCTGTTCCCCGACACTCCCCTGGAGGTGGTGGTAGAGACCAACTGCTAAGCTTTAGCAAAGACTACCAAACCTTGATATAATAGTAAAAAGGGTCCCCAGAATATGAACTTATTGAGAACAGCCAATTTACTCGGCTTGTCAGGAATTTTTATTTTGCCTTGGAAAAGGGGAACTCATATTTGAAGACACTGTGAAGCCATGTAGCACATAGCTGTCACTTATTTGTCAGGAAAAAAAAAGGTCTATTTTTGTTCTTGAGCAATCTTTTCACTTTCCTTCTTTTTAAGCACAATGACAGTAATGATTAATAGACACAGTCCACAGTGCTGCCAGCAGGAAGCCAGCCTAAGTGTGGGGGAAGTCTAAATAATTGAAGGGAAAAGGTGACAGAGGCAGCCATTAGTTCTACTGGATAAGGGAGGCTTCATTGCCTGACTATTTGCCCAAATAAAAGAGAAAATTGACCATTTGAGGATTGCAGTCTGTAGACTTCATGATGCACTTCCCTTGGGGGCAAAAGTAAAGAAAGGGCTCAGCATTTCTAAATTGGTAGAAATTGATGCAAAACCCCCTCATCTTTAATTGCATTAAAGCACATTAGCAGCCTTGCAACATAACCAGCTTGTCAGAAACAACTGGGCAGGATTCCAGAGACAGAAATGAACACCCTATAGCAGCATGAATCATGTGGCACTGGGCAGTGCCTTCAGGAGGTGACTCTCCTCAGTGGAACAGAGGCATGGACATCCTGTTGGTCACAGCTTGCAAGAAAGGTCAGTAAATTTTACGGCTGAGCTTGAGTCACTGGGATTTGGTTTCTAAGACAATGAAACAATCAAACTTCATATCAGAGCAACAAATGTTGAGCAGAAAACTAGCTCCAGTCTTCTCAAACTGGTCAACAAACCCCAATACTTTCCAAAATGTGGACTCTGTTTGCTGAACTGTCCATTTTGGAGCTCTATGTCATAATGATATTTGGAGCATATTGTTTCAAATTCTTTTCAAGAGAGGAGGATCCTTTCCTCCATTTTTGAACAAACTATGGACTACTGTTTCATCCAATACTCTGCATCATGTAGTTTCTTTTAATTTCTAGGCAGAGTTTGACGAAGTTCACATCACAGGCTGGCCTGTCTTCTGCAGAAAAGTTTTCTAGAGGCTAATGGGTCCTTCCTTTTGCATGAACAATAACAATAAGGCAATCGTTAAATGTTTTAATTTAACTGGTGATGTAAAATGAGACTGTAGTGAAAGAAGAAGACCAAAAACCAAAGTGTTAGGTAGATGTGGTTGTTCAAACTTACAGAAGAGACACAGGGCCCATTCTGTTCTCCCAAGACGTACAGACACAGGAAGACTCACACTGCTCACCCCAGCCTCAGCACTGGAAGCACTGGGGGGCACAGTGAAGCACATGAACCTTTGCTGGGCCATTTGGACATCCAAATCAGTCTCTGCTAATTCTAGGGCTCTCCACATGGCACCCCACTGCCCTAGGTAGATCTGCTCAGCCAGGCAAGTCCAGAAAAGCACCCTTACTAGAATATAAAATTGTGAGTAGGAGCATAATTGGAATTTGAGCTGAGTTGACTAGGAAGAATTGAAAAAAAAAACCAGCTTAGAAGTGGTATTGAAAATTTGCATCCTTCCATTGTTTTTGGCTGTTTTTGACTCTTGGCAGGCAAAATAGTCAGTATCAATGAGTACAGACTGAGAAGCAGGAAAAGATGGAAGCAGAAGCTACACCCAGTCCTTGATAGCATCTCATCCTGGATAAAGTTTTTCAAAGCTGTGAAGTGATTAGAGTGGTAGCCACATCCTGTGCAATGAAAGAGTTATATTGACACCTCTCCCCATGATGAGGAAGCTGAGCTTTCTGTCAGCTGTGGTGTTCTGGGAGAAAGCCATGGTAGCATACATAAGGAGAATCATTCAGCAAAGCAAATCTGGGATCCTTGAGAATGTTGCAGGATCTCTTGTGGAGTCTGGCTGCTGCTATCCTGCCCTCTTGATAAGGTCTTGATGCTGGTTTTAGGATGCTGCTTGTGTTAGCTGATTGTCTGCCTTCTGTATAACTTTCCTAAGAGGCAGCTGGCAGTTCAGAGTCTTTCTAAGGCTTTCTGATTTTGAAGGAATGTATAGACTAGATCTGAAATGCTGCAATATTCAGCTTAACTCCGTATAGGCTGAAATTCTTATACAACACCTTTATCTAAGCCAGATCGATTAAATTAGATCCAGTTATGCTGGCCAGGTAGGTGACTATGTAACATACTGGTCATTGAGATGAGCTGTTAAACACTGGAAAGATTTCAGAACAGGTTTGTTGCACACATACACTTTATGATAATTCAAGGGAGCCCCCGAAAAAAACTTCTTCCTTTAACATTTGTGATTGTGTCTGTCACTTGGAGGTGGCAATGAGACAACACCTTTCATTTTAAGAGTATAATTCTTGAATCATTTCATTAGGATACTGATGCATGTGCTTGGCAGAGAATAAGAATTGGAATTTGTTTTTAATACTTTTGCATGCAGTAATTCTTGAGAGTTAAAAAAAATCTATGAAAATGCAAGGAGAAATGCCAAAAGGAAGCCTTGTACTTATTATCCTGGTGAAGAGATGTAATTGTTATTGCACAACTTCCTTCTACACTGACATTCAACTGTTTACACACATTCGCTGTTTCATCAAACGGGGCATTTGTGACTTTGTGTAACATGAAGTGGCTGTTCAGATCCAGTCATCTGCATTCTTGAAATATTTCAGAATGGTACTGAAGCAACATAAAGACGGTAGTAGTGGTTAATGCCCTTTTCAAGGAGTTTTGAAATGAAGGAGAAAGACAAATGGCTTTTGGGTGTGTTTCCTAGAGGACGGAGTCATGTTCAGTCCAAATGATAATAATACTAGAAATGAAGGCTGAAGAGAGAAACTGGAGTTAGGGGACTTTATTTTAGCAGAGAATACTAATGATTCCTTGGCTGTTGATGAAAAGGAAAGATGTCAAAAGAGAGAAAAGAAATAAAATAACAAGAAAAGTCAAGCAAAGGAAGCTTATGGAGGAGGAAATAGGAAATGGCTGTGGCAGGATGATGATGGCTGAATGCACAGGAACAGGTGCTCCCTGATCCAGACTCAGAAGCATTTGGCTGAATTCAGGGCAACTCTTACATATGTTTGAAAGTCAAGTATATATTCTGTTGCTTATGTAAGTGGGAAACATCTATAATAGTATTTTCTGGAGACATTTTGCCTTCAGAGTCTTGGGATATAGCACCTACCTTCCCACAGTGACAACTGGAGTGGAAGAAGGCAGAGAAGTTGACCTGATTCCTCCATTATTTCACATCTGGTAAAGCTAAGATGATTTTCCCTTCCCTGCTTAACAATCCCTGCAACAAAAAGGGGTGCAGTGAGACAACAGAGCAGTGCCTAACGGAAGGGCCACAGATGGCTTTGTAGGAGAATGTGAAGGAGGAAGAGGGCTCAGGCAAAAAGAGTAGCCTGGAGGATGAGTGAGAGACCACTCTCAACCTGAGACCATCAGGGTATTAAAAAGGGGGTACATCTAGTCCTGCTGAAGGGTGAGCTAGAGGCTTTTGTTGCTTTGGGTTTTCTGGAGCAAAATTCACGTGTTTACTTTGATCTTTTAGAGAAAGTGTAATATAATTATTTCTTTTGACCAATAGTATTTATTTCAAAAGTCTGTATATTTAAGCTTTGAGAACAGTTCTAATGCTACTGTTAATAGAGCTAGATTATGGAATAGAGGCTTTATTTTTATTTATCATATAAGACATTGTAAGCCTGCAGTGGTTCTGAATGAGCCTGGGGAAAAAAGTCAACATTTTGTTATGTGTGACCTGTTTTGATTGCTTCATCTGTCATGTTTCATCTTTACTCTTGGTTCTTCTTTTCACTATTTTAGTATCATTGAATTTGTTAGATAATCTATTTCTAAACACAGAAATGAGCAAAACTACAAGAACTGACTCTGAGACTGCTTAGTTATTACACTGTATGAGGATAGTTTTCATTAATACCCTACCATAATTACAAAATACTCTGAAGTTGATATATTACCTTTTATAAGATATAATTTTGCCATCCATGAAGATATTCTAGACTCATTATAGGATATAAATACCTGATACAGCTAACTTTTAGAGAGAGGGATATAATCATACACATACTAGACCTTAAAGAAAGGCCCCTTATGACTTATGTGTTCATCTAGATACTTGCGTCCCTTCAGAGCACATCTCCTGAGCATTCTGCAGTTCTCAATGGATATTGTCCCGAGCTCCTGTGACTTCTGGCAGTCTGCTCTCATTTTGGCACATGAGAAACTGAGGTACCAACCAGCTTGCTTAAGCTGATGAGAAGGGCCATGTTAGGGATAGCTACTGAATCCAGATTACAAATCCCAGACTAGCATTTTAAACCCATTTTTTTTAAACAGGTCATTAATAGGCTGGATCATCATAGTAATTTGGCTTCCTCAGATGAAGTTTTCTAAAGTAATATTTTCAATACACTGATATCCTTAACTTCTTCTATTCCCTTGTGCTTCATGCGTGTTCTACTTTCATTTTCCAATTTGGCTTGCAAAGAAGTTTATCTAGCCTTTATTTACTGAAGAGTGTCTCCATGTAAAGAGTTTACGTATTGACAGAAAGGTCAATGAAATCCCAAGGGCAATATATTCCATTAGTGTTTCCGTTCTGCATCCATGCTGTAAAGCTTAAAGGCACTCTTATTCTATCTGCTAGGAAGAACATGAGCAAATGTGCTTCTAAAGCATTTTTCTCAAAAGCAAAGGACAATCTTTTCCTCTGTTCAGTGGAAGCATCTCTCTTTCAAGCTCTCATCCCTAGACTCAGAGAAGTAGGCTTAACTGTAGTCTTTTATAAGGATCAGGTGCTCAAAAGTAGGTGTGCTGATGTGGATCTGTTGTTAATAAACAAGGTCACTGGTGAAGGCTGGCTCTATCACAGTTTTGAAATTTTCCAAGTAAATTGATTTTTTTAAATTGAATAAACCTTGAAGGTGTTCTGTGAACCTGAAACCCTTGTCTAATTCATGTTGGTCAATAAAAAGAATGCTTAATGCACTGAGCTGCTGTCTAAAATCTCCTTGCTTTTGGCTAGAGGTAGGGATTTTAGATTCCTAGCTCCACTATAGAGCCAGAATCCTGTTTTTTTTTTTTTTTTTTTTTTTTTTTTTTTTTTCATCAAAAGATCCACCCTGGAAGTGTGGTCCTTGAGAGCTGTGTTGCTAACTTTGGGAAAGTCCTAGGGATAGGCATACCTGGACCAGTAGTTTAGATTCCACTAGATCTCAAGCCCTAGAACACTTAATCAGAATTTATCAAAAGCCTGAGATATTTTTGATAAAACAATTTGTGTTCCACAAATTGACATTTTTCAACAAGCATTCATCAGAACATTTCCAGCCAGATTAATTCCTATATAACAGAAGCTATCAGATTTCCCCAAGCATTCCTACAACAGTAGGATATATTTGAATCAAATTACAGCATCTTTGGTGCTAAATTAATATTCTCTTTGCTATTGTTAATTTGGGCAGTTCATAGCTAGCCAAAGCACAAAAAGCTAATATTAAAAATTACTGGTCAGTGGCTAAAATGGCCAGTGAATTGGTAGTAGGTCATGTAATTATCTTGATTATTTGAAGAGGCACTGTTACCATCTCTTCAAGTTATATATATTCTGTATATATAATGAAAACCACTGCACTATGACTGTGGGATGATTTAGATGCCTTTGTCTAGTCAGGTTTAAATACAACTTTTATGAGAAAAGTAACCTTGAAATGTCCAATAAAAATTATTACAATGTTCCGATATTCAGAATAGAGCTTATGAACAAGGATGATTCTCTATTGAATTAATTGTTAATGATGTAGCCAATAACTCAAACATACGTCCCCTCTGAGGCACCTAACATCAGACTTTTTTAATACTTTTATTGTAGATAGCTGTAAGTTTTCTAAGGAATTAAGCTGAAGTCCATCTTGTGTTATCACACAATACGGATTAACTTTGCTTCACCCACGTAGACACCACAAATTTTGGGGGGCAACATCCATAGCTCCTGCTCTGATTCTGTGCTAGATTATTTTAAAACAGAGATAACGATGTTTCAGAATTACCATCTGTAGATGTGAGTCGGCTGTGGAAGCACAGCCTGACATAATAGCGTAGTTACTTTACTACTTTGCTTGGTTATAGAAGGATAAGATTTTAAACACCTGTTCAGATATGAATGATACATTTGCTTTTGGTATCTCTACAGTGAAAATTCATTTTGCTCCAATGATAAAAGTAGTTCCTCCTGCAAAATCCCCAGACACCCTTATTTCCATCTAGGACCCTGCTGACCTCTCAGAGGCAATCCATTTCTCCTACACTCAGATCAGCTGGTTCCAGATGGAATGAGTCCACGCACAGGAACAACTTTCTGAGGAAGGTGTCTGGACTAAAACTGCATATATTGCCTTGGTTGCTACTCTTTAAAATTGCCCCTAATATATCAGTCTGTTCAGAAGAGATACGTGTTGGGTAGGTATAGTCCACCTGTGTGAGAAAAATTTATTTAGATCATTTATGAGAAGTACATTAGGCCTGTCAAGATATTCCAAGGCTGTGGAACAAGATGGGAAGGATTTATTTAGTATCATGGCAGTAAGTCATAAATTTGATGGAGCCCGAATGTTAGATGAAAAACAGGTTGTTTTGATCTCAGCTTCCTTTTTATACTATTTGTCACATTTACCCAGTGTGTTCTGGGGTGCCTCCAAGTCTAGTATGTGGTAACACTACTTCTGTGACTACATGTGATTTTGAAGTTGTGATGTAGTTAATGCTCAATGGCCAGTTGTAGGGAAGAGCATGTAAAGCTGAGATGTGTGAAAGTGTGTTTCTTGAACTTACACTGGTGTCAGCTCTGCATTTATTAGGCCAGACCAAGTCATCTATAAATAATATGAAAATGCCTGCTGAGGGAGATATTCAGTCTGTAGAAGTAAGTCATACTAAACAGTCCAGAAAGCAGAATTTAAGAGATTACAAGAATGTTTCATGCTGCTAGGAATGTCTTTGCCATTACAAAATCCAACCCCTAATGTTGATAGTCAAGTTTCTATTGTGATTTTATAATAGCAATTTTCAGTGAGAATTCTCTTTAGAAGTAAGAAAGCTCTTTACAAGATAGAAAAAAAAATGTTGGCTAGTTAGATATTGTTAAGCTAAATCATACTGCACAGGCCTGCTGTGAAAAATTAGCTCCAGAACTTACTCTTCTGTTTAAAGGCCTGTAGTAAAAAGCAAAATTGTTTGCACTATGAACAGATGAATTCATTTCTATTCTGCAGGGCATGCCTATAGTGGGAATCAGTTCTTCAATGTCAGTTTACTAACAGTCTGTGTTTGTACACCTCTTCAGATACAGAGCTGATAATTCATTCCATTAAAGACTTAAGTACTTCTTTGACACTAAAACATTTTTCTTTATTCCATAAATATCTGGTGGCATTTATTCTAAATTGCAGAGAAGCAGGATGTATGGCCTAATGTGGCACAGTGAGTCATGAACTGAGGACCAATGAGCAATGCCAGTGTTCCTTTTTCAAAACAATTATTTTGACAAAACTTGCTTTAATATGTTCTGTAGGCCTATTAAAAGACCTGCCAACATTGCAGAGGCCCAACATAAGTATTTCTTTTCTATACTGGATTTAACAAATGTAAGGGTAAATTTTAAAAATTTTTTGCAGAAACTTTTTGCAGTGCTAATGCCACCAGGACCCTGCATATAGTGCTATGTAGTACAAGCACTTTATCTGAGCATTTATCCACCATTTCTGTTTCAACCCAAATCCTCAACAGCGCTGATCTCTACAGGGACTGCTCTTTAAGATTACCTGAAAAGCGAAGTAAAAACAAACTGAGAGCTGGGCTTCTACTTAGCCATGGTTCGTCTGAAGGGGACATGTAGGACTGAGCTGACCTTTTCAGAGGCTCTTATTAGTTTCAGTGGATATTGGTTCAGAGTTTTAAAGTACCTCATCTCTTTCTCCTCTCAAAACTAGACAAACCCTCGCCACTCATCCCCATCAGGGGAAATAGTGAAGCTGGGCAAGACTGGCCTCTTTCATGTTTCTTGAGATGGTTTTTGTCCCATTAGGAGAAGACGCTCAGGATGATCATGAGAAAGTCTCAGTCTTCTTAAGATAAAATATGGAGTGTCAGCAGAGGTAGTATCATTGTGGTAATTGAACGAACATGCTGATAAATGCGTTGTGCTCTTGCTTCACTGCAAAATAGAAGTTGCAAAGGGATTTCTCTTTTCAATTCGGTCTTATTATTGGTCAGAGGAACAAATGTGCTTGTCCTACATCAAGCAGAAATGTAACAGAAATGAAATTAACCGGTATTTGAATTGCACTGGCTTTGTATTACTGCATTTATCGCTTATGATTTTACCTAAAGGAAAAATACATGGATTTTATCACTGTTAGATTGCTGTCCTGTGTGAGGACAAACTGGATTAATGTAACATATGCAAAGTACAAAACAAATGTTATTTCACATGCATGCTGATATTTACTGAGACCTTGCAGAGTCATCATTAGGTTTAATTCTACATAAAGATCTTGGAGAGAAGCAACAGCAGCAGCGATTTTTACAGTGCTGTTCTTGCAGAGCTGCACTTCCTGCTCTGGGGATTTTATCAATGTTACAGAAATTTTATAAAAGCTGCAGAACTTTTGCCAAGGAAGAGAAGAAGCTGGATAACTGTGGAGCAGAGCACTCCAATCAACAGCACTGAAACAGATGAAAATAAATAGATGTTGGCAACTTTTTACAAAGCAATCTTATATTTTAGATGGGGAAAGAGAAAAGTGTTAACACGTATCAGGATGTTCTAAACATGCTAGATAAGAGTAATTTTAATTTATCATATATTAGAGGTTAGTATTATAAAGAGCAAATCAGAGGAGAGTTTACCAGTGTCTTCACATTAGAGACTGGGTATGTCTGAAATACTCCCTTTGTCTATTTGACATATTATGCTTTATGGGGGTACTCTTTTTAATCTTATTCAGTGTGTATCATCTTCCTAGAATACAAGACATCACATCAAAAACTTTACCTTTTGACAGTTCTAGATATACTCCTGAATGCAAGCTCGTAAAGCTGCTTTGCTTTTAGAGGTAAAGATCTTTCTTTTGGAAATTCTGTAATCTTGGCCTTTGCAGAAAATTCTAAATAATTTTAGATGGTTTTTTTTCTGCCTAAAATAAAACATGCACTGGCATGACGTAAGGGATCTGCTTCTGACTGGATGCTTTCAAATGAATGAATGTTATCTGAATACATATGGAGTGTCATGTTCCAGCAATAAGCCAATGTTTGTGGTATTTAGTTCACCAAGAGGTGGCAGCCTTCACTCAACTCCCTCCAGATTTGTCCTCTCCAGAGGCCAGCTGACCAGAGGTGTATCTGACATTGCAACGCATGTACACTGGCTGCTGGATGTAGAGGTGTATCTGCAGGCTGTGCCAACACTGCTGGTATTCTGTATTCTTGATTTGATAATAAAATACCTGGAAAAATACCAAATGCACATGAAATTAAGTTATGATCTTTGTTATATATTAAAGGAATTGCTCAGGTTGCCCAAAGAGGCCTGGTTTTGTAGAAGACTCAGCACAACTTCCCCTTTGCTGCCATTCCCAGCCCCTGCTGAAATCCGAATGAGAAGGTTTGTTCTCTTCTCTCTCAGTTTTAGGCAGAAATATAATTCTGCTTCTAATTGGTGCGGAAGTTCTAGGTAATAATAAGTTCTGGGTTCATTCGTGAGAAAATGCATACAGAACATTAACAAAAGTTGATTTAAATGCTCTTGTGCTATTACATGTACATTCTGTTTATGTTTAATGCAGTTAAAGTTTTCTGAAAACACATCATGTGATGATTTCCTGTCAGAATTTTTTTCTGCATGTGTCAGCATGACATCTGAATGTCACCCAGTAATCAAAACTGTCCAAATATTGTGCTCCTCTTTGATGATACACTGACAATGTATTGCTCCTAAGGATTGTGTTTTGTTTGGTGATTATTTCTTCTTGCAGGGAAATTAGTATGAAAAATCTAACATGATGAGTTTAAGTAGGATGTTTTCCACCTAGATTAATTTTCTAAGAGTTGGAGATCTAATTTAAACCAATCATTTGGGCTGTCTTCATTCATGACAATGAGAGGAAACACCTCCACAGACCGTTTATCCCAGCCTGTGAGAGCCCAGGACATGTGAATGGGATTGCTTGTTAAATGGGCCTCTCTTTCCACAGACTGTGGAGGAAACCTAGGTAGCTAGCTGAGATTGAATCAGAATTGTAGAGTTAAAGTGAGATGACCTGAACTGCTCTGTCTTGAATTTCTATTTTCATAATTCTAAGATTTTGTGCAAATGTTTACTAATGAAATACACAGAGTCTTCCTGCTGATATTTGTGGCCTCTTCACATCAGAAAGCAGTGGTAGGAAAAAGCCCATCCCCTTTTTTGGACATTATTGTACCTCTCAATTTTCTGTGCTTTGAGATGACGATGATTAGCTATTTCATGAATATTCTGTAAACTTTATAGCTAACCAGCATTTCTAAAACATTACCAGGGCCAAAGAGCACCTAAGTCAGGATTATATCTTGTGAGATCTTAGTTCCTTATCTTTTGCTTAGTAAAGCATGCCATACTTTGATTTTAGATTTTCCCACCTATTAGGAGGAATACTGACAGAAACCAGACTGAGATACAGTGTTCTGTTTGTGATTTAATCTCCCATATGCATTTTGAAATACATGTCCAACCAATCAGTAATTTCCCTGATCACTTGCATTATTAAAATTGTAGAAAAACATGTTAGTGAATGATTTCTCTCTTGTTCATAACAATCCTTGATGTTTGGATTATTCCTTTGGTAACTGTAATAGGAAAACCACAGATGAAACTACAGAAGGGCAGAGAAGTCAGCACAGGTAAACCATGCAGTAGCTGTAAGAATAATGCAGATACATGAGCATGCTGCAAGTGGCCCATTAGATCACAACACTCATTCTCTGTTCCTGTGTCCTCTACTGGCATTGTTTATAGCACATTACAAGCTTTTATTTTATTGTTGAGGTCCCTGGAAAGGTGATCTAAAACTAAGGATTCACCTTCTGTTTTTTAAACTATTCCCCTGTTTTAACACTAGCAGTGTTAAGGAAAGTAAATATGTTTTAATGCTCCTCATTACAATTTTCTTACTTCTAAGAATAAGATCTGCAGGAGTATGCGTACATACTAAGAAACTTCCAAAGGATGTTTACAATGTTTTAGTCTTATTTATGTCTTGTTCTAACTGGAATCAACATACACGTGTCTTAGGCCATTTAAATGAATGTTGGAGCAAGAATGATCTGCACAGGGATGAAAAAGAGAGGAAGGTTAAAAGCTAAATCAGACCATTCAGAAGATTTACAATCAGCTGTGAAACATGTTTCCCTGCACTAAAACTAATCAAGACAATGAATTTTCACATTTGCCGTGTACTACAGAGGAAATTGAATCAGGCGTCTCCTGGGGATTCCTTTATTACTTGGCATTCACACACTGGCACCCACACTTTTTCAGCTGCTGGCAATAAGATAACTTCAATGCACATATGGTTACTAGGCTTCTCGCAAGAAAGTGAAAAAGCAAGATTTCTCAGCAATCCCAAATATATGTTATCTAATGAAAAGAGAGCCCACACTTCTATAGGGGATGTGTGCTTTTCCCCTCTGTAGGGTAGTCCTGCTCTGACAGCTGCAAGGCGCAGATGTGGGGTGTAGGAGCCCCTGTGGGCTGTGTTTTGTTCTCACTCCGGGAGTGGGAGAGCGGCTGTTGCCTGACCCAGAGCGCTGGTTTGTGCTGCTGGGTCTTAGCCGTGGCAGCGCCTGGGCCTAGCGGCGAGAGGCGAGGGCTTCCCTGGCTGGTGGCAGCTGCTTGCTTCCAGCTGCAGCTGGCGGAAAAACAAGAGGAAGAGCTGTTTGGGCTGAGTTCACTGAACAGACTGTTTCCTTCTCCTTTGGGGAAGAAGGAGCAAGCCAGGGCTGACAGTTGGACCATGCTGTATAAGGACTGTGTATTTATAAGTTGAGCAGTACTAAAAAAGGTACGCAGCAACATTAAGTCTATTCTGAAACATGAGATATTATTCCATTGCTTTCTATAACTTTTTTGTGTGTGAGGGTCACAAAATAAAATGTGCTCCTTTAATACCTTACACTAGCTGAATAAAGAGAACATAAAAATCATAATTTCTGCAAAATCATAATTCAGCTGAAAAAATAATGCACTGGTCCAGCTAGAGTTAACTCTCCTGGCTCAGGTGATCTGCTTTAGGAGATTAGTTGTGGCTAGAATTAACATGCCCCATGGGGGGCTAGCACATCAGGTTTTGCTAGTTAAGACTTATTCTGTCAATTCTTTTCTGGTGTCTCAGGATTCACAGACTCTAAGCAAAACTTTGAAATTTCAGGATCTGTGAAAGGTCTAAATCAGTAAAAGACGACTATTCGGCAATTCCTGGCACATGGAAATGTCATAGACTAACTGTCCCATTTTTCAGGTGCAGAAGATATGATTAGGACAAAAATTATTCTGTAAAAAGCATGTGAGATACTATTTTATTAAAGAGAATTTATGCTAGCTTGCAGTAGCATAGAACTGCAGGTTTCATAGGTCTTTTAAGAATAGGAAAAAAAAGGTTCTAGTAGTTTAAGATAGTCACTCAATACTGTATAAGCATTTTTTAAAAAGCAATGCTATTAACTTTCTCTGTTGTAAGTGAAATAACTATGGAAACCTGGCAGGGTTTCATTAGAGTTGGTGAAGTGTCACAGCTCTTTCTAAGCTACAAAACACATGAAGCTGCTAGAGACTCACTGCCTATGAAGAAAACTAGAGTGAGTCCTCCCTGCTGCCCCATAGAGCAGGTGTTCCCCATCTGGCCTTGATGAGGTGGGCGGGTGGGGTGGCACCTGAGACTAGAAAAGAGGAGAAGAAAGACATGCTAGTGTTTGTAGGGCTTCCTGAGTGTTATCTGAGGCTCATTAACTGTTTTGGAGGAACAGTGAGAACTAGAGGATTCGTTTGCTGGCTCTTCCTTGGTGGGATGATGAGAAAGGTGGTGAGGCAGAAGATTCAGTCTGAATGTTGCCTATGTGTTGACATAGAAAAGGGTAAGTGGTAGCTTACTTACTAATCTTTCTAGGAGGCAGAGAAAATAAAGAAACCATTACACAGAAGTTCCTAGGTAAGGCCTCTCAATATATTATTGAGAAAAGCTCTAAAAGAAAGGGTTAGAAAGTATGATTAAAAGGGCAGGATTGCATCCTGAAGATACTGGTATGAGTGTGTTTGTGTTCCTGTGGTATACTTAAGAATAGTCTCATACTTGACCCTGGAAATGGGGTAGGTACCCTGTGAATGTTCCTGCCTCTTTAGAGGCTGAGAGGAATATGGGGGATGGGCAAAGAGTACCTGAATAACAAAATACTATGTCACTCTCCTTTAGACAAATTGAGAGGGAAAACCTGACTCTGTAAAGAGAAGTCAGGGAGGTGTTACTGAGTGTGCAGCTACCTGAAAAAGAAGCTGTAGTTTATCTGTAATAAAGCAGGTGTGACCTACTGGGTCCTGCTGAGGAGTCCTTTATGGAAATAAAGGAGCAAGGAGGCCAGAGTGGATGTTTATAAAGGGGTTGCTGGATAAAGTTTTAATGGTTTCCTGCTTGAGATGAGCTCACTGCTTAATGCCAGTCTGCTCTAGTGGAGTTGTAAGGCTGTGCTGAAAAAAGGGAATATGTAAAGGCTGAAGAAACGCCTTTTTTGTGTTGTAGGCGTTGTGAAGTAGTTACTCTTGGTAAAAAGTCACCCAACTGCATATGTGATACTTTTGTCTTGTGTCAGTGCTTGAGGTATTACTTTGACTTGCACATTTCTGCATAGACTCATGTCTAATTCAGTCTGAGAAACGTCTGGTCTTTTTTCTTATGACAACTGAAGCCTTAATACTGTAGTTGCATTTAAATGGTCTATCCTGTGGTGATGCTTTCTGCTAATGTACATAATACTCTCCCCTAATGACTGCAGTCTCTGTAAGCTGTGGAGTTTTGAGCACTCTTCTTCTATACTCCGTCCTGCTTCATGCTTTTGTTTGCTGATAGTTTGGTGAGGAGTCCTTGGATGTCACGAATCCTCCCTGTGGTTAAGTGAATCTGGCTCTGTGGTATGCATCACCTTTTTGCACTCTTTACATACAGCAGAAGAGAAACTGAATCCTTCAGGAGAAGTCTAGTGTGAAGGCAGGGGAGAGGGAGGGTCTTGGTTTTTAAAGCAGTCAGTGAACATTGAATTGTGCTGACCAGTTAACTGTCCCCACCTGACTGCAGGAATGAACTATGAACACTGTGTGCTTCTATCTGGTATGGGTGGGTGTACTTTTTTGGTTTTTTTTATGCTAATTCAGCAAGCTTTATTTTACCCTGTCTTCAAGTTGTTTTCCTCTTAGGAGCCCCTCTCTAGTGTTGGTGTCATCCTTGTGTTCTGTGGCTTTGTGCCCACCTTACACCTGACTGTTGCCCAAGTGAATGCTTGGGTGTTGGGCGAGTGAAGGGAACTAATGACTTAAATTTTACAACAGGGAATTGCAGCAGCTTCTCGATGAGCAGCCTCTTTCTTTTGTGGAAAATTCTGTGAGGTAACTGTGAGCTTGGATGAGACAGTTTAATGTGATCAAAATCTGTGCAGATAAATCTGTTTAAACTCCTTCCTGGAGGAAGGGGAAGTTGGAGACTGGCAAAGCATAAAAGTTATCTGTGCAAATGTAAAGGAGACACTAGCCTATGTGGTAGGAATTGTGAACTTCAGGAGTTGCAAGCAAAACCACAGCAACTGAACCCATAGTTACTTATTCTGGCTGTGAATACCTATCCCTTTTCCACATCTCTTCTATATCTGCATGATGGCTGTGTGTGACCTGCAGGTGACTGGATTGAGAAATACTTGGCTTTCCCTTGCTGTTAATACCTTTCATGTGTTTATTGTGTTACACCAATGACTTACAAAACATCTCCCCACAATAATGTGAGAAGTGCACTAAAATTGTTCAGGTACCACCTGAATGTTCACTTCCACCAAATGTTCTGGAAGTACTTGGGTGGAAGACAAAATAATCCATTTCCCAATGAGAGACAGAGATCTTACTGTGTAGATGTTACCATCTCTGTGAGAGTTAGATTATGCTAAAGCAAACTTGCATTAAATTGTGTTTTGTGAAGTCTACCAATAATGCAAGCATTAATGTAAACCTCTGTGCAACTTCTGCAAAACTAGAAATCACTGAAATGCTACTTAAGGAAATTTATTGTGGTGTAAATAATGAGCATCCCTTATAGAATAAGGGATGAACCATATTCAGTACATCAGGGGATGTGGTGGTCATGGACTAATTTGATACCAAGGGATCTAATTGGGATGCAGATTGATATCAATGCTAAAGAACTCTATCTGCATTTCTGGAGAAATGGTATGCTTTTGGAAGGTAGTCAATACAAAAAAATAATACTACATTCTGATGTCTCTTCTCCAAATATTTTTTTTCCCCCATGAAACCTTATTTGTATGATTTTAAAACTCAAAACAAAGCAGTAAATTTTATGCCTGTCTAAAGACACCTGCCTTAAAAGTTTACCTCTTTGGTCAAGATGTACAACTGTGTGTAGCTATCTCATATAGTTTTACTTACTAAAGTAGGTAAAGTGAAAGCACTCTGCATTGTATCTTGCTGTAGCCTGTCCTGCAAGTTATTGCACTTCTGAGATGTATAACTGTATAGGAACACTATGTGGTCTAGACTTCTTCCTAAATAGTGTCTGTGCAAGGGGAAGAATGTTGGACTTGATTTTTGTTTAATTGCTTTTTCAGGAAGGATTTAGTCATTCCATGCATGTGTGCTGTGCATTTCCACTTCTGCTCTTCTTTTACTGCAAGGTATTCCAAGGGAATCAATGGCTTTGGAGTGCTCTTAATGAAATGAGGATTAATTGGAAAAAAAAAATAGTTTGAAGAATCAACTTTAATTAGGAAGGCTCCTGAGATCTAAAATGGCCTCTGCAGTTATTTACAACATGGAAGAGAAATGAGCTTGATATAAAAAAATCTACTGCTGTAATTGCTTCGTAAATATTTGATATATTTGTCTTGTTCCATGTCCCAATGGAGGGGAAACAGACTGAACTGGCTCTGGTTGGAGAAGTAGCCTTTCTGTGCAAGTGTGTGCTTGTCTCTTCCTACCCATGAAGTGAGCTCTGACTGCTCAAGGGAGTAAGGCTGAATTACCAGATTCTTCTGGTGTGTCTGGAGCTGGGCCTGCCTGGGTCAGGTAGGACCATAATGTCTGAGGATGTGCCTTTTTCTAAGACACTCAAGACACTCTTGCTTTATTTTATCATCCTTTTTATCATCTCAATTTAGTTTTTAATTTTTTTCTTAGGAAAAGCTGTTCAAGCTCTGAAGGGAAAAGATTTGCAGATATCATAGGTCAAAGGCAGTGTGTATACGGGATGCTGTAATTTAAAGCCTGATACAGAAATAGCTGGTGTTTTGTACCTTTCCTAGGTAAAAGTACAGACTTGGCTACCTAGGTGGGTGCCCTCAGACTGAGGAGAGAAAAAGGGGTGGTAGCATGTGACCTGTGCTAATGAGTGGAAAAAAATTTTTTTCTTATACTTTTATGTGTAGAGATTTACTAACTTATGTAGAAACCTTACTTTGACCAACCCCATACTTCCTTCTGACCTTCTTACTTTATGCCACTTACATGGCTGAAATAGTTGCATCCTTTCTGATCCCTTACAGAATCCTTAAAGGTTTCTACTGGATTTGTCAACAGAAGTGGCTAAGCCTGAAGAAGATATACTCTGGACCAAATGTAGCAAACTGACCCTGCTGTCGTTGATGGAGGTGCTCCTCTTTGTTCTCCTGAGAACTGGTGTGCTGTGCCCTGTAGCTGCAGCAGTAGAAAGTAGTTGGCACCGCAGACTAGTGTCAGCTTCCGATATATGCACTTTGTCCTGTCCAGCCATGCTCTGACACTCTTCTTGTTAGTGCCACATACAAGGTATCTTTTTGTCAGCAGTGGATAGGAGAAAAAGGTGAGTTGCTCATATTTCCTCATTTGGTACCCTCTGTCTCCTCTCTTCAGCTGAAGTAGAGATGCTGTGTGCAAAGTCAGGTTTTGAGAGAGGAGTTGTGCTTTGTTCTGACACACCTTTTCCCCCTGCTGCTTCACAGTCTAGGATTCCTGAACACTGCTGAAAGGTGAAGCCTGCCAAGGACAGGTCCTGCCCTGCCTTCCTGGTTTCTGAAAGACCAGCCTGGCGGTGGTGCGGGGCAGTCGCTGCTTCCTCTTTCTCCTGCCTCATGAGAAACCCCCCTCAAGACCAATTTGCCAATAGCAATATTGCAGCTTATCAGTATGCTCCCACATGAGAAGCAATGGTATTGCCTGGTGCTGTTGTGTAAGAGTGTTCTGGGAATGCCTGGCCTGTTACGGGGGTGTCTTCAAACTTCTGATAGTGCCAGAGGGAGACCAGTTTATGCATCTGGTCATGTGCTCTTGGACACATGCTTAACTTGGCAAAAACCTCGTACCGATGGCTGGCTGAAAGGAACCCTTGTAAAGTCTTTCTGTTGGTAGTTGTTTACTGTCTGGCTTTGGTGTTGTGTAGTTGAAATAGGCATCTAAGAGCACAGAAATGAATTATCAGCAAGTACTATTTTTTGTAGTGACTCTTGTGTCAAGCTGTAGTTGTAAGGTACCAGTCTGACTTGTAGTTAATTTCTGTAATCCAGTCTTCTGAGTAATCTGATATGGAATCAGTTTGTGTGGTTCTTCCTAAATTGACAAGGCTGAATACTACTGAAGCCTCCCATACCTACATACCATGTTATTCTTAAAACACCTCACTTAGTACTGTTAGCTGATAATTATAGGTTATATCTGTGATGCTGCTGATGCAGTCAACATGCTAGACTTGAACAGACAGGATACGTCATCTTTGTGGGATGTTTGAGGAAGTTGGAAAACAGCAGTTGCAAACAGTAGTGTCCCCCCCTACCCCAGTATAAGTACTCTAATGACCATTGACTGGTATGCAGTAGGAGTAGGAGTGGCTCATCCTAAAACTACAGAAAAAAACAGTTTATCTAGAATACTATGTGAAAAATGTATTTACATTTTGGGGGACTACTCTTGAGACTGCAGGTATGTGATAGAATGCTTTTTTTGGAACATCTGCAGAGACTGAAACTTTTGCTAACTTTTTTCCAAAGATATCTGATATAGGAAAAGCTCTATAATCTCAGAAACTGATGTGTTATGGAGGCTGCATTGTGCTGGTGGTGAAATGATAAAGTTTTATCAGCTTTAAGGATTTTGCCAAATGCCTAAAGCAAAGTTATTTCAAAGTATTCCTGGGGTTTTTTATGAAGAAAATTGAAATAGGTCACAGTGACCTTGACCTTTGAAGAAAACTCAAACTTGATTTTTCAGAAGAGCCTTAAGGCTTTTTTTCCAGCACATCAAACTTGACCTTTTATCATTGTCTATCTTGTTTTAAACACAAAGCTTCACATACCTACATATTCATGTCAAACAAATGCTTCCTATGTCAGTGAGTGAGTCAGGTATTCAGAACGGAATAGCAAACACTTTGATAGCTGGAATGCATTTCGCACAAGATGCAATCACTTAATACAGACTAAAATCTCATTTTAGCATAATGCCTGTTGGGGATCATATAAATGATGACTAATGTGCATGTTGGAATAAGTTTTAAAAATAGCATCAGGAGTAAAATAAGCAGTTTTAACTTTAAATCTTGCTATTGCCTAAGCCATGAAAGATCGCTTTATTTCTCTATAAGGCTGCTACTACAGGGCCAGATGGTAGCCTATGGAATATAAGACTTCTGAGGGAAAAAATGGGTTCTCATCACAAGCAGTTAGTCATGAACATTTAAGACCCATATCAGTCTTGATTATATGTGTGCAAATAAAACCAGAGTAACCATAGTGTTGATAGGTATACTTGTGCTGGCTCTTTACTAGTTTGTTAAACAGTGAATAACTAAGGGTGAAGCTACTTGATTTTTCCAAGAGAAGATTGCCTGCTAGCTGGAGTAAAGCTGGGCAGGTGTGCTTGTGCTTTTTGCAGTTAAAATCTTGGCTTAGTGCAGCTGGTGTTGTCTCAAGTTCAGAGGTGGAAATTTACCAACTTCTGAATAATTTTGCACTTTTTCTTATTAGAATTGTAACTAGACTAAAGACGGCACTTCTGGGTGGTTGAGTGCATTCTTGTTGCATATTTAAGCACTTTCTTCTTCAAACCAGAGGTTAACATGTTACATACAATGAGCTCAAATGACAAGAAACTTCAGTTTATATTCAAGACCTACTTTGATTTTTTGCACTGAACCATTAAACAAGTTTGCAAGCAAGTAACCTGTGCTTTAGGTGGTCTTTACCCTTAGGTGTTTTGTGCTTCCATGGAAGTCATGTGCACCATTTTTTAACTTTCACTAACATTCAAATGTAAATGCTGTGGTGTGCATTGCTTTGAGAGAGCCATACAGAGTTTGTTTTGCTTATCTAAACTGGAGCTGAGGTAGAATCTCAGCGAATCCACTTTGACCTTGCGTGGGTCATGTTGTAAAGCACCTCAACTGAACTAGCTAACTAACACAGCAATGTGGATATATCTAGTCAGCACACAAGGTGAAGAGACCCATAGCTGCCCAGTTCTGTCACCCGTGTAATTTAGTCAAGCCAGCTTGTGTATGTGGTGTATAAACAGCATAGTAAGTTTTAACACAACTGCACACAAGAGATGTTAATCCTCTTTTATTGGTAGTAAAGCTTATATGAAACACTTACTTAAAGCTTTAGAATTTCAGTTCCTCTTCTTGGAAAGCAATCAAAATTTTCTTCAGGTATGTTATAATTAAAATGGTGAGGAGTACTTAGTTTTATATACAATGAAATGTGTGTTTTGACTTGCACAGCAAACACCAGTTGGACAAATGTAAGCATAGTCAAAAGTTACTTTTAAATTAATAGTACATCCCAATAGAATTGGTGAAATGAGATGTAGCTTGGGATTGAATCAAAAACCTGTTTGAAAGCTAGCAACTAAATTTTTAATATGATTATGAGCAGAAGAGGCATCTGTTGGCAGACTAGCCTTTTGTCCTTGCCAATGTACCTCTGAAGCTACAGTAGAACTTTCATAATATTTTTGTCTTACAATAAAAAATCTTGTGTAAATTTAACAGAAAACATGCTTTTTTCCATTGGGGCTTTTTTGTTACAGTAACATTTGAATAACCTGTAAGTTTAATCCTCAAGTTGGATGAGGCAACACTGGAATTTTGTATTCAAAATGGCTTCCAATTCACTTAATCTTTTTCTGATCCTTTCTGCAGTTATTAAATGGATATAGGAAATAACTTTCAAAACATTGATACTCTTGTTCTAGCCAATAGAGATTTTTGAGGCTAAACTTCTGTACCTACAGTACCTACTTAAATGCCTGTTTTGAAGGCTGATTGAAAAGTGCTGAGGTTGTTTATCTGCTTTTCTGTGTAATAAACCCTTATGTTGAAATCTCTAAATACCATTAGACTCCTTGGAAAAATGCTGCTTTGCTTGTGTCTGCTGCTTTTTATTTGAAATAGTAAGGCTGAAAACTGGAGTGAAGGAAAAAGGGTAGAGATATGTGTCAGACTTTTAAGAAAAAATTGTCTTTAATACTGACTGCCCTGCTTACCTTGACATAGTGTTGTCAATGATAGTGGGAAAGATTCACTAAACATGTTGGAAGGGTATGGGAATGAGTTTATACTCCCGATCTTTCTTCACTTGCAAGGAGTATAGCCCTTATGCCTATTTCTATCTCCTTAAAAGTGTAGTACTCCTTGAATGTGTATTCTTCCTTCCTTTTTTGGCTATAACTTAGATGTAAATTCTACAAATTCACTGCATGTGTACAAAGCTGTGGTGGAAGAATGTCTTCTCTTAAGCATTTCAAATAAAACTAAAGATAATTCTTACTACTAGCCTGTGAAGGATGAGGATGTTATACATATTTATGCTGGTTTCATCTATTAAACTGGATCAAGACAATCATTTCTCACAGAATTTGTTGACAAAACTGTAATGTAAGATGGTATCTTTCACAGACCAGATTATCTGTGGTTGTGACTTCTCAAACCGAAATGCGAAGAGAGCTGGATTTAAACCCTGCATTTCTACCTTTTCTTGCCATACAAAAGAAAAGAATCAATTCTATAGTACTAACATATAAGGAATGTACAACTAGGTGTTATGATCCTGGTTCTTTGCTTGCACCTGGTAGTCATTTATTTATAAGTTAAGTGAGCTTTTGTCACTGTCACCTTGATTTGACAGTGCTGGCTTGCAGTCCATCCGCATAGATACAAGCAGCATGTGTATTGGCATAAAATGATTTGAGCAAGGGGTAAGGAGCTTATCAGAATTTTTATCGTGACAGTTCAGGAGTTCTCTAAGCAAAACTGTCAGCCTACTCCCCACAACTATTGCCAAATTCCCCCTTTTTAATGGCTCAGATCTCCCTTCACTGTAAGTTTCCTGCTGTTGTGTATTTATTTAACTCTGCTTCTATAGTATCTAACATGGTGGGATCCTGATCCATGGCTATGTTTTTTTAATAATAATAATGTGGCAACCTATAGCTGCTTTTGAGTGAAGCATTGGCTCTCTTGCTCATGCTGTATCTGTAGTATTGTGCAATATTATTCTGTGAAAATAGCTTATTCCTAATTTGGCTGTGATTAGCTCATTCTAGGAGCAGTTAGCTCTTGTTGCTTTATTAGTTAGTATAACTGCAACTTCTATTCTTACTTATGTACATGGCTAGTTCTTGAAGTCTTGTAGCCATTGGACACACTGCATTCCTGGAAGATTGTGGCAAGCTAGAAGTCCGTACAAGTGTGAGAGTCTTGTATGGAAAAGCAACAGAATTTTCAAAGGTGCTTCAAGATGATCCAGCTTTCTAGCACTTGCTTTGTGTAAATTTTTTTTTCTTTTTTAAATCAAGTTAATTCAAAGACAGCAGACTTGGAAGTCTTTTTTTTTTTTTTTTTTTTTTTTTTTTTTTTTTTTTTTTTTTTTTTTTTTTTTTAAAAAAAAAGATTGGAGTATTCAGTAGGCCAATGGGAGTGTGCTGTAAAAGCCCTGGAGGAAATGACAATAAAAGACCAATAATAAAAATGATTGAGCAAATATTGGTCACTATGTCCTGGACCACTGTGGCATTCCTGAGGTCTTAAAATTGAGTTTTTACAGCAATGTGATTGGTGCCTATGAGCAGTTTGAGTTTAGGAGGCCCACAGGTAGTGCAGAAAATATAAATAGCAACATTTGCATTTGAGGGACTGTTTTTGTGTGTCTGATCAATATCAAAAGTGATGTTGTGATGGAAACTTCTCATTTGTATCAAGCCAACAAAACAAGGTCTTGTTTTTCAGTGTGTAAGCAAAGTCTCTGAGTGGGGGGGAGTGGTGTGTGTGTGTGTATGTGGGAGTGTGTAGTTTTTTTCCTCTCTCCTTCCTTCCCCCTAATGATACAACGTCTAGGTTGTCCCAGGGGTTAGTTGCAAACATTGCTCGACAGGGATGGGAGTGAAGGTATGAACCTTAGCAGTGTGAAAGTCAAGTCAGAGGTAAATGGATTAACAGATTTTTTTTTTTTAGAGGCAATAAAAATTGAATTACCCAAAAGGAGTAGGGTTGCCAGTTCCTATAAGTCTTCTTACTGTAGAAAATGTCACTGCTGTGCTTGAGTCAGGAATGTGAATTGCTGATATGATTCGGCTCTACCTAGGAAGGGGTATTATTGTCGAAGGAGGCTCAAGCAGGAGGAATTTTGTCTGTTTTCAGTCGTCTTTCAGATATGCTGTGTTAAGTTTTGCTCATAAATGCCTGAGGGGGGAGTGTGATGCAATTGCTCCTTTTCTGGACTTTGACAAACCCAAGTTTTGAGCCCATCACTCTTATGTTGGTTTAGAAACAAAAAACATTATGCAGAAGCTTTCCTTTCTGCTATGTGCTTATGTTCTGCTGTCAGTGATTCCCACCATGACATGACTGGATCTGGGGTGGGGAGAGATGGAAGGGCTGTGCTGTAGCAAAAGACTGTATTGAAATTCTTGTCTAGTAACTTTCTCACTCCTTTAGAGCAGCGCTCTCTTTCAGAGGTCTAAAGAACCCCTGGAAGCCTCTGAAAGCTATAACTTCACTTTGCCTGCTCTCGAACCAAGAGCTGCTGGCCAGCTGTAGCTCCCAGCTGGTGTGTGTACAGCTGTGACTCCTCAGTGCTGAGGCAGAGAAGGTGCTAACCACAGTCCCTGCTGCCTCTTCTCCTTTTACCTGCCTCTTGCCTGTAGGCTTGTTAAAACTGTACCCGCAAGTGAAAGGAGCCAGGGTTATTGCTATAAGCCTGGGAGGAAAGGTAACAATAAACCTGTTTTCTCATGTTGAACTGCAATATAAGGTTCACTTTTTGGACCCTGGAGCTATCTTCTCTTGCTTATGAGCCTCTTTATATATGTCTGTAAGCTTTTTTTATCTGTTGAATGAATTTTTTTAATGTAACTTCATGTTTTGATGTTGTCTTTTCTTGATTTAATGTGTTTAAAGTGGACAGATATATCCACAAAGGTTGCAAAAATCTATTTGGGACTTTAGGAATAAAACATGTTTTGATAGACTATTGGAAACCAAGCAGGCTAGTGGCTGCCTTAAATTCCTTACCACAGCTCTGCTCTATCCTGAGGGTAAAGAAATTTTGAAATAAGTTAGAGATGCCTTTGACTTAACTGAAATATCAAACAAGGCATCAGTGGAATATTCTAAAATATTTGAATGGAAACTGCATGTTGACTGCATTGCAGTAGACTTGCTGTGAGGTGACAAATGCTGACTGTAGTGAAGTTAATATCAGAACAAATATCGCAGGCTACTCAAACTGCAGATAAAAGAACATGAGTACAGATGTTAACTGGAGACACCCACATCTGAGGATCTAGTTGGGATCTGAGCCTTCAAAGTGTGACTAGATTACTACTCTAGACAGCATGATATATTTCAAAAGCTGCATCTTAGATGCTAAAGAGAAAACTGTTCTTAGTCTGTTTTGTCTTGGTATGCATTACATGGGACCACATTTTTAAAGCAATCACATCATGTATTGTAAATATAATATATTGCCACCTCTGGCTTTTTCTCATCACAGATCTTCAAGTTGTTCTACGTCATGTGTATAGCGATATATATGTACATATCTAGAGGCAATTTTAAAACCTGAATTCACTTTGTTTTTCTCTGACTGCTCATTGGGCCTTTTCTAATAGTTAACTCTAATGCCTTTAAAGATATTATTCATTCTTAATACCTTTTTTTCTAGTGAGATCAGAATTAGGCTCCAAGATTTCTGTATTTTCTGCACTGATAACTTTTCAAAGAGATTAATGCAAACATGAACTTGCTAAAACTTGGCAATTTTGAAATTTAACTGTTGGTTACTTCTCTCCTGATACTGAGAAAGTAACATGCATTTCCTCTTACAAATCCTTTTTCAAACACAGAAGGAACTGTGGAAAAGATCACAAACTTATTGGAGAGGCTGCGTATGGCTGTGGGATGAATTTTAGTGTTTTTATCTCCAGAGATGCTCTATAGTCTTGAAACACCTGCTGTAGGTGCTCAGGTTCTCTTAGCACTAATTGAACTAGAAAACTGTCTCTTAGAAGAAATATAGTGAGCAACTTGTACTAATGAACTGATATTTAATCCTAGAAATAACTTAATCCACAGTTTCAAGTTCACTTGAACTAACAGCACGTGATTCACACATTTCCTGTTCTTTGTAGAATTTTATCCTTTCAGTAGATTAAAAAAAGTACATACACTGGATTTTCAACCTTTCTCTTGTTAATCACTCTTCTTAATTTGCCACTGTCCCCAAAGAGTAGATTTACTCAAACTGATTTATTTGAAAGCAAAAAATACAGAATAAATTGTTTGCAATGTCTGTACTGCAAAACAAGGAGACATCTCCAGCAAAATAGATGCTGTAGTAATGCAGGAAAGAAACAAAGCCTTTACTACTAGGAAAGGTGGTGTTTTGCTGCATGAATGCACTCATGGTTACTGATGACATTTGCTACTTTCCTGCCTGTCACAGTAATTCAAAATCAGCCAGTGAGTAATGGTCCTGTATTTATTGTCAGCCCTACTTAGATTGCTAAACAACAAATTGCCTGAAACTTAGGGAAATGGCTAAAACTGATACCACCTATGATTTCAGTTCAAATATAAATATATAATAAGTCTTAACTGAGGATATCCAAGTTAACTGTAACTTCAACAGTCAAGCTTCAAATTTGTTTCCAGTTACAATGATGGTGGGAACTTTTTTTGAGTTTACTCAAAAAAAGAGTTTACTTTTTTAAGTAAATACCTGTTATTTTAGATTTGTCCTGTATTTCATTGCCTTTTACTATTTGTGCTAGCTAATTTTGGGAGTGGGGTTGTTTGGTTTTAATCTGAAAATTTGTAAATGCTCTGGGACTTGTTTATTTGCTAAGTACTCTTGCAACTGTTATTAAAGGTGAAGGCCCTCTGTTAGAAAGAGACCAAGGTAATAGTTAAGATATTTGCATAACTAACCTTGAATGCTGGAATTGATACCAGCCTGGTCTGCAGTGGCATTTTCTGAATGCTGAAATGCTTCTTTCCAGGATTGCATGCTGAGGCTGGAAGTCTCCTGGTATTCTTTATATAATCTGAGATATCTAAACTCATGCAAATGGAAAGACCTCAAGGAAAAACTAAAACTATAAATGCCACTCTGACCTCTTTAAGCAGTTCTTGGACTTACATACTCTTGATTCCAGGACAGCAGGCTTCCTTGTAAGAGAAAATGGGTACACAAGTGATCCTGCAGTATCATGCTCATTCCTTAAGTGTCTCATGTCACTCTTTGTTCTGTTAATAAGGTTTGAGTCCCTGAAAACCCTTCCTGTTGCTGCTGGCTGCAAGGACAACCTAGCTTTGGAAAAAATGCTTGTGGGGAAAAAAGGCTTTGAAGTTTCTGGAAGTTATAGTTACATCCTCTCCCACTGATCCCTTCTAGGACTTTTTGGAATGCTTCATATATATTGGCACAGATGGTGCTCTCCACATTGTGAAGCTACTGTTTAGCAACACAAACTGATCTGACAAAGAAAAGGGGGACTAGATTCTGAGGTGACTGACTTCTTTCACATATGATGCCCTTCATGAATCATAGGATTGACCTAAAGACTTTGGAACTGAATAAGTCCTGATTTAGTAGGGTTGAACTTTAAATGTAGGCCAATTAAAGCTTAATTTACAGAGATCCTAGAGCCTTACATGATTTGAGATCCAGCTGGTACTTCACTGCAATTTTTGAGGGTCACAATTTCATCACATTGAGAAACTGAGTGCCTGTATGTTTCAAAATTGTGTTTTGGAAATGAATGAGTCCCACAGCATGCTGCACTAATTATGGAGGCTAGTGCTCAGAGCTGAGGTCTGAGAGGAATTCATGACCTCTGGATAAAGAATTCTTGTAGGTGGGGGGTTGGAAAGCTCTTTTCAAGCTCTCTGCCACTCTTGGTGGCATCTGAAAGCCAGCTGCACATAAGAATGTTAGGCAGGCTTCCCCCAGCCAGAGAGCAAACATTTGACTGATTCCCCTAAGAGATGTACATTATCTCCAGTGCTCTTGAAACTACTGAAAGTTGCACCATAAATAATGTGGTGAACAAAGCTTCAGAGCTTGATGATTACTGCCAGGAGAAAACACTCAGTTGCAATAGTCAAAGACAATCTTGGGGGGCTGTGCACACCCAGGATGTTCAGAAACCAAGGTGTTTGTTTTTTTTGGGGGGGTGGGGTGGGGAACACTTGTGCTATTGACTTTGCCTGGACAGGAATTAAAAGCCACAGTAAGTCCTTTTGATACAGTAACCTTTCACTTAAAATAAATGGAACAAGCATTGCAATTTTTTTCTTGTGAATTTATAGAGTCATGGAAGTGTTAGCTAGACCTCTGGAGATCATCTAGTCCAATCTCTTACTCAAAGCAGGACTATTGCCAATGCTAGGTCAGGTCAGCTGCTGCTTTGTTTAGTCAAATCTTGACCATGTTCTGGGCTGGAAGATCTATGATTTTCCTGGACAACATGTTCCAGTGCTGCTCTACTGTCACCCAAAAGCTTTATCTAATGTCTGGCTTGAACCTCCCAAACTGGGAATTGATCCAGGTTACAAAAGTGACTTACAGTAGTTAGCCCTGTTTAGGGATTGCTTGGTGTGTGGTATAACATTTGCCCTTCCTTGAAATTACAATAATTAAAAGATAAAAGAAGTGAGTGGTGTCACAGATGGACTGAGCAATCCCTCCCTCAAATACTATAGTTTAATATACTCCTCAAGTTTCCTTTGTATTCATGGAATGCTGCCTATGTACTTTAAGGCTCCTGGAATTTAGCCACTGTTCTGCTTTTGAATGGTTCATCTCTTAGGACCTTATAGTATTTCTACTATTTAATGACTGCAAAAGATTACTAGTGGCCATCCTATAACCTTCATACTTACTATATAATGTGTAAAAAATAGACCTTGCTAATTAGCCTGGAAATTGCTAAGAATGGAGATGATAGCCATGCTAAGCATTTGGGATATTCCTAAAAAGAGCTGGGTTATAGTCTAAACACAGTTTAAGAAACTCATGTAGGTTTAAGTGAAGTTATACAGTGGATGAAGCTGCTGTTCTGCATCTTACATGCCTTTATAGTGTGTTATCTTCTCTCCAGATGCTAATAGACTGTATCTGAGAGTAGATCTACTGAACATGATGCAATGCTTCACTAGAGCTTTGAATGAGGATACTTGGAAAATCAAACAGTATAGATGCATCAGAGCAACATAACATTTGGGATAAACAACTCTGAGAAGCAGAAGGTACTCAGGTAGGTTTCTGTGTTAATTTTGGTTCCTTGTACTGTAGATATGGCCTAAACTTTTTTCTCCTGAGTAATGTTTAAAAGATATTTCTCTTCCTTATCAACACTCTTCTAGCAGCTTCCCTGACTCTTTCATTGGAAATCTGATTCAACAAAAGAGTGCTCACATGTGAGGCTGGTGTTGAGGCCAGAGGATTACTAACTCTCTTAGGAGCTTCTTGGGTGCTACTTCCTTGCGGGGAGGGAGGGATAGGGACAAAGCAAATATGACCACAGTGTGATGTTGTATCCCCCTCAGCTGTGAATCAACAGGGCACAAAAGCCTGAATTTTTCAGAGCAATGTGCTGTTCTGGCCCTTTTTCAAAAATGGCAGTGTTGAAAATATGTGCCAGGGATGCTGCTCTCACTTGATGAGCAAATCCTCATTTTCTTTTATCTATAAGTGATATACGTGGGAGGAAAGAACTTACGAGATGCAATGATGAATATCTGTTTTTTGCTAGCAGTGAATATAGTAAATAAATGGATCAATTCTGCGTAGAAGTGTGGCTTAAGATCATCTTTCTACCCCACCCCCCAGACACTGGGTATGCATTTAAAATACTCTTTCACAATTTGACAAGGATTAGTTTGCTGGAGATAAGCTTATTACCTTCAAGATGATATCACTTTTTTCATTAAGAATGTTCTAGAAATGGTGTTGGTAGCAATGTGAGAATAAAAAATGGACATTTCTGATGTGGCTGCGAATACATTCTTGTAATGAGATTTAATTTTTAACATGTAAATGGATTCCTTAGAACATCTATATTAATAGATAGCTCAAGTTAAGTCAGCAGAGCTTTAGTTATATTTCATGTAAAGCTCCCTGCTACTACAGTGCAGACTGAGAAGTCAAATATTAGGTATGCTAGAGTTAAGGTGAAATACAAATCTTCTGCTCTACATGTTGTCTCTCCATGATCTTAGAAATTTGAAAACAGTAATATGCTTTTACAGTGATACAGCAGTTCAATACATTCTTCAGATCTGAGTTGATTTCACCTTTAACAGAGATAACAAAATATTTTCCTTGAGAAAGTTGCAAGCCTTCAGCTTGTCTTGTGTAGGAAAGCATCAACTCTTGGGGAAAAAAAAACCCAATCTTGGCTGTTTTTAGTAATGAAGTAGAGACTCTGTGTTTAAGGCTCTTCCTGCAACAAGTGAGCTTAGATGTTCTGGCTTATTTGGACTTACTGCTAGCGACAGAGCAAAACCAGTAGAGCTTCTGCTTTACTTGCAAGATCTGGAAGTGTTTGTTCAGGTCTTATCTTTATTCTGTGAACCTCAGACTTTGCTTTCTGATACATTTATTAACACCCTGAATGTTCCAATCCAGAGTTTGACAGTTGTTTGAAGCACTGTGAATCTGACAGTACTGGGACCACCTTTGTGCAGTGCAAAGCTGGAAGAGCGCAGTATACTGTGGGCGTAGAGCGTGCTTGCTTTGGCCACTTGTGGCTAAAGAAGCCTGAGGAGTAGAAAGCTGTGTCTTTAACACAGATACCTGGTCATGGGTGGACAAAGGCAGCCTAAAAACAAGCACTGTTGATTAGTAGGTTGTGCTTTAATCAAGTGCAATTTATTATAATATCAAATCTGTTACATTTGATTATTGAATGAAATTGCTGTCAAACAGCAGAACTGAGCTGTTTCTTAGCAATCCAGCAGCAGTCATGCTGTGAGTAGTGTCTTGTCTGGCTAGAAGTATAAAACCTTACTGAGGAAAAATCCAGAGGTGAAAATTTAATATAGAAGAGAAGCAAAATGAGAGACTTGGAAGAGGAGAGTTTGAGCCAAATAAAACTTTAATAGCCAAGGAGTCCACATCAAGTAGCTGGGTTTTTTTCCATCTTTGTATCTAACACTGATTAAAAACTTACAATATTTGAAATAATATGAATGATTTGAAGAGCATATGGCTCTGAAAGATGATGAAAATGGGAGAGGGAAGTCTTACTTGACAGAGCATTAAATAAGATATTAAAGAAAATGCTTTTCTGCAGTCTGAGATGCCAGAGTTTTTCTAGACTTAAAGCCAAAATGCACTTATTTTTCATTAGCTGCATAGATTGCTTTTTGTTTTACAGTCTGAATATAAATGTCTAGCTCTAGAGAGCTTAACATTTAGACCACACTGTTTTTCAGTATGCCAGCAAGTATTTTGGATGGGTTAAAATGCAATGTGTAGCTCTAATGCAAGACCGCTATATCTTGGCAATTTCCCTGACGAGCTCCAAATACATAGCTGTACTTGGTTGTGGCAATGTCCAAACATTGGTATGAAAGTGTCTCTGTGGTAAGTACTGAAGTGCAGATTTTACTATAATTTCAACGGGAGTAGTACTAGGTGGAATTAATTCATTCAGGTGCTCACCTGTTAAACTGGTAACCTAATGAAGCTGTTAAATTGACTTAGAGCATTTGAGCCTGGCCATGTCTGTAAAATGCTTTATGAAACCAGATCAGTGTCTGTAGTATTATGTGCTGTGAAGAGACAGATATGTTTTTCCCCTAGGATATGTTGTTAGACTTGCCTGCTTAGATAACTTTAAAAACTTCTCATCAAAACTGGACAAAAAATGTCGTCAGATGCAGGCAACTTTGAGCTCCAGCAAGTGAGGGAGCAAAGCTTCTGAATCTGAACCTGAGTACAGAATGAATTTATTAGTTCCTTCAATGGACTAAAGATGATTTGAAAATACTGAGACTTAGAATTGTTCAAAATAATGCCCTCAAGATTAGAGTTGGCAAAATAATTAAGATTATACTTTTGCTTACAGAGTAATTATTTCATAAGTTTAAAAAAAAAAAAACTCACTCACTCGAACATGAGAACTGTATTACTAAAACTTCCTGAAGAGCATGCATGAGTCAGTTGCAGTAAATTCATTTTCTATTTGGATATTTAATCCATGTAAATATTTTTGTTAGGGTTCCCAAAATTGTTTGACTGGTCCCACATATGCAAAGTGGAGCTGCTTGTCGTGATCATAAAGGGAAATTCAGAATTTTTTTGTTTTGAAATGATTTACTATCAGTGATATTAAAAACAATGGCAAAAAGCATCATGTGTAGATTTGGCTGATTACTACCATTCCTGCAGTGGCTTTGGTCACTGATTAAGTTGTCTGCTCTGGGTATTGTAATAAAATGTACCTCGCACTTCAGTCCTGTGAAATAAAGAAAACTTCCCAAGAGACAGGTTGCCTTCTGGTGGTCTTAATGGTGGCTGAAGATCGTCAAACCCTGTGTGCCTGGAGCTGCAAAATATAAATGCCTAAGTAGTGAGTCTGCTGTTTAGGCTAGATGCAACCAGAATGTAAAAGGAGAGCATGGGAGGTTGTCTGCCTTATGGTGCTTCTTGAAGCTTGCTGGAGCTGACAGGAGCCCACTTAATCTTCCCCAGTGATATGCTTTCTCCTTGTTTGGTTGCTTTGGAGAGAATATACAATGGCTAGGTCCCACCTTACTATGTTTCTGTCCTGATGATGTGGATTTACGCTACCTATTTATCCCTTCAAGCCAGAGGAAGGAGTAATTTATCTTGGATTTCTCCTAGGAGTGTCAAAAAGGACAATTATTCATATTACTTCCCCTCATCATCTGTGGGGACTTTTGGCTTATACCAGCAGCCTCTCTTAGGTGGAAGGAGTTGGGCAAGTTGAATCCTATCTACATAGGCATTATAGTATGTTGGGTTATAAGATGTTGCTGTTATATTAGCTTAGGTTTTGCTTGATAGGAGGGCCACTGGGAGGGAGAGGGAAGTTAGCAATACAGAACTTAAATAAAAACCAGATCTCCCAACTAATGTAGCTGGGAGCAGAGTTTAGGCATATACTCTCGGTCTGTGTGCATTCCGGCCCAAAGTGGCAGCATGGCTTTCTGAAAAAAGAAACTCTGAATAAAATGTAACCTACAGTGGTTCAGGAGGAAAGATGGAAAGAGGACCTGAAAGGAGTCTAAAGAAGTTGCTCTTTGAGTGTAAGACTTCAGGAGAAGTAGTTGTGTGCATGACTCTATTGTCTAAGAAGACTTTAATCCACCTTCTCTATAACAATTTTTTTGTCCAAAGAAATACTCTTTTGCTTTAGGAATTTTGCTTGCATGCTGGATATCACTTTATTTTAGGAAGCTTGTTTAGTGACTGGATGCTGTTAGCCCTTCTGGAGGGGTTAGAGATGCAAATCAAATGGAAGCAGTCTGTTTGTCAGGCTGTGGCTAGACTCAGTCAGCTGTGCCAGAGAGAAGGACAACCATGCTCAGAAAAATGAGCTGAAGTCCAAGATGTAAGGTGAACAGATTCAGACGCTGCACTTGCTTTATCCTGTTAACTTGAGCTGGCTGTTAACCCAAGTTATGCTGAGTGTGGTATTATCTGTGTGTTGGCTCTTGGTCTGGCTTTAGCTTAGAGCCATCTGGCTGCCTTAGCAATATTGTTCAGCCAAAGAAAGGGGAGAACTGGCCTTTTCTCAAGCTCTATTCCTATGGAAATCTGTAAGAAACTGGCTCAAACTGTTGGCTCTGAGCAGCTATTGTCGCAGCTTAGAAAGGTTAGAAGGGATTTAGAGGCAAAAGCGCGTGTGGAGTAACTCAGTAATGTGTTCTAGTTCTGTGTTCTAGTCTTAAATTTAATAAACTTCTGAAATAATTCTTCACAAAACTTCCAGTAAATGTTTCTGTAATCTTGCTTTTATTCCTTTTAACATTTAAGGCTTTTTCTTCATTCAAGGTTGGACAGAAGTGAAACTTACTGGGGGGGAACCAACTGCTAAATAGTACTGAGCAACTTCTCAGTGTGAGTGGATTGAGGTGATAGCATTTCAGACTTTAGCTGAATCAAACCCGGAGAACTTTGAGTCACCTGCTACTAATAGCAATTGTATTTCTTTGTGTGCTCTGTCAGTTGAATTTTTGTTCTAAGCAGGAATGAAAAGTAATGATAAAATGTTCTTCATCTTTTCCATTTTCAAAGCTTAGAAAATGATTAAATCTCTTCATGCTCTGGAACTCCTCGTGGCATTGTAATTGCATTGCTGTCCTAGTAAAGCAAACAGTTGCACAGCATTGAGGAAAAAGCAATAACAAATGTTTCTGAAAAAGGCACAGAAAAGCCATAGGGTGCTGAATCTGAGTTGTCTGACCAATGCCAGTTTAAAGATGCATCTAGAAACAGTTAAATGGTAAGACTGTGCCTGGTGACAGTACGGTTGAAAGGCAGTCTTATGTGCCTTTTAATCAAGTCATTAAACTTATGTATCTAGAAGATGACTAAAATTTGTAACCCAGAATAACAGTCTTATGAACTGGGGCTCTTCAAAGATGCAGCATTCTGTTTTATTGTCATGAGGATCTTTCCATGCTCTAGAGAACACAGTGATTCCAAACATAGCCATGATTATTCTTGTTTCTTTTGCCTTTCTAGAATAAGAATAAGAAGGGAGAGGAGTGAGGGAGGGAAAAACCCCTAGAAGCAGAGTACCTGTAAACATTGCTACTTGTTTTTTCACTTTTATCTACCTCTCTGGAGAACATCTAAGAGGTATGCTTTAGGAAGACATCTGCTTAGAGGACTGAACTGGTTAGATTTCTTGGTACCTTTTATGTGAACAGAACAATATCAGTTTAAGGACCAGTATAGCACAGATGGTTTGATTCCTTGTATAAGGGAGCAAAGTGAGCATTCGTAGAATATTTGTGTGTTTTCACAGGCTTTTTTCACAGGCTTTAGTTATGACAGCTGCTCAGAAGGCTTTTTTGAGAAAGGCAGGTCAATGAATTACCCTGAAATTCCAAATTTAAATTCACTATTTCTTTTTGTTATGTTTGGCTCATGCTGCTTTTTTGGGAGTACATAGGCTATTCTCTTCAGCAAGAGAAGTGATTAGTATTTTAAACTATAGCAGCAACATCTCATTAAAATCATTACATATCTTTGAATTTATTGGCAGTGCTTTAGCAAGTTTTGTCTTGCCAATTGTGACTCAAGCTTCATTACAGAAAGTTTTGAGCTGGGCAGCTCTTCTCTGTTCAGTTCAAGGGAACTGAGTGTTATAACTAGATTGCAGTAACAGTGCTGTAAAATTCTGAGACTAAGCCACTGATATTTTTTTAGCATCTGCATTTCTCTTAGTTGTTCTGTCTCACTGGCACCCATAAGTCAGGGTGCATGGAGTACCAGTTACTGCAATTTTGGAGTGCAGAGACTTACCTGCTTTTCCCAGTTGTGTGCTTGAGAACTTGTTTCCACTCCCACCTCTTCTGGGGATCATACTTATTCAGCTTTGCTCAACTTAGGAGAAGATTCTAGTAGAACATATTACAACTTTTCTCTACCACACCTTTTTAAAACTTGACTATGCTCTATTACATAAACTACCTCACCATTTGCATAACAAATGGTATCTGAAGTGAGTATGTAGGTGGTATATATTTAGGACCTTATCTTTGAAGGTGATCATCACTAAACTTCTGAGTAATTTCAAGCTCATGGAGAAGAAATGAATTAAAATAACCAGCATTATCTACAAGGCACTTTCAACGCTTGCAATCTGAAAGTTGTGCAGTGCTTAAATACTCTTGTTGATGGTGATCTATCTAAAAGCTTAAATGAAAGTGAACTTCTAAAGAAGAAAACCCTGTGGCTTGATTTCACAATGTGATAACGTCTTATGTGCAACAACATATAGTAGCACATAAGATGTTATAGTAGCTATATAATAGCTACTACTTAATTCTTCTAAAGAATCATGAATAAGATGCTATATGCTTTCAGAAATGCCCAGCTTAAAAAGAGGAATAAGAACTTTAAGCAAAGAACAGTTTACAGCTTAGACCGTAATCATTTGATTTCTTTATTGACCAAAATGAATCTCTGACTTATCTGGTAGTTATAGAATCATAGAATAATTTAGGTAGGAAATAAGCTGCAGAGGTCAGTTTGAACCTCATCCAAGAAGCAGGTTGGACTATACCATCTGGGGCTTGTCCAGGTGAACTTAGAGCTTCTCCACGAAAGGAGATTCCACAGCCTCTCTGGGCAACTTGTTCTAATATTTGACCACTGTCATGATGAAGTTTTTTATATCTAATCAGAATTTCCCTTGTTGCAACTTGTCTGCTGCCTTTAATCCTGTTGCTGTGCACTTCCAGAGGAATTGTAATGTCTTCTCTATACCCTCCCCATTAGGTAGTTACCATTTAACTGCATCTTAAAACCAAAGAATGCTAATCTTTAGAAAGCAGTATAACAGAGGAAAGCATATAAAGTAGAGCATGCACATTTAACACCAGATAGAACTCTAAGGCAAATAGCATTTTAGGTTCTGAATAGACACACTAAACTGATTTTACAACCAAAGATGTGTTAGTCCTGCTGCAAAGTTTGTTTATAGAAAAAAAAAAATCAAAAAAACCCACCTTTGTTTGTTAGTTTAACCTGGACTTGGTTAAATATGTGTGTGTTTGCATAAGGTAGAACAGTCTCCAAGTCTTATACATGGAAGAATGCAAAAGTATTTCTCAACCTCATTTGAATTTCATCCAAGAAGCAGGTTGGACTATACAATCTGGGGCTTGTCCAGGTGAACTTAGAGCATCTCCACAAAAGGAGATTCCACAGCCTTTCTGGGCAGCTTGTTCCAATATTTGACCACTGTCATGATGAATTTTTTTTATATCTGATCAGGATTTCCTGTAAGGGTCTGTTATGTATTTAATAATTTTTCAGCAACAGAGATTTGCACAACAGCATGTAGCAGATAAGACTGTTGCATCGTGGTAGAGTTCTAAGTAGGGATTCTGCCTTTTATAAGCTTTAAATGCTTGAAAAACATTGGCTGGAATTTTCAAGGCAGGGAAATGTAGGTTTGCTTTTTCAAAGAAAGCTGAAATGTTTTGTTGCTTCTCAGACTAAGAAATATAAAGAAGAATAGTTTGAACCATTATGAAGTGTAATGAATGTGCACTGAATTTCAGTGCTATGAACTCTATTCTGTTACTGTTCTGGTTTGCACTTTGAATAACCTCATCTCGCAGAGCAGATACCGTATGTCAAGCCAAATTTTATCGTAACTTAGACCCCTCAGGACTACTTTGGCTTCAGCTCCCTTAATCTTTCTGCTGTTTTTTATTTACTAGAATTCAGTTTCATATTACAATCATTCCTTCTATGCTCATTTCAGGTTGAATTGCTTAAATTAAATTTCTTTTATGTACAGTATTCCTCTTACAGAATTTTCTCAAGCCAAACTCACTTTAAGATTTATTTTGTTTACAAGTAGATACTTTTTTCATGTGTTGACTTCTTTGTCCCTACTATTAAAATGCATCCATTGATTTGTAACACATGTAAAGAACACCAGTTTGTTCTGTGCTATAAAACATTTTATATTGATTTTTCTGGCCGATTCCTTTAGCTACAGTCTGAAGTGAGACTCTTTTCATGGTTTTTCTGTGTGCTGTGAACAAAAAAGTCACCACAAGCAGAGATGTCCATAGGAGTTAATCTAGATCATCAGGTTTGCCTTGTGTGTATTCCTCTTTAGTTCTGGACAGTGACATCTAAAAATTTTTGTACAATATAGTGCCTTTGTGAACAGTTTTAGATTTAAAATAGGAATAAATAGTCATTTGAAATATGACTGTCCTAAGTAAAACTCTTTGAACGAGTTTGCTGTTAGCACCTGTGGTAGAACTGCAAAGCTTCTGGCTGGCACCTGGACCTCACTGTGCATTATCCCTGTCTAGGTTCTCCCTACCCTTCTCCCCATGTGCTTGAAAGGTCATGCTGATGTTAATATGAAACTTGAACTGAGACAAGATGTGATGAGTCTGGAAAGTTTGTTCTGTGCTTGGAAAACCCACAGCCCTTTATCTTGTGGGGATGGGGAACCCCACAGACAGACTTTTAGGCCTTGCAGGTCAGGGCATTTTGGGGCATGGGGAGACAAGATGAATTGGAGGAGAAGGACTGCAAATGAAAGGAAAAAAATAGCTTCTGAACCTAAAACTTTCAGGTGGAGCTATCACAGCTTGAAAAGGAAAAAGGAAGAGCAGCTCACAGGATTGGAACAGTGTTTTGTTTTTTGGTTTTTTTGGGTTTTTTTGGTCAGCTGTGACCATGAATGAATGACAATTAAGGAGTTGGTGAAACATCTGACATAAAGGTCAAACTGACATATACTATAATCAGTATATCAGTAACTGTATTGCCTTTGCCAGTTTCTGCGGTAAGATGCCTGGATTCTGAAAATAAAGATGAGAAGGGGATTAAGATCTTTGGAATATAATGTTATTGAACTGGGAAATGCTATGGAAAGAATAAGAAAGCAAATGCTGAATGCAAAATGGGTGGGGAGGAGTGGAGGACACATTCACTGAGATTGCAAGCTGTTTAGATAAAGACATTTGTGGAAATCTGTTGGTTTAGAAGATCACTACAATCTACTATACCAATATACTAGCAGGCAAGAGACTTCTGTTCCCTGTGAAGTCAGAGCACAGTCTGCCCTGTGCATGTTTGTCCAGCTCTTAATTTTTGCCTGCATAGGATGTGGTCCTCATGAATTCATATCAGCCAGAGAGTAAATCTTGCATATGCTCTTTTGACAGACTTATGCAGTATATAAGCAAATTGGCAGTGTGGAGGTAAGTATGAAATACAAGCAGGAGCTGAGAACAAAACTTTTGCAGTAGAACAATGCTTTGCACACATTTTCAAAGTGAGGTACCAGGCAATACAGAAGCTGTATTGGTGATGTTAGTGCCAGGTGCTCCTGCTACAACTGGTCAAAGGCCAATGAAAAGGCTTATGAAGGTCTGGTTTGAACTCATTTACACATCATGGGCCTGATCTGAATTGCTGAAGCTAAAGGAAGGATGCTTTTTCCCAGTAGCTTTTGAGTTGAGCCCAATACATTGCTCTAACAGATCAAAGCTGTTTGAGCTTACACTGTAGGGGTGATCCTCATATGAGAGATCCACTGTGACATCAGGCAACATTTATGTTTGTGTGATGTGAACTGTGGCAGTAGTTGTCTGCCAACTTATTATTTTCTGCTGCTTTTCCTCCTATGTCAGCAGTTAAACGATGTGACTTGTAGGCATGTGATATAGATTTCACTGTCCTTGTTGCCAAGAGCAATGTTATACAATGTCTTGGTAGAAATGTGTAATCTAACATCAGTAATGTTACCATGGTGCATTACTGTTGTTGAGTGCTGTCCTGCAGCATGTACATAGCTAATGCTACTGTATAATGCTTTAGACCATAAAGTATAATTGATTTTTATTAATTTAAATATCTCAAGCACCTATTGCTGTGGAAGCTTAGGACACTTTTATTAATGACCTCACCTCAGGATTAAATTGCCTTGACTTTAGAGGTGTTCAGTCACCTCTGACCATGGGCATGCTCTTAGGTCTGCAAGCAACAGAAGAGGATAATCAAATTATGTCTCATGTGGCTCAGGCAATGTACATAATCTTGTAGCCCATCATAAATCATCACAAATTCTAGCTCTGAAAAAAGGACACTGATAACCAGTGTTTTCACTAGTTAATGTTACTGTCTCCATTGGTTGTATGCCTGGTAGCAATATATATAAGATCTGAAAAAGGCAGAGTTAATGGTCAACTTCCCTTCAGTCTAAGGCACTGTAGCTCCATCTTCTCAACTGCCCTCCCCATTATTGCTGATGTCAAAGCACCTGGGGGGCTGCAGAACCTCCCCTGTTTGGGTAGAAGTTGTCTGGCCTTGGCCTCAGTGACTGACCTGTTTGAATGCTGTGGGCTTGAAAGAACAATGGTTTTTCTATTCAACTTTCTTGTGTAATGTGTGAGGGAGGGAGGGAGGCTGTACCATTTTGAGGCTACTGCTTTCAGTGTTATGACATGTTTACACTGAAGTACTATCCATTCCACATCAGTTAAGAGGTGGAAATAAGACCTGTGAATTGCATGCACAATGAAGATGTTAGGAGATAAATGATTTGCAACATTTCACTGTAATCTATTTTAAAAATTCAAAATGAATGTGATGTGCTGCTTAGGAAAAGTCCTTATAAATAAAGCTAAACATGCTTGATACAGGAAATCATTTTCAAATTATATGAATAATTAATATGTTAGAACTTTGACTTCAGTGGAGCTCAAGCTTGCACTTTGTTCATATTTGACACCATCTCTTTCTAAATTATCTCCATAGTATTTGTTAATTATTAGCATGAACACCTGTGAAAAAAACACCTCTAGGTTAGCTCATGCTACAGATTGCCACAGGAGTACTTGTAGTTATAAGTTAGTCTGAAGTGCTAGTTGGCATAATGTCTGTGTTTTAACTTATCTGCAAATTTTGGATCCCTATCTCAGATAATTATACAGAGAGCAGCTTCACAGCTTGCTTGTGTGGATTACCAGACAACTAAAATACATCAATAATACATTAATAATTGACCCTGGCATTATTGGCATAATAATGTACAACAGTTGCCAGTTGTTTTGTAGTCAGATCAAATGTCAAGCCACTGTATAACGCTGGAAAAATTTATGATGATAGCCTTCTGTGGAAAGGTGATTCTTAATCTAATATTTGCAACCTGAAAATATACTTGCCTGGAAAAACATGCCCTGCAAATTTGATAATTTTTGAAACATTCAAATTATTTAATGTTCTAAAGTAACTAAAAGGTTTTGACTAAAAAAATTGCAGTGCGATGAGAAAATGTGAAAGTTTGCTCTCAATTCCTCAATTTTAAGACCAAAAGGAAAGCTAAACCAACCACATGAACAACTCACCTTTGAAAATGAGGCATTTGGATGCTAAGTGTTGTTAGAAAGCCACAGCAAACAATCAGATCCCCAAGGAGTGTATCTGTGGCACTGAAGAGGAAGAATAAGTATGTCAGTAACTCTCAATTTGGATGAGAGGCAAAGACAGGTTTTGAGAAGTGTTAATAGTCAAATAATTGGGGGGGTTTTGTGTTTGTGTGTGTGGGTGTGTGGTTTTTTTTTTTTTTTTAAGCCCTTGGCAATTGAAGAGTTCACTAAATTGCAATATCTGCACTACCTAAAATATCTAAGCACTTTCAGAGGCTTTTTAAAGAAACCCTTTTTGTGAATGTTGCAATGGCTATGTAAAGGCATAACACAGGGACACCCTGGTTGCTGCTGCTTCATGTGTTTATAGATGACAAAGGCTAAATTAAACATAGTGCTTCCATACGTCTGTTGAAAATATTTCATTATGGCTTCCAGAGTGTGTGTAGTATTTAACTGCTCCACAGGGATATGGAATAACCTTCCCTAGGTGAGCCCTCCTACCTGCTCTGACAGCTGGGCTTGCCAAAATGAAGTATGAGTTAATACCAGAAGGAAAATCCCACAGGTATGCCTGAAGAGGATGGTAAATCTGACTAACAGTTTTAGAAGGGCCTGAAGAATATCTGAAGCACTACAGATGAAAAATAGGAGTAATCACCTTTCAGCTTCAGGGGTGCTGTGTTCTAGCTAGTTGAAGAGCCAGAGCAAATTGGAGTTCTTCTGAGAAGTTTAGGTCCTCACATCCAAAACTGATCCTGACTCCTTCCCTTCCCTGTCTTCCCCCTGCCCCCCCATACCAAAACCTGGAGATGTCTAGATTCAATGAATGGAAATGGAATGAAATGGAAACTTTGCTTTTAAATCTCCTGTTCTTCAAATGTATAGAATGGCATCTTTGTATTTGTCCAGAGCTGCTTGCATTTTGATGGGGCTGCACAGGTCAATGTTTATAGTCAAGCCAGTTAGGCTGTGGCAGGCAGGCAAGTGCTGGAGCAGGTTTTGTTCTGCTGTTGAATGATGTGTTACTTGAAAATGGTGAAGCAGTGCTTGCAGCAGAGACTGAGACCCCCAATCCTACTGTGTCCTAACTCATGATCACCAGAGGGAATCTCACTCCCTCTTATCTCTGGCTGGATTTAGAAATCCTTGCACTCTTTCCTGTACAGTTCAATGCTGTCATCAGAAAACAGCAGTACCCCAGAGCAATCTAAATGGTAACAAGCTTGGATTTCTTACAAAATGTCAATCTTTTCCGAAACGCAAGTATTTTAAATATCAAATGATGCCAGCAACAAACACTGAGAAGAGCCCCCTTTAGTGAAGAATTAGGCTTGGTCATGCCTTGCTTATAAACTGGCCCTGCTCTGTTTTCTTTCATTTATTTTTTTGTTCATTCTTACAGAAAAATAGCCATGCTCTGAAGCTTCCAAGGTTTCCCCTCTCCCTCATTCCTCCATAGGATAAAGCCTATCTCTTATTACCTGATTCTTAAAACTTCAGTCCTAGGAAGGATTCAGCTGATCATAGGAGAAGTTGGGGTCTGGCATTGTTAAGAGTTAGTCAACTCACAACAAGTTGCATGTGAGGCTTTAAGCATCAGTCAGCTACTTGTATTGCTTTAATTAAAAATGAATAATAACTATTCCCTCTAACTTGATGTGAGCAGGAATATATGTATTTTTTTCACTGAACTGTTGGGTTTTGTGCTCTCTTCTACCTATACCAGTGCGGTGATCCCATTCATGGTATTGCACTGTCTCCCTCTGCAACCTAATGACCTTCAACTTGCCTGTGAGCTAGATTCTCCTAGAAAACCCAGTTGGGATTATGGGCTTTTTTCCTTGACTTTGAGAGCATACTGGATTTGGTCAGGAAAGAGGATCAATAGCTAAATGAATCATTCTGACAGTTTCTTGCTTGTCCTCTCTTTTTGCAAGCTCCTTGTAGCTGCCTCATGCTGCTGAGAGAGTCATTAGATGGGCAGCTTACACATGACAGATACCTGCATTTTGATGGTGGAACCTTAGTCCAAAAAAAGCCTTGCATATCTCCATGAAAATGGTATATCTTACTCAGCTAAATGCTTGAGCGTACCTAAATGCCTATATAGCTTTGAAACGAAGCCTGATTCCCATTTCATATCTGTTTCGATTTAGAATAACTATATAAAATTGAGTTCTATTTGTGAAATTGAGATTAGAAGAGGGTGTTGAATCTGTTTGTTTTTCATGGAGGCCTCTGAAAAGTGGCCCAACATTCACAGAAAATGCAATGTGTTCCTTTGTATTGGCTCTGCCCACAGGTAGTACCAAATTAGTAGCTGCTATGAGATGCTGATGACTCCCGAGTATGAACAAGTTCTTTGTATGCATTGTGACACTCTGTTCAAATACCAGTTTTAAGAGTGAAGGAAAACATTCAGAAGCTGTTTCTGTGAAGAAAGGTGGTGTGCAGTGCTGTTGATTTTTCAGTCATGTTGTGTTATGCTTTTTTTTAATCCCCAAATTTTTGTGATACATGAGAACAGCTCCTGCTGAGACTTTGAAGAAGGTCTCAGCAGCTCTACTGAGCTAATAGCATTTACTTTTATTCAGGATCAAGCTTAAAATTTGGACAAAACCATCTTTATGAAGTTGGCCTGTGATTTAAAAAAAAAAAGTCGTCATTTTGTGTTTAGAGCTTGCTGTTTGCTCTGTGTATTCTTATTCCTCCTAATGTGCTGTCCATCTGGGAAGGAGAAGTAGTGTGTGTTCGTGGGGCAGCCCCTTCTGTACCTCTGCAGTGAACCAGTAGGAGGACTGAATTAATTGACACTGTAATTATTCTTGCTAGGATTAAACAGGAAAGTACTTTCTAATTAGTTTTAATTAAAAAATTCATAGAGAAGTGATTGCGAAATCTTCCAGAAACAATGGACTTGTTACTGCAATTAAAATCCAGTAGTTAAGAAGTACAAGAACACTTTCTATTTTAAAATGGATTCTAAGTTGTCACTTGAGTAACACTTCTGACTTGCTTCTCTGAAGCACTGCAGTGACAGCAGGCTCTGAATTCACTGCTGCAAAGAAATCTGTTCTGTATTGCTGAACCAGGTTTGCTGGTTGTGGGAGGCAGGCTATGTGCATTTACAATGCAAATGAGAAAGGACTTCTTCCACATTGCTATTAGTAGATATATGTCACTTTCAGACTGGAAGACTGAAAAAACTTAACTTACTATTTAATTGTAGTTGACCTATCTTATCTCACTGAGCAGCTCATGACTTATTAAAATATTTTATTCCTGTTTAAAATTAAACAGTTAAATATTCTAACTTTTCTTGAAAGGTCACTTATTTGTTTGTTCCAACTCTTTCAGAATGTTCATTGGTCTGCTTTTTTTACAAAAGCATCTATGTAGTCAACTGGAGACTTTCATTTGACTGTCTCTTGTTGTATTTGTAATGGCTCTCTGGCTATTTAAAAAACATGTTTTTTTAATAACAGTGCAAAAATAGAATTCTTTTTACAGACCTGACTGACTTGAAATGCACGTTGTGTATCTCTCTGATCCCGACAGATGTGGGGAATTCTCTGCTTTGAAACCTTTCCGTTTCAATACCCAGATGGGAGTAAGGGCTATAACAATTTGTAACTAATTAATGGATCAGTTTTGAGATGGAGCAAACGTCACAACAGAAGTATGTCTTTTAGAGGAATTTATATATTGGCAGAGTAGTGGCCACACAGAAGAGGTGAGAAATGTTGTATCATTCACATAGGGCATGAAGATGGAGAAGGGATTTTGTGAGAAGCTGAGAGGGGAACTCTGGCAAAATGAAAATGAGGGGCACGCTCGTGGCTAAATGTTCTTCTTTAGATCTTCAGCATCCTCTCAGCTAAATATTGGGGTTGAAGAAGAAATGTGACTTATTTAAGATTCACCAGAAATAGTTCTTGGAAAGAATTTGAATGAGAGTATGTGGGAGGGGGATGGCATATTGGAGTGAGAAGGTTTTTCTTTGCAGAGTGGGCAGTGTGGAGGAAGTGCGAAAACAGAGGGAGGAGATAAACAGGCATTTCTGACTAAGTTGTTGTGACAAGAGGCAAGGTCCAAGGGATAATTTAAGATGGTAAGCCTTTAAGACCAGATCTGATCTAACATGGTAACATGGAGGAAAGTGCTGTAGATCCTTGAAGAAAGAAGGAAAACGGTTTGAACAAAGCCCAATTGGACAGCTGCTTTTCTAGAGTTCAGAAAGCAATATTATGAGTACTGAGATATGATGCTTAGAGTATGAGCCACTGGGCAAGGAGAAAGACTTAGATATCCATTATGTTGGTGAAAGGGCTTAGTGAGTGAGATATGAGGGAAAGAGCAAGGATCTCCTAGTAGTGCCAGGATGAATAATGGGGAAAAATAGCGGGTTTTCCCAGAGGAATGGAAAATACAGAAGAAGAGATTTGAGGTCAATTTTGATGAGCAATGAATCACAAGATCCATTTTGGCCATGCTAAGCTTTAGTTGGCTGTCATTTCTTTAAGGTATGCTAGCTGACAGAGGAGAGACTGAGCTAGCAGGGATGAGAGCATCAGAAATATAAGGACTAAAGCTGATGGAAGCATATGCCAAGCAAGAACATGATAGGTGAGAAACAGCAGACTTGAGAGTTCTTAGTATAGAGCTGTAGCAGAAGTTACATTTCAAATATTTTGTTTCCCAGTGGTCATTGTGACATTTAACATTTCAGTTCAGACTGTTCTTTCCTTGCCTTTTCTTATGTAGTATTGTGAATCCCTCATAGGTATCAGAGAGGTGAACATATGTTGCATTGTATTAGGATTAATACTGTATTTCTACATAGTTTAATTCAAAGCTAAATTCCTACAGTGGTTAAAATGCTAAAGACTGATGACTATATTTCCGTATACAATAAAATATGGAGGTTATGTCAAGACTGGAGACCTCGTGGGATCAGATTGCTGTAAGGTGATGGCAAATACTCCTCTGACTTCTCAAGCTTTTGTAAGGCTAGGACTTTTTTTTATGTAGAGAAATGTATATAGTCACCTTTGGTCCAGCAGAGTTGCACACAGGTCCTATTTAGAGGCCTAATTCTTACTAAGTCACGGTGCTGTCCTGGCTTCTCATGAGGTGGATGTATACAGGCTGTTGGTGGCCCCCAATTCATGCTTGCTGGTACTTAACCATGGATTCCTCTGTCTCAGGGGAGCAGCTCAAGCTAGGGACAAGAAAATGTGCCATTGATATCTGGACCTCTCCTTTCAGCACCTGAAGGATGCCATTTATGTGGAGAGAGCTTTGTGTCAGAAATGTTAGCTGAGTGATTTCCCTTGTGATCTTAAATTTTCAGAAGTACATCTAAAGCCCTGTGCAGAGGATGATATAAAGCTGTTAAATAACAAAGCTCTTTATGATATCAATGGTTATGTGGTGTCTGCTTAAAGCAGATCTTGTCTCTGACTAGCTTCAATATCAATAAAAATTGGTGTTTTCCTGGAGGAGAAATGCTGTGCTATAGGTTAAGATGGAACATCCTGAACACATTGCAGCTGAGGCAATTTGTAATTTAGATACTTTTGTTATTGTTTCCTTTTTAGTCACATCTAATTGTGTTTTATAATTCAGGTCTTATGTGCTCCCCCACTTACCATTCCCTTCTGTTTTTAAAGATCTTCAATTAAGAACAGCCTACTGTTCTTAAAGCCATTCCCTTCTTTCAATTGAACACAAATAGCTGTCTATCTGTTTCCATTTCTTGACAAATTTAAAATTGCATCAGGTTTATTTATGGTTTAAATGGAAAGTGTCTGAAAGCAGTCAAACCTGGCAAACACTTATCTCCCTTTTCTGGGAACACAACAATATCCTATCAAAACCTTTTAGCAGACCTTAAGAGGTACCTCTTATAAGATTGTTCTTTATTTCAAAATGTTTCCTTAAGAGAACATTGTTGTTGGGAAACCATTTAATGTTATTAGACTATTTAATTTGGACTTTTGTGTGTCTAAGTTTTCAGAGCGAACTTAAACTGCCAAAAGGGTTGTGTGGCCGTGCAAAGAGCTGGGGCTACTGTTTGTGTGCTACCCCAACTGATATCCCTGTACCGTGATGGGCCTGGGAGTCAGCTGAGGTGCAGGAAAGGGCTGCTGCCACCACGTGCCCTGTGGACCTGTGAATGCTGGCCAAAACACCACCTGCAGCCCCTAAATTCCTGGACAGCACACTGGTACTCTGAATCTGCCATGTGCTTTTATAATCCTCTGAAACCTGTGCAAATGGAACATCCATGTTACCAGCTTTGTGCACATACTTCACTCACATAGACCCTTTCTTATTTGTAACAGTTTCTGTGATGGAAAAGAAACCTGAAATATCTATTCCGAGTCTTGCAAGAAGATGCTTTGTCAAATGGCACTTGAATGGTGTCTGACAGGGATACATCAGCTTTAAATTCAACAGAGATCACTGGCTTGCTTCAAAAAAGCCACTCAACAGATGGCAAATTAAAACAACTTCTGTCCCCTAACAAGCTGGGATGGCTTTGAATCACTGACCTGGAGGCTTAAAAAAAAAAAAAAAAAAAAAAAAAAGTCAATTATTCAGTCTGAATTTGCATTTCATAATAGCACAGCTTGCATTTCTGGGCAGAACCTGTATTAGCTCCGAGGTGACGAACACACAAAACAACTTCTGAAGTTTGCCTAGGCTGTGATCAGAATAAGCTAATTAGCTGCAGTGTTTCTTGTGCATCTTAATTCTTTTGCACTTTGTGTGTTCCTACTTTCTAAACATTCAGCTTAAGTCATAATGTGTGTGTTTCTTTTTTTCCTTCTCTTCAGGCAATAGAGGCAGATAAGACTTTTGTGGAGATTCAAAATACTAAATTTCTAGAATCACTCTAGAGTCTAAACTTCTAAAATCCCTCTATATGTTTGTTGGAGATCTTATGCCTCACTTGAACTTGTTTTCTGCATGCTTGCTGGTTACTACAACCAATGGACTGTTTAATCCTCTAACGCTACTGAATTGAATGTTTTTCATTAAGTGCTTGTCTAAAGCAAAGGATTGGGAAGGTGTATGTTTTCCGCTCTTGATCATCTGCTGTCATTGCTTTGTGGAAACACACTGAGAAATCTGAGAAATAAGGTCTGAGAGAAGCATTTAATAAACTGCGGGATACAACATCTGGGAGCTGCAGGATAGCTAGGAAGAGGTGACAAATGCCTTTTTCATCATGCATACTGTGTGCTTCACTCTTTTCTCTTTGAAACTTGATCCTATACAGCACTGGTGCAGAAACGTGTGATTAAAAGCCAGAAACTGTCAATCAGTTCTAATTGATATTGATAGATAGCTACTGACTTGCACCAAAAAAGTGTATGTGTATATGTGTGTATATACAAGTAGACACATACAGAGGTTGAATTATGGACCAAATGTTAAAGTCTTTGTTTGCAGGCTGAATGCTACTTGCAGGATGATACCTATGATAAGTGGCCCTAGGGTTAACTTTTTCCCTCAATATCTTGCATAAATTTCTTACTCACTAGAGTATGGGTTCACAGCTCTTTCACTTGTGCAGAAGGATGCATATAGTATTCCTGATTTCCTTAGATCTATAGATTTCTTTTAGAAATGCTGAATCATGAATGTCCAGGCAGAAAATCCAAGCACCTTGCAATGGTAGATGGTTAATTTGGTTACATTTCTTAAAAGTGATATCCTGGAATGAAGGATATACTTGGAAAAGCAGATCTTTTCATCTGTGATACCAGACCTCTTGGCATTACAGAACAGCTGTTGTGAGATACTGCTGGAGACTTTGGACGGGCTGTGATGCCATGCAGTGACCTCTAAGAAGGATGGTGATGATGTGAATAAAAATGAGCATAAATATCAATGTCCATGAAAAGAACTAACACCTTTCGCAGACTATGTGGAAATATTTACATATACTTGAAAATGTGGAAAGTCATATTCAATACAGATTGGAATGTGAAGAATCAGAGTTTGACTGACTTAATAAAAAGAAGCCATAATTAGTAGTATAAAAGGTTTCGATTATTCAGTTAAATAAGGAAAAAAGGTATTAATGGAGAATTCATCAGCTGTAAATAACAGATAAGCTGGGGTACTTGTCTCACAGGACAGTGTGCATTAATATTGTGTGAGAAAACACAGAAATTGATCTAAATGTTAGCAGGTTGTCTTTGATATAATTAAAGTAAAGAGAAATAGGTGTGTAACTCTGTAAACTGGAAATTGTGCAGCTACAATGATTTATAGTGGTTGGGATTATGGTCGGTCTACTTTTTTCTTTAGAAACTAGCAAAAGCTATTAGTCTGAAGGTTTGCTGCTTTGTAAGTATAGATGCTAACAGAGCAATTTTAAAGCCCAGATACCTTAATCATATTTTTAACTGGTGAAAATGGGTATGGCTCTATCTTCAATGAAGTGATGCTAATTTAAAACAGCAAAGAATTTTAACCCTTAGACTGTTGTACCCTTTAGTGCATTTGTTTCCTTGTGGCTTTGGGACAAAGGTCTCCATTTACAGGTACAGGCTGTAACCAAGAGATGGGATGGAATAACACAGTGCTTTCCTAATAGTTTAGTTATTTTCTCTGGTCCTTTTCTATGAAATAGCTCATCTGTAGATGCAAAGAAACCAATGGAAAGTACTGAAAACTCTATCATTGAATAAAATAAGTGAAATGTAATGCTTTGGCAGTAGATTAAATCAATTTTCAAAGGTGGGAAGGAATGATCAAGTATGTTGTTCTGTATATGACAGTGTTGCAAATTTTAGTGAATAATAAAGACAAACATAATACACTTAATGGAGAGCTTCCAGTTCATTGGATTTTTTTTCCCCAAAATCCTTTTTGGAGATAGGTAGAAAAAATTGGTTGTGCAAACTGGTTTAAAAAAGAAAAAAAAAAACTTGAAATCATAATCATGTCTGTCTGGAATTGGACTGCTATGCCTTAATATTTTCAAAGCTTTACTCTCATCATGTATTTTTATTTGAGTTATTGAAAAAGATGACTTCTGGAATATAAACTTCTACCTGAAAATTAGTTCTTTCTAAAATGCTATCTCATTTCATGTCTTTGTATTAGAAAAGTATGTTGTCTGAAGGGAAAAAAGGTGCTCTTAAAATGTGGCTATATTTCATCCTAACTCTTCTATAACACTTGCTTTATCTACAGCTGGAATGAGGAATACTGGAAATAAAATTAAGTAATTTTGGTGGCAAATATATATTGATTATTCTGCTACACTTAAATAAAAATGCTGATCTCCCTTGAAGAGGCCATACTAAAAAGAAAGCTGATGAAAAAGGATGCCATACAAAAAGGAGATGCTATTCCAAAAATGAAATGGATAATCTGTGGATCATTATATCAGGTGTTTTCTGGAATGTCCCACTGACACTCATCTGAGTAATTGGAATATTATAAAAATCTGTTCTGTAGCCTGATTGTGCAGATAACTTAATCTTAGCAATCTGGTATATTAGTCATTCATTACATACCCTTGATCTGGATAAAAACAAAGTGCAAGTCTACTACAGAAGAAAAATTGTTTGTGGAATATGTACTAGCTATCCTGGTGGTGTACATTTCAGTAACAGAAGCTGCACAAGCTTTTTAATAGTTATGATTCAAATTTTTAATAGTTCAATTTTTAGGACAAAGAAAAAGAATGTTTGTATTGTGTTCACCTCAGTTTAGTGATTCTCACCTCCCATGTGCTGATGCAAATTTGGCTTCAGATGTGTGATCATAGAAACTCTTGTAGCTTGCATTTACAAAACCTATCGATTTATTGAACTATTTTTGTATTACCTTAAAGGTAAAAATACATTTTTATGAATACCTGTTAAATTGCAAGTCTAATGAACTTTTTAATTCTTAGGCAGTAAGTTGGTTGCTGTGAAGAATCAGCTGTACTGTAGGGGAATGAAAGTCTGGATGGAGTTAGTGAGTTGAAGCAGAGCCAGTGAGGTTTTTGCTCTGAAACAAGTTTTATGGGTAGAAAGTACTGTAAGGTTTTTTCTTAAAAGTCAGCTTTTGCTCTTAAATGTCTTAATATGCTATTCAATAGCTCTAATTTTCCAGGTAATTAGCATAACTCTCAGTGGGAAGGTTGTCCATTGTGACAAAGATGATGTTGTTGGTGATATTTTCTTCTTTGACTCACATCCGCTACAACTGCTGTGTTTCTATTCTGACAGGTCAAACAGGTGGGTATCAAACAAAAGCTCCGTCTCCCCAGGTGCTATCAGATGTGATTCTATGAGCAGCTGAAACTGCCAGCATCTCCTTGCTTGTTTAATCTCTTTCTAGACAAAATGTGTAGAGCCTGGATTGTCTTGTTCTCCAGGCATAGTGTCTTCCTAAAAACTATTGTCCTTCTTGTTTCTGAAGTATGTTTTCAGGGTACATACAATTTGTTCAATGCCTAAGAAAGATGTTAAGGAAATGACTGTTCCTTTTATTTGGAAATGAACTGAAAAAGATTTGAAACTTCAACCACTCATACACAAAGCAAAATGCCTCCCACTGCTCAAGGCCTATTGTGAGTCCAGACTGACAGACCTAAAGGCTAAAAATTATTTGCATCCTGAGCAGGCACAGCATAGGTGACAGTGACATTGGTTCCAATGCCGACCCCTTCCAGTGTGATTCAGTCTGGGAAGAGTATGGTCAAATCTCTGTGGTAGTCTTGTGGAGATCTCAATCTAGAGTCAACTAATGTGAGGGTAGCTTCAAGGATTAGCACTTAAAGAATTGCACTAGGCTCAACAAACTGTTAGAAGATGGTGACTTTAGTTCAAAACAGTTGACGAGAGACCTAAATGTGAAAAATCCTACATCCACCAAAAGTTATTTCTGCCTCCTGGTCTTTGGAAAATGCAGCATGCTTTGAATTATTTTATTCAGTCACTGTATTCTGATCACATTCTGGAGTTCTAATTGGAGACTAGTGCTCTATCATGACATAGTCTAAAGTCAGGATGTGAATAGGTGTGTCTTACTGTCCAGGAGCAGGAGGAAGATGGAAACAAGAGTTTCTAAAGGCCCAAAAGCTTAGGAGGTAAAAATAGAATGCTAAAATGGCTAAAGCTATCAGTACTCTATATAGAGAAGTATAAAAATCCCATATTGCTGAAATGATTTCCATTTTACTTCTGTTGCAATTGGAAAAATCCATTTCAATAATGGCTTTTTGATTTGTTGTTTTTCTGATGTATTTTAAAAATAACCTAAATTTCTATGTAAGGTTTTCAATTGCAATTGTGGCCACTGGGGTAGATAGATAATTGGAAAGAGCTTTGTAATTCTTTCAAGAGACTCAAAGTGCTTCTTGAAAATGGACTAGTTTCTCAGGTATATACATAATTAGGGAGGATTTTTAAAATGCTTAATTAAGAAAAAAATCCATTCAAATGATGACAGTTGCTATTTTGACCATTTTAGTTAGCTACTTATCTAACAAGGATGTAAGCTACCTAATTTAATACCCCTTGCTCCCAAAAGCCTCCAAATTCAGAGCCTAGTATGTATTGTATACTCTGAAGACTGTATTTAAACTAATTTTTGATGTTTTGCTCTTAAAAGTCTATTTCCTAGAACATATGACAGCTGAAAGTGTAGCTATTCAGCATGCTCCATTCTTTCTAATGCCAGTATCTGACTGCCTAACTCAACTATTAAAATGGGGAGTGGATGTTGAATTCAACTTTATTTGCAAAGTGCCAGGTAATTAGTCCCCCTGGGTCCTGCTGTATAAACTATACCCTGAATTGCTTTCACCCTTGAATGAATTTCTTTGGAAACAGGCCTGGATGCCCCCCCTTTCTCTTTGGACAGTATGTTGTAATTCCTTGCAGATGGAGATGTGCATGGCAGGTCCTCCCTCTCCCAGCTGTACTGTCTGTTGGCTGATTAGGTCTTCTGCTGATAAGAATTTCCTGGTATGGATCTAACCAAAATCAGTGGTTTTTAAACCAAAGCATTAGGTATGTGTTAGCCTTACACTTCCACTTCAAGTTAGCCTTTGCGTATATGCATGTTACATTCTGCATAGCCTGGCTATTGTTGTCTCTTGTTTGGGGAAGTAGACTGTTAACAGAAGTTGCTTCAACCTTGGTAGTGTGTCACCTCTCACTGGCGGGTCTCAGGCAGCTGTGTCCTTGCTTTCCATCTGGAGGCTAGTACTTGAAGTGCAAAACCCCTTTTGTTCTAGTGCTTCTAGCCTTGAGAGGACTACCTATTAATTTAGCTTACCCTGGAAAGGATAGTTTCTTGTTAATAAGCAAGACTTGTATAACGCAAACCAGTATTGATTGCCTTTAGTCTCTTGGCTTCTCTAACCACCCTTTTGCTCTTGCACGTGCAGTCGTGTGCTCTCTCTCTTGAGGCTCAGGCTGGAGGAGATCACAGGTAACTTGACAGCTATTGATATCAGGCATAGGATATAAGTAAAGCTATTTTATGTCATTGACCTCTTGTCTCATCTATATTTTGCTAGTCAAGAAAATGAAACCCAGAGGAAGATCCAGATCCTGGTTCCTTTTCTGAGCAGGTTTATATTAACCAGCTTAGATTACTGGGGAAAATACCATTCAAGTCTGTATTTATTGTTCTGCAGAGAGAACTGGTAAAGACCCTCTGACTATTTCCAAGTTGTCACTATAGGGGCAGAGGTTATGTGTTGTAATTAATGTTCACTAGAGATATGTGAACTGCATGATGTCTGCAGTTCTACAAACCTCTTTAGGAGGTTTACAGAAATATTGAAAATAATATAGCTTTCTTTTTACTGTAATTTAAAAATCTGCTGTCTTTTTTTCCTCAGAATAATTCGTCTTTGTTTTCCAGCTCAAAGAAAGCCTTTGTGTAGTGGAGATGTCTAAGTGGGTACTTTAACTACCTCATCCACTGTATTTTTATTGGAGGCACAATATGAACTCTTGTGTGTGCTTCGAAGTTGCTAAGAGTTTAACTTCTCCAGGGTAGAGAAGTTCTTAGAGTCTAAATTTTAACAGTAACTGAGTCTACCTCTAGCACAGGGAGAATGAATGAAACCTGTCAGGCAAAAGGAAACAGCGCAGCTGTTGGTGGAATATCCAGCAAGGCATAAACTGGAGCATCTGAGACCTTGAACCCATCGCTATGGCTTGTGTAAACAATATAGTGAAAGTTGTCAAAATTCATTCAGTTGACTGTTTTGCCTAAGTCTGTGTTTTTGGATTATGGGATCACATTATTCATCTATGTCCTTAGGGGAAGAGCTGAATGGGAGGGACTGGGGATTCCAGGTTTCTGAAGTTTCAGTACTTGTTCTGTTTTGCTTTTGATTAAACTTTCCAAATGTTTGCAGATGCCTGGGCAAATATTACCTGCTGATGCCTAAATTTGCTAGTAAGCATAAGTGAGAAGTCTAAAAGAATACTTAAATAATATAACTGTGCTCTTCCCATTAAGATGACAAAATTCAGCGTTGCACTTTAAGAAAAAATTATTTTCTGGAACTTTTTGCTGTATGACTTAAGCCTAAGATAAGAAGTTTGGAATCAATTTAACTATAAGCAGTTTTTTGGTCTGCATCTGCATTTTACAGAATTGGAATGAGTGAAATTCTGACCCTCTTAAATGAGGGAGTAGTTTGTCCTGCTTATATCACTTGCCAGAAAACATCTCTAATGAAACTGCATATTATTTCCATGTATCAACATGAAAGCTAACACTTGCTTTTGTGCTCACTGTAGACACAAGAGCTGTGATTATGAAGAAAAATGTATGACAGGGCTTTTAGTCTAATGCTCCTCTTTGGCAGATATCAATTTAACATACTGCATACATGAATTTCATATGTTATTAAGAGGATTTCTTCCTCTTCATAGAAAGAGGATGGGAGGGGAACCCAAACAAACACAGGCCCAGAGCTATGGAATGTTCTTTATGAAGCAGAGAAAATAAGTATTTAATGCTGCTGACCAGCGAATCACTATGCAAGTCAACAAATAAAGAACTTAGTGCCAGCAATTTCTGCTACTGTTCTTTTCATAATCTGATTTCCTAAACTTGGAATGGAATGGTCCTTTTCATTGATTTAGGGAAGGCATGTACTACTGTTCCCTAAAAATGGGTGGGTATCTGTTTATCACATCAGCTGTAAACCATATGAGGAACTGCTTTCTACAGTGTTGAAAAATATGCATTTGTATTCATTATATTCCCACTCAAAAAGCTTGTTCTTGTACATCTCTCCGGGAAAAACATGTGAAGACATCTTCAGGCAGAAGGTCAGAAGTCACCCATCTGCTTCTCCAAGTGAATCAAGAAAGGAAATGAAAAAAATGCTGTAACTTAATATAATGCTAGACTCAACTGATGCATGCACAAGAGAAGCAAAACCCAAGACCTATAAAATGCCACTTACAATGCATCCCAACCTCTGCTTGTCACATAGAAAAGCATACTGTTATGTTTGAGAAACTGTTGTCTCTAAAATGAGTGTACCCTCTCTGCCTGCTGAGACTGAACTTCTGGGAGATTGCTGATCTGATGCTGAGAGTGATAAGGGAGGAAAAGTAACTGTTCTATTTGCCACATGACATTCATAGCATTTTTCTCTTTTGGCTTTGAATCATGTTGGCTATGAGGATGAAGTTCAGAATGTGTATTTAGGTTTGTGACTTGTGAATTTTATCCTATAAGCAAAAGAACATATGGAAAACAATGGTATTCTAGAAAAATCCACAACATAAGGAGCCCTGGTGAATAAGTCTTTAGTTAAATAAAACACTTCATAGTATTGTCTGCAGCAGTGATGCCTCCAGTCATATTTGCAAACTACTTTGTCTAACATTTGGAACTTTTCCATATTCATTTCTTTAATTGTGCTTTATAAAAAGGATGGGAAATGTACTGTTCTGCTCTAGCAAGTAATTACTTGCACAAACTGCAATGTCAATGCTGTCTCCCTGAGAAGTTATTTCTCAGATTTTTAATCCTAGCACCTCAGCTAGTGTAAATCAATATACACTTGCTCATGGATCATCTCTGTGACAGTGTGTAAAATGGGTGTGACTTTTGTATCCTTTTTTGAAATGGGTAAATAAAAACATAAATAATCTTAATTCTAGAAGAATTAGGAGAAGAATAGAGTTCTAGCTTCCTCTTCTGTGTTGTTAACTTATGGTAATATCCTAATTATACTTTGGGTTGGTATCAAGAATTTCATGCCACTGAATACTTGAAAATGTCCACTTTAACTTGGTCACACAGGTGATTTTCCAAGTCTGAGCAAAGATGTGCAGAAGTTAAACAGATACTTGCTGTAGTAGTGCTAGCATACCCAGAGGTGCTGCTTTTCCTCTCCGTTCCCTGAACTGTCTAGATAAAAATCCTTTTTAGTCTGGAAGTCCAAGGGAAATGTGATATAGCAGTGAGCCTTAGTTAATAAGCCTTTTCTTCCTCCCCCCTTCCCTTCCCCCCCCCCCCCCCCGTGATCAGCACATTGGTAGCAGGGGCTCAGCCTGCAGATGCTCTCATCCTGCCTGTATCTTATCCCTCCGCTGGAAGGCGGGGAGGGTGGGCACAGGGTGGCCTGCACTGGTGTGCCTTCCTCTTCTCTTATCAGTATTGCCCTCCCGTGGTGAACAGTCAAACACTGCCTATGTGTCATGACTGCTGCAGGCTTTAAACCTTTTTCTCTAGGTTGAGAACTTGCAAATGATGATGGTTGGGTCCTTGTGCAAATGAGAGATTCTGCAGGTGAACAATTTCAAGCCACAGAGATGCCCTAATGAGAAAAATGGAATCATCCTTTTGGGACTAAGAGGAACTGCAGATGTTTATGTTCACTTGCAATGTCTTTTATGTGTGTGCAAATTTCTGTAATAAGTGTGTGTGTGTATAAATAAGCTAAAAACCATTTTATTTTAGGTTGATTCAAAAGTAGATTTCTCAAAGAATCAGAATACAGATCTATCTATTGAGGTTGAAAAAACCCTAATTAGCTTATTTTAGAGATTTAATTTTTCAAGAATATAATAACAAATACTAAGTTTCACTAGTTATATGCAACTTTTTACATTGTGTTAGAATGTGCTGTTTTGCATGTGGTTTATGTGGTGCAATGCTTTCATTTGTAATCTCTCTCCTACTGCCATTTCCCCTATCTTTCCCTCCCAAAATAAACATATGTTGGATATCCAGGATTTTAATCTGTCTTGTGTTCAAAGATTTTGTGAATGAATTAAAGCTAAAGGAGAAATGTACTCAGAAGCTTCTAAAGTAATGGTCATACTACCACTTGCATTGAATTGGCTCTGAAGAATTGACTAGCTACTAGTTAGAAATTAGAGTGAATAAGCAGGTCATTTTCCTAGTCTCTTCTACATCTATTAAAATTAAGCCCAATATTTTGTGTGAAAGCACTGTGATATTGGCCCTGAGACCAAGGCAAACCTTGGCCTATGGTTCTAGTTGTGTTTTTTTTTTTTTTTTTTTTTTTTTCAAGTTAGTATTCAACTACCTTATATTTATTACTTAAATTTACATGTGTTTTGTACCTGTGTGCCCTATAACTACTTGCTCTGATAGTTTTGAAAATAGAGGCACCGAGATAGGTAGAATAAGAAGCAGTAAGACTTTAAAGATGTGAGCATGAGAATTTAATGTCAGGATTACTTGCACATTATGATTGCTATTATCTTGAGTTTTAGTAGATTGCTACAACAAATTATCCTTTTCTGTCAATCTCCTTGGTATATCAGTATTTTTTTATTGAACAGTATGGCACTTAGTGCCTAGTGCAGCTGCAAGCAAGTCTAATGCAGTATATAATTACTTGATGGGCAGCTCAGCCTTTAACTTTTTGTTGAATTAGTAATATTATGAAATTACTTGTGCGAAAGATAAATGCCTGGTGTCCTGCATGACCATCAGTGGGGGTATGTTAAGCTGACAGGCAATTCCTAGGCAGCAGGTGCTGGAGCATTTTGGAACTTGATGGTGCCCTGGGTTGAATGACCAGTCTGAGGCTTTTAAGATCCTAGATAATCTTGAAATTCTCTGTATTGGTAATGTATTGCACCTTCAGGCTGCAACACTAATCTTCCAAATAGAAAGTTTTAATCCCTTTTCTAGTTTCTTTTCCTATATTCCTATTTAGCTTCCAACAATTTTATTACAAGCAATCACATATTTAATTCTTCAGAACTTCTGTGAGGAAACCAAACTTGATTTTCTTAAAACCATAAGTAATCAGCCACTGATAAATATCACCTTTACAATAATGTTTAACTGCAGGTAATTTGGGGCTCTGAAAAGTGGGAAACTTTTTTTTTTTTTCTTCCCCTCTCAATGATCCTCCATGTATTTCACTGATGGTCTTTATATCGTTGTAACCTCATCTAAGTTGCTGTAAAGACATGGACAAAAATCAGGAAGGTTATGGACCTTCCTGTGCTCACTTGCACTCCTTAACCTCTGGAGAATTTCTTTTTTCCCCTTTGTAAAGTTCTCTGCAGCTGACCTGAGTAGTGGAGATATGCTATAAAGACTTCTTGTTTCCAGATAAATGTACAAATATTTTTAATTGAGGTTGCCTATCTTCCTTGAGCCTGACTAACTGGAAACTTTTTCTGGAGTTTGGCTAACTACCACTTCTACACAGGATGAACAGGATGTCCAAGGTGAAAGAATATATATATTCATTTAAGAATATAAGATGGTAGAGCCACTACGCTATGGAATTCATAAAGCACTAGAAAACTTCATTAAGAAATTAAATGAAGAACTAATGGGGAAATATACTTTCCTTGAAAATGATATGAATGAAAGTCCCTAAGCTCTGAGATCTTTTACTATGTATATGTGTGTGTATGTGTTTATGGCATAAAGGTGAATTAGAAGGGTTTTATAGCAAAAATTTTTTGCTTTAGAGCAAAATTTTTTTGAAAACCTACCTCTAGAGTTTGAAAAGGAGTTAGTAATAGATGCTCTTTGAAGTATTATGTCCAGATTTTCTTGGAAAACTGTTATAGCACCCTAATGATTAAACACTTTTGAAGATGTTTGTTTCAAAGTGGCTTAGAATCTCCCTTGAGGGCAGGGGGATGGAAAATGAGTGAGTGCTGCATCTCCAGCATGGCGCAGAAGGCTTAGCATATTTAATATATATTTTTCTCCCAGGTTTTTTTTTTTTTAGGCTGTGAGCAGCTGGGACTTGGATCATAAACATCAGCCCTATAACAAAAGACTGGAAATCACACCATTAAAAAATTATAAGCAGTAGGCTATAAATTTTTATCACTTACTATTGTTAATTAACCTTTGACAGCTGATCATGTAGAGAAAGCCTGGGGTTTGGTTTCTGTGGGAACACTCTTTAGTAGTAATGAGCACCTGAGGATTCTTTTCTCACCCAGAGTGAGCGTGACATTTCAGTTCTCAGAGATGTGTGCACGATGCCAGCACTTTTCAGAGTTTTAAGTATGGCCAGGAAATTTGGTATTTTCCACACAGGTGCAGAAAGGGCAGTGATTTTCCTTTCTAGTCCCTACTTCCTGCTTAGCCTGGATCTGATCCTGAATTTTCAATATTACATGTGAGCATTACTCTTATGAATAACACTCATTTTGAAAAGTGTTGGGAACCTTTTGGCCATGTTTTGCCACGAGCAGGAGCCAAAAGGAAGGCTTTTAATGACTACTTCACCGTGGTTTATATTTATCTGCCTGGATATGGTTTTCATTTTTGAAGCTAGAAATGTTTTGTTTAAAATATTTTTTCCTCTATCAAACAAATTGAATTGCATCAGAATACAGACATTAAAAATAATGGTAAAAAGCAATCTTTCTTGTAGGATCTTGAATCCTGTTGCCTCAGATGATGCAGAAAGGTCACTGGACAATAGTCCCGTGCTATATAAGTAGCGTGATCTAGTTTCTACAGCTGTACCTGAGCTTGACTTTTCAGAAAAGCACCTTCAGGCAGAAAGGGGCCAGAAGGGGGAAGTCTGCAACTTAATGCCGTAGTCTGCTCTGTGTGTGAGAAGACTCTGCTAGTCTCCCCCACCACGAAATCTCAGCTTGAGGGTGGTATGAGCTGTTCAAAAGAATATAAATGCTCATGTACTTGGCAAGCTTCTCATTTTGACTGTAGGTATTGAACAAATGCAATGAGGAGTGCTCTAATGTGTATATGTATTTGTATGTGTGTATACACATATATAAACATATATATTGGCTTCTGTTTTCTCCTTTGTCTCTCACTAGGTTCCTAGGCTTATTTGTCTTTCATCTAGAATCCCTAAGCGTGGACAACACGGCTGATAAAATGACTGAAAATGCTTTTGAAATACAAATTACTGTAAAGTGCTTAAAGAGTTCAAGGCTGTGTATTATAGCTAGATGTTAAATGTTACACTGCTGATAGAGGGTGTTTTTGTGAACATAGTGCTTCAAAGAAAAGTGTAAGGAATAAGTTGCAAATACAGAAATTTGTTCTTTGGGCCAATGCAAGTATCAGGCAGATACTGGTGTTTGGTGTTTTTTCATTACAATTAAAGCGTGCACATTTCTTTTTCGTGGAAAAACAGTCCAATATAGCTATTGGGATAAGAATTAAGAGTCTTATCTGGAGACAAGCTTACTTTCTGAACCTATGTGACAACTTTTTTGAGCTTTAAGAGAAAAAACCCTACGGAATTAAGTGTAATTTCCATAAATATACTAATTAAATTTTGAAAAACCTGCTATATATAATGTCTTTTTTTCCAAATCTTTATTAGCTGTAGCAAATACCGTACTCTCGCTATTTGGTTTTAAAGAGTTAATATTTCTGCTAGAATGGGATTAACTGAAAATAATTGCCTAGCACTTGTTTGCAGTACTCTCTTTCCCCCCCCCCCGCCCTCCTCCCCCATCAAAAATTTTTCATTAGCTCTGGTTACCTGTAGCTATACTTGGTAGATGAAAAAGAAATAAAGCATAAGAGCAGACTGCACACAGTGCACACATAAGATTGAGTCTGCCTGTTTGGAGCACTTGACCTTCTTTGTAGGAATTAGCAGTGTGAGGAAAAGGTTTTTCCCAAGTGGGCGATAATCCACTAGTGTGTGGCCAGCAGTGTGTCCCATGTAGGACCATGTAGATAAATGAAATCTGTAATGTCTAACTTGTGGGAAATTCTGATCTTGCAATGCTTGGTTCTCAAACCAACTCACACCAAGAGGCTGAAACTTCTGAATTTTTAGAGAGTGGAGATTCTGACAGTTTGAGTGGGAAAACTCAAGACATCTTGAAACTTTTCTCAGGATGTAAGCAGAAACTGAAGTGGCCTCAGAGAGCCTCAAGAGATGTGGTGTCACTGGAATGACAGGCCAGCAAAGTTTGGCAGTAATGTGTAGTGAAACCAGACTGGATATGAAATATGCTTTTATGAGGAAAAATGAAAGGTATTTCTAGTCCAGCTAGGCAAGTTTTTGTCTTGGCATGAATGAGAGATTTCAGAGCAAGTGACAGGAGGAAGGATAGAAGAATGCTATGTAACAAGGGAACCTTGCCCTTACATGCCATTATTAAAGATTGACCAAAAGGTTTATCTTGTAAACAAAACCTTAAGTAGCTAAATCTAGTAACTTATTAGAAGGAAGATATCAGTAGGAGAAACCTCTTCTTCACATTTTTCCTGCCTATATTTTGGTCTATAAAACAGCATATGGTCAGAGCTGCCTTTAACTGCAATTTGCATGAAGTAGTTTACAGGTAATACCTTTGACCCTGTCTACAGGCAAAACCACTTCCAGTAGACTCTCTAACAAAAATTTATTAGTTTCTGTGTCTCTCTTTGAGAGAAAAGAGACACCTGAGAAATAGGAAACAATGATTTTTTTTTTTTACTAGTGTCTAATGCTATTGATTTTCTTTTTTCTTATTGGAAATATAAATCCTCCTCTCTGACAAGTCTAATTTCCTTTCACTTTTCTGGGTACCTGGAACTATGCACTTTCAAATAAGACAGTGACTTTATTTTTTAGTTATAGAAGCTAGATACAGCATTAAAATGTGATTCAGAAGAAGTTTGAAATACAAAGGGGAAATTCTAATTTAGAACTTCAACATTTGGATATACTTTTCTTAATTGGATCCTAATGGTTTATTTATTGGGAAAATCTGAAAAAAATTCCAAGTAGGGCAAGAAAAGTCATGATTTAGTAATAAATATCCTGCTTTATTGAAATCAGTGCTGAATCTCCTTTTCATTTCTTTGAAGCCATACTCTCCTTCTGTAGTTTGGATCTGAGATCTGGGCCTTTTCTTCCAGCAGTTCTTCATGTTCCTCCCACAGTGTCAGGCTCTTTTAAAATGCTGAAGTGTAGCTGGAGCTAAAACAACATTATGATAGCTATGTCTGAACAGCAGCCAAAATTTTTCATGAGGTCAAAGGAGGTTTTTGTACTTTGCTGCTTTATTTGAGAATACCTGCTCTTTCCAAGGTTTTAAATCAATAGGAGCAAAAGATAAACTTGAAAGTCTCAGAAGTTAAGCTTCTGGTGTCTGAAGAAGCATCTCTAACATGGTCAATGACAGCATTTTTCTCATAACTTTCTATAACTTTCTATAAGACTTACTGCTGAGGAAAACCTCTAGTAAATCATTTTGAGGGATGTCCCTCAAACAGAAGATGGATTTATTCTGAAGTTTTTTTTATACACACACACACACACACACACACACATATATATATATATAGATGGTTGGATTCTCAATTTACCTCTGTAAAAGCTATCCCATGGAAGAATAGGAGGTGGCTACTAGATGGGCCTCAGGTGGTAGTGGCCACACACAGAGCTGGCAGGGCATTTTAACAGACTTGCCATGCTCTGAAAATGCTGTTGCTAGTGTCACAAGGCCTGAGCTAATGACAGGGCTATCAATATTGGCAGCAGCCCAGATGAAATTAGTATCAAATCAAATTAAGTTCTTCCATCTCAAGAATTGCTTCCTTCTGCTCTAGTGATCCTATAATGGCACTGGCACTTATTTTTAGATTGAAAATCCTTAGGATTTTCACAATCTGAAAAAACGTTCCTAAAAGTGAGTAGAAAAAATGGGAAGTATGAATAGATGAATCTTCTAGCTTTTCTTAGATAATAGACAAATCAAGGAAAATCCATCTACTGTACTCTGAAAACTATGCTTTTGACTGGATATGTACAACTAGTTTAGTCTGAAGAGACCTGTAGATGTCACTTTGGTGATGAAGGCAGCTTTTTGTGCAAAATCCCTATCGGTGATGTTTGCCTCTGTGCTGCAGCTTTAGTATTGTGGCAGGGATTGCTTTTGCATTTGGGGAAATGAGTCACTTGATGTAGATGACTTCTCTTAAGTCTCATACGGCAAAGTGTGTGTCTTCTCAGGTCAGGGCTTGCAGTCTTTGCATACTTGAAACCCTTTTCAGATGACCAAGGGGATTCCTACTTCTAAGTATAAGGCTATTTTCTTAAGCTAATGCATACGGCAGAAAAACTTCCTTGGCAAACTCTTTGGATGGCTTCTGAGTGGAAAATGCCAGAAAGCAAATACACAAAATAAGGAACAAAGATTTTTTTCTTCAGAAGCAGCTGAAGACTTGTACAGCACCAGAGAATATCACTGTATGAAGTAGCTCTGTATGAAGTTTTAACCTTTCCAATGTTGATTTTCAGTGACTAGTTGACAAATAATAGGCAGCCAATAAAAACTCATTAGTGTCCCATTTGCATGTCTATGCATCCATCCACGATTGCAGTGTGTGCTTTTTCTCCACTTAGTGTATTTCAATGTCAGAAACTATTTTATGCTGTGTTTCGGATCCTGCTTAAGTAACATGCTATTATGTAAAGCTGCCTTGTATATGTTATGGAAAAGGCAATGGCGGTGCACTTTTTTGTCATGCTGTGTTATGCTAATACATCTCCTGTAATTGGGTGTAACTGCTCATGATACCACAGGATGCTTGCAAAATAACTGTGTAGTGAGAATTTTGTGGTCCCCCTGTGTAGCTGCAGGCTAGAATATCACAGGGGAAAAAGGTCCCTTACTGACTAAAACTCTGGCAGGCAATATTTCCCTGTGTCTTCCTTACAACAGCATGGTGTTATACAATATTTCCTATTACTAAATTGCCACTTTTAGTTGTGGCTGGGAAATGGGTAGAATAACAGAAATACCACAGGTCTCATTATTGCTTCAAAATTTAGTTGGGAGTTCCTACTTGCTTCCTTAGAAATGATTAGCTATCTAGGATTTTCCTTTCATGGGCATTTACCTGTGGGTCTATGTTTGGGATTTTCAGCTAATCTTTCCATATATAGAACAAGACAGACTGTTCTCACAAATTGAAGAAGTTCAGTGGTATTTGGGTCAGTGTGGTCTTTTCTCCTGCATGCAATATATATAACATGTATAAGAGTATGTTTATACTGTTATGTCTAAGCTGGTATATACTTCTAGGAGCAGCAACTATAAATGGGCTGCTAAAGTTTTGCTGCAGGATATCCAGGAACTGCCTGTTTTTTTGGTGTATATAAAGTGAAAGCAAAGATGGAAGAAGGTGATCTGCTATCACCATCGTTTCTTTTCACTTTTTCGTTGCAGCAAGTGAAATACAAGGGAATGATTTTTTTTTTCCCATGGCTTACCAATATTCCCCCCCCCACACACAGACACACACTGTAAAGGTAGCAGGGGATCTGTTTTGTTCTTTTCCCTCACTCTGGTGGAAACAAGGAAAAAGGAAAGTGTCTCAGCCCATTCCTCACTGAATGAGAGAACTGTATTACTTCTGTCTTCTCACTGTGAGAACAAATGTTTTCTTCCAAGTTGCATCTTTCCTGTCCACCACCTAGTATTATGATGTGATAGTACATGGGTGGTTAGCTTAGAGTTTCTTTTGAATGGCCCTGTGTGATTTTAATTATGGTGATTTCTTTATTCTAAGTTCTTCAATCTTATGTGCAGCACAGTGTTCATGAAAACTTTTTTTTTGAGAAAAACATGGACTTTAATTTCTAAAAAACCCCTTTTTCTAGAGCTCAAGACTTCTTTAATAGATATGGTAAAAGCTTTAAAATAGTCAGGTAAGATCAACCATCCTCATTTCTTAGCGCTTGATTCCAGTGCATGGTAAGAGGTAAGCTAGAAAACAGAACAATGTTTAAAAACAGTATTATCTAAATTACATTTCCCTCCTTTTAATTTGAGGCTGCAGATGACTGAATTTGTTTTTTATTATACTGCAGCTGCTGTAGTAACTAAGCAGGTTCAGGTTCCACAATGACTGTTCTGCTGTAGCCCACACGGGGGGGATGACCTGTGTGCTCCTGAGCTGGGTAGCTATACCTTGACAAATATCACCAGTGCTACCTAAAGCTCAGTAAAATTAAGCTTGCTTGCGTTCATTGAGTATCTGATTCTTCGCTGTTCCTTGAACAGCTTCAGTGTGAGCAGATAGTGTTTGTATTCCTACTCCAGAACAGGCAATGCATGCATGTGCAAAGTCCAAGTGCAAACAAGCTCTAGGTACATAAACAATGTTCTCTGGGGTTTGGCATTATTTAACCAGTTGATGGAAACTGTTTTAGTGAAACCTAAATTTTCATCCTCATTATAGTTGTAACTAAGGCTGCTCAGGTTCTGTCTTAGGAATACAGAAATGTCTTTTATCAAAGTTTTCAAGCAAATCGTCCATACTACAGTACTCAGTAACACCTTCCTGAAGAGATCTGACAGCTGCTAAAAGAACTGGCTTTCAGTTGCTCTGATACTTCAAGCTCATTTTTAGAACAAATTTCTACAGAATTGCAACAGTGCTGTAAAATGAATGGGGGAGGAACCAAGCTTTTTGCTCATAAATCCATACTCTTTGAACGTTTTTAGGATTATGCTTAAATTGTGCTGAGCTAGTCACTTCTACTGTAAATGCTCCACTTGGAAGAAGATGACATTGATTTAATCGACTTAATAGCAGAAGTATTCTGACATTTAATCTGAAAGAAATTGAAAATGTTCAACCTTTTACTAGACTGATTATCATAATAGTTATAAAATGAGTTTAGATGTTGAATAGTCTTGATTGGCTTGCAATAGTTTCAAACAGTGACGTTAATCTGACATAACTACCTGTTTTCATTCTTTACAGCTTGTTAGCCTCATCAGGGTAGTGTAGCAAGGAAAAGGTAGAAAAGAATGTTTTATTTCTTGCATGTTTGTATAGTTTTAATGATTTTGAGTCCCTGAAGAGTGTCAGGGAATTCAGTGTCTGAATGAGGTAGGAGTCTCCCCTGAAAGTACCCTAGGACATACTTGGATAAATTTTGTTTTATAACCCTTCATAAGATAATGGATAGAAAGACTACTGAAGGCCAAAAGACAAAAACAATAGAACTTAAATGACCTAAAAATAAAGATGAGACAAACTTCACTCCTTTCTCTCCTAAATAAACATAGCTGGGCTCAGGTTTTCTCTCTCTGAAGAGTTACCTAGCAATCCTGTTTGTTTTTATGCAAGCTCTCTTGTAAGACTTTTAAATAGTGACATTTCATCCCTATTTCAGTCGAAGGGAAAAAGATGGGCTCTGCATGATGTTATGAAAGGGAGAGAACAATCACAAATGAACAGAGGGAGGCTTGGGGACTCTGGAGATCCAGTTAGTCCTCACGTGATCTTCCGGTTTTAGGAGTAGCCCCCTGCCTTGGTCAGGTAGAGTCCTAGCCATTTGCACCACAGTGAAGGAATGTGAAGTGCCAAAACAGCCAGATGGAGTTATATTTTTCTTAAGATGGGTAAACGTGAGATTAGTGATGGTAGCTGTATATATGCAGGGACATTGAAGACAAAAACTGTTACTTGTGAGAAAAGCTAATGCAAAAACAACATCTACACAAACTGACACTTATCAAATGAGCCCTGAACAGAGGCACCTGCTTTCTTAACTATTTCAGTTTTGGGTGTTAAACCACCACTGTAAATACAGATATACTCTATCCTATAGTAGTAAAACTGCAAAACCTTCCTGCTTGAGAAGGACACTAAAGAGTGAAGTATCTTAAGTTGCCTGCTGTGTTTTTTAATGTAAATTATTATAAATATAAGACAATGTCTGAGACTTCTGATTTGAGTTTTAGTTGCTTATTATTTTTGACTGGTCACCCTGGAAGTATTATTGTGGGGGTGGTGGAAACCTCATTGGGGAAGCTGTGAGATCTGAGAATTTTTATCCTTTCTAATGAAACTGAAGATTGAGATATACTGAAGCGGGTCATATGAATATACATAAAACAGTATTACAGCCTCTTTATTAGGCAAGTTCATTAAGTATCCTTTTCCCAGTGGCAATAAGCAGATTTTTCAATAAACCTTTGTAACCTAGTTTACTTCATAGCTCAGAATGTGATACTCAGATCCCATGAGGAGAGATGTGCCACTTTCTTGCTATTTTGGGAAGCACTAACTAGAGCACTTACCAGTTTGTAACATAAATGTGCTAACATTTATGCCCCTAAAATTGTTTGCTTATCTACATTAACAGTGTGGGTGGCCTACTTAGATGGGCTTTTGCCTTAGATTCTGTCCTCCTCTAATTATTTATTCTCCTATTCTACTTAATTCTTTGTTCTCTTCATCTGTAGTGTTTGTTTTTTGTTTCCTTTCCTCTAGGATATGTATTTAGTTTGCATCATCTCTTATATGTCTCTGAGCCACACAGGAAGTGGAAGGAATATGAGAGAAAGTCTATGCGGGTGAAAAGTCTATATTAATAGGCCCTAAGGGATTATTAGGACTTAACGACTATTTCTATTCATACTAAAGTAAATATTAAACGCTGAGCAGGCAAGTAAACTAGAATTCTGTGACTGTTATCTTGAATGACTCATTGTTTGACTATAGACTACATCTAATTTTTCCTGAAGTACATGTTTTCTCAGCTTTACATATGTGCCAAGGCACTGTGTGAAACAGTTTTCAGACGTATGGCACTGAGCATATAAGAGAAGCACTGATTTTCAGTGCTTTTGTAAAAATGTGCTTATATGCTTAGGTCAGAGTGTATGGACCATTATAAATAGTACACTACAAGAGGGGCTTACTTGTACAACTTGCTGGAGCTCCAGAATTATTTCAATTCATTGATAGAAAATGCTGCAAGTACAAGTGTTATAAATCCACTAAATGTGCTGGTAAGACTATGCAAATGAGTATAAGAGGGACTATTGAAAAAGTGCAAAAGGCTTCTGTTAGTCTGATGCTGTGTGACTTGTTGGTGACTTTCTTCTGGAGTGTTCAGAATGGGGCATATTGTGATGTTGGCCTAGTCAGGATACAGCCCTGGGCTGTTGTACTATAACAAAACTGTTTGCCATTTAAACATGATGTACAGATCAGAGCCAAGAATGGAGAGTCGGAACAAAAACACAACAGTCACTCTAACCATGAAAAGGTACTTCTCTGGCTTGATCATAGCGTTTTCATATGTATTCTGAACTTCATTGTTTAAACCATAATATCTGCAAAAAACAACACTGTCAAGAAAGCTAGGCAAGGGATACAGGGTCAGCTTTCCTGTCCAACACTGCTAAAACTTGATGAAGCTTTGGGATTCCCTCCACCCAAATTTAGCTGCCTGCAAATTGCGTGTCTAGTGTAGCTAACTTAGAGACAAATCTTTTCCCCTGGAGGAAGATGAATCACTGAGGTATCAATAGCTTTTCATTGACTGCTTAAGCTAGGTGCTAGACTCTAGGCACCTAACTTATGCAGGACTAAATTTGGGTGGAGACGGCTCTGCCACTGTTAGTTATTTATTCCTTAAGAACAGCAGTTTAGTAATTCTGGGAGGCAGTTTGCAGTGAGTGAATTGCTGCTGACAATTCTATGCTGTTACTTAAGCACTGAAGTTGCTTATTTTGTGTCCTTTGTCCTGTTAGTTTTTCCTGCTGTAATATGGAGCTTGTCTATCACCCTGTCAGAGATGCTGACAGGGAGGATGAACAAGTTACCTTAAGCAAAATACGATGGAAGTCTAATATGCATCATCCACTCTAGGGCATATGCCTTTGTACTTCCAGGGCTTTTACATCAGACAATACTCGCTCTGCCTTTACTGTTGCTTTGCTCCCACTTCAAACCTTGAGTCTCTGTCTTGCCCTTCCCATTGCACTGAGTGTGCCTGTTTTCTGCAGTCTTTGCCACTTTTTTCTTTCAGGAGGAGAATGGAGTTGTTGGGCTGCATTTTTCTGAGGCATAGGGAAGAAGCTTTGTTAAACTATGGTTACTGAGTAGGTAGTTTTGAGATGGTCCTTTTCTGCTTCACTCAGAAGCTACATCCTTTTAGCAGGGAGGCATCATGGGGTAATGCACACAGACAGGGTTATGCTTCTTTTAGCACTGAACTGTGAGGCAAACAGGAAATTAGTAGGTCATCAAGCTAAGACGCATGTAGCTTTTAGAATATGCAGTGTAAAGAGACAGATAATGAGCTGCTATGAACTACAACAAACAAAACTGCTGTGTGTTTTCTGTTTTCGTCTAGGACTATCATTTTTGCATCACATAGCAGTCAGCAGATCATCTCTTTACTGACAGTCTTGTCTAAAAGATTCCTATTGTACTGCTGAGTTGTGATAACAACCTTCCAGATAATGGATTTTTTTGTGGTTTCTTTCAAACGCATGCCCAGGAACTATTGAATGCTCCTGAAAGAAACTTATCTTCATAAATCTGAGGCACAGTTTGAAAAAGCTCCGATAAGAAGCAGTTAGGGCCATTAGTCTTCCAAGAAGAAGCCTCTTCAGGGGAATATACATTGAATGGGTTTAAGAGAGGTAAAACAGTGAGTCATGGTGAGGAATTGATAGGTAGGTGGAATACTATGTGAGTGTGCTTTGGGAGGAAAAGAAATGAAGGGATGATCTAGTTATGCTCAATTGCAGCAGGACTGAGACAAAAATGCAACATGTTACTCCCTGTGGCCAGATTTTTAAATAGGTTGGATGCCCTCCAATATTTTAAATGAATCTTTAGCATGACTCATGACCAGGCTGAGCTCTGCCAGTTTCACTGCAGGGAATTCCTCCTATGTGAAGGTGACACTTTGTGGCCTGTATATTATTTGTTGTTGTTGTCTTGCCAACTAATCATTTTAACAGAAAAATGTTAGTACCTTAATATAATTTCTTGTGCTTTACCTAAGATTACAGCAGGACTTAGTCTGCAAAATGATTATGGGATAAGATGGAAAAGCACTGAATTTGTGAAGTTTTTCTATTATTAAATCAGTCTAGAATTGGGGAGGGGAAGGTGTGAAATCTGAGTTTCTACCTCAAAGAAAGAAAATTCCCTAACTGCCATTATTCTGGATTGCTGCTATTTATTCCCTTTATGATATTTTTGCCCTAAAAAGAATTAGATGTGAGAATTTTGAGACAAGGATTATGTCCCATTCCATGTTTTTTCTGTTTCATAAGTGCATAAAAATAGATGGCTGTTTTAAAACCAACTCTAAGAAAAACTTTTAAATCACTCTCTTCAGTTTAAAACTCATTTAGCTAATAAAAACTGTTCAAAAATAAATTTTTCTTAATCTGAATAGTTTCAAAAATATTTTTATTTTAATTTAGGTTGAATGCATATTGGTTATCAGAGTTGGCTGGGTTTTGTCTTGTAATAGAAAGCATAGCTAGGAACACTTATCTAGCTCAGGTTGCCTTACTTGTGAAGTGAAGGCACATTTTGTATGTAATTGCAATGACATCAGCTCCTAAAATCATGGGCCTATCATTAAGTGGGGGTTGGTGGAGGGAACCAAACCTGGACATGCCAAGCTGCAAATATGACCCTTCCACAGTACTGAAAGCATTTTCGAGGCCATCAAGCCCAAAGAAATCGTGGAAATTAAAATTTCCATTCCTTGCCTGTTTGAACTAGGTTAAATAAAATATCATGAAATTAAAGAAAATTTCTTCCAAATTTTATAGGCTTAAATCTGTGTAGCTCCCTTACTTTCATGTATTGCTAGAAGAAAGGGGCTGATATGCATGCCAAAAACCTAACTGCAAGCTCTTTCTGTGATCTAAACCAGCTCCAATTGATAAGCTATACTACTTAATAAAGACTTTGCTATTCCTTAGCTATGACGACTCAATACTATGTATTAGATAACATCATACTCTTATTTGTGATGGCAACATTACTTTCAATCAGTTTAGAGAACAGGCAGAGCTCTGGAGCAGAATCACTTCCAAAATAGCACAAAGATGCATCCAGAATGAATAGCGTTTGTTTCTGAAGGTGGTCTATACCACTTCTGCAGATGGACTTGAATTCAGAGCTGGCCAAGCTCAGGCAGGTCATGCCTCACTTTCAGTGAGGGATGGTGGGTATGTTGCCATAATATTTTGGCTGAGCTGATCAACACATTTGACAGTGAACTTATTCACTCAAGCAAAATATCACAATAATGTGGTTACCCAACTTCTATCCTGGAAGTGGTTGCCAACGACAACATGGTTTTCAGCCAGGATTAGTGTGGATCTGCCTGCAAAAACTGTAAAGGCAACTTAAGACTTACAAATGGAGGTCTGTCTTGGTCTGAGGTTACCTCAGTAGATTCAGATACATTTACCACGGATCAGTACACTTGGTTGTCAGGTTTCCATTCTGCAATATTCAAGTAAGTTTGGATTGCTAAAGATTGCATCATCACAATGCATCTCCATAGAGTTACGCTTTCTCCTCATTCAAAAGTTGTTGCTAGCACTGAATTCTGAACTCTTAAATTTTAATCATATAAGAGGCATGGGGGAATGGGGATTCAGAAAAGGTAAGTTCAGTGAGGCTAGGCTTCATAGGCTCCCCTGGCACTCAGAAAAAGTTAAGAAAACGGGCTCCCACAGGGAGTGGTTTGTGTGAAGCTTCTGCTCTGAACTGTGCTTTGTAGAAATCTCTCTCTTCAGGACAGTAGAAGCAGGGCTAGCTCTCCTGGACTAAAGCCAATCTCTAATAGCCTTTGCTCTATTCATTATTTTTAAGTTTTGTGATTCACTATGGCTATATGTTAACTTCCAGCTAAAGCTTAGAGTCTCTAAAAACAAGCAGAGGATTCCAGTCACTTGGAATAGTTCTCTTACATCAGCAGCTGTGAATATGAGCTGAGGGTGTGGGTTGGTTGGTTTGGTGGGTCTGGATTTTTTTTGTTGTTTTTTTTCTTTTTGAATCAGGTTGGCATAAATGGAAATTGTTTAGTAACTTGTTATGCTTAGTAATAGGCCTTTGAATCAGGAATTTGCTTAAACTTCCAGGTCTGGGATTTATTGGAATAAAAGAATTACCTGAAGTTTTGTGGCCCTTTGTGTTGGGTGGAGGTTTTCATGATGGATGTCTTCATTACAGCATCAAAAAATTTTTAAAACACTTTATATTTAAAAAAATATACATAAAATATACAATAGCTGTCCTAAAGATAAACCTAATCAGGTTGAAAGCTAATATAACATATCTGGATGAGTGTCATTTGACTCACTGCACTGCACTAACTAAACTCTATTCATTTCAGGCAGCTGCAGGAAGCAAAGCATAAGAAGCTATATAAGAGGTTATTCTGAATTAAGCCAGTATTCTAATAATAGAAGACTGCTCTAAGTAAGCTTGCCAAAGAATGAGGGAATGAACCACACCCCTCTGGCATCAGTGGCACTGATGTAGCAAGATGTTAACGTGAGAGATTACTAGAGCAGATGATTGCTCTTCTATATTTGTTTGTAGCAAATTTATAAAACCTAAGAAAAGCGCATAAAGCTAGTTGAATGGCAGATCAAACTAATGTGCAAATCGGTTAAAAAAAAAAAAAAAAAAAAGCAATCTGCTATTCATGCCAGAATTCTGTAGATCTAGTGAGTATAATGCTATATTTTTCCTTGATACTACTTATTGGGATGAAAGTGTCTTGTTCTGGTTGTTTCACAAGAGCTAATACTACCTTTCTTTCTAGAAAGTGCTTAGGGAAATAGGCAAAGGAAATTACTCCAGCCACACTTGTACCAAGATGATACTATATCTAGACCTCTTGCTATGCTTAAGTTGGACTGGCCTTGTATGCAAACCTGATCTCATTTTGAAAATGAACCTGGAATGACTAATATTTATACTAGTAAGTATACTAGTATATATACTAGTATACTAGTAAGTACTAGTTTTTAAAGTTTGGTGATGAATGAAATTGAACTCTATAATTAAAACTTCAGATTTTTTTCCCTGAGGTAGCTGATTGGTAGCTTTCAGTATACATTCATTATATCCAATATTTTATAACTTCCATAGAAATTTTATGCAGTTAGACAAGGGAGACTGCTAGGATATTATGGACCAGCGCAAGCTGAAACTGGGTCAGTCATGATGCTGATACAATGAAGCCTTGTCTACATGGTTCTCATATGCTGGGTGTCTTGGGGTAGGTTGATCTTACCTGAAAGCTGGGTAAAAGCTATTTATTCTTTATAGTAACTGAAAAACCTACGTGACATGGTTGACCTCTGGAGATGTCTTCTTTCAGTCAGGAAGTATTGAAACTAATGCAGGTTTAAAGTAAATATTTAGATACTGTATTTAATATAGATTCTACAATGACCATGGGTGGAACCTAGATGACCTGCTTAACTTTAACACCTATCTTTTACACAGCTAAAGATAAGAGTCCTGATCCTGGACTTGGGGAATCAGACTACAGTCATAATACTCAGCTTTGGGTGATGCTTATTCATTAGTGTACAATAAAAGAAAGACCACGATGTCCATATAATCGAAGCTGAACACACTCCTCATCTTGAGCAGAAAAGAGACATCTAAAGAATATATTAAAAAAAATTATGATGCACATGTTCCTGCTCTTTAGGCTGTCCTCTTAAAAGAGAAAAATATAATTTATCCTCTTTGGGTTAATTAAAATACCTTTATTATTAATCTCAGTTCAATATATTTGGGATTCCCCACCATACAGAGAGAGAAACGAGCAAAATAAAAATTCTAAACTTCCTAATATGCTCACTTAAATATGCAGTGATTTCCTGGCTGAATCCTTTTGATCTAGAGCAGGCATTTATACTTCTTGACTATAATTTTTCAGCACTAAATTAGTATTTCCCTTGTGAAATGCATCTGACCTGGCATGATGCAAGTAAGTTTACCATCTGAAAATGATAAACATTAGCTAGACGACACTCTGAAAGCATCAGTCTGATGTGTATCTGTACAGAGTATTTACATCTATGAACTAGTGTTTTATAATAAAATGAATAGATTGATGTGGAAAGGTTAAAGCTGATGTACTTCTAGAAAACCTAGAGACTTTCTATCAAGATGTTTACATTTAGCCATAGATTCAGGGTTGATGTGACCTCCTTAAACTGCCTTTCTAAGATATCTTCTAGAGCTGATTTAGAGATGTATACACAAGTTTATAATTACTCAGTTGGTTGACCCAATCCATATGCTGCTATTGAAAGTAATATTCTAAAAGTTCATAAATAGCAAATATATGATGCATCATACTTAGTCTTTAACTTTTCATACTGGGATGTGTTTTTCTTCCCATATGTCCTGTATGTACATCTTGGCTAAATTAGCAAAATCTTTCAATGATCTCCCAGGATCCTCCCTATCTATCAGGTCATCTAAAGGATGAGTTGTCCTTTGGAGAGGCCTATCCCTCTCTCTTGCTAATGGAGGGAATACAGACTATTATCTTGATTAACTATTAGCTTCAGCTCTTGACAGAGGGGATAGTTGTTTCTTATTCTAAAAGCTGGGAGATGTTAGCCTAATTTAAGGCGTTTTGATATGTCATAGTAATATCCAACAAGCTCAAGATCTAAATCATAGAAATAGAGTGCTGAGACTAAATTCCTAGGTAATAAATCCATAATTAAGCTCCCACTGTCTTCCACCAGGGGTAGGATGTTAATATGCTATTAACAATATATTCCCATTAATCATAAAAGTATTTGGTGTGTTTAGGAATATTTTCAATTTGGCTTCACACAACGCATCTGTTTCTGAGACAAGCTGCTCAGAAATAGGAGAGCTCTTAATATTAGAGAAAGCAAAATCCCTTTTAGATGAAAAGTTACACTGAAAAAAATTTAAAATCCTCTTTTCTTGTAGACCACTAAAAATGCGTATCTTTTCCAAATACTTCAGTTCTTAAAACACGTAATGTTGGTTTATTTCCATTATATTTGCTGACATAACTGAACGTAGCACATGTAAGATTCATGACAGGCCGCCTGAAGGTGGTGTTTGCCATAAGCAACACAGTTTTGTGGGCCACAAAAGGGTAGAACAATGTGCCTTGTGCTGCAGGGAATCTAGATGCTCATGGTAAAGGCCAATGTGGGCCAAGGTTGCAAACTTTAAAGATGAGAGAAACAAAATTAACTGATTAAGTCCATATTTATGACCTGATAGATACAGTCTTCCTTTGAAGAAAAGATGCTCAAAAGCTTTAGAGGACAAAGGACTATGTTTAGCTATCCAAGTATGGATTTAGGTGCCCAACTTCTAGGGTAGAAAGTTTGGAGCTATTGGCCTATGTGCACTGTGGGAAGTACAGTTTTTGACTGCTTAAGAAGACCCATTCTCTGCACTCTGAGACTTCTGTATTTTTCTTCTTAGTTTAATACAATATTTTCCTTCATTTTTCAAACTGCTCTGTATAACTGCTGCCTGCTATAAAACAGATGGCAGCGCTTCAGTGGTGGATGAAGTGCTGCCTTATATATCTAATTTGTAACCCTACATGAACATAAGCTATTTTTTAAACTGCTGAATTTCCTGAAGGCAGCTCAAATCAGTTCACTCATAGAGTTTGCATAATAGTACCATGGCTTGGACTAAAATGGAAAGTCCTTACTTCTGCAAAAACCTAAATAGCATACCATTCATATAGGCTTTAGTTGGCATCAAGGTTTCAGCTATTCCTGTGATCACCCTTTTAAACCTTTGGCATTGGTTTTTAGTGTTAGGCTCTGCTTCCACTTTCTTCAGAATGAAATCCCACAGTTTGCCCTATTGTTGACAAAATTGTATTGTTACGTATGTTGTTTACCATGACAATACCTGCAGAGGAGATAACCGAGTATCTCTTACTTTCTAGGAGTTCTTGTTCAAAATAGCCATGGTTCATATAGCTCTGAAAAATCATGAGATAAAAAGACTAATACTACATTTCTAACCTATATATTACCTGTTTTTGACTGTTCAGGTAAGTTTAGCTTAGCTCAGGGTTCTGGGCAGGGTGAAACAGGTTGCAACACTGACGCTGAGGTCAATTATACAGCACCTACAGCTTTAGGATTCCTCATACAGAATAAAAAGCTATAAATCTGATGTAGTAGAACTGTATTCTGCTCTTGTAACCTTCTCCAAAAAATCCACCAATGAATTAACTTTATACTGCTAGCATTTATACTACTTTTTGCCAGATGGGGGTTTGCTTATTACTCTGCAATGGGCACAGATGATGTTTGAAAACAAAGAAAGTTGTTGTAAATTCCCTGCAGTATGCTCTTGGTGATTAGAGATGCAATGTGTGTTTGTGTCTGACCTGGGTCAAACTTATACTATGACAGTGCATGAGTCCAATGTCAAAGACTGCAGAATCAGAGTTTTGGGTCCTTCTGTATTTGTTTGTTTTGTTTAAGTAATAAAAATGATCAACTGTCATTTTTTTTCCTATTTAAAAGCTCTTACTTAGATTTTGGAGCTGTTACCTGATCAGAATATATACGGAATAAGAACATTACAAAGGACTGACATTTGTATTCTGGCAAAAATATTGACTATTGGGGTTGACAGAAGCATTGTGCATGCTAATCTATGGACACTGCCTTCCTCCCCCAACCCTGGCAAACTGAGGTTTCCTTATAACTGTCTTATGTTCATGATCAAACAACTGGAAGTTTACATGATAGTTCATATGTATTGTGTGTGTGTATATGCATGCATACATATATTTAAAAAAAACCATATTTGTGTGTGTGTGTGTGTGTATATGTGTGTGTGTGTGTGTGTGTGTATATGTGTGTGTGTGTATATGTTGTTCCTATATTCTTCTTTGCTGCTTGTAAGCTTTTCTTTTAATATACCCTTCAGTGGAGCGGGGGGGAATCTAGTTAGAGAGCTAGAAATTCTAGTAAAGGCAATTAAGGAGAAGAATCAAATTAGGAAAAATAAATATGCCCTTAGAATGGCAGTTTCTGTGTCATGCAGTTATGTCAGCAATGAATTTAAAGTTTGTGGTGTCAGAAGTAAATAGCAAGAAACAGAGCACTAGAACATGAAAAGTACTTCTCAGATGTATTTCTAATGAATTGTAACTCAGATTAAGTCCAAATTAGGTAGGACTGAAGAATCTGAGTTTAAAAGTGTCTTTCAGTTCCCTCTATCTTTGCTTGTTTTCTCATCCCATCCAAATTCACAATCCATTCGGCTTAGTTCTTTAGAGATCCATTTGACCTAGAAAGCACCAGTATTTTGCATCTGGGCACAGTCAAAATGCATCCTAGTCAAAGTTTGTGTACTAAAGTTTCTATATATTTTTTTAGATTCTACAAAGACTACTGCCATCTTGCTATAAGGCCTTAATAGGGCCTCGAAGAATTTATTTAGATGCAAAGTATGTAAGAGAAAAATATTCTTATCATTGGATTGGAAAAAAAAATTGGAAGTATATACATTCTTTCATCTCTTTGTTTGTTGAATGTGCTTAATCTAGTAGAGCAGGGACACTTCTGAGAGCAGTAGGGAAGAACTATAACTAGATAATATACCTATATTGTGAAAAACAGAAAAGCAAATACTTGCAGTGGCCTGGTAAGTCACTTTTTACATGATTTAAAAAAGAACTCTACACAACCTCTTGCTTTATTTATCCGTGTGGAAAGGATATTTCTATTGTTGTAATTACAGACAAGAGCTACAAAAACACAGATACCACAGAAAACTTTCTAACTCTTTGTACTCTAAAGAAAATTATGTTATGTTGTAACTAGTAACTTAGGCAAGCTTTAGGATCGCTTTTAATGATGCGTTTCAATCATCTGACACAATTTTTAAAACCTCTGGAGTACTGTAATCAGCAGATTTAGGCTAAAATCTTGGGAACTGAAGGTCAATCACAGATGTTCTGCTGCATCATCCTGATAGTTTTCTGTATACTGATCGTAATAAAGCACGGTGTAAAAATTATGGGGTTCTCTTTCTTGTTTTGGTGTGGACTGTTGGACATGTTCCTTAAGTTTTTCTTTCTCACTTTCAATAACCAGTGGAACCTCCTTACAGAGAAAGAAAAGGAGGATTTCAAAGTCTGATTCGCCAAAACGTAATTGAACTTCTTTTTTAGTTACAATGTCTGATGTTTCTAATGTCAGGCTCTTTCACCATGTATAAAGCCATCAAAATAATGATGATGTGGCAAGGGAGGGATTTTTTTTTTTTTTTTTTTTTTTTTTTAGAATGCCACTACTTTTGAAAAGTGCTACAGTTTAGTATCTTGTGCAATTAACTTATATGAAACCTTTTTTCTAGGATATAGCTAAAATGTAACTCTGAATGGTCATCAATGTTTGCATGTTGGACTGCTCCAAATTCCTTTCCATCTAACTGGTAATCCGTTCCAAGATTCTTCTTAGCAGAGGACAGAGTGCACGCCTCATTGATTGTCTATGCTAATGTAAATAAGATCAGATACATCTTCTGATATGCATGCCGTTTAAAAGGCAAGCTCTAATAATTAAGTTTTTTAAAAGTCAAATCTGCTTGGTCAAATGTTAGCTTATTAGCATTCTGTGAATTCATTAGAATTAGAGAAAATGCAAATTATTGATTATAGGGATAACTTCTTTGCCAAATGAAAATTGACTACTTGATTTGTTATACTGTTCCATGAGCATCTACTTTTGGTCAATGTATACAGGTATAGATCTGCATACAATGTGTACAATGATATGGTAATGGTGTACAATGGTAATGATATACACTGCTGTACAATGTGTACAAGGTATACTGGTAAAGGAGAATACTTGCGGTGTCCTGGGACAGCCTTTCACGTGGTCTTCGAGCAGACAAGAGGGTTCCTCAATGAAACAGCAGAATAGGAAAAAAGAACTGTTTTCAAATCATTAGGAAAACAGCAAAGAAAACCTTCTGAAAACTGAGGTGTTATTGACTATAATCAATTAGGCTAGGAATTTAAATACAGGTATGGGAAGGCAGGTTGCTTGAAGTTTGCTGAGATATTATAAAGAATATTTAGACCAAATTCCAAGAGTTATTTGGGTTACTCCAGCAAGTACAAAGCAAATGCAGCACAGTCCTGCATAAAGGACATCAATACAGGCACATCAAATAGACAACAGTTACCTTAAAATTTTAGGTTTTGATCTGTCATGATGTAGTTCTATTACAGCGGGGCAACTTAGGCTGGTAGTCTGTATTAAAGTAATATTTAAGGTTCACAGAGATAGAGATGAGACTATTTCTGGATTCTTATAGGGAAGCAAATTTGTGGAGGAGAGGATAAAGGGAGTAGAAATTCCAGTGTCCTTTGAGGCTGAGGAAGAGAAAGGGCTGGGAGATGATGTACACGTTAGCACAGGCCTATAACGGCAGAATGTTTTACCCTTGCTGTGTGTTTGGTGTGGTGCTGTGTATTTGCAGCCATGCTCTCTGTGTTTTCTTCCAAAGCAACCTGGCCTCTTTTGGCCTTCAGGGGGACAAAAATGTTTCCTAAGCAAAATCACATACCTTATTCACATAAATAATTCATGAGTAAATGGAGTCCATAATTTTACTATAATGCTTGGAGGTGTTATTTAAATGCACACCTTTGAAGACTTGTACTTATAGCAAATTGAATAGTTACAGAAGCCATTTTGGCAGGGAAGTGTGTCCTTGCTGTTTAGTTTCTAGCCAGAAAAATAGAAGAATATTGCTTAAATGTAAACTTCAAGTTTTTGAGAATGTGTCCTGTTTTGAACAGCATAGAAGCCAACAATTTTCAGCCTGACTATTCTAAGCAAATAACCAATTCAATAATGAAGTATGTGAAAATGAGGGTGACAAATTTGAAACATCTGTTACTAACTCAAAACTAAGTCTGCTAGTGTTTTCTAATACTCTTCTGTTTTTCACAGATGTGTTTAAAAAGGGTGTCTCTCCCCTGTATCTATGTATTGTTTTGCAGTGTCTGAAATCAAGAAAGTGTGTTAGTTATCCTCTCAGATACAGGCTGGAAAATGTGTTTGAAATTTGAGATTTGTGGCTGAGGAATATGTGAGTTTGATTTATAGCTTCCTCTCCTCTTTCTCTCAAGCTGATACAAGAAGTAAAGGCAAGTGCTAAGAAAGAGAATATAGATTCTGGCAGGTCCCTAGATGTGTGGCTTAAAAGGAGAGGGTGGTGGGAAAGAGGGAGAAAAATCCTACTTCCTGTGACTTTGGAGTGACATAATAGTAGAGATAAGAGTTTTAAGTCTAAATTCTATTTTCACTTTAAAGAATTGCATAGTATTTTTTTTCTAAAGTCTCAAAAAAGTTCATTTGTATAAGTGTGTGAAAAAGAGAGGAATAGAGATTATACTGAGTTTTTCTTTTAGATATTGTACATCTATCACTCTTTCCTAATGGGCGATCCTTTCCAAGTGAGTCATGCTTGTTACATAGCAGTGCTGAAGCCAGCAGGGGCCAAAAAGCATATTTCATCCTTATTGCTCTGATGTTTTTATGCAACAGTGAAAGAGTCTAAAAGGGTGTAAAGCTGTACCAGACAAAAGAAAGGGCTTTGGACTGATTATCATGAATTGATAATCAAGGAACTGGTTGCCTGAAGTCAAGTGGCAGCTGATGTGTCATAGGGCGATTTCAATTATTCATGCTGTTGTAGGAGGCACATTACCATGTCTAGTGCTGCTACAGTGCAAGTCTCTGCTCCTGACATGCAGTTATACGTCATTCCTTGGAAGTAACTTTACTCTGAAGATGAAAGTCAAGTTGTAAGTTACAAAAATAAAATAGCAAGTATCTAGGGGGTGTGTTCTTTTTAAGAAAAATATGACTTTGTGGTACTGCTTGCGGACATTTTTTGGGGGATGGCAGTTCATCATGCCAGGGAGTCTCAGAATCCAATTCGCAGTGAGCTAATGAGAAGTGCTGTGGCCCAGTACTTAGAATATGGTGATGAGTGGGTAGGTGTCTCTTAAGTCTTGCACCTCAAGTCTTACAGTCTCTGTAAGCTATGCAGGTTATTTGAGTACTGGATCTGCCTTCAGAACAGCTTGACAAGCTGCTGATCCTGGAAAAGCTTATGGACAGTCATGAAATGACACATGCAGGTTAGACGAGAGCACTCAAATCCATAAACATAAGCTCCTATTTGAGTTTAGCACAGTGTATATTAGGGAACTTAAGGGCCTGATTCATTTTGGAACAAGATGTAGATATATACCTCTTAAAAGTCTTACTCTTCCCCTCCCCTCTTTTCTCCAAGTGGAGTGTGGTGGGGAAAAAGGGAGCCACAGCATACTGAGAGGTGTCCCAGTTCTTGTGAGTAGGGGATGACTACTGAGGGTAATGGTATGTGGAAAAACTTTCCTTCCTTCAAGCTGTGTTCATCCATCTACTCTTGTTTAGTGACATAACAGCAAATTTCTGGAGTTTAAATGTTTTTTTTTCCAAGTTAAGGAAGCTGTTACTGTCCTGTATTTTCTTGCTTCTCTCATTTAATGTGATCTCTTGGCTTATCCTTCCTTTAACAGCTCAGTCTCTTAATTTCTAGTGAATGCTCCTCTAGTGTCCCTTGTTTCTTCTCTTTTGTTTGCTTTTCTCCTGCTGGGATGTGTTTTATTTCTGGCCTGTGGGAAAGTCTGTGGTCTGTGCCAAGAGTTTAAAATACTGGATTTGATTAAATTCAAGTATTCATTTTAAGCTGTTTAGAACACAGATTGGCTTTTGTGCACAGCTGTCATTCCTGATAGGAGCTTCTAAACACTACAGACCAACAGATAATAATAGTAAATATTACACAATAAGTAACATTAGATTTTACAATATGTTTTTCCTGAGTTACAGATTTAAAACAATATATAGGGATTTCATTTACCATAATCTGCAAAATCTTAGAGGAAGCAGTGATGTACAAGACAACTCACTTCATTGAAAATTAAATGTGTCTTAGTGTTTCAGGCAAATCAGGATGCCAGATACTGATTCAGTTTCCTCAAGGATAAATACAAAGAACTAAATCACTCCTTATAAGGATTAAAATAATGATGAAAAACACAAGTGCCAAATCTTGTTAGAAGAAAAGGTAAGTAAAAGTACTTAAGAAACAAAAGTTCCTTTGGGAAAAGAGAAGTATTGTAATTCTGTGGGAAAATAGTATTTTATAATCAAGAAGGTCAGATGCTTGTAAACCTGATTAGACTATAACCTTACAGTTCAGATTTGGTAGGGTAGTGGTAGCATGTACTTGCACTGATCTTACAAGGGGGCATGAGCTAGACTGAGAATGACAGTCATCCTGCATTTCTGTTCAGAAATAATGAAAACAATGATTAGTTTCAATCCTTTTGCTAGTACAGGTTATTTGCTGCTTTGAACTTAGCTCTTGTATGTACTGCTGCATTAGGGGTGAAGCCCAGCTGCATCCTGCTTTGTCCACAGACCGGAAGAGGGGATGTGAGATCCCTCTGGCCCCATCCTACCCTGTCTGCTCCATTCAGGAATATTGTCTTCAAACTTTGTTGCCTTTTTGCTATGTTTCCCAGCATATGTGGAATAACAAATGTCAGGACTATCTTGCTATCAATCTCAAGCTTTATTAAAAAAAAAAAAAAAAGGCAGAAATCTTCCTTTCTTAAATTTGGAGAAAACTAAAGTAGAAAGCAGTTAGTAAAAGAATTGGTTTTGATTTTCATTTGTCGAACAAAGTGGTATTGGTATGAAATGTTATAAAGTATAAAATAATTACTGTAGGAAAAAAAGTGACTTCTTGGCTGCTGTGCTGTATACTACTTGTTTTATTAATCTCTTTAATTACCTGGCTCTGATCCTCATGTGCTGCGTCAGGTGGAACCTCCTCAAAGAGGACTGCTCCTTACTGTGAGCAAATGGGCATGGTCACAGGGCCCCGAGAGGAGCGGCCAGAGAAATCCAGGGAGAGCCGGCCTGCAGGCACAGCTTGCGGCCAGGGCAGAGAGACTCAGAACAGCAGCAGTGGATCCAAAGCCAGAAGGCTTCTTTTATATTTTTGGGGTGACTTTAAAGAAATGACAATTGCAGGTCCATCTCAGGATCTCATCAAACCTGTGCTTGCTCTTTTAAAAGTTGCTCTTTCACCCCTGAAATATTATTTACCCACTAGAGAAAAAAAATGCTGTTTGCCACTACAGGCTTGTTCTCTATTTTAAAATTACACTAAAGGTCAGTGAGACAAGGATCTCAGGAAATGCCTAGAGAGATCAAGACCTCTAGAAGAGAGTGAGAATGGAAAATAATTTTTCTAACCAGACTAAAAACAAAAGGTTAGTGATTTGTACATGAGATTAGGAACCACAACCACGTACAGCAATATAACTTGCCTTTATCTTTTTTCCAGCTATGAAATGCAGCCTTGTTTTTAGTATGTTAGATAGTGGTGGAAAAAATTGAATCATTCGGGGGAGAAGAAAAAAGCTGTACGCAAATCTGGTGAGCAAGTGACCAATAAACCACCAAAAAGCTACATGTTCTGTTTTGCTCAAGAACCCCTTCTCTCTCCCGTCAGTCCCTCTCTCCTTTCAGCTTATGATGAGGCTTGTTATTTTAAGAACTCTTACAGGTCAGCTTTCAGAGAATGTTATAAGGGGGAGGAAAAGAAGGAAAATCCAGACGTATAGCACACTTTTTCTTTCTTTTTCTCCTCTTCCCTACCAGTATTGTGTCCTTCTATTTTGATCTGTTTCCTCCTCATGATGTGGTTCAACTGTAGGGTTGTTAGAACCGTTTGATTTCAGAGCAGTTCACACTGATGCTGATTATATGGAAGAGGTAATTATGTGAGACTTCTGGGAAGGATGTGAAGCCTTTTTTGGATTTTAGTGGAAGGAGGAGCTTTACCACTGCACAGTAGCTGGTAATTACATTTTAAAGAGTGGCGATTTTCTCTGTATGTCTGAGTTGGAGCTTTTCTTTGGCATGAGGCCTTCCTGGCCATCACAATCATTCCTATGCTAGCATAGGAATGATTAATTGACTGAAACTATGAAAAGCTGGAAGAATTTAATTTGGAATCATTTTCTACAGGTTGGACTGTGGAAGGATTGTATCAGCTGGAGCTGACCTTGTGAACTTGCTTGTGCTTCTCTGCTTGTGTATTAGGGCCTGCTGGCTGTCACAGATGATGAGAATGTGGTCAGTGAAAGGACCATACCTGGGAAGTCGCTGTCCACCAAAGGAAGGATAGAAACCAATAGAGAAGGGAGCGATAAAAGAATGCTTTTGTAAACCTAGTTCTCATTTGGTACCAAGTAAAAACAGTTGAGATGTAAATCAATTTTCAGAATGGCTGTTCAGCTGAGGTAGAGTAAGAGTTGTCTGGATGCCTCTAGATCCCTTAGAGCTTTTTTCCCCTTGATGATTTTTTACAAAAGTCATTTTTAGTAGGTGTCATATTCTTTAAAAATGACTTGGTAGAGAGCAAAAGGAGACTTTTACTGTATTAGAGCTCCAAGTGCCTGGAACCCCATGCATCTATTAAACCCATATTTTTTTAATTTCTTAAGATCAGTCTTTATAACTTCTTTTAAATTAGCCAATAAATCCTTTTGTCTTAAACATTAGAAAGAACTACTCTGTAAGTCACCTGTGACTGGAGGGGGGGGGAGGGGAGAAACTTGGGTCAGCAATCCTGTCTGTCCTAGAATAGACAAAAATGGCAAAGAAGCTTTACTAAAAGTGAATTAAACCAAGAGACTAGCTATCGGCAGCTTATCAGTTCAGTCTAAAGTGAACTGGTATATTAACATGTCAATGGCCAGCATGTGAGAAGCTATAAATCAACTTCACTCCCAAATTTGTTCATGTGATTGACAGACTGTTCATGTCAAAGCATTGCTGGTTTCCTCTAGGTAGAGATGAGTGCTCCGTGTAGCTAACAGAAGGTGGTTTCTTTGGTCGTATAAAAGAGGATGGCAGAAAATTGTCTCCTATAGTCTGATATGAAAAATGTTTCTCAGTCGGTTGCTAATGAGAGCAACAGTGTACAGAAACAGGCATATTTTATGGATACCAAGGTATAATTTTCTCCTAAATGGATAATATACTTTCAAGATTTCATCTTAAACAGTCATGTATAAAACTTACAGGAAACTCATCCATCTGCTTTGAGAAAATGAGAGGTTGGTTTGAATCTTTTTAGGAAATAAATTCCCTAGACCAAATTCCTTCCAAGCTGTTGCAGTGTATTTGTTAAAATACTCTCTCTTACCTTTGCAAAAATGGGTATGTTTATTTTTCATTACTTATCACATTATTCTAGTGTGAATGGAGTTCACTCTGACAAATTTATTTCCTGGTGTTGGAAATGTCTTCCGCTTTTCCCTTGATTCATCAAAATAAACATAATTTAGCTACAATTCAGCAATAAGGCAATGCTGTCAAGAGTGTTCTTACTGAAATAATGTAAATTTCCTCAAATCTCAAGTATCTTGCCCTTCTTTCCCTCCTTTTTTGTCAATTTAGAAGTGTGTTCTATTATGATTCAATCATTTTAGCTGGATTACTTTCCTTTTTTTTGATTTGGCTGCAATTCTTTTGGGTTCATTGCACGAAAAATTAGGGAAATTATTTTTAAGCTGGGTGTTTGAAGTTTGGGGGGGTTATATGGAATGTGAAAGCATCTGCTTCAGTAAGTTATCTGGTAAGGACTATTCAATATAAAAGAAATAACAAGTAACAAGGAAAGTGATAAATTAAACACAACAAACACAAACCTAACAAGCAGGTAAATAACAGATACAGTGCTGAAAGGTCCAATGCTAGCACGGGTAAAAAAGACCAAGAGTCACGGGGGTCTGTTGGTCTAGGTGCCAGCAACTGGAAAGACCTAGATGTGTTTTATTTTTCTCCAGTGAATTTAATCCTGGGTGCATATATGTATATGTGTAATGTGCTAGCAAACTTCAAGTGGGACTAGCTGGTGAGTAGGAGGAGACCTGCACCTGGAAAGACTTGATGTCTGAGCCAGTGGTGGTTGAGGGGGCCAGGGGCAGAGGTGTGGATATTAGGTAGATCAAGAACTTGTGCTACTATTCAAGGAATCTGGCTGTAGGAGTGCTTGTGAGATGAACGTGTGAGTGCATGCATCTTTTTCCTAGTGGACATCAAACTGGACTACTGGGCAAACAGGAGGAGACTGAGAGCATGTACTGGGTAAGGGAGCCCAGGGTCTGAGCACAGATTTTATGTAGACTTAGAGGCTGTGCTGATAGTCAAGAGATTTATGGGTGTGCTTGTGAATCTAGAGAGTGAGGAGCAGGACTTGTACTTACGCTTTATGTGAGTTCTGGTAGAGCTACATGTGAGTGCTGGTAAAGGCAGTGCTCAGTCTGTGGCAGTTTGTAGGGCTGGCCATGTTAGTGCCCTCTGTGTGTGTCTCGGGGGTATGTGCTCAGCCTTGCTACTGGCTGAACCTGCAGAAGGGGAAAGCAGCAGCAGCTGCATCCATTGGACTGGGATGGGGAGACCTGGGGGCTCTTAGAGCACACCAGGCTGGGCTTCCATGATCAGGAAGGAGGAATCCTCAGGTCCCAAAGTCTGCTGAAGGTGGTGGCTTTTGTAACATCCTTAACATTCCTTTTTTAATGCTTCTTAGCTTTAGTAATACTTTACTGCTGATAAGTCCTGTCAGGGGTTGGATAAACCAAACCTAAGTACCGTAACTTCAATGTTATGCAAATTGTAGCAAAGTTGATATTCCTTAATGTTTTAGTTGGAACTGACGGCTGTAAACCCTGGTGCTATACCTTCCTCCATGTAATGTAGAGCAAGATGCACATCACAGGTAACCATAAGAGGTGTCTAGCCTGAGACAGAGGAACCCAATAAGGTGTCTGTATCTCTCCTTCTCTGCTGTGCAGGGTCTTTTTGTAGTGATCCAATTTCCTTATTCCAGGGGAAGGGATCCCCTCAGTCTATAGGAATGACTAAGCCCAAGGATGTGTCTGAACTTCTGCTCATCTCAGGATCAAAGCTGCACATCAGGATCCTGGTTCAAGAAGGGATGTCTATAGTATGATGCTCAGCACTATATGGTACAAGAGATATTGGCCCAGTTTTGTGGGTGAGGTGCACAGTAATGATCCAGGCAGTGATGTTTTTGGTACTTTGAATAGGATAGAGGTAGATGTCTGTGGAGGGGAGTTCATCGTGGTCAGTTGTATCTCCAATATTTGTACTTAAGCACAAATGAGAGAAGTGCATGCTTTTTCCTTGCAAAACATGACCGGAGGAGAAGGAGCTAGTGATAAGCATTGATGTCCATGTTAATCACATAGGGAATTCAGCATGAGGTATTCAATGTGAGAGACCCTACTCTCTGAGGTGGATAGTTTCCCATACATTTCTCTGCCTCAGCAAATGGCAACCTTAATTGGGTGAGTCTGCAATGACATTGACTGAATAGGCCGAAACAATCAGTGGAAGTAGCAGCATCAAGATTTATGATCCTTTAGCAGCTTATGTCTGCTAATTACAAAAACCAGACAAATGTGATTGTCCCAGACTCTTACTGTACCTTAGAACAACTTTTAGAAATGCAAACAACAAAAAAAAGCAGTATTCATATTTTATAAAAGCAACTGCTTCAGTAACTGCAGTCCTTATTTGCTTAGCAGCAAGTGCTTCTCTCATCTGTGGAACTGCCAAGGTTAAAATGCAGCATAGACCTGTATAGGATGCATGTAATTTTCTCTATTTTTAATGAGCTTAATTAGGATTAAAGTACCCATTCTCGAGTAGTAGTAACTTGGTAATGCTTGTCAGCGGTGCTAGATTCTGGTGTAATACACTGATACATTACATAACATTTATCTTTCCTAACTTTAGTCATTTACAAACTAGATGCTCAGTTTAATCTAGCTGGTTATGCTTTCTAAATTGTCAAGAGATGGAAATAAGCATCCCTGAAGGCTGGCTGACTTCCCTTCCTGCCACTCTCCAGATACTACCAAGGGAGTCTAGCAAATTAGCTTAAGCTAGATACCATTGTTTTATGCAGCTGAATTTTCCAAGATGGATCCTGCCTTCATGTTAAAGACTGGTGCTGCAATCCTGAAAACCTTGACATATCCAAGCAATGCATAGGTGGTCAGGAAGGAGAAGAAATAAATCTAAAGGGCATAACTCAGGATCAAGAGAAAAGGAGAGGCAAAACAAAAGTAAGAAAAAGGCACAGGTCAGTGACAACACCAATTTGTGTCCACTGGAGCCTCCTGGAGGTTTATACACTGCCTGGGATGCTAATGTTGTTAAATGGAATGGACAAGAACAAGGACTTGTAACATGGGATATATCAGGTAAACAAAATGTCCTGTGAGGGTGATATTTTTTTCACCAGCCAGGCAAAGCCATAAATCGTGGAGCAAGAAAGGGCAGTGGTGTTCTGAATGTTAAACGCACTAGTTTCTGGAACTACATTTGCCAATAACTGCTTGTCAAACAGTATCCTCTCTGGTTTAAGAACATAGTCTGAAGCATCGCTGTAAATATTGATGGAAAGAGGCAGTGTGTCCAATCTTAATCAAGTTCTGTATTGCCTCCCTCACTAGTTATCCAGCCAGTTTCAGAAATGTCTTACCTACTCTTCTTCCCCTAAGGGGGGGGGGGGCAATAAGTTTAAATAAAAACCTCGTTTTATGTTGGCTGATGCTGGCTGTGCCGTGTGTACCAGGCTTAAAGAAAAGCCCAAAGGAATGTGTCTTTCCTTTGACATGGAAAGTAGTCCTTTGACTATGTCCTTGAGATAAAACCAGAACTTTTTATATCAAAGACAGTGTCTGCATCTTTCTCTCCTCTTCCCCATACTCCCTAAGCTGCCTTTTCCTCCTCTCCAGTTTTAGGGACAATTTTGTTCCTCTGCAAATGAGTTTTACTCTGGCAAATATTTGAGGGGTTACTTTTGTATCCTTACTTTTTGCTTTAGTTTGCCTGACGTCTAGGAGTTGGTCCAATTTAAGAAAAATTACTCTATAGCAAAAATAAATATTACAATTTTAGTATTAGCACTTTAAAAATTAGTTTTCCATTTTTCAGTAATTTTTCATTTTGCATCTTTGTCATATGACACTTCTGTATACTGAAAGGAGTAATATTTCCTATCAGTATTAAGAATTTACAAATGTGAGAGAATTAGTTTTTGAAAATTTTTTACATGAATTAGTTCTTCCAGATGTGGAGGTAACTATAAAAGTGGTCTGGCTGTTTCAAGTTGTGAAATTAAACTTCACTGTTTTCAAAAGAACTTTTAATACTATTTTAATGCTCAAGTAGCTGAGAAATGATAATTCTTTTGTAACGTTGCACATAATGTTCCTAACCTTTGAATGTGAATAATATGTGAAAATACAGTGGAAGAGTTTTTTCCAAAGTTAATTTTATAAAGATCTGCTCCCTTCTATTTATGTACAAGCACCTGTACTTTCACAATCCTAATTTTAAAATGCATTACAATGTGAAATTAAACAACTTTTGCTGTATTAAAATACAGCTTATGTAAGCTTTCTAATTAGCACTACCTTGGGAAGATTATAAACAGACATGTTCTTTTTCTCTGTTCTTGGCATCAGTACTAGATAGCCATTTAGAAACGCATGCAAGGTTGGCTCTATCTAGCCATATTGCATTGTGTTTGTGTACATCTGGGATGGTGAACTCGTAGGTAAAGTTACTAAGCACTTCGAAGTGCCAGCAGTATGTACGTGCATATTCAAGGACTTATACAGAGAGATATTTAAACGATTCAGTGTAGAGAAAATGAACTCTTTTTCCAGCAGAAACTTTGTCCTCCTTGTCCATCTCTAATTTGCATAACCTTTTTTGAATTGATAGGATTAAGAGCCTATTTAAACAAACAAACAAACAAAAAACCCTCCAGTGATTTATAACCTTAACCTTAAGGAGCTGTTTTGAGAGTCTTACTAATCTATCACTGTGACTGAGATTATGGGGCAAAATCAGCTAAGTCTTAATTCATGGTTCAATACCTACATGTCTCTAGGGCATCCTATAACTGTAACACTGAAAGCTTTTTCTGAGCTAACCCCGTAGCAGAGTTGTAATTCCTGCAGGTCAGGCCCTCAGTGGGAAGGCAATACTTCCTGCAGCCCTTCATAGCCCTTCCTTCCTACTGAGGATTATTCTGGAAAAGAAGACTAAAGCCAAGGAGCTAGAATAGGAAGAAAAATCATAAAAAGCATGACAAGTTGTAAATTACCATTGCAAATAGAGGATGTTGATTATCTACAGAAAACTTTTTTTTTTTTATAAACTCTGAGTAAAGCTATTGTGTTCTAATCAAAAAAATTTGTCATAACTGTTCCCGAAGTATGTGTGCTTTGAAGAAAGGACACCTAAGCAAGGGAGTGCTGGCCTTCTGTACCTGGGGAATGTTCAAAATGCTGCTAAAGCGGGTTCCTGGAGCTGCTGACAATGAAATCTGCCGACGCCATAAACAGCAAATGTTGTTCACAGGCTGTGGATGTAGGGCAGTTACTGAGGAAACTATTCAAGAACAATACACAAGTATCTTGGTGTGTGTCAGTATGAGAGCAGCAGTAATGTGTCTTCCCCATCTGTGGAATGAAAAAAACAAACTAGGCAGTCAAAGCCTATGTTAGCATGACAAGAAAGCCTGAGGTAAAAATAATGCACCTTGTTAAGAAGTAGGGCATGCTATCTCCCCCTTAATGCTGTGTTGGCATGGTTACGTAGCTGCTGGTTAGAGCTGACTTGTATCTGATGTACTCAAGGACTGGACAGCAAGGATACAAGACTTTCTGTATCTCTCCCTGTGGACATGGTCTGTATCTTTTGAAGTCGCTGAGGTTTATGGATGGTGCGTCCTGGCAGTGTTCAACAGATAGCTTGGATAACTGAATAATCACTGTGGCTGGTGGGGGCATAAGTTGCTTTTCCTTATTTTTCTCAGTCCTGGACAGTCCCAGCTGTGTAGATTATTAATTAATCTGTAGCTAGCTTGGATTTGTGCTAGACCTTGTTTGCTTACGGGGGGGGGGGGGGGGGGGGGGAAGGCTGTAGGAAGAGACTTGGGAGGCAACAGATGTTGAATCCAATTTTTTGGATTAGCATTTTCTGGCATTATAACTTGTGTTTAGTGCAACAACTTAAGAAATAAAAGCCAGCTTCTCCATCATGTCTTTTGTTTATCTATATCTTTTAGTTAACAATGCTCTCCCAATTCTTACCACTACCAGTTAGGGAGAACTGGCATTATTTGCTGTCTGGAGGATGGGGGTTTGCTGGCTTGCTTGCTTTCCTAAACAATGTGATTTAGGAGAGTACATCCTATTTTCATTAGTAATTTAAAACATGTAAGGGCAGTTCCATTCAGGGATATAGTTTAAGGTGTCAGGGACTAGCTCATAACCTCAGAGTTCAGAGCTCAGTTAAACCTCCTTCTGAATGGTCTTCTACTACTGACTTTTTTTTTTAAATGGGGAGATTCTGCCTCCCATCTATACTATATAAAGTCACCCAATCAGGCACATTTGCCTGAGTATCTGAGTATAATAAGTCCTCTGCAGTAGAGCAGTAGCCATGGGTAGTGTGACTGCTCAATGAATCCAACTGGTCTGGTATGTGTTGGGTCTACTGTGGGTGTGCAGGTCATGCGGATGGTGGGGCGATACAGATCCACAGGGGTCATTGCATATGAGTAACAGTTTCTGCTCGAGGTCAGTAATCCAGTGCACCTTGAATGCACTAGGTTTCCAGAGAAGACTATGGGAAACTAAAGCATGTTTTCAGATTGGGATTGCCTCTGCTCGCAGCTGCTTTTGTTGGGAAGCAGAGAGGGTCGTAGGGCTGATATGGAGAACTTGACACATCATCCTTCCTGTATGGAGTGATGAAATTTTTTTGCCTCAGCACTGGAAAGAAGTTTCTGCTGGAAACTTCAAAAATAACCTTAACTCTTAAAGAAAGTAATGTCATTGGCTCTACTGTGATCATTATTGGCTCTCCTGTGATCATTATGGAAAGCATTTTAACTGCATGTCAAACCACCTGCATTGTTCAGCAAAGGCAGACAGGTATTGATTGCACATTCAGAGATTCCAGTGAGTTACACCATATGTTAGGAGGGTTACACGTTGCTATGGTCTCTCCTATTTTCTTTAATTAAAACATGATGCTGGGCCAGCACATCTTTTAAAATATTTTCTGCACTCCTGTGTATCTTCCTCTTGATTAATTGGCCGCAGGATGTTTTTCACAGCTGCTGGTTTCTGCAAAAGTCACTGACATACATGGCAATAAGCCAGGCAGTGGTTACATTTTTGTTACTTTTCTAGCTCTTTTGTTAATAGATTCTAGAGCAAATGCTGAACCTTGCTTCTGTTAACTGTATTTGCAGCTATTGTGAGGATTAGCCAGGTGATATTAGAAATATGCACAAAGGAAAGGTCATTTGCAGTTGCTCCCTGTTAAAAAGATTCCTCTTAGAGGAGGGCATGTATTTCCTTCCAGACATATAAGGCCTTAGTCTACCTGTTACTTTCATAAACATAGATAATCCATTTTTCAGTGAATTTTTAGTGGAAAAAATGGAAATCATTCTTTTCTGATGTAAACCTTTTCAAACCCAGTCCTAACCAGTGAAGTTACTAGGTTTCACTTCATCAGATTAGCACAGGCAACTGAGGTCAGTGTATTGTACAATGGCTACTGAGCACTCATCCTTCTCAGAAGAGGGAAAAATTAGAATTCAATACTTGATTCTAACTTGGAATGACCTCACTGATGATAAGCTAGATTGATTTTGTTTAAATTATGGTGGAATTTGAAAGAAATTCTCACAGACATAAAGTTGGTCACCATAAATACTTGCAGTAGTGTCTTGTTCTCACTTAAATTATGTACATGTAACACAAACACCTTCAGGTAAGAATATACAGAAGTCAAATGGGTAACCATTGCACAGAATATTTTGAATGTTATTTTCCTCGTTGTTTTATCTTTCATTTTATAATTGTTGTATTTACATTTTTTTAATGATAGTCTGTTTATTACCTACAGACCTATTGCTATTCCCTAAACTCCAGCAGTAGATTCTTGTCTAGGATGAGGCTCTTCAGCCTCAGTCCTGCAAAGACTTGCATATATGTGAGCAGTTTTTGAACTGTTCACATTAAAATATTTGAATGAGTAAAACTCATACCTACAGAAGACCTGAAACTCTGTAATCTGCAGTCACACTAAGCTCTGTAGAAACTTATGGAACACTGCAGTAATAGTATAATTATTATGAAATTACATGTAGCTGTATAAGATTACCTCAGCTGCTGTCCTACAACCTGAGTTTTTAATGAGTAGAAGGCCACCAGCACTGACACTCATTAATATTTTCACAAAAGCGGTTCATGGGGCAAGAAAGAAATTAATCTCCTTAATTACCAAATTGATGAGAAGGTGTAATCATACCTCACTTGTGTCAGTGAACAATAAAATAAAATAATTAATGTCAGGAGATGGCTTGCTTCTGAGCAGCCATAATTCACAAAATGTTGGCTTTAAAAGTTCTTAAAACTTTTATTAGAAGAGTTTTCTCATTGTTTAGAGTGCCTGTTGCTTTCTCCTCTCCTGGCTGAAAATACAAAAAGTGGATACCTTCCAGTCAAGTGCAGTGTGATTACAATTCCTAAGTCTTAGTACATTATCTTTGTAACCTTGCACTGTAACTAGCCCTATCATCAGACAGCGATGTACTGTAGTTCTTCATTCATTCTATGAGAAGACTTTTGCTCTGTGAACTTTTTCTAAATACCAGCTTTTGATGAGCAACCCAGGTTGGCAATTGCTGCTTTTTGAAACTCTCACATCAGTCAGGGCCCAAGCAGTTAATTTAATCAAAAGTAGAATATGTTGACAGAATGAGCCAAAGTTATTTCTGGAAGAAAAATGTAACAACATTAAGCACTGAGAGTACAATAAATTACCTTATATTGCTTGATGGATTATGATTATAGACTTGGTGTGGCAACTTAACAACAGCTGCTAGCAGTCTGGTTTCATGGATTTTTCCTAAAGTTCATCTATAATAGATGTGACAGTGTGAGAAACGTAAGAACTGAGATTCAAGATGTATCCACCCATTTTCACCCACTGTTTTCAATCTATTTTTGTTTACTCCTATGTTTTAAGATTTCTTCCTTTACCATTAGTTATCCAACTTCCTTTTTCTCACTTGTCTTACCGTACCATAAAGATTTTGATGCCCTGATTGCTTGTCAAGCTGAGAATATACACCCTGTTACTGGCCTGTTGTTGTTAGATGTGAGCTCTCTTAGCTGATAGTGATGGGATACAGCCCTGCACAAAGTGCAGTAATGTTTTTTGGCAGCTCCTTTGAATTGTTTTTCTTGAATTTTATTCTTGTCACTAATGCCTAAGGGGCTGTGAGCAGAGGGACAAAACAGGCAGTGCAGCCCCATTAATGAGCTACCTGGGCTGTTGGTACAGGAGAGTAATCGGCCTTCTCTTATTCCCCCAGGATGTGAAATTGTGTGGTTGACAATGCTTGTGTTCTGCTGCTGAGGCCTGATGGATAGGCTTAGTCTACAGTCTCCTGAACTGCGTCTACAGCTCTGAGCCTATAAAATAGTGTGCTTGTACCTGCAGAAGACCTAGCCATGTCACTTTGGAATCAAACAGGTAGAAAGAGTGCTTAGTGCAACTTCCCTGTTCTGCAATACACGAATGCACAACCTCATGTTGAAAGAAAGTATATGCTTCTCTTCTGTTACTCTCCAGCTAGGCATCTTATATACCTGGCTTTACTCAGCAATTTGTTTGCAGAGGCAGATGTAAGTATTAAGACCCATTTAAAAAAAAAAAAGAACTGAGGAAGAAGGCATCAGTAAGCTTAGTTATAGTGTTCAGGGAAATCATAGTATCTTTTCTGTGTGAAACTAATGTTTAGAAGCCCTCATTGCATCAGGCTTTCATGTAACGAGGAATCCATTGTTCTAAAGAGCACACAGATTACAAACCCTGGCAAACATGCTCGCAGCTGAGCGTGTTCTGCCAGAGCCTGCATGCAGCAGGTGCAGAGCTGTCTGAGGTGACTGGATACAAGCCAGCCTGGGTCCATGTGTGGTCCACCTGCATTCACCGGATCCCACACCTGAGTTAACAAGCCCTGATTAGTTAGGTCTCATTAGCTGTGAGTTATAGAGCTGAATTAACATGATTTGACTGCATCCAGAACTGAGCTTCAAATCTAATGTCATGATGTGTTCTGTGAACTCTCAGCTATCTTGGATAGGTCTGTTATGCTCTATTCCATGCTGTACAAAGTCTTCAAAATTTTTGAAAGGTTGGAGGAGTGAAGTATTGTCCTCATTTTATACTTTATAAATAACTTGCTGAAGCTTGCATGCTAAGTTAGTAGTTTCTAATAGCCATATTCTCCTCTGAAGACTTGTCCTTTGCTGGTGTCATGAATCATTATGTCTTAAAGATCTTGTTGCTTGTACTTTAATTGCTTCCCAAGTCTTTTGGAGTTAACCCTTTACCGATGTGGCCCCAGAGCTGGGAAAGCCCTGGACTGTTTTGGAGGCATAGCACGGACACAGATGTCCCAGCATACTGGTTGTGCCCTGTGCCACCCAGGGACACAGCTCTGTGCCTCTAGATGAGGTGTCTCTCTGTGCTGGCACCCAGGCTTCCATGTGGGAGGGAACAGTGGTTCAAACCCAGCAGCAATAGGCTGAGTTTTGCTTGGACATTAAGGACTGATTCTTTGGTCCTACAGACCTCGACTCAACAGTTTACAAGTTCAGGCTTGGTTTGAAAGTCACTGTGTTTGAGCAAAAGGAATACTGTAGTGCATATAAATTGGGTGTTTAGCTGCATTTTGGCGGTATGCTTTCTACAGAGGAATAAAAATATATTCTCTCTCCTGCTTGCTATTTTCTTCTCTTCTTAATTTTGTACTGCCAGTCCTGGGTGGTGTTAATCCCTGGGGAATTCCATAAATATCATTATGGAAGCTCTGGAGTCCAGTGTCTTTCCTTCTCTGCTGGAGTTGATAGAGAGTATTGAGCATGTTTTGCAAGGAAAGATGAGGGGAATCACTTTTGCTTTTAAGTCAGCCAACAAATTACATCAGTTTTGTTGTTAGTGGTGCAATAATTCTCTTAGAAAGCTCCAAAAAAAAGCAAGATGTTACAAGATTTGTTATCTTTAGTAGGGTCCATGTCTTAGCACAAATTAAAGACACAATGGCTCTTCTCTTTGGTAGATAGAGAAAAAAAATCATAAAGTTGAAGCCCAGCATGACATAGTATTTTAGCAGTAGTAATGCAGCTGTGATTAAGAATACAAACAGACAAGTTTTTGAGGATTGGTAGTATTATTAGAGATTAAAAAAATATATTACATAGTGTTTGCTATACTTGCTTTAAATACTTGTAGCATTTGCTTTACTTGCACTTTAGTATGCTTCTGTTGAAGACAGATTTGAGGGGAAATTCTGAAGGTAGTACTTCTGACACAATGTTTTATCCATCCTTAGATATCCCTCATGCTTTGCAAGTAAGGTACCATTTTGGAAGTGAGGATTTAAATTTCTTTTAACTGTAAATAGACCTGCTGAGAGTTCTTTTTGGCATGGCAAGCACCAGTGTGCCTTCAACAAGGCCTCTCCATCCTCCTTTAGCCACATAATATGGTTAAACTCCTCTGCATAAATACGGAGTTACACATCTTTCACTGAAGCAGAATGAGTCTCTCAGATGTTGTCACATCTCTTTTATTCTTGTCTTTGGGTGAATAACTTTTTGATTGCAAAGGTAAATTGATATTTTACTGTCACTTGGTGTGTGTGACTGACCAAAGATGCTTGGATCTATGTAGATTGCTGTGGTACTTGCTGAACCAATGGCATATGTCTTGTCTTTTTCTTTTTTCTTTTCTTTCCTTTTTTTTTTTTTTTTTTTTTGCAAGAGTAAAGAGAACATCTCTTAAGTTCATTCCTTGTTTTTCTTGTGCTTACTGTTATTGCTATTTTTTATTGAAGTAATGCGTGTTATCATTTGGACTCCAGTGGGGCATAAACCTACTTGTTTTTATGGAAATCTTTCTTATCAAAGAGGCTATCATAAAGCACAACAAGCAGAATTAGGAGAGAAAGGACATAACACAAGGAGGGAGAGGAATAAGAGTGCTGAAAGTGAAAATTATTGATACTAGAAAAATAATTAAATGTTTGTCCAATATATCTGGATTTAAAAATCCAAAAAGAAACAGTTCTAATAGAGTATCTAACCACCTTGCTTGGTGGTTATGTTCTTTTCATCTATTTTACTCTTTTCAGCTCATGTGCTGGGTCCCTCTATTCTTTTAGAGCTTAACATGTTTTAGATGATATTGCATCCTGATGACAATATTGCAGGATCAGCTAAAGAGGTGCACTTTTTTTAGAGGTGGAAACGCTGGAAACACCAGTTCTCAAAATAACTATGCTTTCATACTTGCTGTTCTGTGCCTGAAGATGCAGACGTTCTCATCTAATGCTTGCAAAGACAAACCCGTACTTCTTGAAATAGATCTTGTGAAATCCTTGTGTCAGACTTCAGGGCACAGAACTTTCTTTACTGCTTCAGCTTTTAGGTCTCCAGTGTTGCTGATTCTGCTTTTTGGGTCTTGTGTCCCCCTGTTCCCTCTCTCCCCCACCCCCCAAATAAATAAAAGGTGAACTATGAAGAATGGGGCACATCTGTGCATATCTAACATATATAGAATCTCACATATGAGAAACAGCTTTGCTGGAAGGAAGCAAATTATGCAGAGTAAAGGCTGGTGTCATGAATTAATTGAAAGGCTTTTGTAAACTTTTCTATTTTTGTTTCATAAACCATTACATTCTAATATTGGAGCCTGTGTTTTTTTAAAACGGCTGAATCTAGATATTGAAATTGTACTTTCTACCCTGACTGCAGAATGTTTCTTTCTTTCCTTTGTAAGGAAATGCAGAAAGAAAATTAACTCAATCTTAGTGGCTCTGTGAGTCAGACACCAGGTAGCTTCTCCCTTAGCTATTTTCTTTTTGTAGGGTGAAAAATGAAAGAACTAGAATTACAAAAACAGCAGCAACATACTATGCTCAGAGGTCTCAAACCGCATCCCAAGCCAGTTGATCGCCCCTGCACACACACAACAAAATAAGCCCTACTTCCTCCATTCTCCTCTCCTTCCTTGCCAGCTGTGGCAGCTGCTGTTTCCTGCAGGTGCCTGTAGTGGGTGCAGGGGGAAAGGGTATCTCCCAGACAGTGTGGGCAGTGTTCCTTGTAAACTGCTCCTTTCTGTCCTGATGGAAACAAATCACTTCATGTCATGAATGTCAGTGCTTGGAGCTTTTAGGTGAGAATAAAAGGTGAAAGAAAATACGACACTCACTGTGCTGTTTTGTGAAGGAATTATTCAAGCCTCTAGTTTAGGTGTCAGCTCCTAGACTTGTGTTCTTTTAATGCAAGTGGGAAGTAAACATTTTAAAATGTTGTTGGATTCTTATTGAAGCAGTAGGAAGAGTAACAGCAACACACTTTAACAAATTCGATGAAAAGGAGGATCTGTTAAGAGAGATATGAAAGGTCCTTTTACGCCTTGTACGGTTGAAGGACTGATGGTGGGAAGTGGTAGTCTCAGTTTGATTTTCTGTGTTTCCCCCCTTTTCCAACAAGAAGCAGGTTGGGCCTGCCTCAATGAGCAACAGGTCTATACCAGATGTGGTCCAGCTGTCAATTTTAGAGAGAGATGTGAGAGACATCAAGAGATATTAGTTACTTCTGGCACATTTAAACAAGCTCTCTGAGGAAATGCCACCTTATCCTGTGAAGAATGTTTTTTGGGGAGTGAGCTGCTGAATAGGGTAGTCTTAAAGTTAGAAGAAGGACCTGCATCTTAAGAACTGCCTGATGCTTGTTACAATAGCATGGTCAACAAGAACTGTCTTTCTGAATGAGCATTTGGATGTTCCTAGCAGTTGTAAGGTGTGACTCCTTGAGGGGCAGTTGTCCACCAAGAGTGCACTTGGCTTTGCAAAGGTGTCAACATCACAGCAAACAGGTGTGACTCGTCCTCTGAAAAACCTCTTTAGTTTCACGTTGTTGGAGCTCTGTTTATTTCACTTAGTGAAAATCTTCAGGAGAGTCGCAGCTGCTTGTACCAACTTCATCCTCTTCTCACTTCTCTTAAGCTTCTACTCTTCTGTGTTTTCAGGCCTCTGAAGTAGACAAAGATGTTCCACATAATGGGCAATCTGCTTCCATCCCTACTGCTCTGCTGCAGAAAGCTATTACTATGCCTTATCTGCATTGATATTCCAGCACAAGGCAGTGGTAAATTAGAAAAGCAGATAATTTGTTTGGAGGGTATGTATGTGTGTACATAAAAGGCAGAAATCTTGCCTGATAGCCCTTCTAAGCTCAGGAGTGAGAGGTAGAAAAAGTAGATGTATGTTACAGTTGTCTGGATAAAACTTTATACTGTTACTACATTTGCTTCAGCTCAGCCTGGCTATGCTGGCTATATATCGGCCAAATTACTTGCTAGCCTTGTGTAACATAAGATTACCTTGTCCCCAGGGTTTGTAATCTGACTTCGTACTCAGAGTGGATACAGTGGAGGTAACAAAGTGTTTGGGCATGAAGTGCATGCATACTGAACTGTTCTGGGAGTAGCCTTTGTTATTCTTCTCCTTGTCTCAGCTTTCTAAGAATAATATTTTTAGCTGTGCACATGCACAGAATGACCCCCTGCAGCCATACTTCTAGAAGGTAAAATCCAAAGTTTGTAGAACTTTTTTTAGAATAGAATTTAGAGTCATCAGATCATGCTTCCTTAAGAATATCCTGGCTTCATTTTTTTTAAAAAAAATTGCTTCTGTATATTTTATTTTCCTAAAATACATTTGAATAATTACTTAATAGCTCTTCTTCAAAAATTACTCGTGCTCAGGAGAAAATTGCTTCTGTAAATCAGTGAGCTCTGAGATTTATAAATAATACAATAATCTGTTTCTCCTCCTTTTTCACAACTTTTATTTGAGAAATTAGGTGTACCTGTAGTCATCCAATTTGATGTGATTGCCGGAGTTATATACCTTTCATCTGATGCTGATTTGTATTGACAAATTTGGCCTTTGGCCTGCAGTTTATTTTTCTTGGGCACTTGTATGCTTACATTAAACAAACATGGAACAAAAATTGTGGTCAGGCCAAACCTGTACATGTGAAGATAATGTCTGGAAGTCTCTGAAGTGCTGGATGCTTTTGTGGAAGGCCCTCCTTCAGCCTTCTAGCACCCAAGTTTTGAAGGTGACCCTCATAATGATTTAACCAGGGACTTAGCTGAACAAAGAGCCATTCTTGAGAAGAGACTAGAAAACTGCCTGAAAAGTGCAGTATGGTCCATCATCTGTTTAAAAAAAATAATAATAATAAAAAAAAAAATAAAATCCTGCTCTGCTTGTCAGAACTGTGCTCTGAGCGCTTCTGAAAGAGTCTGATGAGACTTGACAAGTGTAATTCTGGAAGAAGACTAGAATTTTAGACTTTATAGGTTATAAAATATTTAAGAAGCTATTTTAGTGAAAATTTATCAATCATTGCTCCTTTTTATTTCCTGGGTATGTGAAATCCTAAAATTTATAAACAAATTCCCTGACAATAAGTAGAACTGGCAAAAATTTTGGTTTGAATCTCGTTTAACAAAAAGAAATGGCACAGCTTCAGGTTAAATTAAGCTGTTGTCCCTAATGGAACCAACCATGTATCATTTCAACTTTTTTCACCAAATGTTTCTATTTCTAATTTTGAAATGATATTTTTATTTTAAAGGGTACCTATGTTTCACTAAACCTGATAAAATAGAAAGACAAGTCCCAAACCTTTCATTCTGGAAGAAACAAATGCAGCTTTAAGTTTTATCCAAAGTATGTTTTCCTGGTTAACTTACAAGAAAAATTTTCTCTGAACCTATCGAATATGTATTTCAAACACTTATGCACCTCGTGTTTAAGAATGAACACCACTGTAACAGGCCTTTTGACATCTGAAATGTAAAAAGGGGATATTATTAACACTGTAGGTAACTTTCCGTATCAGTTTTTTTCTATAGTTATTTTGTAAATCCTTAAATTTAACGATTTTTGGACACAGTCAAAATTTCCTTCTGCTTCTTTTTTCTTCCCTCACACTCAGTATGACAATGCAAAATGGGCCTTGATATCTTCATTTTCTGCTTCACTAAAGAGGAAGGTAGAGGAAAAAATGTTCTTTGCTTGACTTGTTCATGATTCCTCTCCAATAACCTTTCATATTTAGAAAAATCTTTATAAAAACTAGCAGCTAATTTAAATCACTCTATGTGAACTGCCTCAGAGCTGTATTGATTTAAACCAGCTGAATGTCAGGACCTAAAAGGATCTAACACAAATATTTTCTACTTGTTTCATCTCAACTCTCATATTTCAGTGTATTGAAACGAAGCTGGGCACTGTGCATGTGAGAAATATTTATATACCAAGAAAAAGATATCACAACAGCTCTAATCTAGCAGAAAAGTCACTATAAAAGAATGGTGTTAACTAATGGGTTATGCTGTGGAAAAACTGTAACCACTGAATACAGAGGAAATGTTAGCAGCAATTAAAATCCCTATATTGTAAAGTATTTAATTCTAAATATAAGCCACAAGGGTTCAATTCCTGAAATTTTAAATGACACAAAATAATGCAAATCAAATTCCAGATGCATTTTGCAGTGTCCCTTGTGTTGCGTATCATGTAATACACTTAAAATAGACTAGAAGTACCTGAAGCATAAAATGGCAGTTGCAGCTAGGTCGTTGAAGTTTAACTCTCTCTCGATATTACCAGTGAAAGAATTGTTGATTATCCTTTATGCAGCTGAAGTTTTGGTGCCACTTTCCAGTATAAAGCTTATAACATGCAGGAATCTAATTGTTTTTTCTTTTTTATTCTGACACAAATTGTGATTTTTAGCTAGCTTTAAATTCAGCCACACTTATGAGGTGTCCTGGATTTCTACTTCATCTCTCTAGGTTCTTGTTCAGTTATATGGCATCAATGTGGGCATAATTAGGATGTGAGGTAATTAAAAAGGGCATGGAAATTTAAAGGGACATGGAAAAGGCAAGTCTCTTTTCAATTTTTCAGCCTGTGGAAGACTACTTCTCACAGAACATTTTTTCTCTTGTATTTCTTCAGATCAGGAAGCCCAAGTGGATGTTTAGCTCATTAAGCTCTCTTGCCTGAGCACCACAATGGTTTAACAGTTTAATTCATTGGTAAGAATGTCACCTCCAGCCTTCTGCTTGTCCTGTTTTGCTCTCCACCCAAGACAGCTATATAGTAGGTGCATCTCCTTTTCATGTGCTAACGGCTTTAGTTGATGCAGTGGGAGGGGAGACACAGACTGGGATGAAGCTGCAAGCCCTCTGCTCTGGATGGCTAGGAGAAGGGGCTGTGGGGCCTGTTACGGACTGTACCAGCCCCATAGTGTAGCCCCGCTCTGTGACGGGCTCTTATGACCTACCCAAGGTCATGACCTACTGCGCTTGGGCTATTTCTCTGCCACCTTCGAAGAGCTGTATTTATGGGCAGGGACTGACCTTGAAAGGCTGATAATGGTTGTGTAGGGAAAAAAGCATGAGGATGGTTCCTAACACATCATTCACACAATTAGTTACTGCATTAGAAAGGTACTTATTAACTGCTGATGGACCTTGAGTTGTTTTTAGAAAATTACCTACAATGTTTCCTATGCTGCTTTTCTGAGAGATATTAATAGGGACAGTTAGAGGTATTTCTTTCCTTTGCTGTGAGCTTTTGTTTGTCATATTATGCAGATATTCAGGGTTGCTAGATACTATTGCAGCTCTTTCCAGTCAGCTTTAGATGTGACTGCTCTAAATATATTTTATTATTTGCAAGCTTTGTTGCATCTTTATTTACTGGCTTTCCCAGATAATTTGATTGCTTAAAAAAAAAAAAAAAAAAAAAAAAAAAAAAAAAAAAGCCTGGGGTACTTTGCTTAATTAAACAGCTATAGTATAGTCAGAAGGCCATAAGACATTAAGGATTAGCTGGAAGAAAATGGAATGCGAAAGGAAATGTAATACTAGATACTGAAGAAAACTACCTTGCTGAATTTTGGAGTGAACCGAAGGAACTGATTTAAAAAGAAGTGTTGCATTCATTGCTATTCAATGAAACTTCTGTCTATGAGACGAAAATTTGAATAAGGAAGTCTTTTCCCCTCGGTCCCACAAAGTAGATGAGAAAAAAATGGTCTTCCAGATAGAGGTGTCAGCTGGTAATGTTTCCAGAATTTTTAGGTATTTTTTGTCTTCAGGAGATTTCAAGCTATCCCTTCAGTGCTTTCTCAGCACGAAGTGGCTGGTATCTCACTCACTGCTATTGGCATTTGTATGGTATGCGTGTTCCATTATCAGGAAAATGTAAGAGTGCTTTGAAGCAACAGTTTTGGTTGTACACAATAACCCCTAAAATACATAGTGTGTTGAGCATTAGCAATATTAATTTATTTTTCCTTACTACCATTTGTTCTGACATCTTCCTTCTTCCTCTGTTACTGTAACAATGGATATAATGCACGGAGAAAACTCTGCTGCAACATGTAAGACTAAATTTTACAATGAGGGTGAGTTGAGCACTGGAACACGTCACCCAGAGAAGCTGAGGGATCTCCATCCGTGGAGACTTTCAAACTTGATTGAAGAGATATTTAACCTGTTGCTACGAAGGGCCTGTAGACAAGGCCCTAAACAGCCTGATTTTATTTTAAAGTTAATCCTATTCTGAGCAGGAGACTGAAAGTTGACCCCCAGAGATCCTTTTCAACTTAAACTTTTTGATACTATGACTTGCAACATTTTTTTTTTTTTTGCACCTGGGCTCTATGAACTTCCTTCAGCAAGCAGGAAGAGCTGCTTCTGCCACAATTTCTAGAGAAGTAGAACATGTAAAATCCTCCTATTTATAGACCTCGTGAAACTAATGCTATGATTTTTATAATGGATACAGTAAGAATCATTACAGGCCACAGCTGCCAATTTCTTTGTGTTGGTTCTTCTCTATGTCCAAACTTAAAGTTGCCTAAAATTGTTCTCATCTTAGACTACAAGTGCATATTTTCTAGGGAAAAAAAAAAAAAAAAAGGATAAAGCATTATAGGAGAGGGAAAGAGACTAACATGATGTGCTATATACCAGTGCCTCCCTTGGTTCCCTTCCCCTTTTTGTGCCCTACACCAAAGCAGTAAAAGTGGAAGACAACCTGTACGGAAACCTTAGTGATTTCTCCATGGTGACTGATGGATGCAGAACCACGCCTGCCTCCTAGGCTTTGTACTTCTACTGCAGCACCCTACTTTGGTTTTGCAACCCACTTTAATGGTCCATAGGGACTATCATAAAAAAATAGTTAAGACAGAACTGGTTTCTCTAGGTCTTAAAGGATCGAAGTAATACCCAGTAGTCCCCTAAAGAGGTGAAATGAACACTTTCTCTGTTCCAGTACTGCAGTTTGTGCATTGGTCACAGGATGATGCTTTTGGAAAGTGAGGATATTCTGTAAAATGCAAGATGAAGCACTATATGAAAGGACTGCCTGTAGAAAAAAAATTTGACAAGTGATGCTCTTCTGGACTACCTTAAAGGAGTACTGCTATGGCTTAAGGGGAAAAACTGCAGTCTAGTTAATCTACACTTTCCTTTGAGGAAGTGTGCCAAAATAAGGAAAGCAAATTCAATCTTCCTGTTTTCAGCTTGTCTCTTTATGCCGCCTTGTGTCGGTTGCTTCTGTAGCCAAGACTGTGCAAAGTGCATTCCAATGCACGTTCTGAACATAGTCAAGGATGCCACAGATCCCAGGACAGAGCATAGCCCTACAGGGTGGACAGCAGGAGAACCATTGCAGTAGACTTGCTACCTGATCAAGAAATTTCAATCTGGCCCTAATGTGAAGCCTTCTAAATGTGCCTAAGAATTGCTAAAACTGACCCAAGTCCGCTCGAGTCCTAGGTATGTGTAGGACACATATGCCCTCATCTTCCACCATTATATGTCATGATAGCACTGTTGCAGATGTCAGTCAGAGCAAGATCAGCTTCCTAAAGTGTGCTGTGTGTGGTGTGGTGTGTTTTTTTTTTGTTTTGTTTTGTTTGTTTTTTTTTTTGTTTTTTTAATGCTGCCTTTTCCTAAAACTTTCAGAAACCCCGCTTGAAGTGTGCTGTGTGTGGTGTGTTTTTTTTTGCTTTTGTTTTTTTTTGTTTTTGTTTTTTTTGTTTTTGTTTTTTTTGTTTGTTTTTTTGTTTTTTTAATGCTGCCTTTTCCTAAAACTTTCAGAAACCCCGCTTGGTCATGAATGACTAGTTTTTGTACAGGTTTACTGTGGATAGGTAACCACTGGCAACCAGGTCATAGCTGATCTTTTTTCCATAAATAATAGGTAGCACACTTAAAATAGCAATAAATACAATAAATGAGGTATTTTCAGTGTAGGTAGAACTCTCAGCATCAAGTACTAACTTTGATGTATTTGTATAAGGAAGATCAGAAAAGAATATTTGTATCATTCATCATGAAGTGCTCTAAAGCTAAAAGGTCAAAGGATTCTCTCACCTGTCCGAAAACCTTCCCAAGCCAGAAGAAAAAGACTCCAGGAAACGCACTCAGCCAAACTTGATTCTGAACCTTTGGAAGTGTTGAAAATGAGGCAAAGAAAGCAGTCTTCAAAATTCAAAAGTTACTTTCAGCTGGACATCGCTGAAGAGTCATTAAATGGTGACCAACTATACACACATACATATATATTGTCTATGTGTATATATAGCATATATAAAGACCTGGAAAAATATGAATCCTAACAAGGCTAATAAAAAGATTTAAATTCAGATAGAAGTAAAATACTCCTGCAGTCTGCATATTGCCTTTTCTGTATGCTTTGTGGCATGAAGAGGAGATATTAATGGAAGAATGAGTCAAAAGGCTCTTGGGTGAGTCATGGTGACATTCAATGCATCTTTCCATATCACAACTTAAAATATGAGAGAAAGATGGCAATGACAGGTTTTACATAATAAGCTTGCCAGAGTATTGGGGGATTTTATAATATTTGGAAACAGAAGATCTTTAAATGATAGCTTACTGTATTGCAAACTGTTCTAGAGAATTTTTGTTCTCTGCAGACATTTCTGCTACTGATCCTTTTCCCCTCTCCCCTGCAGGTTTATTACCTACATTTTATTTGAGAGTTGATATTGGTTGCATGACATAGGCTCTTGCCTTTTCTGGATACAAAAGCTTTTGATTTCTTTGTGTGGTAATTTTTTTTGTCCTTCACTTCTGTGCTGTCTTCTTTGAACAAGAAAATTCTTGTTAAAAATACAGATTTTTACCTATCTTTTTCTATAATTATAAGTGAAGCATTTCACTGGGAAGCTATTGGAAGAGAAGAAAGCACAATCATAAAATGAAATCAAGAGAATTGTAATTTATGAAAGCCAGCTCCAGTTTCTGTGTTTTAAATCCCCTCTCAAGGATGGGTGCAATCCTGCTCTAATTAGGTGATGGGAAGATGCGCTCGTCTGATTTGGTCCTGCAGCAAAAGGAAGCGTGAGCCACAGTGGGCAGTGATAACGAGGAGGCATTGACAGCTCACTGGCCCCTGCTTCTTGACTGCCTTGGTATCTTTTCTCACAGTAGTACAGTTTGTACTAGTGGTTTCTTGTCTATTATGGACTTTATGCTACAGTAAGTTACCAAGATCTTTGGGGCCTATGTTCTCTAATTTAAGTTGTATTTTAAATACACATTCTGAATACCCTGTTTAAAAAAAAACCTTGTAACAGCTTGATTGTTTTAGGCGGAGAACACAGACTCTGAAATTTTGGCCACTTACTGAATCTGAGATTAGGCCCTCAAAAGTACTAGCTGCTTTTTAAGCTGCAGGTTGTTAAATTTATTGATTTCACAGAATCTATCAAAACAACACGTTTAATACACTTGCACAGGGATAAATTCGTATATAGAATAAATGCCTTAACCAAGAGAGGTGCATTATATTCACCTATTTATTCCTGCCTAGATTCTTAGCCCTATCATAAGGAATTAATCACATAGGTGATAATCACATAACAGCCATGCACATATTCATCTTTATTTGAATTTGGATGTTTTCAATGTAGACCTCTGCAACTCTGTCAATCACCCTTTGTACAGAGCAGTACTTTTAGGCCATGATTCTTCTAATCTATTTCAGCTGTTGACTTTAGTATGTTGATTACTATACTTACTATAAGCACCCTCTTTCTCCGGTAACTATAGAAGAAGCGTAAATTGACTAGCTCAGAGATATCATGTACATCTGGCCAGACAAATTCTACCCATGGTGAGCAAGAAACTCTGCGGTAATACCAGTGAAGAGAGAGGCATCTCGAGGACTGTGTGTGTGTGTATATAGCGCCTCAAGGACTGTGTGTGTGTGTATATATATATATATATATGTACACACACACATGTATTTAAACCTATTCAGTACTTTACACCTAGTAGAAATTTCCCTAATCTGACCAGTATGGTAGACTGCTGAGATCTTTGTGGAACTGGGATGTAATACTAAGATATCTTTGCAGACAAATGGGTGTGTTTCTTTAGCCTAACTTTGGCACTGTGATCAGACTTTAATCTTTGGTATGAACTTTCTAGAGATTTACTGTGTGGGTCTCCATCTTTTGACATCTACTTGCACATCTTTCAGGTGTAGTCTTTAGTTTCTGTGCAAAATTTCTTTCATTTCCAGTAGTTTTTCCTTGATTGTGTGTGTGTAACTTTAGTTCACTTGTCCATTGCTCTGGCTTTCTGATTTCATATCTGATTCATTTTTTCCCTCTATCACTCATTCTCCCTTGTTAGCTTACATCTGTCTTTTTCCACTTCAAGCTTATTCTCACAACTATATACATGTGTACATGTACCTCGTGCTTCCTGAGAACTGATCTGTTGGAATTTCCCATGCTAATTTTTCCATTTCTACTACCTGGTCTAGTAATGATAAGCTACAGCAACCTCTGTCTCCTGGCTGTATCATACCTTTAAAATTCCAATTTATTTAACACAGAAAATGACCTTTGCTTGGAGGGGGGAAAAAAACCCACTATATAAATAGGTAGCTTTTAACATCTCTAAACACCTAAATCCTTTACTACTGTGTGCTTGAACTCTTGGAGCCCCTGCCATGTTCTTATGCTGATTTTTTTCAGGAGTCTGAAATTAGGTACCTGAGGGAAACTTCCTTCTAGGAATCCAGGACCGATGGTTGATTCAAAACAGCATATTTGAAGCAAGCATGCGGTTTATGAGCTCAGAGGTGCTACATCCCAGGGAAACAATGCTTGGTCTATTCACCCGAGTCCATCCCTTCCAGTCTCCCAAAAGCTGGATCTTCTTCCTGCCCTAGATGTATCCCTCAGGGCCTTAATCTGCTCCCCACAAAAAGCACTTTAAGGACTGAATCATCTGTCCTCTTACAAAATGTTCAACTCTGTAAAGTCTTTTAAACCCAAGATGCTCAGATTTAGGAATTTACAGACTTTCTTACCAATAATTATTGGGTTAGTCATAGTTGTCTTGACTCTCTTTATTTAACATAGAGATGTCTTATTTTTCCCTACTGTTACTGAAAAAAACAGGAAATGCAACCTGCCACAGAATGAGATGCACATGACTCCTAAAAACATAGATCCCTCAGGTTCTTGACTGTACAAGAAAGAATTTTTTTATGCTGCTCGTTCTTTGCAACAGTAGCATGAAGGGTGATGAGATGGTTTGAATGAAAAAATGTTTTTCAGAGACAGAGTAAAGACTCTTGGAGTGCTCTAAATAGAAACAGAGTTACAGAATGATGAGGAAATGGCTACTATAACTCAAATTTTTTTTGTGTGTGTGTGTATCTGGTGAGGAAGGATTAGGGGGAGCAGGGAGTGCTATAATTTCTTTGGTGTATGTGTTCTTATGAATGCAAAGTGTTTTCAGAAATGCCAGTCACTGCTGAATTCTGGCTGGGAAGTGTCAAATGCTCAGCATACTTTTCCTACTGCTAATGCTTTCCTGCAACCAACTGGAACTTAACCTTGTGTAATCAATAGAACTCCAGTGTGTGTTTAAAGGCTTTCTTGATTTAGGCTTAACCCATACTGTATCCTTCCTTGAAAGGACAATAATATTCTAGTATGTGTTTTTGAGCTGGTGCAGAAATTCTGGGGAGAAAAATACATTTTTATTAAAGTACTACAGAACTTTCAATATATGTGTTTATGGGGTGAATCAATCGTCAACCATTTCTGCTAGTGAGAAGAATTCTGTAAGTCTTAAAAACCTTAGGATATCCAGTAAAGGCAATGTTTATGTATAAATAATTCTGTAGCAATATGATTTCCACACACTGATCCTTATACCCAGATCTGATTTTCTGGTTTCAAGAACTGAGCCTCATGTTGCATTCTGATATGAGTATCAATAACATTTTTAAATTTATTTTTCTTTCTAAATTTTTAGAAAAAGCATCCTAGTTAAAAAAAAGTTTGCTACATCTGTAGCATATCTGCTTTTACTTCTCTTGAATATCACAGAATTAGGTTACGTATCTGTGCTTTGGATACTTAATAGATGTTGTTAATGTTTCAAATCCCCCAACCAGGCTAGTTTCACTAGGTTAAATGGAGTACATCCTGGAAGGTCACACCCGATGACTGACACACATGCTGACTATTTAGCAAAACCTTTCTCTATTATTATTTTTTTAATAAAAGCAAGCCATATATCAGCAAACACATTTTGAGAAAGATTTGGCATACAGAGTATTCAGAGATCATCAGATTCAGAAAATTGACTGCCTCTTCTGTAAGAAATGTAATGATTCAAAAAGGACTTCACAGAAAATACTAGTGTATTTTGTGACAAGAATGGCAGTTTCTAGTGAAAAGGATTTAATAAAAGTGAAGAGACTGTAAAAACCTATTTGCTACTCTAAAACCGCAAGTTTTCCAGAGAGATATTGACATAGCTTACATGTAGCAAAAAATATTTATTCCACTGATATAAAAAATACCCATTATCTGACTTCTCAAACTCCCCAGATTTGCTCATGCTGATTTTTTAAAGTGCCTGATGCCACTGCATGCTAACTAGTAGATACTGCTACCCTGTAAAGCATTACTCTTACTACACAGTTTGTCTCCATACAAAACATTTAAAGAGCAAAGTTATCTTGCAGATGGGTCAAGATGGGGGGGGAGGATTTCTTTTACTCATTTCTCTGAATAGCTGCAGTCTGCCAGTAGTCATTTCTCTCACATAATAAAGGCACTGACACGGTCACCTAATTCTCAAGATCAAAATATCCCTTCCTAATTGGATAATAATTGTGTTTTTGGCTTAGTAAACACATTTTGTTACAGATGATCTAATTTAATCTCATTTTATTACAGATGACCTATTGCCATAATCACCAATTGTAACCAAATAGAAAAACTGTAGAAAAACAGTACAATGCAAGACAAACTATTGTTACAAAGTTACATGATCTTTTTCACAAACAGAAGAACAGTATAATAACAGAAGTATCCAAAACATATTTTTCTTGCTAATGGCAATCTCTCTATATAACTTTGCTTACTCTTAATTTCAGCTAGCTTTTATGCTGGTTGTATTGTATCTTTAATACTTATCTTGTTAACCTAAAAGAAAGAAGAATGATTTGTTATTTTTGTGCTAAATATTTCAGGGCTCTTTGTCATATGCACTAGAAGCCACTCCCTAACAGCTCTGGTGGAAGTGATAAAGATATTTCCATTTGTGTTTCCATTTTTGGAAACAATTTCCATAGTTTCATAACTTTGATAGTTTTATGCTGAGCTGCAAAGATTTCCAAATATCTGTGGATAAGCACATTGATAAACAATATCAAAAGTTAAAGTTGGAACCCAAAAAAGTAAAGATGAGGAATTCTTTCTTCTGGGTTTTCCCTGAAATTTGAACAGGGACAAATGTTCTTTTGGCTGCTGTCCTAAGGCAAGCAAGTATTTAGCCAAGTATGGGAGGTTTATGTTATACATTATATATATATTACATATTTTATATATAGAGAGAGTAGAGACAGAGAACTTGGTTCTTGCATATTTGTTGCAGAATGACTGGCCTTTTGGACCCTGCTCTCCAGACCAAAACGTGGAACTGTGCAGCAGCTAGCCTCCTGATATGGTTGCAGTAAGAGGTGATAGGGCAGGGGCAATGGGATCCAAGATTGCCACCACACTGAGCCAGGGAGCTGAGAAAAATCAGTGCAGAGAGCAGTCAGCCAGCCCCTGGCCAGCCACCATGCTGGAGAATGGGCCTTTTAGGAAGACTGCAAAAAGCAAGCTGGGAAATTCTTGTGAAGGCAGGAGCACATCCTTCTCTCCCCACCTTCTCCATGGTGCCCCCTTCCCCCACACACGAAGGCAGTTGGATATATGCTTTTTATTTAATAAAGCAATCTGAAAGAGGTGATTAAAGGGGTGAGGAAAGTGCCATTTTACATCCAGTATGTCAGCGGCTATAGCAATTACCTTGGCCTGCGGGGATTTCTGCTCCCTTCTTCCTGGTGAGTGTTCTAAACCCCAGGATTGCATTTCACATTAAATGGCACCAGATATGTAGTGGAAACAGATCCCAAGTCAGTGGTGGGAATGCAGGGTTCCCCGCCTTTTCTCTCCCTCTAGCTACTCTCCATTTCGAGTTTTGCTGCTTGCAAGTGCAGAGCAACATTGCTCATGGCTGGGAAGCACCACCCCTCCTACAGGCAGTCCTACAGTTTGGGTGTTCTGGTGGTGAGGAGAGGCTACACAGGGACTGTGGGGGTAAGCAAAGACCAACTCCCAGAGCAGTAAATTGTGGATGAAATAAGGTGAATTCACTATTCCTATCCACCTTTTACAAGAAAGTGGTGGCAAATAATGCGTGGTAGTAGAGCTTGGAAGTGGAGGCCCTTTAGACCCACAGGTAGTGGAAAGTGCAGGTTTGTGGATGTCGGAGGTACTGATGCATAAGAGAATAAGTGTGCAGTCACATCTAACTGGAGACTGGCTTGGTCCATAACTGCAGCTCTCTCTGCCTCTTGGACATTAAAGCACCTCCTGAGCTCAGTTTTTCTATTAACTGGTGGTAACTGAAGGGAGGGGCAGAAACAGAGAGGGTGTTCAGGATGGCACTTCTGGACTTGGATCCTTCACCCTGACCCCTTGCAGAGGTAATGCCGTGCTTCTCTCTGACTCCTCATCAAGTACAGTGCTGGACCTTGGCCAGAATAGCTCTTTATTGGAAAGCTTTTATTTCCTTAGAGTGAAAGCTAGTTTAGGGGTTAGTTCCTTTTCACTGTAAAATGAGTAGCTACTGTGTGAAAGCTATATATTCCAGTGTAGCCTTTTCCGCTTACTGATAGAGCACATTGCCACTTTCTTTCACCAATACATTTACTGAAGTGGGGTGCTCCAGAAGCATGAAGCAGTGTTTATGATCCTGTTGAGTTCAACTGCTAGCATCCATCTGTAGTCCGAAAACTTCTTTTTTCTACTTGTGATGACTGCTGCTTTTCTGTTTAAATCACATTCGGTTTCACTGAAACTGTGAGTAGACTGTACAGTAAGCTGAGTGCAGTAGATGCATGAGGTAATGCAAAAAAAAAATATCTTATTCTACCTTGTGCTATTATAGCGGCTTTCCAGGAGGCCTGTCATACTTGAACCTCTTGCACCTGATCAAAAGCTTCTCCTACTAAGTCTGTAATCAGGAGACACATCTAAGGGGCATTCAAAAAGTGACTGACTGACTGATAAAAATTAAAAAAAAAATAAAAAAGGAAAAAACTCCAAATCAATCAAAGAATCCTTCAGCTTTTACTTCAGCAACAGTAAATTAGGTGATCTGCATGACACACTTTTTTGCTTCATCTCCTACTAGGGTAGATACAGAAGAAATGAGCAGTCATTCTAGTTCATATCTTTTACTATATGGGTTTTCTGCAAAATGAAGGCTTTTGACCACAACCACCTCTGCTAGAGGAATCCATTCTTCTTCCACAGCTTTTATTATCTAGATAGAGGCTTTAGCTACTTTTCAGGTAGGAGCTCAAGGAAGGCAAACTCATTTACCATTTCATCTTCTGGCAATCCACATGGCTTGTATTTTTTACAGGGTGCTGGCTATTATTATCTTCTTAACTTTCTTGCTGCTCTTTGCTGATACAGAAAAAATATTCAATTTAAAAAAAGTGAATTAAGACAAGGAGTTAATAAATTGTTAGAGCCAGAAAGTAGTTTGGATTTCCTCATGCTAATCTCAATAGCCTGATAGTTATACAGCAAGTGTGGAATTAAAAACAAACACAGAAAAAAACCCTGCAAGGAGTAGTCATCCCAACCTCAGAGCAGGGAAACTGAGGTTACAGACCTAGCTTTACACTCTTCTGTTCTCCCATCTGCTGTAGAGAAGGAAGCATGTTTAAGGAGGAACGAAGTAATAGATTCAGTCTAGTGCTGCTTAGGCAGTTGTAACTAACTGGAACTTAATCAGAGTGTAACCAGCAAGTCAAGGGAAGTGCTTCATCCCCCATGTTTGTTAGCTATGAGGCTTCATCTGGAGTAGTGTGTCCAGTTTTGGGTTTCCTAGCTGAAAGGAAGATGTTGAAGTATAGGAGTGAGTCTACCTGATGGCATCAAGATGAGTGGAGTGTATGGTCTACAAGGGGAAGCTGGGAGAACTGGATGTGTTCAGTCATAAGAAAAAGCCGGGGGGGATCTTGCTGATGTCTTCAGCTACCTAATGGGATGGTACAGAGAAAGTGGAGGTGGATTCTTCTTGGAGGTGTGCAGTGATAGAATAAGAGGCAATGGACACAAGTTGCAACAGTGGAAATCAGGTATTAAATACTTCTTCACTGTGAGAATGATCAAATGTTGGAGAGGCTGCCCGGAGAGGCTGTGGAATCTCCCTCCTTGGAGATATTCAAAACTCAACTGGATAAGTCCTAAAGGAACCTGATCTAACTGGATCTGCTTTGAGTCAAGTATCGGAGCAGCTGGTCTCCCAAAGTCCCTTCCAGACTATGTTATTCTGTGCTTCTGTGAACAGTTTAATTACAATTGTGTGAAAAAGAGATGAAATAGCTATTTTGATATGCAGTGGGATAATTTATTCCAATGTTTCTGAATAGTGCTGAGTAGATGTTTCCTAAAATGAGTAAGGAAAAATCATTGTAAGTGCTGATACCCTCTGGCTCTTCTCTGAAAGCAATTGGGTCTGCACCTTTTAGATTTCTAGTGTTCTATCTGTAGATACTGAAGCATGCATATGGTCATAAAGCTTCAGGGAGATGACCCACAATTCTAAAGTTATGAGTGAAGGCCCTGGTGCATGAGTCAAGCTAGTCTGTGCAGGGAAGATTTCTCTGCTAGAGGAATCAGAAATACCGTAGTAGTTAGAGTTGCAAATGATTGCACTGATTATTGATTAAACAGGGAGCTGCATAATTGCTTTGCCACAGAACATGATTAATTTGATATTAGTGCTTTGAATACTGTTACAAATCTGCAGGAGAGTACGAGGATGCCTTTAATATATGGGTTATGATTTCTGGGTTAATCAGTGAGCTGAGCATTTTTGTGGCACTGAAACTATACACGCACACAACTGTAAATAAAGTCCTTCAGTGTAATTCTATTAGGTGTTTATATATGTGTGTGTTTATATATATAAAAGGCTTTTAAAAATAAAAACATAAAAAAACATACAAGAGAGAAGTAGGGAATATAGAGACTCTGTGAGGAATATAGAGACTGTCTGAGCTTTTAGCGATGGAGTTAGGAAAGCCAAATCCTGTATGGAGTTGAATCTGGTGAGGGATGTGCAGGGCAACGAGAAGGGCTTCTACAGGTATGTCAGCAGCAAAAAAAAAAGACTAGGGAGAATGTGAGCCTGCTGCTGAATGGGGTAGGGGACCTGATGATGAAAGATGCAGAAAAGGCTGAGGTATTTTTTTATCTTCACCTCTGTCTTTACTTGTAAGGCTTGCCTTCAGCAATCCCACGCCCCTGAGACCGGTGGCAAAGTCCAGAGCAAGGAAGGCTTACCCTCAGTGAGGGAGGGTGAGGTTAGGGGACATTTAAACAAACTGGGCATAACAGATCTACGAGACCTGATGGACTGCACCCATGGGTGCTGCGGGAGCTGGCTGATGTCACTGTGAGACAGTTTACCTTGATCTCACAGATTACCTTTGAAAGGTTGTGGTGATTGGGGGAGGCTCCCAAGGATGGGAAGATAGCAAACTTCACTCCCATCATCAAGGTGGGCAACAAAGAGGATCTGGGAAAAACTATAGGTAGGTCAGCCTCGCCTCAATCCCTTGGAAGGTGATGGAGCAAATCCTCCTGGAAGCAAATTCCAAATATACAAAGGGCAAGAAGGTGTTTAGGAGAGGTCAGCATGGCTTTGTGAAGGGGAAGTCATGCCTGATCAACCTTACAGTCTTCTACAATGAGATAACTAGCATGGTGGATGGAGGGAGAGCAGTGGATGATGTTTATCTTCACTTTCTAACAAAACAAATTTTGTTAGGCTGTTTCCTTTTACATTGCATTTGCTCAAATTACAACTTTAATTATGAAGCCTGTTAAATTATGGTAATTCAATTCAGTTGACACTGTATGCATGCTGATATACTCTTGCTGACTGAGACCTTGTCACACATACTATACTTGTTTTATTAAATTCTGCCTTTTTAAACTCTGTATTTAGTTACTAGTTTATTAGCAATTAAATCTTTTTGTTATATGGTTATAGTAATACCCTATCAAAGTGATTGAACCGTATATAAAATACCTGGACTAACAATGTTTGTTTTTCTGTATTTATTTTGATTATAATACTCTTAGCAGTCAACAGGTCTGAACTTGTTTTTAGCACTTTGCTTCATGAAATGAAAGCTAAGGATGATTATGCATATGATTGTCTAGTATCTGGTGCAAAATTAAATGACTGTCTGAAAACTTAGCTGGAAGATTGCTGTATTTACATGTATTTATGATACGTTGCATGGCTGCAGTAATACCTAATATAAATATTTAGAAAACTGCTCTCCTGCTCTGGACCTGGCTTTCCAGAGGTGGCAGAAATCTCTGTTAATTAGGTGCTTTGATAGTCACGTGCCTCTATTATGTCTTACCTTATGTTTGTGGTCCATGAGCTTCAACAATGTTGCAAGTTTCTCTAGTGTATTTCAGTCTGCAAGGAAATAATTAAAGTGGACATATGAGTCACACATTTTTGACCTGATCTGGTATGAAAGTGTTCAATATAGCATATTTTCATACAGTATTTGCAAACTTGCAGCAGTTATGTCTGTTAGCCTAGTGAGTACTTTGGGACTCAGCGGAGTTCAGGAATTTCTGAAGCTGAAAATCTCCCATCATCACATGATTCACAGTACAAAGCTTCCGTTAGAAACTAATGGAAACGTGCTTTCAACTCATTTTTTCTTTTATCCTGTCCATCACCAGATGGCTTTGTTAGAGATAGTCTAACAAAATTTGCTTCAATAATCGTAGATGCAGTTAGATCTCAGAGAATCTCACAGTCCATATTACAAGACAGATTTTTTTATACTGCCTTTAAGTATATTTTTATATATAGTCTACAAGAGTTTGCAGCTCTAAATATCTTTGCAATCCCTTTCAATATGTAGAGCTGCAAATAGCTCCCACATCTGTATTCTATGCACTACATCACTACATTAGAAGAAATCTCAGTCATTTAAAGCATCTTACCATTGCCCCAAAATTTTGTTTATGATAATCAAAAGAAACTGTGAAGGTGGGTAATAAAAGGGGAAAAGTACAGGCTTTAGCACCTACTATAATGTCCATACATGGACACTATTTCAGCAGCTGAAAGTCATGTGTGCAAAGTGGGAAGTTAGATTATTTTGGAAATTCAAATTCAGGTTTTTTAGACTGCATCAGTCTGAAATAATTAGATAATATTTGTTTACAAGCATAACTGACCTTTCTAGCATTTTTCAATGTATTTCTTTTTGTAGATGTCACTGTGTCATGAAGATTTTTCTTTCAAAAGCATAAATTATGCAAATGGTAACTCCAGAGATCAGCTTTATTCCATAATTCCAAAATCCATTTAAAGATTCCTGAGAAAGATGTGATCTTTTGTGAATTGTGATAACTTGATCCTGCTATAAATCAAATGTTAACCTAAATTGATTTCAAAACCTGAAGATAAGGGCTTATTCAAAGTATGACACAACTACTAGCTTAGCAGGTGGGTCTTTGCTATTGTCAATAAACAGAAATAGGAAAAAATGCTATAGAATTCAAAAACACAGAACTGGAGTTAAATATTGTTGTCTGTCATCTTAGAATGTGGATATTGGAAGTGAGGAAATTTTAGCAAACTGGAGTGTTACGGCTTTTCATGAACTGTAAGTGCTGGAACAATTAATTGTGTATAACCCAAAGTTTTACACAATGCAAAGTTGCTCTAGTATACTTCAGTTATTTGGTAGTCATGCAACTGTGGATGGTAATTCTGAATACTCATTTTTACAGGTTTTTGTGTGTTTTATTGTGCTAGCTAAAATATTGGAACGTTTTAATTGAACTAATCCTGTTGTGACACTTTTTAAAAATATTAATAGGTTAGGAAAGAAATAGCAACAACAATATGCAAAACTTAGTTCTGTGCTTGAGAAGTTTAGTCTGTGTTTTAAACATGGTTTAGGATTTGGTGACAGACCAGAAACACAGATCCTTAAAACCGTGCTGTGTGTCAGCGCAGCACTTTGCAGCAGAGAAGAACGGCCGTGCCGGCGTGCTGCGGGGCTCGGGAGCCGCCTGCCAGCCCGGCGAGCAGCGTGGCACTGGCACAGCTGACGCCTGTGCTGCTGCGGGGGGAGGACACGTAAAACCTGTCTCTTCCCCAAGCCTGCCAAGGTGGTTAGGGGTGCTATCGTGACAGGTAGGAAAAGAGGCTTTGAGTCTCTTTGGTCTGAAGTCCAGCCCCAGTGAAGGTTGCCGTAACTTTGCAGCATGGTTAACAACTGTCCCCCTCAAACTGGACCCCATGGGAGATGCAGGCTAGCTGTGAATACTAACTTTTAGTCTTGAGCCCAAGACAGGAGCTAAGTTGCTTGGCTTTTCAGTGTGGCAGCAGTTGTGGACTTGTACTGAAGTAGAAATTGAATGGTAAAAACGTGCATGTCAACAAGCTTGACTTCAAGGACTGTGCTTTTTGGTTTAAGGTCTGGAATCTTTCTGGGGCCCGGACAAATGTTTCTTGATATTTGTGGGCTTCAGAGCTTCTAATGCTACAGTCAGATGTGCTATAGGAAATCAGAACCCAAAGACAGAATAACTGCAACGTGAGGCAGTCAGAAACTAGCTTCAGTGTTGGAGAGCAATAGTCTAAAAATGCTATTCTCACTAGCATACGGTGGACACTACAAAAGCATACTTCGTTATCTATTGCTCAAAAGTTCCAGAGCCGGAAAATGTCCCCTGTCTTTCAGTGCAGCCACTTGAAAATTGTATTATTATTCCTTAAATACTTAGTTGTCTGTTGTCTGGAACTGCAAACTAGGAACATCACATTACATTGCTCTGAAAGATATGCTGTTTTGAAGGCGTTGCCAAAGAAGCTAAAATGGCATCCTTGTCTACAGATTATTTACTCAGTGTGGCTGATTATTTTTATTTTTCTGTTTGCTTGCTCATTTTTAATGTCTCATTTTTTTAATGAGACTTGGAACACAGCTACTTGTAAGGGCAGATATACTAGTTTTTGAAATATGAATAAACCTGGAAGTTTTTATAACAACAACTGAAACAAATTATTTCTGGGGCTAAAAACTAAGCATATTCTTCACTGCTGTAATCAGGCTTGTGTCTGATGTACTTTGATAAAATATGTAGAACAAAAATAACCCTGATTCTGTAATTGCTTTGTGCTATCATTACTTTGCACTTCCTGAGAAGCATTTTCATAATCATATGATGGAGCTGATAATATGGTATAATTTAGTGAAGTGAAATTAGGTCACTTCTTCATGAATGGAATGTAACTTTGAAATTTTTGCTGCGTAATTTTTAGAAATTTTGGGTTCTTAAAGCATCGTCTTCTGTTAAGTAGAAATAATCTCTTCCAGTAGAATGAGCTTTAAATCCTATGCACTTTTTAGTCTGAGTATATTGATTTTGTACTCAACTGTTCTGAAGGAAGGGCAAGAGCTCACACCTCTCCCCTTTCCAGATGAGTGCCTAAGGCTGTAAACAGCATTCTTTGTCTGCTATAACGGGAGGGGTTGATGTTCTTGTGCTGATGCTGTAGCTTGTTAGACACTTTCCAATAGTCTGGACTGTAAAGCTGACTTCAATAGGACAGAGGACTGTCTCCTTTTGCAGGAACTACAGTCATTAAGCTGTTGGATTTAAGAGGGTTTCTGCTATTGTACTACTTTATACTTCACTTAGTGCCTGTTATAGTAGGGAAAACACCCTACAAGACAAAACCCTGGTCTGGAGGTGATATGCTCCCCATGTTCATGGGTCCTGAGCGCCCCGCGCTGACAGCTGAGCATCGAGCTGCTTGGTGCTGCCCAGATGGAGGTGACTCTGCACTTGCCACCAGTAAGGTTGTAAGCACTGGCAGCAATTTCATGCTGAACTCTTAAATGCCTGTGGAGGCAGGATGCTTCAGGGGTTAGGAAGCATTTGAGATAGTGGAAGTCTACAATTTTGGATTCAAGAGAGAGTTCGGTGAGAGTTAGATTCCCCAAATCTTTTCTTGCTCTGTCCTTGAGTCCCTAACCCCACTATATGCTATGTCTATCTGCAAAAAACCCAACTGTTTAATGAATAGCTGTGGCACTGTAGAAGGGAATTGGAAATCCTAAATTATTCACTGAAGTATTATAGAGCCTCACTAATTCTGAGGTTAAAATCCATTTCTGATCAGGCATGTTATTAAGTGTCTATTGTGGAGTGCTGATAAGGTGCAAAAAATTACCTTTTTAAATTACTACATTTTAACTTGTGAATACAGTTAACATCTGGGGACTTCTTTACTTGCTGTGGGGATGGCAGAGCCTGCCAATTAATGATCGGTATTGTGAGTTGAACTGTGCGGAGCTAACGTTTTCCATTTAATGAGGGTTTGAACGTAAGAAAGAGCGTGTATGTGTATGTTCTTACAGGGTGGACCAAGCTGAAACAATGTTCTTGTGCTCCTTGCAGCTCTTTTATGGCTCATTTTTCAGTGAAAAGGCTGCCCTTTTGGCTATTGACCACTTTAAGCTCTGATCCTGTAGGAAGATGTTCCTAGCTCTAATGAAATCAGTGGGAGCAGAAGCTGGCCTCATTTACACCTCAGAGAGTAGGTATGAAGGCTGCTTTACTCTTCAGCTCATTCCTAAGGAAAAACAGCTTCTTCCAAGCTCAGATCCTATCTCAGGTTTTTTGGTTTGGGTTTTTTTTTTTTCTTCATCATGATTCCACAAAAAGGTTATAGGAAATTTAAAGCTGTTCATCTTTGTATGGAAATTAAGCTTGGATCTTACGTGACATGGATGCATGCACGTGTCAGTAAAGACTGTATCGAACTACATATACAAGAAGGGTCTGAATTTTGAATTTTTTCTACTTTACTTATAAAGATAGATGAAGAAAAATTATTTTTCTAGTTCATGGGAAAATTACAATCTTTTTGAAATTTTGGGTTCAATCCAAGTAAGTCTAGTACAATGAAACAGCACTTTCAGGTGAAACTTTTGCTTCAGTGTACAGTTTCATTATGCTTTTTTTTTTTTTTAGCATAAATGTATCTGTGTGTGTATACCTAGTTAAATTAAGAACTAAAAGAATTGCACATTAATTCTTAAAACAACCCCCCACCCCCGCCAAAATCATGGCAAATGATAATGGATATTTACGTTTACTGCACAAATATGTAGTAAAAAAGTTGTTGCTTTAAAGACCATTAGTACAGTATGTAGGGAGACAAAGTGCATCTGTGTTCACCTACTACTGTGCAGATGCATTGTTTCTGTGCTTAGACTTCATATAACTTTATATAATATAGTAGTCTTTGTAATTTAGATATATCAATTGTGAGGGAGTTGCTGGATGTTTTGGAATCTTTTGTATAAAAAATTTAATGAAAAATTTCATGTATCTAAAGGTGTTCCTTTGGAGCTGTTGCTACATTTATTTCCCCTTTTTGAGGCTAAATGCGAGTTAATAAAGGTATGTTGGATATTTAGCTCTCAGATATGAAAAGCAGAAATATGACAATATATTTGTTCAGTTAAATGCTCTCAAAGGATGGATTGATCTCTGCTTGCACTAGGGTATCTCTGCAAATTCAGGGCATGCCCTTGTCTGTTTTACCTTTCCTATTCTTTCTAACTGTTCTTGTAACAAGCATTTTGAATTTTTTATACCTCCCAACATTTTAGTTTAGAGACTTTGAAGGATGGGCTCTGAAGAAAGTTGTTTTTTGCAAATCTTTCTCCAAATGATTCTTGAGTCATCAACCAAAGCATCTATCTTTTGTATAAAATTTTTATTCTGGCAACTATTTAAGGAAAAAGTATTCATATGCTTGATTTTCTTACTGACCTTTTAAGTCTATTTATGCACATTGCTACTTCATGCATACTTAAATTATTGTTTCAGTGATGATTCTCTCAGATCAACATTAAGATCCTGTGTCCACTTAGCGGAGAAATGCTGAGATGGCAGAGTACCACATCTGATCTTAGGAGATGAGCTCTGACACTGCTGACAGAGGAACTCAAGGGCTAGTCATGGGTTGCTGATCCGTATATGTATGATGAGTACTGCTCAGAGATCTTGCCAAGCTTCCACTGAACTGGATAAGCATACCTTCAGAAAGCCAAAAAACCCATAAGCTCACAATAACATATTCTGGAAAAAGTTAGCAGGAGGAAAAGAACAATAGCCACAGAGATGGGCGTGTAAGGAGCATCCCGCTCTTGGTAGCTAGGTATGAGGTAGGTGAGTTAAAAATTATTTTTGCTGTCTTCTGTGATATTTTTCATTCTCCAGATCCACGTCAATAGTATAGTGTCAGAAATTAGTTTTGTTCTCACTTTTTCCTCACATAGATTTTGTTGATTTGATCTTGCAGAGGGCGTAGGTCTGTAAGGGTTTGAACCACAAACAGGAAGAAAAATGAAGGCTAGATATTCCATGTATTATAGCTATTGTAAACTAACTGCTGTCAGTTAAATCACTGAAGCTATACTTAGTATTTACCACAGCTATCGCTAAAATTCATTTTAGGAGTATCCTACAACCACCCCTCCAAATGTTTTTAGTTTTTAGAAACAAGCTGCCAAGTTATTCATCCCTATATCTTTATTTCACTCAGCAATTTGTCTCCAGACCCTAGGGAAAGTCTTAGCCAGTGCTTATTTTGCATCTTTTCCTTGTCATTTTGAATGATTTGTTGTCATACTGGAATTTTCAATTGTGCATGGCGTTTGTGTGCGCGTGTGCTTTAATGACTAACAGAAGGTTGGTCTGTTTTTCTGAAGCAGCGTGGCTGTACTCTAACAGTGTCCGCTGTGCGTGGCACATGCGGTAACAGGCACTGGGAGCCGAGTGCTCCTGACCACTGTGCAAGTCTTGTGGATTGTGCTCTGTAAGATTGTGCCAATCTAATTTAGTTTTTTGGCCACAGTTCTTGGTCCACTTTAGCGATTGCTCTAAACAAGATATTGACCTCTTTTAGGGAATTACAGAATAAAAATCTGAACCTGCACTAGCTATTCTATCTACAGGCTGAATTCAAGCTGCACACTGATGGTGCTGAGTTAAGAAGGAGACCTGTGACTACGGAAAGGGCATAGCTAAATTCAGATTGCATTGGAGGTGAAGGGATAAATAGAGAGTGCAGACTGGATGCCTCAGGGCATAACAGTTTGCTTCCTCATTTTCTGTTGTTTATATTGGTTCCATCTAGAAAACTTTGCTTGAAGGCACTAAAATTTCCTATACTACATATTATCACTGGACTGGTTTGTACAGCTGTGGATGGCTTTGCAACTCTGTCAAATTTTCTGCAGGAAAAAACCCTTTTAAGATCAATATTTGCTGGTACCACTGAAGAGAAGGTTAAAATTCTTCTGCGGGCAGTGTCATTTCTGTTGGGTCTGAAAGCAATTTGACTTATGCAGCTGTTTAAAGTCATGCTGCAGGAGTAGCTGTACTTCTGGAGACTGGGAGTACAAAATTGCTGCTCTGTTACTTTATTGCTGAGTTGTGTTAGGCCAGAGCTGTATCTCATTTTATTCTAGAGTTTTACTAACAGCTGGGGCTCTCTGCAGTGGATGAAGAAAACTCATTTCCTTTTTATGGGAAAGAGCTCCAAATACAGTAACATAAATGACAAAACAGCTAGAAGAACATTAATGAAATACTGGTCTCCTTAATACAAAAAGAAATACCGTAGTCTGAAAGAGTTTATACTTATCTTGATTGCATGATATGCAGAACAGGAAGACTACACATTTGTTCTTCAGTTAAAAAAAATTTATATATGACCATAACCAAAGATGTTAGGCAGTGATCTGGGAACATAAACTTCACCTAAGAACACTTGCTGAAACTCTTCTCCCTAAAAAAAACCCCAGTGAAGATACAGCACCATAGTTACTATTTCTAACTTGCAGTTACGGAGGGAGCTTGAATAGTGTCCTCCCCTGGAAAAGGAATAGTGGGAGTGACAATGGAAGCTGATGAATTGCAAAGGTAAAAAATGGAAAACAGGTGTGTAAAGGACCATGCTAAATGGCTATCCCCAGGAACTAGGGGCTAGGCCATCTCCGTCAGAGGCACACCAAGAGATCCAGTCAGTCAGTCCAGTCAGGTCCAGTCGTTTTCCAGTCAGCTATGTGGCAGAAGTAAACTCAGTGTAGGTTCCAGACGTCTTTGGAGCTGAATCTGATGGCATAATAGTATAGCAACATAACAGTATAGCAAAACAGTAATATTGTCGAGGAGGCACTTGGGGGATGTTGTAATTTAAATCCTCTCATTGCTTCCAGATTTGGCTTTCTGCAGGACAAAAAATGTTAGTGACTGCTGCATTCAGACTCTCTCCACTACCCTTTGCAGCAGAGTTAGGCTCTTAAATGGTTTGACTGCTTTCTGAGTGCCTGAATAGCTTCTGATGTGTTTTTTGTTATTATTTTTTAAAGATGGAGTGAGTCCACGGGCACTGAGTGCTCCCCAGCAGTCCTTCCTTACACATGAAGCACCGCTTTTTCTCTGCCTCTGAGTTGTCGTTATTAAACTCTAAAGACGCTGAGGAAGGGGATGGTTATGAATAAATTAGGCAGATATAATAAAACTCATTACAAGCTGAAAGAAAAACAACTTTGTTCTCCTGATTTATTCCCAGTCACAAGGATTAACTATAGAGATCTTTGCCCCACGGTACTAGAAAGAGCAGGAACCTGAATAACACCTGTTGTGCTAAATTCTAGTAGGAATCCATTCAAAATTTTTACACTCAGTTTGAGTGTAAATTCTCTATATATGCAAATTTTATTGTGATAATGATTACTGCTTATGTGATTAGAGTTTTCTTTTATTTTTCATTTTGTTTTATTTTACAGCATATTTCTCATACTTGAACTGTGCTGCCAGCCCTTCCTTAGTTTGTCCACTGTGTCTTGAGCTATTTGACTTTCCAATTTTTGTTAGAGAGTATATTTAGAACATGTTTTTTCGGTGTTTTTTTTTCTAGCGACACTGTAGGTTGGCATGTTGTTAAGTTTGGCACCGCTTATTCAGACAACTCAGTGGACATGAAATTAATTTGCAAAAGGCTTTAGGAGATGCTCAGGAGGTAACCTAATAGGCTGATAAATATACCTTGAATATTAGCTTTTAGCCTGAATATTGTAATGGATTTGCTCTATAGCATTCTACAGCTTCTACTGGAAGGTTTCATCAGGATTTCTTTTTTCTCTTTCTCGCTTTCTCCTCTTGCTCTCTCCTCTTGCTCTCTTTCCCTTTTTTTAAGAAATTGCAAGACAAGGCCATATTAGATTTTGGAAATTGAATTTGGGTAGAAAGATGATCCCAGATTCCAGAAAGCTCTGTATTTAATGCAATTTCCAGGCTCCTTGTCTGACTGTGAGCCAAAGACGCTGTGCTTTGTGAACACTAAACAGAAAGTTGGAAAGGAATCTGTAGCCAAATCACTTACTTCACCTTGATAGTCTAAGAGATGATATACACAGAACATTAAGATCAAAAAGCCAAGCAACCAAACTTTGGAAATGACATGTTTTTGCAAACTTCTTTAGGTCTACTTGCTAGGATGGGCCAAATAAGATTCATTGCAGTGTCTTCTTAAATGCTATTAAATGATGTACTATTTCTTCTGCCAGATGTAGGTTTTAAGATTATGTCTACAGGGGTGCTTTAAAAACTAAGGTGTCACATGATAGAAAAGAGTAGGGGGAGGAAAAAGAAGAAATATTTCCATGGAGCGGTACGATTCATAACAAAGTTTGGATTTTTAGATCTATGGCAAGTAAATGTTTCTTCAATTTAGAGAAGAAAAAAAAGAAGGGAAAGCCTCTGGAGGAAATGCAGCATATTTTTCAGCTATTTATTATCTGCTGAAAAATAGGCTTGCTTGGAAATTTTGAACCCACTCTTCTAGAAGCTGGGGCTGAGCATATGGCTAAAGATCGTTTTGCTGTTGTGCATTCATTTGTCCCATGTACATGTCTTATTTTCTCTGTCTTGCTTCTCTCCAAGCTCATTAGTTGCTGTCTGTATAGCCCCTTCCTCCCCACTGCCTTTAATGCCTGCAACTCTTGATCCTTCCACATTCTTCCTTCTCACCCATAGAGAAGGGGTACAGAGCCTGAGCATCGTTAAGGGAACTGTAGGAGTAATACCCTTTTTCTGATCTCCAGTTATAGAACTCAGTGCTTGGCACCAGCCAAGATAGACATTTGATAAAGAAGAGCTCTCCACAGGCTTGGGCTGCAACATCCATAAGATGGAGTTTGCCCTCCATAAGATGTAGTGTGAAATCAGAAATCCCTTAAGAAGTATGTTCTATGCATGTGTCAATGCAACCCTTCCAGAGGCGTTGCTGGTATTTTACGAGGAGGGCTAACAGCACTAATAAATCTCTGTTCCCCACTTGCAAAATATCTGGATTTTCATCCACATAGTAAAAGGCTAAAATCTTCACAGCAAAGAAGTTGTCAGAAAGTTGTTTTGCTTGGGCCTCATTTTAACCCTGTTTAGAAAAGTAACGAAGCTCATGCTATTATATTGTCTTCCTACTATTTTTTTAATAGGTAGCTGAATAGAAGAAAGAGACCTAATGAGGGTATGGAAATAGTCTCAAAAATAAGAGGTCAAAGTGGAGTATTTCAGTCTAAAGGGTTAAAAGTAGCTGAAGGTATAAGAAACTGCAAACACAGTCTCAGAATGGAAGTAGTTAGGCAACCCTTACTATCCGTAGTGCAAGTACTGCACCTGACAGATAACATAAAAACCGAGTGTTTTTCTGCTCTCAAGGCCACTTCAAAATCTGTGCACTGTGCTATTATTCTGTCTTGCCTCCTCCTTTATCTGTCATGTTTTCTTCTTTTGACTCTGAAGTCAAAGACTCTGAATTTTTTTAATGTTTGCTCTCCTTTATTTATTTTTATGCCTCTTTTCTCCTCTCTGCATTTTTTTTTCTCTCTCTTGGTCTCTTTGAGGATTTATCAAGGTTGGTGCTGTTCCAGCCTGCCTACTCAAAGCAGAATGGATGTTTCTGAGAGCTCATTTGCTGTGAGGGGTGGAGTTTTGGAAAGTGCCTATTCAGCTTAAGGGACAAATGGATGGCTTGCTGCTGGTCCAAATGCATACTTAAGCAATTGTCCTAGACAAAGCCAGAGTATCGTGAAGCTTTGTGATGGAGTGAAAGCTGAATATTACTTCTTTTTATTGTGCCCACAATATCCTAATGTCTCAAGTTGTACATTAGTTAGAAACCTAACTTAAAACCTAAATTATATAGTTATAAGGATAGTATTTGATGTACGAGACCTATTATGAAGAAACGTGAAAGAAATGGGAATTATTCTTTTTCTCCTCAAGTATGCTCTTTCTTCTGTACATGAGTGAATTAGTCACAAATAAATAATCATGGAGTTTTCCTTGAATGAAATTCTCTAAATGTCTCTAGGCCATTATCATGTATTGCACTATCACAGCCTTAAGTTCCCAGCTCTATGAATAATAGAAGCAGGCAAATAAAATGCTTTCGCTAAATGTAACACAGGAAAAAAACAAACCTTACTGATACTGATTGCAAGTGACAGTTTCTTTCATGCAGTCCATGAGCTGAGATTTGAAGCTGTAGTAGTGCCATATCTCATTATGCAAAGTGAATGTAGCAAGGAAGAGCAGAGCAAAGAAAAAATAACATTCATATAACATTGAAGAGTGCTTAGTTAAATAGAAATGTTTAACTTTAGCTCAGAAATTCATAGTGACAAAGTTCACAAATAGGATATAAATCGGATTTGTGTAAAAAGTTCACCTGACATGAGCATATGAGGAGCCCTCATAGCCTAAGAAATGGCAGCAGAAATATTAGGATAAGAAAGCCTGAACTTTAGTGCCTCTCAAAATAACTAAACAGGAGAAATCATCTACCCAGAGGCAAATGAGGATAAGTAATAGAAAGACAATCCTGCAGCTTTGTAAGGTTCTGAACCTCAGCGTATAAAATGAGGGTAGTTCAAGTGTTCATTCACATTCAAGTGTTTTTCAAGGAAAATTTTTAGACATCACTTGCTTAGCCATATTAGAGGAGACCCTACTAGAATTAAGAATTAATGTGGCTAAGCATTCTGAAAGCTAGCTCTGAAATCCAAGCTTTGCTTCTTATGTGCTCTAACCAGTATAACGGCTTAATTCTTTCTTCCTTTCCATTTGGCCTGGAGACTCTGCATCTACCAGCACTCCAATTTGATTTCAAGAGAAGCAATCCATTCCACCTGCTGGCCTTTCGCTGGTACCTGGCAATTGTGGCTTCAGTCACCACTGTGGCTGGTGTGAGGCTGGATCTAATGTTTCCTTTACCCTGGGGAAAGTTTTCTCTCCCTTAGATGACCAGGCCAAAGATTGATCTTCTCCTAGTAGACGGAAATACTTATTATTTCCTTATATTCTCCAAGAAAGATGATGATGGATAATTTAGTGCTGTTAGAGGCCATAACAGGGGTGGGGAAGCATCTCTTGCTTGGGTCTCCATGTAAAGGTCCTCAGAGATGCCAACTCAGCATCACTGGTTGTGGAGGGAACCTGGAGGCAGAGGGTTTTACTCACTGCCCTTTGTCAGGAGCCAAGAATTATCGTCTGCATTTGTCTAAACTGAATGAATTTTGATTACTGAAGCAGATGTGCACTTAACCAGAATGCATTGTGCTTTATTCATGTATATCTTATTCCATGGATCAGTTTATAATTACAGTTTTACTGCTGCAGACAGCTAGGAAATTTTGAAATGTGTCTATGCAATGAAATTGCTTATCATGTTGTGGATTCCTTGACAAATAACATTTATCCAAAAACATAGACCCGCCTCACTTTTTAAAGTTTTTGTGGTATCATCTTAGGTGGTTATCGACAAGAATTGGAGTTTACCATGCAATTAATTTGCTTGTCAGGTTAGGATGTTGACAAAAGCAAAGAATAATAACCAGTCTCACTGTTTGTAAATATTACAGTTACTCATCTCCTATTCTTATGACTTGATTTGTTTGAGGTTTTCTGATCTGTCCTTCAACACCGTAAGGGAGAAATGCACTAGGGCTAACCTTATGATTCTTGGAGTTATTCTTTCATTTTGTGAGTACATGTGTCTACCTGTTAACAGGAAAATCGCTACTTTACAAAAAAGCCATTCTCCACTGTTCACTGTCCAGGATTGAAGCGGTTGCTATAAATCTCTTCGGAATGTTTTGTTGCTATTTCTGAAGTTATTGCATAGAGCTGAATGATATATTTGAAACATTTTAATATATTGCTCTGCTGTACTGGAAAAGAAAATTTGTTGATGAGCTTTTCCCCTAAGTAAATTTATATTTGCGTTTTAAACCAGAGGGGATATATCTTCCATTTACCAAAAAGAATAGATTTTCATTGGCATGTCTTAAGGCCACCAATTTATTAAAGAAGGCCCTCAAGAAAACAAGATACCATTCCATCCCAGAGCCTCAAATTCGCACTGAGGCTCAGATTTGAGGCCATCAGGATCCCACAAGTGCGACTGGCACATCCCAGCACAGATGGCTCTCAGCATCTTGCAGGTTAAGGTGCAGCTTACAATTAATGGCTGAAGTTGACAGATTTGTCATGCCGCTGCTGGAATCTTTGTAAATAGTTATTAAATGTTTAATTATCAAGTGCCATGTGCACACAATTATTTGCCTTTCCGTAAGTCTATGTTATTGTGACTGTATTGTAGTTAATACATAAAAGTATGCGCAATTAAAGAAATAGTTGTTAGGTTTTCTAATGGATCCTTCTTTAAATGTGCGATTGTTCTTTCTGTTCTTAAATGTAGTTGTATGTTTATATACCAGATGTATAAGTACACTTAATGCAAACATTAAACATATGAAGATAAGAGCTGATACATAATAAGATGTGAAACTATGCAGTAACATTTTCATGCAGTGGACAGGAAATGCTAAAATTTTGCAGGGTCCGGCAATGAAACAGTTGTGTGCTTTTTTCAAATAAAATGTAGTTATGAAAAAATATATGAAAGACAAATTTCAAGAAAAATGAGTGAAGAGATTTATTAGAAGGGAAAGCCCTTCTAATTTCTGTAATCCACTCTGCTGTAACGTCTACTTTGGCCTCCTGCACGCAGTGTGAGCAAGTGACTGTGGGCAGGAGCTACCGACACAAGCAGGCACAGTAGGATTCAGGATAACTTCCACACTAGTTCTCCATGAGCAGAGCTTTTTAGAAGGCTCAAATGTCCCTTTAACTACCCAACAAGAGGGCATGCTATGTAAAATAATTGCATACAGACTTTCTATTGAACCTGTATTTGCTGGATAATAGCTCTTTTGTGGGGTTGGGCTGTTGTAAAAATACTGTCAGTTGGCTTTTTTATTTGTTTATCTGTTTAAACAAGTTGTTTGACTGAAATATTTTAGCTGTAAACCAAAAATGTATTGGCTAGAAACATGGATTTTTGTTTGTTTTAGGGTTTGCGCTTCCTGAAGAGGATGTACAGAATATATTTGGAATAGGTTCTCCATGATTAATATTGTGCCATACATAAGTATGGTGTTTTAGGATATGTTTTTTGTTGTTGTTGTATTTAAATTTCATATTAAAAATGTGGAAAAATTAGATGGACCGATATGAAAAACTGCATATTACCCTTAAACAGATCGTAAGCTAAAGGTCATTAAGGTACACTCAAAATTTGCAAGTGTTCCCTATCAGAATTTTGTTCAAACTACTAGGTAAACAGTGGCACTTTTTATTTCTTTAATCATGGTCAGAATTTAGTTTTTAAATGAATAGGCCTAGAGATTTTCTATTTGGCAGATTGTTTTGTCTATTTAATTTAAAATACGTGTATTTTTGTCCATTCAACAGTTGCTGCAGAATATCTTTACAAATAAAACAATTGTTAACTGTTTCTAATGCCAAGACTGATTTAAAGTCTCTCCCAAATTGAAAAATATAGGAACTAATTTGCAAGTAAAATTTTCCTGTTTAGCTTATACTGACATTTCACTACTTCTAAGTGAATTAAATTTTTAGAACCATTGACTACAAATGACTCTATGATTTAATCAAGTTTTCAGGTAAAAATCCTAAGTAAATACCAGAGTATTCAAGCTAAGAAAATCTCAAATAATATTTCAGCTGATACTTAATGAATGCTGCTCAGCTTAGTATTTAAGATGAATCTCTACTAACTATAAAGGCTGAAGCGCCAACTGTAGCAGACACACAGATATAGAAACATACTGTGTTTGGAAAGATAAAGGCTAAAATAAAAAAGTAAAAGAAATCATTCTATAGAATTAGTCTCTGGGTTTTCTTTAATCAGAATAGTTTGTTGTTAAGTGCCAAAGCTGCTTAAAAATGACACTTGGGAATTACCAGCTTCTTATTCTTTTTACTTGTTTATATGTGACAAATGTTAATTGTTTTAACTTTAAATTCCTTTTAGTTACTGGAAAAAAAATCCTTGTCTTCAGATACAAACCCCTATCTCAAATTAAATCTGAATTCACATGAGTGTGTGACCATTATCTATTGGGACTCAGCCTTTCTGGTTTCCTCCTGCAATAATTCATTTGAAAAATTGTTAATGGGGCATGGCCCAGAAACTCAGAGCATGTGGGGGAAAAATAAACTCATGAAGTGAAAACATTAAAAAAAATATGAAAAAATGTTAGTAATAAGCTGAAATACAAACCAATCCAAAAGAGATGCCTTGCAATATACTTTAATTTAATTGGAATTTTTGTCCTTGTGCTTAGTTGAGAGAGAGACTGAATAAGAAAGGAGTAAAATTGGCAGCACTACTGTGTGAACTGAATGTGACTAAAAAAACCATCCTCAGAGGGGCTGGTCTTAGGATAACATTTTCCACAGAAGTGAATAACCTCCTATATTCCTGATAAACTTTGGGAGTGTATTTCCATCCTCACCTCTTAGCTATAATAGTCATTCTTTTTATGTCTGTCCTGTCAGAGAGAAGGTTAAAGGAATTATGAAACGCCAGCTTAGATTTATGTGCTCTTACTCAACAGCATGCAAGTTACACCTTCAGCCCCTCTTCTGCAGCTAACTTCAGTGCTGATAGATTTACCTTCAAATGCTGAGGGCATCCAGCGCTTCTCAGTGTTTCAGAAAATTAGCACAGTTAGCAGCAGAGTAGCAAACTGAAAGTCTGTATCACAAGTAACCAAAGTTTATATGCTAGTAGCAGTGTAGAAGCCATGTTGTTCTACAAAGCACCTAGATGTATGTATACATAGTGTTAGGTGTGCACATTTTATTGTTGGAAATAAAACCACCTGTTCAGAATTCAAGTCTGGATTAAAAAAAAACCTTTGATTTATTTTCCTTTTTAAAAGAAACAGCAAACTGGTCTTTCAATGATTTTTGCAAGCCTATGTTCTCCATCGCGAAAATTACTGTATTAAGTTAGGAGCTATTAATAGTTTATGTAATGAAAATAAGTTCTTTTTCCCAGTTTGATTTTCTCTTTAATGTAAATTCTTGTTTTCTTATTATGTGGATGAATGTAGCATGAGGGAGGCGTTTAAGAAAGCTTGAGGTAACTATGCAGTCATAAAATTCCTCCAGTTTTTCAAGCAACTCAGTATCCAAATGGCAGAAGTTATGCTTTGGGCTTGAAATTTGCTAGTGCTCCACCAGTCCCCCAGCCTTGCCTCTAACCTGACTCCCTCTCTCGCAGCTGCACGTTCCCACGATGTGCATCTCCCCACGCGCGCATAGGCACCCTCCTTCGTGATCCACTTGGGCCACGATGCAGCTTGAAAACTGGGTGTAAAAGCTCAGGTGCTGACACATTTAATTTATTGCTACTGGCCAGCTAAGAGCATAATGGAAAATCCATCTGCGGATGCCTGTATGAATGAAATATCCTGCAGAGACATGTGTTAGTTGTGGTACTGGAAGGAGGCTAGGCCTGCCACTGTGCTGGGTTAGCTTAACTTGCATGTCTGCTTTCGCCCTTTCTTTCTTTACCTCCTCCTTTATGTTGTTTCTTGAGGTTTCCTGTCTATTTTAGGTTGTAAGGATCTGGGGACTAAGCCTGTCCTTTGCCATCATCTGCGCTGCTCCCCTGACGGTGGTGAGGTCCCCTGACCTCCTAAGGCTTTTCAGTATCCCTGTAACACCTGTATTTAGGAGTCAGGTGGCAACGGGGGGATTTCCAGAGAAAAGATGGCTGCTGGGGCTCTCGGATTTTGTATGCTCATCTGAACTAACCTTCTATTCCTTTGAAGTGGGCCTATTTCTAATATTAGTCCAAATTATGAATGGTGTCAGTGTCAGGAATTACTAATAAGAAGGTATTAAATAATTTGAAATTCTACTAAGCCTCTTAACTGGAGGACAGCTGAAGAATCCTTCTGCAGTGACTTTTCCTAGCTCTCTATTATAATTTGGCTATGGAAACATAGAGGTTAGATAGTCGCTCCACATCAGTGAAAGCTGTGGAAAGCACAGGATGACTGCACTCTGTTGATTCTAAAGAGCTTCAAATCCAATCCTCTTCTGTAGCAAAAAATAGCCAAAATCATTCTGGCAAGTAAGCATTCCAGTTATTTTATTTACTTGCACACAGATAAAAATACCTGATGTGGTTTCCTGTGTTATTCAATTTCAAAGTCAGTTACACAAAAATGAATATTAATAAAGCTGAATTTGAAGAGACAGCTTCTATTCTGAAATGAAGATATTAGAACAGGGATTGAATAGCCTTAAAATGATGCTCTTCCTATAGCACAGTATGCTATTAAATTCTAAAACAGCTGGAAAACAGACAGGCAACTAATTTCTTCTTTTTTTATGAAACATAGATTATATTGCCATTCAATCCTCAGTTTCATGAGTATTTAAAATAAATAGGAAAATAACACTTGTTATGTTTATTTAAATGAATGTTCATTGATCAATATTATAAAAAATATAATGCAAGGCAGCATGCCAGCTGATTTCTGCAGTAAATAAATGAGGCATATTAGGAAATGAAATAAGCAGTTCCTCCAGCACCCTGTATAATTAAAAAAAAAAAAAAAATCCAAAAGCTATGTTGTGAAGGGGATGCTTTAACTTGACTTGCATATACTAGAGTTCAGATCATAAATAGATATCTACCTGTTGTTTTGAAAGGACTTAGCAATTAGAAAGCAATTATAAGCCCATTCGGGTGGAATACAGAATTTAAACTGGAATAGGATGACGCTAACTGGGAACGGTTTAAGAGCATTTAATTAGATGCCTCCAAAGCCCCAATTCCATAATCAGAAGAGAAAGCCATGCTGTTTAAAAAAGAAACTAGCTTATAGAGGAAATGAATCTTATTTATAAAAAACAAAGCCCAGGAAAGAGAAAAAAGAAGAGATAGAAGAGAGGGTAACTCAATAGGAATCAGTATTATCATAAACTGGTAATTTCATTTAGAAGCTAGGAACTGGAGGAAAAACAATAGAAACAAAAAAATGTAATGGCCAATGAAGTAAAGGAGAATATTTCACTTCCTAAAGTATAACAACAATTGTATTTGTCCATTTGTTTCCACTGGAAGGTGGAAATTGTGGAAATCTCCATAGTAACAAAAAAAGGACAGAACTTTTCCATAGCTATTTCTGTTTTTGTTTGGGGGTGGGGACCAGATACTTGCCTATGTCCTGACAAAAAAGAAACAGTTTCTTTTCAGTTGAAACTAACATGAATGAAAAATGATGGCTTGGTATTTTTGAGTTTTGGACATCAGAAAATGACAAGCTTTCCATACGTCTTGATCATTTTAGGCTTGGTAAATTAGGGTAAGTGCTAATGATGACAGTTTAATATTAGATTTTTGGTGCAAGCCTTGCTAAATTCCAGAATATGCCACCCTGCCTTAAAGACATTCTTCCTTTCTTCCACTGTTTGATTGGGCATTTTGATGGGCATTTTGGTGACACACTTTTAAACAGAAAGAAAGAATTCCAAATAGAAACTCTCTAGGTGTCTGGTTCTTTGAAGCTTTACTTGATAAAGAAATTAATGATGTTTTTACTTCTAAATTCCAAAAGAGGAGCAAGTTCACAAAACAATTCCTAAGTAATTGCATATGTAAAAGTAATTCTAATATTGTTATTGTAATAAAGTAACTGTAAATACTATAAACTTCCCTCCCTTGCTAATAAGGGAAGGTAATATATATGGTAAGATTTAGGGAAAAAAAACCCAAGGGAGAAACAATTCCTAATAAAATTATAGAAATTTGATGAACTGCTTTTGGTTCCTATAAATGATGTTTCAAATATCAGCTCTGAATATTTTTGCTTGCCAATTGAAATTTTTCCCTGCAACTGATTGCTAAGCTTTTAAAAATTGGGTGTGGATTTCTTCAGACAAAAGCAGAAGTCCTTTGAAATGTGCTGGGTTTTGTCCAGTTTTAAATGCAAGAATGCATGCTTTTTGTTTTCTGTTAAGCATTTAGGCAGCACTAATGTGGAACTGTCTGCCCCCAGGCAGCAGTAGCAGCTCTTTTAGGTAATATTTTACTGAACATATCAGTACCTTAAAAAACCCAAGTAGCTAATAAATAGAAATGGCCATAAAATCATGAAATAATTAATCAGATAAATAGTTATCAAATTGTTAAGGAAAAATTTAAAAGTATGGTAAAAGATCATAGGGAAATTTTCAAGCTCTCTGTGAAAAGCCAGAATTCCAAATATTTTAGATAAATAAGAAAATCGTGTTATTCCTAGATAAGACTGTTCTGCCAAACAGTGAAAATACTGGCTTTTACTCTCCTGACAAGCTGGGATACCTGTTTGTAGTTTGTCTCCCAGAATGCACCCATGAATGATAACTGCAGCGCAGGAGCTGGTGCATCATGCCAAACGAAACAAATCAAAGCTTTGCCTGTAGAGCATACAGGAATAAAACTACAGTTTCTAGGAGGCATAATGATGCTATTTTGAATCAAAATTCTCGTATTATTCTGATAGTAGTGGAAAAACAAAGCCTGTTTTGATATTTCCAAGCAATTTTCTTGAGGATTTTTAGTGTGATTTTTGCTTGCTAGTTTTTATGAGAAATCCTGGGAGACGGAAAGTGCTGTACAGCTGTTAAATGTTTTAGAAAAGGTAAACAAAAGAGAGGAATTGTTAAGTTAGGAAAGGTCATGTTTGGACAGATTGAATTCAAGACAATGAGACTGCTTCTAAAAGGTGATGTGTGAGAGGAAGAACTCAAAGGCAAAGAAATATCCCTGAGGATCATTCTTGCAAGTCTAAATCTGAACTAGAGAAGAAGTGATGATGAAAAGAAGCCATCTTAATACCCACAACATCACAGAAGTTAGAACTGTTGCACAGCCTAAAAATCAGCTTTGCCTTTGTAGCTCTAGAGATCCCTTTCTTTGGGAGGAAGTGCTGGAGGAGCTTCATATTAAAAGGCCTCCCATGTTCTCTTCTAGCAAAATCCAAAGCCTTTTCCTTACCACTGTGCAAAGTTTTAATGAATCACTACACAGACATGTTTCCTGTGAGAAGCTTTGAAATTCACAGCCATTTTGATTCAGATGCTACTCCAAATTGTCCCGTTTCCTGTCCGTTCTCTGAGAAAGTAGAGGAACATGTTGTATTATCTTGGTTACAATTAACTAGTTCTCAATCTTTCTATAGAGGACTTTCTATGCCAATAATTTTGCTGCAAAGATTTTTCTGGAGGATAACCGTATCATAGTACTAAACCTAGGGATGTGCACTGCATGCATTCATTCATTCATTTTTTCTCTCTCTCTCTCTCTCTCTCTCTCTTTCTTTCTCTCTCTTTCCCTCTCTCTCTTATTATTAGAAATGAAAGTGATGATTTCCACGCAGTCAAGTTCAAAGCCTTTAGCAGCATTTGTCTGATGAAAGCAATCAACAATAGAAGCAGCTGTTTGCTCTTTATCCTTTGAATCTGATTACCCTGTATTACCTTTCTCAAGCCTCTTAGCCAGCCTAATGAGATTGTCTAAAGTGAAAAAGATGAAAGTGTTAAGAAGCCAGTACTTAAAAAACAGTCAGCCCCAACTAGCCAAAAATCTGTTTGGGGAAAATTGTATCTGCTTGTTTGTCTAAGGAAAGTAAAATAACAGTTAACATAAGTTTGATGAAAGGCCTAGTAGCTTCAGGCATGAACTGTGTTTGTTTCAGTTTGTGTTGTATCAAAACTGAGGAAATTAATATCGAATGGAAAGTATTTTTTTTAACTCTTTCCTATTGAATAAAATGTCAGTGCTTTGATTTTCTAGGCTTGCTGCATATCAAGACATAAGGATCTCTGCACGTGCTTGTACATTGTATCTACCCAATCCTGACAATTGATTGTCATCAACTTTGTAAATATGGAACATACAGTTATTGGCATAAAATTTTAAACTGCATCTTCTAATTAAAAAAGAAAAAAATCTTCTGTATTGTGGTTTCCCAGTGCTGAAGGTAACAAATATGAGACTGTAGGTGTTGAAGTTCATCCATCCTCACTCGGGTGGCAGTAGCCATGGTATAGGAGAGGAGTAAGACTGGTGCAAGGAAAGGAAGAAGATCCATCATGTGTGGGGAAGGACTTGTCTTTTGTTATTGCTGTTCTTCCTATAGTTTTACTATTTGATTACTTTCATTTGCTGTTCATCTGTTATCCTGAACACTTTTCTCTGGGGAAGAGTCCTTACAATACCTTAAGTAGGTTGTTTTTAAAAGCAGTATTGTTTTCAGGCCATGTCTAGGTAACTCCTTCTTGACATATTTTTCTTGATAAACAAGCTGTTTGAGTCCTGTAAAATATTTCCCAGTAGAGCAGAAAACAGCTCAGGATGTTCCCTGAAGATTGCTTTGTTTAATGTCAACTTCTTTCCAGTAATCCATCTTCATTTATGAATTAATCAAGGAGCACATTTTTTTTATATCCTTACCTTCTCCCACATCATGGCTTGGTAATACAGACATTGGGACTTTGGGTATTGTTTCCAGCTGATGCATATGATAGCTTTAATATTAATGAGCATATTCGGGCACACTTTTTACAGAATGAGCAGTTCTGGTGAAAGATAAATTATTGCCTCAAATCTAGCCCACTTCAGGATAGCAGTAGTCAGTAATAACTTCTTAATTCCTCATAATAATTAGCCCCATATCCTTACAGCAAGAATATGCAGACAGAGCTGATGAATATCCTGACAGGAGATGAGTGTCTCCCATGAGTGCTCTGCAAAGGGGGCTGATGCCGTATTTGGATGACTCGGATAACAGATACCCATAGCGCGTTAGGGGCCTGCTGTTCTTTGCTGTTCTCTATCTGCCAGGCCCGTGCTCAGCTCGCAGGATTTGCAGATCCAGTGCTATCTGATTCAGTAGGGCAGCAGGGGACAAAGAGCATCGGAGCCCTCCTTCCCCGCAGCCCTTCCCACCTGCTTGCGGAGGAGCCCTCCTCAGGCTGGGATATACGGTCTTGACCTTGCAGAGAGTGTGGAAGGAAAACCATGCAGGCTTCATGCAAACACAGAGATGCCGTTCGATATTAATATGTTTTTTGTTTTGTTTTATTTATTTTCTAATCTTGTGGGAAAAGCCTATTAAGGGAGGAGAATAGCTAGACTGAGAGACAACAAGAAAAAGGCAAGGAGAAAGGGAGAGTGGGCTGCGGGAGGAGTTATTCTGGACCTGTGGTTTTCTGGGTATTCCTTTCAGTGGCAGTTTGGAATCAGTTTGTTTGTTTAGAGTCTATTTTTCTGTGGTTATTTTAATTTTGGGTCTTCTCCCTGTTCTGTCTTGTTCCTTGCTGCTATTAAAGCAGCTCTGCCTTTACTGAGGGGGCGATGCAGGAGTGGATGGCTGGGGAAGGGGGCACGGCAAGGCAATGGAAGAGAAGGTGAGAGAGTACTGGCGTGGCCAAGGAGAGCAGTGCCCATAGCGTCCCAGTCTGATTGGGGAAGGGGGGATTTAAGATGGACACAGTGAACACTGAGCAAAGCAAGTCCATACTGTACATTGCAGGAAGAAGCATAAACAGCTGAACAACAATTGCAAAGAAATGCTGTTGATCCTTTTCTAAATGTCCTCTAGTTTCTGTTCTGCTGACATACTTTTCCTTTATATAAATAAAAATATCTGTTTTCAAGAGGGTGTATACTTACTTGTTACCAAGAATACTCTCCCTTTTCTCTCCTACATGTTTCCTTTGTGGTCTTCCTATCTTTCTTTCATGGGCATTCAGTTAACTGATTAAGTTATTGGAGGAAAGCCTCTTTATTAGCCATTGATTTTGTTTGGCCTACTAGATCATGTTGTATGCCAAAATTCATGTTCTCTGTGTGATTAGCTCTTTTGTTAACACGACAAAAGAGTTCATATTTGATGTTTCAGATGTTCTTGGCCTGTTTTTAAAGTAAACACTTTAAATAATCAGTTGTTCCCATTAACTGTGTAACTATCTAGATATTTCTCCATTTATAGAAATACAGCAGATGGTGAAGTAACCTCTGTACACCAAGAACAGGCCCTAAATAGCGTGTTTCTCATGCATAATGGGGAGTGTGCCGCAGCAGGCCCAGAGAAGTAACAAGCTTGGCTAACTGGTCCCGTTTGGAAGGTTTCAGAGAGGAGGAAGCTTTGCAAACCTGTGTTCAGGAAACTGCACTGCACTTCCATCCCTGTAATAGATGGGATTTTTAACTAAACATTAATTTAAATAGATCATCGTAACCCAGTGTGAGCTAGATAATGTAACTGTCAGATGCACCATATGCTCTTTTATTTCTGTCTTCAGCTATCGTGCTTACAAAGATGTGAGAACTGAACTGTTGAGTTTTAAATATAATATAACAGCATTGATATTTTGACACATTTTTCTGATTATTTGTATGAACAGGATTATGAATAGCAATTGGCTGAGTAGTTTTCACAAAGCATAAAACTATTTTAGTTCTTCAGAAACAAAGACTCTTGTCTTTGTTTCATCTGTGTAAGCCTTTTTCAGTGCTACCATTCCACCTATGCATGTCTTGAATGGGAGACTTGAGACTTGAGGAAGAGCTGGAAGGCGATAGTGAGAAGACTACAGGCAGTCTCTCCCCTTCCTGCCTTTGCTCAGCTGAAGGGGGAAGGAAGCTGAGGGGCTCTGTGCCCCTTTCATATTTTCCAGGTTTTCTGAGCCATTTACTTTCCTTGCAGCTTGAAATAAACTTTGCATTATTTGGGATGCTCTGAGTGGGGCCAGATTAGCCACTGCACCATAATATGAGGCCTTGTGGCCCCAGGGCACTCATGTAAGCTCAACTGTTTCTGTGTATGAAATGGCTGCACTAAAGGCTAAACCTATGTTTTAGCCTGTTTAGTGTTGGCTCCTGTGAGGATAGAGTCCTACGCTGATCGTCAAGTAGCTGTTTAACAGCCAGGTTAATCTGGGCAACTCTTTTGCAACATGTTTAATCCTTCGACTGCAGCAGGTTATGCAGCATAGCCCACCCTTTCCCAGGGCCAGCTGAACGAAGTGTTCTACTGCTGTTGTGCTTCAGGACGTGCAAAAATCAGGTGTGTGCAGTCTGGATCGGTAGCATCATATGTTATCACAGCAGCCCTTCTTCTTCCAGCAGGAGCCTGCCTTTTCCTACCTCATTGGCTCTGCCCTAAGGACTTGCAGCAGTCTTTTGTAACTCTCCAGATGAGTCAATTATTTCTGTGCTCTCTTAATTGATCCTTTCTATTTCACATGTGATTTTCACCAAGTGCATCTTGGAACCTCATCTCTTTAAGAGTGAGGTAACTTGTATGAAACTGGGCCTATCAGAGAAGCCTTGGAAAAGGAGATTTAATTTAGGATGCTCAAGAATAATTTTCTCCCATAGCTTTTTGTGGTCCTCAGACCACTGAGTGCTTTTCTTTAGAGGTGATCTCAGTTTTGCTTGGGTTTGGTATGTCTAGTTGAGTGCCAGCCATGCTGCGCTGGCCCCATGCTGACCACTGTGTTCCCTTGAGTTCCTGGTAGCACAGGGACTGAGGAGCTGGCTTTGCTTTAGCTAGTTTGAATTGGTGCAGGATCATACATACCAAGGCAAAGAAGCTACTTTGCTTCCAGACACTGAATGGCTTTTCGTGGAGCCAGCTCATGAGCCTGCACCATGGTGCAGTTAATCTGGACACAGCACCCAGAGCTGATAGGGAAGACTTGTAGCACATGTAGAATTGAGATTGCCTGTCACAGAGCTTCACCTTCTAATGGTACTTGCTATTAAATTATAATACTATGGTCAGACTATTATAGTGCTATCATATAAGGTCTAAACTTGAGAAAATTACCATCATACCAGGTAAGTAAAATTATTTTCCTATAATAGATACTGAACTGAATCCCCATGAAAATTTTCTCAGCCTTTTACCAACAGTGCCAAATAGATTAATTTCACAGAGTTATAATAGCAGCTAACAGATTCAAAATTGGAAGTTCATGGACAAAAGGAGAAGAAAGCAGATGAACTTGTAAGGAAACAAAGGTGTTCTCCATCTGTTGCCTGTCTGTGTAAAAACTGTTTACAGCGTGTTCCTTGACATATGCTGAGTACATCAGTGGATACCACTGCCCTTGGTTTGGCATAATGGATATTATGGAATTAGAAGCTGCTGTTGAAGCAAAACAATAATTTCTTTTTTAGCTTCGTTCAGGATCACTGAAAAGAAAAGCATCATCACTGAAAACAAAAGCAGGTCCATATTTGAATTTATAAGTTTTAAATGGCTTTTCTTTTTGATAACACCAACCTGTTGACCAGGTTGATCTTGTTGAAGGTGCTTGTTCAACAGATGTTGATATTCACACTTCCTATGTGACAAAAGTGCCTAATTAGAAAAAGAAAGTTGTCATACAGATTATTTTGATCTAATATTGTTTTTTCTTAACAGTTTTCCCCAAGTGGTGAACTGTAAGCTCAAAAGCCTAAATAAAGCAAACTACTTGCATATTTTACAAGTTTGAAGAGTTGTCACAGACTCCTTACACTCCATTAGGAAAGTTGTTATTGCTGTCAATTTGATGCATAAACTCTCAGATTCTTAGATAGTGGCTAGCCCAAAATCTATCTCGTAGATAAACAGATAGGCAGGTTTGATGTCTTCTCCTATTTCTTTTACAATTTTCCCAAGCTATTCCTTGCTGCTTCCTGGAAATGCAAATGAAGAAAGATGAACTTAAAGGAAATATTCAAAAATTATAGACAGTGCCAAAATGATCTGAAAGGGCCTGTTGTCTCATAATATAGAATGTTAATGTATTTTATGAATAATGTACTATACATACTAGCTCCAGTAGGATATAAATACAACAGAAAGCAAGTAAATCAACTGCTTAAATATAAGGCTGTGGAAGCCTAATGTCTTTGCCTCAAGACCAACCTGTACAGGCTAGTTAGAGAATAATTAAGGAAAATGATATTCTCCAGTACATTCTCTGGGATGCCTGTTTTCTGTAACTATCTGCTAATGAACCCCGAGAGAATTCCAACAGAGCAGAGAAACAAAACGTGATCCAATTTATTCTCAACAATTCTTGCTTCTTTCGTAGTAATATGCCATGTAATTAGCAAACTTGCTGTTGTGGGATTTCATAGAACTTTGACTGGAAATCTCTAAACTGGTTTTAGAGCATCTTTAAAAAAATTAATAGGCTATGTTGGAAAAAAATGTTTGTTTTCTGTAAAATGTAGGAGACTGCTACTTTTGGACATGGACCACTGCACTAGTTCCATGACAAATGTTAAAATATTTGCATTATGAGAATAAAACTTCTGTGAATTTCTTTAGTTTTCTGGACAGAATCTGAACATAGCCTTAAAAAATACCCAATGAGCATTGTGTCATGCAGGAACCCTGGGCACACAGTCCCCAAAGTCCAGAGTTACATTAAAAGTGCAAACCTAGCTATGACAATTCTTCTTTTAAAAGATGGAGATTCTTGAATGCATTGAAACATCCAAGAAAAAGATGTGAATCTTGTGAGTGAGTAATATACACAATCAGTTGAATTTAAAGCAATGTAATTTCTTTAAAGACAAAGTATTTCATTGAGAACTGTTCATTATCAGAACTTCTGCAAATAGTTTGATAAGACTTATTTTTATATCCACGCATTTCAGAAATCTCATTGGCATTAGATTCTCAACTTGTCCACTGTACAATGTCACTACATTTTTGATGCTGAACAGCAATTGAGTGACATGGAAACGCAAATCCAAGATAACATAATCAAATTAAATGGTTGTGATGGACCTACAAACACTTTAAGTGCTTAAAGTAACTGTCATGATGAAAAATCTTGTTTTTGGAGCCTTGGGTTTTTTGCAATTGGTAAAATTATTTGTAAGCTGAAAACTAGCTTCAAAGGTATCAGGATTATGGTAAAATAGTAAATGAAGGCATGTTATATTTTATCTGACACAGTTATCAGAAACTGAAAAGGTAAGTGACCCTCTGGTAAATACTGCTCAGGCTTTTTTGAGAAAAAGTCTCTGTGTGAAGTGATAACAAGTGAAATTATTAACATCTGTCATATGGATGTCCAGCACCTCCTATTAGAACTTTGCTTCCTCTGTTTTTCTCATCTTGCTGAAGGCAAGACCAGCGTGTTTGTCCCATGTTTGCAAGCTGCCCAATAGCTGACTGCTACTTCCCCTCACATGAACCATGTTAATTAGCTATTTTTACTTTATAGCTTGCACTGTTTCAGAATTAACAATGTCATATTACAGAGAGACTGTGGACATGATTTTCTTTTAAAATTGGCTATTTTATAAATCTATTTATCTGATAGAATGACCTTTAATTAACATATTGTGAAATATATTAAGTGTTGTTTATGATTCTATAGCCATGCTGAGTTTTGCCCTCAAAACAGTGATTCACTGCAGCTGTTACATGCGAAGGATACAATTAACTCACTTTTTTGGGAATTCTAGAATGACTTTGAGGGGTTTCACAGGTATAATTTACAAGGGATATTTCTTTTCTCTCTGTATAATCTTGGGTGAGACAGAGAGCCACAACAGATCTGCTCATGATGGCTGTTTTCTTTGTCTCTCATGATGGCTGTTTTCTTTGTCTCTCATGATGGCTGTTTTCTTTGTCTGAAGACATGAACTTTATTTAGATTCTGAAACTGCTGTTAGTAAAAAAAAAAAAAAAAAAAAAAAAAAAAAAAAAAGTCTATGGTGGGGACTAAGAACACGGATTCTGGATACAGCTCAAGCCCTCTTTCAGAGGGTCCATAGCCATGTTGCTTCATTTCTTGTTTTCATTTTGTTAACGGGATGAGAAGGCTAATGTACATATGTGACTTACCAGATATATTTAAAAGGTTTCTTCAGACACCAAAAAGAGAAGTTCCCCTATCTCGAATGTGAAATGTTCCTCATCTCCGAGCAGAACGAGCTGTATGCTGAGCCTGTCACTCAGATGTGTTTTGATGTCTGTCTTCGTTTAAACACCCCTACTATTCTGCAACCGGTATTCCTCTTTTAGCTAAAACCTGGAGGTGCCTAAGTCTTCTAGGCAGTTCTATTTGTTAGATTGTTTTGTAGAAGCCCCAAAAGCCCTGATTTCAGCTCAGACCCCAGCCCCAGGACCCCAAATTAAAATTCTTAAGTTAGGAGCAAGCATAACTCAAGCAGCTGGTCTTGAGCAGGGGGACATGTGTAGCTCAGGTGTGCGGCTGCTTTGTCAGTTCAGCACCAGGATTAGGTGCTTAAGCTGCACTGCTTTCTCAGTGCCTGCCTTTGATGCTTCATATCATTCTGATGTGAGACGATCGGCTTGTGACTGATCTTTTTAAGTTCCCTGCTGCTCTCATGATCTATATGGGGAGCTGAGTGGCTAGCTCAAGACTTCTGGATTTTATGTGATGATAAGCCCACAGACAGTTATAAAACCTGAAAAATGATCAAAAACACATTCATTTCTCATGTGTAAGTTATATAAAGGAAGTATAATGGTAATTAAACTAATGTATTTAGGACTATTTTTTCTTGTTATTCTGGTTTTTGTGTAGGCACGTGAAATTAGCTCAGAGTTTTAAGGTAGAATAGGCAAGAATGGGAAATGTTCTGTGGCTGCCTAAAGAGAAGTAATCAGTCTAAGTTTCAGAGCTTTAGATATTATATCCAGGAAATTTTCTGTATATATGTCTTTTGTGCATATGAAGGGATTTGCCTTCATAGTTTTCCAGTAGATGCTCTGCTGTTAGCCAAACTGTAAAGATGCTTCTGCTGCCAATTTCCTTTGAAAAAACTTCCTCTGGGCCTTATAATTTTACTTAAAACCAGTTTTACTCTTGTGACAGTAAAAATTTGGAAGGAAGGAAGTCGTCTGAAAGGGGAAGAGTTCATTGGTGGTAACAGTGAATATATTTACAGATAGAAGAGACCAAAGTGGCTTGATTTTTCATTTTTGTGGTTTTAAGGAGGCATTCTCAATGTCTACTTTAGGTACTCAAGCTTGGAAGCTAGGTTTTCTCATCTCCCTGCACTGTCAATGCAGGAGAGAGGCTCCCCTTGACAGCATGCTCGAGCAGCAGGCTGACTTACAAGCCCTGAATATATCTCTGGGGAACCTTACCTCTCTCCATTGACAATAAATACAGAGTTATGGAGACTGACTGTATAAATTAATAGCCCAAAGCAAACAGTGGGATGATGGATGTCTTTCTCCTTGTATCAGCTGTGCTGTATACTATTTATTGGAGACTTTTAGTGCTGTAACAGGTACTTCAGCCAATCCTTGTCCTTGCTCACTAATCAGTTTGTATGCAACTGTCTGATCAGGAGGAGCTGATTGTGAGAGAAACTGTAAAATAACTCTTTATTTTCCCCTCTTCCCTTACCAAAATTCTTTAAAAAAAAATTATTTCCCCTAATCAGAGATTGTGTGTAAAAATATGTACCTCGTATTTTATGTAGTCACCATATTTATAATACCAATACAGTATCTGTGCTCTCTCAATTTTAACTCAGTATTTAATATTTCATAATCTTCTGTAGAAATGGAGAACTTCCTGGATATTTCTGTTAATATTCAGAAATTGCCAAAGGTAGCAGCAAGTTGTTGATAGTAATTTCATACTGTTTTCATCTTGATATGATATAGATTTTAAATATTAGACTTTGTTGTTAATATTTTTCAGGATTCTGCACCATTTAAACAAGTTATAACTGCTTGATTTCTTCTTGTCTTCTGCTCATGTGGACTTCCTAAGGTTCCATTTTTATTTCTTGTAGAGAGACATCACTGAAATTTCTGTAAGCAAAACAAGTGTTTATCTTCTAAAAATAAAAATCATCTTGAATCTCATGAAACATTCAGATGATGAGCACCATATACGTGCCTGAATGTAATTACAAAAATATAGCTGTAGAGCCTTTTATCCTGAAATGACTTACATAATTAGAAGGAAATCTTTGATTACTTTAATTAGAGTTGTTCAAGTGGCTGTCCAGTCAGATTTTGAAAACCTCCAAAGGTTTCATACCCACTCACCTTTTCCAGTTAATGAAAACTAGAAGAGACTTACCAAGGAGACGGAGGAATCTTGATAGCTGATAGTCTTTAAGAACAAATAGCAGAAGCATCAGTGAAGTATGAGCATAGTCATCTTACTACATAGTAGCAAAGGGGCTGTGACCTCTTGAAATTCTCTTTAGTCCTATGATTTTATGAAATGCAGCAAGATATTTAAATATCCGTCAGCAGATATTTTAAGGCATATACATTTTAATCATGAACACTTAACATTGCATTTAACAAAGAATATCAAAGTAGATATCTAAGCTGAGTCACTTCTGGAAAGGTTGTCCTAGGAGCAATGGAAGGTCATGTATGATAGCAGAGTATAGTTATTGCTTTTTCAGAATGAAAGGTCAGAACTGCAAAAAAGTCCCTTTTAGCAAATTCTGCAGCAATATGAGGTACTACCAGAGAGTTTTATCTAATGCAGTTATTTGGCTTGTTTTTTTTCTATATTAAATGCTTTCTGTTTTCTTTGTACAGAAATCCATGTTTTAATTATAATTCTCTTTGATTAATCTTGTTTAATGTTAATGTTTCCTAAAGGCATGATACCATAAAGAAAACTCAAGCAATATGTGCGGAACTGTCTGACTTCATTATTTAGTCTGGTAGGGATTATCACTGAAATATGGCACCAGAGTATAATAAAATTCTTTTCTAATTCTAAGACCAAAAGACTAAATCTTTCTCTATTTCTTACTCTGTCCTATTTATACAAAAAGATTTGAAATCGATATGATTTCTTTTGTGTAATAATTGCACATTATGGTACAAAAAGATTTATGGGGAGCTTTTGGAGAACAAAAGTGGGAATATTGCCCTCAGTTCCCACTGGCTTTCACAGGATCTGCACTAAACAATCATGTGACAGCAAATAAAATATTTTAGTGTTTGTTGTCTCAGATTTGTTTGAATATGCTAGTTTCCAAAATACTCTTATGTCCTACTGCTACCTCTGGCTCTGGAATTAAGCAGGTCTGAGCCCACCTGCCCTGTGTATGGGGAAGGATGTGTGTGGGCTCCATGAATACTGCAACTGCCTGACCTCAGCGGTCCTTTCTGTGCCAGGGAGCTCACTGCACCAGCTTTTTTAGTTTTCCTGCCCTCTTCTTGCAAGTCCATTCCTGGAGTTCATACATTCCTGAAGGAGAACGTCTTAATAGTACATTTTAACTTGTTCATATTTCTTTTACTCTTTTCTCCTGGATTTAATGAGTGATCTTGGATTTTTTTTTTTTTTTAATGTATTGGTTGCATTGGTTGCATGATGGCAGGATCCCTCTCCTTACACCTCTACCAATTTAGGACCCCCAGTCTTAGCCTGCCTCAGTTTCTCTGACAGTGTTTGGTGTGCAGCGGAGACAAAGTATCAATGCACTAAGAAGCTTTGCAGATACCAGTGCTCAGGCTGGCATGTGACGAGGGAACAAGCCAACAAGTTGGGCCAATAAAGTCTTCGGATAGTTGTGTCGACCTACTTTGCTTGATGGAGAGAACAAAGTGTTGAAAAGCAGGGTAAGAGACACTGTTCTAAGTTTTGTGCTGTTCTGGCTACAATAAGAGCAAGAAACAAAATTCTAATAAAAGATGAGTGAATTCATATCTTTTACTAAAAAGGTCAAAGGATTTGCAAAGGTATATTTACAGGCAGTGAAATCAAAGCGCTATGAGGAAAGACATACTGACAGGAAAAGAAGGAAGAGTGCTGCCCTAACTACTAACATAATTTACTATCTTTTCAAGCATGCTGTCCAATTATTCATTTTGCTGTGTTGTTTGTATTTCATACCTGTTCAGTGTAATGTAGTTAATTTCATTCTGCCAGACTGATGGGTATGATTTTCAACCCCAGAACATACACAGAACAATCGTGTTTCCTGAAGTTGAACGGTAGATCATATTCTGTCTTTACTTGGAAATACTATATTGAAGAATTTAATTTTCTAGCATAACTGCAGTTATTGTCAGAGAATGTAAAAGGTATTGTGCTTCTCCTGGTAGGGCTACTTTTTGCAAAGAACTAGGTGTGAAAACACTAATCCAGTTCACAAAGATCCCAGAGCAACATTTGGAAGTAGCCTTTCCAAGACTGACCTTCATCAAATCAGAACCAGTTAACTTCATGGAAAAGGCTATGGATCACATTATCATTATAATCCTCAGATCAGCTTAATGTTTCTTGGTTTTCCATGGAGCAGTTGGTTTGTAAATTTGTACACTTTGCAAGACGCTGTTCAGAGTTTCCTAATATGGCCTGAAATAACTTTTTCAAGGCTCATTGCTGATTCCCTTTTTATTTTTGCCGTACAGTCTTTATAGAAGTAATTTGTGAGAAGAGTTTACTTTATTCTGAATAAAACTGAATGTTTAATAAATCAGGATTAGAATCCATAGTAGGTTAAAACTATTGACAGAATTGTACTTGTTATCCTATGTTTTTTTAGCCTCGTATAAAAAATGTTCGTGGTAATTAAAAACATATTCCACATTCATGTTGCTACGTGATATCAAACAGAAAATGCAAGATGTTCATTTACACAAAGCATCTATTAAAGGTGGTACAAATTCCAAAACTGTGAAAGCCTGTCTATGGGCTCTGGGGAGACAGTAGTCCAGCTCGCACATCTTCTAATGTTCTCTTTGATACGGGTAGGTGTTCCTTATCGAAGCAGGTGCATGCTGCCAATTAGTCTTGTCTATATTTCCCCACGGGATGCTTGCTGCCTTATTAAAACTAATTGGTGGGTTGCAGAAACCTACTGCAGGGCTTCAAAATCTTGAGCTAAGATAGTTAACCTTTTGTTTTCTAGACATTTTACTGAGCTCATCCAACACCATGACTTAACATATACTTGTGAGTTCCATGTTCTCTGCAAAATGTGGTTTTGTACAGAAACCTCTCAAAGTGGCTCTCCTGTCATTTTGACTCTCTGAAGAAATGGAAGGAAATTTAACAGAATGAAAATCCTTTTTTATGTCAGTGTTCTCCTTTAAATAATTTTTGGAAGCTTCCAAATGTGACTTTACTTTTGATTGTATGGTTTCTTCACTGAATAACAGAATTTTAAAGAAGAGACTTTAAATTGGATTAAATGCCTCATGCAGTGCTATAAATATCAATGCATTCATTTTCAGTAAACTGGAAGCTCTCCTCACTTCAGGAAGAGGAAACTTTGTATTTTTTACATATGTGCTTTGAAAGGTGCATCCACAAATGTTTGATTAAAGGTATTAGGTTTCTCTAAAAGTTTTTACCTCATCTGCCTAATGTATATGCACAGACATGAATTTTTTATTTAAAAAACTCTTTGGTTCCTTTTTCACGTTCTCTCTGGTACTATGATAAATTCAGAATAGTATTGTGACAGTGTGCTCCGACAGAGAATAACGGAAATTGGGGGCAGGTTTTCTTTTCTTTTTGCCTGGTTGGCAAGGTGATGGGAATTAGTGTAAGGAATATGGACAGAAACACTATTTATGCCATACCACTCTTGAATCCAACTAAAGCATAGGCAGGATTAAATATCATCTCAGTACACTCTTTGCTGTCCTTTGCTATTAAGAGAGTCTAGATAATTATCACAGTACAAGATAGTTCCCTTTAGATGGTTGAACTTAGAAGAAATGAATCTTACTGTAACTGCCTATTGTTGCCATTTTTATTTTCTCTAGCTTTCGGGACTTTCTTCCTAAATCCATTATGGATTTTGTCTAATGATTTTATTAGTCAGACATTGCAAAATGTTGCCCAGAGAGGCTGTGAAACCTCCACCTGTACTGTTTGAGCAGCAAGCTGGACTAGATGACCTCCAGCAGTCTCATTCCAACTTAAATTATTCTATGATGCTATTACCCCATGTATTTATAATGTACATAAACAATATTTTGTGAACTACTTTAAGTGTTTAAATTCAGTGTTAAATACAGAAGTAGCTATAACCCGTGATGACTATAAGACTTAGACTGAAAGAGTGAAAAAGGTTCCCAATGCCATGCAGTACTGAAAGTGGTTTTTTTATGTTTACTTGGTTTTGTTTCATTATGCTAAAAACAGACAAAGAGGATATTGCCGTTGCTCTCGCGTCACTGGAAAGAGATGGGTGTGCCCTGTTTTGCACTCAGGCTCATCATACTGGACTGCGATATGATAACAGATGTGCATCCACCCAGGAAATTACCATTTTCAATAAGAAGCAGAGCAGCAAATGGATTTTCATGCATGGAAAAATAATGTAATAAACGAAGCAAGGCCCCAGGTTGATAAATTATATGATCGTAGTAGGGAAAAAATACAATTTGTTTAAATTTCTGAACCTTCAGTAGAGCTATAAAACAGGAACACTTCCTACTCCCGGTAATAAAATAACAAGCAGAGGCCTACCAGGTAAATACATTTAAAAGTCTAAAGTCCCACATGGTTTTTATGAATTTCCCTATAGATAATTTTATCTTTTAGTATCAAGTATTGAAGACAGTTAGGCAATATTAGGTGCTCTTATTTACTAGTTTATTTTTATAGTACAGTGATCTTTATCAAGAGAGTGGAAGAGGTAGGAAGAAGGCAAGTTACTTTCAACTCTTTATAAATCTTTCTACGCCCTAATTCCTTACTGAAATCAATGAAAAACTCTTCATTGAAGTCCAAGGATGTCATGCTGAACTTGAGGAGAAATGAGCATTTTAAGTGAAAAGTGGTCCAAGTCTGAATGCAGAAAAGCTGAAATTTGAAAGACCAGTCCTCAAAATTAAATGCTAGGACAAATGATTATTCAGAGAAGAATTATGAGTTAGAATCTTAATACCTTTATTAAATATATTTTTAGAAAAATGTGCTAGAATACGAACAGACATGAGCAGGAACAACTGAGCTAATCAAATAATAGAAGCATGTTCATAATTTTCTTCTATGAAACTGGTTTCCGGCGTACTTGCGTGGCTTGTGCTATCACAGAATTTGCTATAGCTTTGTTAGAGCAGTTCCTTGCTCTCTCTTTGGTCCTTTGCCAAACCCTGTTGGAAAAATATTAGTGATTGTATGTAGCTCCATCTTCAACACTTTTTGAGTCTCCACTGAGCCCCAAATAAATATTACGTTTCCTTTCTTTCTTGCTTTAAGAATCCACAACCCACCCTTTACCTGTCTCAGTTCTACCATCATTTTTTTTCTCAAAACTTTCTTTTCGTGCATCTTAAGGAGACCTCCTTTCCTATACCCATTTCAAAATTCACATGGATTGCTGTTCTTAGGTATGGGGCTCCTTTCCTGGCTCTCTTCCCCTACAGTCCCTGCTGAAAGCCACCCCAATGTTTACAAAGAAAAAACATTCAGTATGTTGCTTTAAAACAAAATGCCTTAAAATCTATTTTAAAGCCACCTCCTTCACGATTTCTGACACCATCTCCTTCTTTCCACTTGCTGAGATTTTCTCTTGCTTATTTAAGTTTTGTCATTACGTCCAACCTGTAGGGAATCCTATGCTTCCCTGTACCACATTGCTAAGCACACCTAAGTTGCTGCATTGGTAGATGCCCACAATCATATTAACCATTTACAAGTGTATCCACTTGGAGAATTACACGTTTCAGTGCTGTGACAGGACGTTGGCCACAATTTCAGGGCCGTTGTCCTGACCTAACATAAAAAACACTTGTTTGTTTTGGGCAAAGAAGTTTTGGTAATGGAAGCTTTGGGCAGATACTTTAATATCAAATAAAACTGTACCTATTTTAAACTGCTTTCATATCAGTGTAGTAGTTGCACTGTCTGAAACTACTTCTGGGCACTTTGACACAATTAAGATCTTTTCCTGTCTTAGTCATAGGGCTGCTTCTGCTTGTGTGACTAATAAGAGGATTTTTAAAATTCAGATGTGATGTAAATTGGTTCAAACCAGATATGAGTAGGGTTTTCTGAAAGTCAGACTTAACCTTGATTCACATGGTACAGTTATAATTTGTTCGCTGGCTCTTTTCAACACCATTCTAACACTGTGGCTTGCACTGCCGATTGCATCAACTATTCCAGCTCCAAGTTTGTCTCAATCTGTTTTATCTTATTTAATGTTATATCCATTGCATTGCATTAGGATGTAACGTCAAATGCCATAGATGTCGCTGGGAAAGCCTTGCCGGTATGTCCGGTGTGCAGCAACAGATGTCTCTTGGGTAGCGCTGAGTGAGATGTCTGAAGCATTTCTCATCAGATGGAAAATGGCTTTCTCGTACGTTACTTCTGTTCTGACCGTGCAGTTTATTGTAGGCTTAAACGTTTCCTAATTTCCCCCAACCTATTTCCAGCACACTGCACAATTCACAGTAACTATTATCATGAGTTAGATCATGATCCTTATTTATTATTGATGTAGTATCAAGAACATGTTACGTGCTTCACAGTCAGTAAAACAGGGCCTCTGCCTCAAGGATTTTATAGCCTGTTGGGCAGACGGTGTTTGGGCTTTCGCACAGAAGTGCAAGAAAGGCATCGAAGAATTTCTCTCACTTGGTGCTGGGCAAGCAAGAACTGTCTGAAGCTAGGCTTCACGGCTGGCTGCAGAGGGTTTGCCTGGGAAATACTATGACATTCCCACTAAAAGTGAAATGGCAGCATCGGACCCTCCCTTCCAGTCACTGAGCTCACCGACATTGTGGTTCTCGGCTAAGCAGAGGACAGTACATCAAGAAAAACCTGTTAAGCTGCACAAAGGTAACAGGAAGTAATTCTTCTTAAAAGCCCTCACATTGCTGTCTCAGCAGCTTATCATCCACAGGAGTCCTGAATTAGTTGAGTAACGCAGAGCAGCTGTTAGGCTGAGTGTATCTGCTAGAAGCTGCCACGCCTACACTGATCACTCTGATGCCTTTGCAGCTACTTAAAACCAAGTATTAAAGCTAAAATGCACTAAAACATATCTATCATACAGCTTAATCACACTTTAGAAGGAGCTGTCTACAGCATACCAATTCATACATTGGGGCACTCTTAATTAATTGTAAGCCAGAACACACATTTTCTGGACACAGCCTTCAATGGATTTGGCAAAGTAATTACTATAATGGAAGTCAGGAGCTTGGATGTTGTTTTAGAAACTTGATCTGTATTTACATTAACTTAATTTGAATGAAAAATTTAATGACCTAATGGGTATCCCATACTCCATAAATAAGAGAGAAGCGAAACATGATTTGTCTCCCAGAAATCTCTTGGCAATTTGCAGAATTTAGAACTATTCTATGGCTAGTGGGAGGAAAAAAAAAGTAATAAACTTCAGTAGTAAAAATTATCAAAACTAATGAATAAAAAAAAAATCTAGTTAAATTAAACTCACTAACAGCAGGTACACACAGCATGTCTATAGCTTTTCAAAAATAGGCACAGAGAAAAAAAAATCTTTAAAGCAGATATCTTAAAAATTATTAATTACAAGAGTCCTCTTCATAGATATTGAAGAAAAAAGCTTAGCCATCCTAAACAAATTATTCATTAAACTTAACCACAGGAAAAAGACAGAGAATAATAAAAGAAGTGCCAGCATGAAATATGAATGTATGGTGCAGCACAGCAGGCGTAAATGAATGAATCATTGAAGGAGAGCAATCTATGTGCAACAAAGATGCTGAAAAACTAAGAAATATCTTACCAACATTTAACCTGAAAAAATAAGGATGCTAGGCATTACACTGGATAATTTAAATACAGCAATTTTCTGTTGAAATCCTTACAAAACAATGTCTGCACTGTATCCTCTCTCATAAAGGTAAGATTTACAAAAAACAAAAGATAAAATTTACTTTAAAGTTCAGTGTCTCCAAAATGATATCATTTTAGTACTGTCTCATTTCTGTTAACATGAAAGTCTCCAAATGAGAATTTTGAACACAAATTAAAATTAACCTTCTAGATTTCAGGCTTTCCATGAACTTTCTCTATCATCCTTTCTAATTTTGTATCAGTCTATTCTCTTTCCTTTCTTTTATAATTTTTGTATGAGCTCCTTCTTTCAGTTTGCATATTTTTCGTAGTTTTCATTTGCTCTTTCCATCTGGCCCTTTCTTAAGTTCTTCTTCTAGTCCAGTCACTGGTAATTTTTTACTTTATTTTTTAAAGTCTCAACATAAAACTTCTTTTTTCTAATTGTTTGATCCTATGATGCATATTATGCTAATCGTTTGATCCTATAATGCATATTGTGCTATTGCATTTCAAGAATATTCTGTTCTATATAGGCTTTTGTATGGTGTTATCTAAGTAACTGAATGTTATCAAGGAAATTGCTATCGTGTCTCACATGTGCTGTTTCATCATCGTTTTTTTCGTCCTTGCCCCAAAGTGAAGCTGTTGTTTTTCAGTTTAACTTATTTTTGTTTGAGGAAACAGGTATTGCCTACTGACACAAGCTTAAGTAAGCACATGTTGCCCCTGAAATGGAAAGCAGTGGGATTTGTGGTGGTTTTAAGCACTGGCGGGGAGTTGATATCACAGGGCTGAACCAGCTTTTAAGAAGATGCTCTTCCTTGACCCAGCTCTGTTTGTGCATCAGGTATGATGAAGACTTTAGGGACTAAGGAACAGGGCAGCTGCCAAGGGCCCTATGTCTTAAGTAAGGCTTTCTTGGCATGAGGGCACATTGCTGGCCCGTGTTTAACTTGTCCACCAGCGCTCCCAGGTCCTTCTTTGCAAAGCTGCTTTCCAGCAGGTCAGCCCCTAGCCTGGACTGGTGCATGGGGTTATTCCTCCCTAGGTGCAGGACCCTGCACTTCCCTTTATGGAGCTTCATGAGGTTCCTCTCTGCCATCTCTCCAGCCTGTCGAGGTCCCTCTGAATGACAGTGCAGCCCTCTGGTGTATCAGCCACTCCTCCCAGTTTTGTGTCATCTGCAAACTTGCTGAGGGTGCATTCACTCCTATGACTATAAGAGTCAACAGTAAAAAAATGAACATGAACAACCACCCCACAATAAAAATAGCTCAAACAGGTATTAAGCCTGTGTCTGTACTACTTTTAGGCTTATTTAAAAGCCTGTGTCTGTACTATTTTTAATTTTCTTCATCAGTCTTTAAAGTAAATGAGTCTAAGCTAGATAACTTCTGTGCATTTCTACTTTATATTGCTTTGTAATATAAAAATATACACAAAAACATACACAAAAGTGACAATAATACTGAAGAATCTTGTTTGTTGCTCACGTAAGTTTACTGTATAATTCATGTTTATCCTGAAACCAGCACCAATAGCCTTTCACATGAAGTGAACTCATTGGGTAATTTGGTTTTTCTGTAACACTTTCGGGAGAAGTAGCTGAGCAAATAAAAACAGTAATTTCAAACAAGATTTTTGATGTGAATCTTTAAACAGGCCTTTCCTAGTCTGTGTTACAAAGACGCAACATGCTTTCCTGTCCATTGTCACAGATGCTTCAAAAAGACTCTTGTCCATCCCTATCTTAAAGAGGACCAACAGCTGTGCTGCAATGGTAATTGAACATTGCTTTTGCTTAGAAGAGAATCATTTTAAGTGTTCTAAAATCATTGTATTTTATTTGGAAGGGCTCTAAAATGTACAGAAAAGAGCTAGAGAGGTGAAAGATACGGGCTTGAGGCATTGGCATTAGCTTTTCCTTTGGTTTCTTCCAGGGAGCAAAAGATGCAATAGAAAGGAGATTCAAGCTACAACCACTGAAGACACGTTTCACGCTTTAATGTTTCTCTTGCTGTATCAAAGGCACACCCACAGCACTCCCCTTCATGTCCAAAAAGGGAGGTGCGTCCCCTGCCTTCCCACATGCGCCTCTTTGGGCTGTGTGGCGGTCTGATTCACGGACTCTGACGCGCTGGACCAGAATCAGCTTTATTCAAGCAAGCAAGCCCTTTATATAAGCTCTAGCCCGGATCGGTACTTTCCCGAAGGTCAAGTTCCCATCATGACTCCTTCTCATCCCGTGCGGCTACTACCTTATCTACATACTGCTATTTATTCCTCCCAAGGCTTTCGGCTCCTTAACTCTATCTTGTCCAATCCCTCGCTGTCTGCCCCTCCATCTTTCGCTTTTTTATTTTCTAAGCTAAATATTGCCAGTGCAGTGTGTATTTGTACAGCAAGTACTTGATGCAAAGCCCTTCGAGTCATTCTCTGCATAAGGCTTATTAAGCAGGGGAGATAGATAGCAAGGGCTAGAAATCTTAGCAAGATTACCAATCCACACGCCAGTACCTTCTTACCCACGACCCCAAACCTAACATCCAGTCCTATCCCTCAAAAGGGTTCCACTCTGAGTCTATCTACAACTTATCAGTAAGGTCGTGTAGTCGTGGTAAGCTTTTATGAATCAATATTGACCCTGCACGAGGCAGGCAGATATTGCCAGAAAATGTCCCGAAATGGGCTCATCTTAACGGGCTCTCAGTCCTCATTTGGTGTTTCGAGGGATGCGTCAACAGGTCGAATCAGCCGTGCAGGCATCCATCGAGGCCTGTTACCTGTGGAGACACAAGCATAACCTTTCCCCCACGTTACTAAGTCTACTGGTTCACTCCATTGACCTGTTTCCAGGTTCTTGTAGTGAACCCAAGGCTGTTCTCACCACGTAGGGCATGAGAAATGCTTATTAACTGCACTTTGGTCCGTATAATGGTTTAAGAGGTTGAGAACATATAAGGCTTTCCATAGCTGCTCTTGTGGGGAGGCACCGGGGCTATTCCCCCTTTTTTGTTCTTCAAGCATGTTTTTTAGAGTACGATGGGTACGTTCCACTATTGCCTGGCCAGTTGGGGAATAGGGAATTCCGGTCACATGAGTGACCCCCCAGGTTTGGAGAAATGCCCGCGTTCATTGTGCAGCGTATGCGGGACCATTGTCAGTTTTAATTAGAGTGGGAACCCCTGTTGTGGTGAAACAGGCAAGCCAGTGACGACATACATCACGGCTTTTTTCTCCAACATGGGCAATAGTGAAAACGTAATGGGAAAGGGTATCTACAGAGACATGGACATATTTCAGTTTTCTGAATGAGAGATAATGGGTAACGTCTGTCTGCCAGATGTTGCAGGCTTGCAGGCCTCGAGGGTTGGTCCCTAAGTAGGGTGGTAATGGGGATACATTTTGGCAATGGGGGCAACTTTGAATAATGTCTTGTGCCTGGTCTCTTGTGATAAGTTTTTTGTAGCGCTTTTGCATTTTGGTGAAAAAAAAAGAAATCATGGGACAATTTAGCCTGCTGATCAAAAGTCCCTTGCTGGTTTCTGCTGGGTTTTCCTCCTTTGTCAGGAATGGGCAATCCTCCTGACATAGCTGGACCAACTCTTTTTTTTTTTTTTTTTTAAATCATCACACACACTCTTTCTCTCACTCTCTGGGAACTGCACTCACACCACCCGAGTCTTTAACTGCTAGGACTGCTGTCCCTTCGCAGCAGGTGGCTTCATCAGCTGACGGGTGCCCCGGCCGGTTCCCAGGCTATACACACTCGCACACACAGTACTGTTCACGCTCACACCAGTCACAGTGACTCTAGACTTCTGTCTCACAGTCTTGCAGTGCGCCTTATGCTGATCAGGCTGCTCACTCCCCTTTCCGGCCAGACCGAGCTGGGACTTAAAACCCACTCAAACCCTGGGGATGGGACTCGCACCCATCCCCTGGTACGCCTTATGGTGGCCAGCCCGCATACCCCTTACAGTGCACTGTTACCAGACCAGAATTTAGAATTTAGGCGGGCATTTAAGACTCACCTTTTCGGTGCCTCTCATTGCCAAAGATCCCAGATGAACTCACCCGATGGCGCCAGATGATCATTTAGAGAGGAGAGGCCCCGACAGTGGTCGCTTAGGGTCCCACCTGGGTCGCCAAACTGTTATGGAAATTAGGCTTGTTGGCCACCATAACAGGGCCTGACCCTAGGTTCCCGCAGAAAAGTTCAGAGCCAAATCAAAACAAATTAAATAATTAAATTTTAATGACACACGTGCAGTAATTACAGCTCGAGCTGGGTGCCTCCGAAGAGGGACTTACTGATTTAGACATTACAGAAGAATCTGTCTTTGTTGCAGTTGTAGATACACTTTCATTTCTATGTCATAAGGCGTATCATTTTCCCTTGGCAGCTCAAACACACAACTAAGTTTCGAATACATGAGTTCTGGTTTTGCCTCTTTCCCTACTGCTTCCATATCTGAAGTATCAGCTGGAGCAAGCATAGACTTTCTTTTTCTTTCTTTCTTTTTTTTTTCTTTTTTTTTTTAACCATAAACTTGTGTTTATTTTTCTCACTAGGATCATAGTCAAAAGGCTGTAGCATCACAGAAATGTTAATTGATGTTCCTGCATCGATAATTGCACTGTTAGGTCTTTGTTAGGTCTTACACAGTATCTACGTGGTGCTGTGGTCTTAACTTTGAAGCACACATTTCTGTCTGTAGGATTGCTGAGCTTCAGGTTTGCGGTGACAACATCTGTGAAAGGCTCTCTGAATTTGAGCTCGTGCTGCGGTTCCAGGCTGAGGCCCTGCTCCGCTTTCGCCATGTTCCTCCTCCTGCTGCTCGGCGGTGGCGGCACCAGGCAGAGAGAGGAAGGGCCGGGCGGGAGGGGAAGGAAGGCAGGAAGGAAAGGAGGGAGGGAGGGAAGGCAGGCGGGGGGGCGTCCCCGGCCGGTGTAGTCACGCCCCGCTGTGCCACCCTGCGGCGATGGATCCTTCCCAGAAGGCCGGGTCAGTGGGGGGGTTGTGGGCAGTCCGCGCTCACGGGCGGCCCCGTCTCTTGAGTGGGGGGTGGTTCCGAAGGGGCCGTAAGATGGACACAGCAAGGCGTATTAAGAGGTGGATAGAGGTCCGGCTCCTGTTCCGGATCGATCGGCCCTGGGTCAAATGGATTGTCTGAGTCGTTTCCTGGGGAGTCCCATCCACCCACCGCCCCCACCACCGTGTCGCTTGATGGAGGTGCTGTGGGGGCTGCGGGTGCCTCCGGTCCGTGTTTTCTTCTTGCTATGCTCTTTCAGGGTCTCAAGCATGGTATGCCACAGGGCTAAAAGTCCTGCTTCCGTCTTATCATTTCTTGTTGCCGCGTCCCAGAGCTTAACTCCGATTGAGTCCCACATACCGAGGCTATAAATCATGCTAGAATTCACCTCGGGACAGTTCGAGCATGCCCACGCTAATAGCATTTGGAGATCTTGGAGGGATATATCTCTACCGTGCTGTTTCAAAGTCTTTTGCATTACGTTTAGCATGGACCTATCTTGCGGGGAGATTCTGTTTCCCACGGCTCCCACGTGTTCCCGGCCACTTACCTCCATCCAGCGGTAGGTAACCTGTTGCGCGCAATGCCGCTTCCTTTCAGCAGCTCCCCTTCTGCGTCCTTTCAGCAGCTCTTTGTTCAGCCGGGCTCCACCACTGGTTCAGCTAACCACTGCTTCTACAGCCCTGGACGAAGTCAGTCTTCGGTCCCTGTTCCAGCGCCATTTGTGGCGGTCTGATTCATGGACTCCGACATGCTGGATCAGAATCAACTTTATTCAAGCAAGCAAGCCCTTTATATAAGCTCTAGCCCGGATCGGTACTTTCCCGAAGGTCAAGTTCCCATCATGACTCCTTCTCATCCCGTGCGGCTACTACCTTATCTACATACTGCTATTTATTCCTCCCAAGGCTTTCGGCTCCTTAACTCTATCTTGTCCAATCCCTCGCTGTCTGCCCCTACAGGGGTGAGGTGCTTTGTCGGCATCGGTTCTGGGAGATGGGGAACTGTGGCAATTGGTGTTGAGCCTGCTTTCGGAGCACTCTTTAAAACTGCTGTTTCATACTACAAAAAAATGCTAACTAAAAATTCTCTTTTATCTGGTGACTCATCCTTTTTGTTGACACTGGGGACTGAAACCCCGGTGTTGCTCTTACCCTGGCATTGCTAGGTGATACCTGGCAATGACTCTAATTACAACATCTAGCTGGTGTTTCACACATGCAGTGCGCTTTCATTTTGGAAGCGTAGGGCTGTTTTTAACATATTTCACTTCAAATGACAGCATTAAATGATAAATTATGGGGTGTTTGAAAGAATGTTGATAGATCTTGCTTATAGTCAGTATCCCTTCAGTTGGTGCTCCTTCTGTCCACAAATCTGTATCAGCTTGACCCCTACCCACATTAGCTCTGAGAAGGTATGCTAGCTTTACCCACTTGCTTTTAGATATAATCAGCTTCTACTGCCATTAATCCATTTTAGGGAGTACTTTAATTTTCCTCATGAGAGGGAGCTTTGTGTAAACTCCCAGCACTAAAGGGCTTCAGCATAGGCCCATCTTATTTGAACACTACCCTATCTGTCTTGAGCTTCTCCTGGTGTTAAAAGGGTGAGCGAAAGCATTTTGCACGGAAGCGCCTACCGCCACACTACACCAGCGTAGCACGCTGTTAGGGACAGCCACCTTGAAGTGATGAACTGTAGGTGAGCTTTTGTGCTTGCTTAAATGTTTGCTGAATTTTGTAAAACAAATTGTCGATTAATACCAGGTCAGCTTTCAGTTTAGGAAGCTGAATTTGAATATCTTTTCCACAGCCTTCCTTTTCCACCCTACTACTGCTTTTTTGTTGCGATAAACAGGGAATACAGTAGAATCTTTTTTTCTCTACTGCAGCTGATTCCTCTGTCCGTTACACACATGCCTTTCAGCAACGTTTTACCCAGTCAATACTTTGTATAAAGATTGATGGAAATGCACGTAGGAGAGCAGTTTCATTTTTGCACTCTAGTTAGAAATACATTTGAACTGGGTCATGTCAATTTGCTCCACCTGAGCCCAGGCACAGTGCAACAAGGATAGGTAGAGGGTCAAATATTTAAGTTAAAAAGACCCATGAAATAAAGGACACCTCACCTTAAATGTGGAAATAGTGATTTTAGTGGAAATCAGTCACTGAAAGCAGGTGTATTTTTTCTTTTCACTGCTTACAAAAGGTCTTTTCTGTAGGGGTGAGCACTACCAGAACGTTTGCTCGGCTGAGAAATATCCAATAAAGACACATTTACCTCCTGAGATGGAATTCAAGGAAGGAAAGAATTAGCTTTCTGAGAGGAGAGTCAGGGAAAACTGATTACTGAAATCATCAGGTGTCATGGATGAGAAAAGCTTATTGAAGAGATCTAGTCGAAAGATTGGTCTCTTGAATTAGCCTGAATGCAATTAAAAATTATACATTTTTAAAAAATATTTTTAATACATAAGTACTCATTTTAAATTTTCTTTAGAGCACTGTAACAACTTAATGATGATCTTCAGAACCAGCTTTACATGGCTATAGTTCTAACAGCCACGTGTTGAGATTATACCAGCAATGTTTCTCAGAAAAAGGAGAGGGATTTTAGCTGAAATTTTAACTGAATTTTGACTTAATCAGTCTGACAGACTTCAGTCTTTTTTTTTTATACACGTGCGATATAAGTAATAAGTAAAAGGGGGAGGTAAAATTCGAAAGCTCTGCCCAAGAGTTATCCTACTTTGCATCTTGTTCAAGTGAAAATGAGCTACTGGTTTTCTTCTTCTCCCATTGCAAAATTGAGGAAGTGATCAACCCAAAGATGGTGTAAACAGATGACCTAAATTCAGAGAAAACAATTTTATTGTGGAATCCAAGTTAAATGGATGATTGAATCCAAATGTGCCCGTGTCTTTCCAGTTATAGCTATACAGGTTCACAAATTCTCTTGCTACCCACTTTATAAATGACAAATAAATTGTATGTTTACAGCTTAACAAAAAGTTATTTTAAATAATTGTAAAAATTAGTATGTCATCATAAAAGATATAGGACAGAAACCTATCCATCAGCAGTACTGTATCTAGACTGGCCCTAGTTCTTTCACTTGTTATTTTTTTTCCAAAGTTCTGTAAGTAACACATTTTTGCTTATGTTTTTGTTTCTGGTGGATGTTTTGAATAGTTCATGCTTCTGAAAGGCAAAATAAAGTTACAATTCACAGAAATGTTGGTATGAATTCAACATGTTGTTAGAAGTATAGCCATTTAAAGCTGGTTCTGAAGATCATCATTAAGTTGTTACAGTGCTCTATATAAAATACAAAAATACAGGCATCACAGTGCCTTTTAAAATATTTAAGATGGCAAATTTGGGGGAAGTTCCCTACACTTAAAATGGAATCACCACAGCTGTAACAAGCACTCTAGGAGTCGCATGATCTTTCTGCAAGAGCTCACCATGCTGCCTTTCTAAGCTTTCGAACAAAATGAGTGCATATCTGGAATCAAGTTTGAGAACTGATTTTAATGAAAGAAACATAGTTATAGAGTGGATTTTCTGTCTCTAACCATAGAGCAGCTGGCAATCTTGATTACTGTACTATAGCTTAATGTATTTCTTAAGGGCAAAAATGACCTCTCTTCTGCATTCTTGAGCAAGTTGCCATTTAAATTACCTCTTTCAGCCCTCCAACTTCTTTCTTGCTTAATCTGTACCCATGTTTTTAATCAACCATCTGTCACCAGTGGTGCTTTCGCAACTGATATACCTGTAAACTTTATTGCAAAGGACACAAGACCAAAATTACCTGAAGTCATGAAATGGCAGTGAAGTAAAAAAAATAAAACATACAGTTCTGTACAATGCCTGAACAGGTTCATTTTGTAGAAATTAGGGTTGTTTGTTCAGGATGGAACTTAGGCACTGAAATTCTTCATAACTGGCATTCATTATTGCTTTTATCAAATCCTGGGGAAGACATAACAGAAGTAAACAATCCATTTAAAGTGGACAGGATTTTATATAATCAGAATGCTGATTATGGTGTTCCAGAATATCTTAGCAGAAGATCAAGAACCAGAGTTCATTAGTATTAGTGCACTTAAAACAGTGAAAGTCAGTATTTTCCAAGACCTGCTAAGAGTGGCACCCAACATTTCACATTTTGTAGTTTAATGCAAGAGAAACTTTAGTATCTCATATACTACTGTGTTATAAATTCTGGGAAGCATTGATTCTTCACTACAAAGGCTATCACTAAATCCAATCATGTTCTAATTACAACACAAATCGTAGTGCTTCCAGTCACTACAGTTTCCTAAAGCCTACAAATATAACTTATAACGAGAAGAGAATGATATGATATACAAATCCATGTTCTACATAACATTGTCTGGTAAGACCATCATAACTGTATGCATAAAACTATAGGTTCAGATTTTAAAAGCTTTTTGTCAATAGACAAATCCAAAAAAGGAAAACAAGCATACATGAGTGCTTATTAATTATCCCCTGTTTTTATTTTATTGTTTTACTTTTTTTCAAATAAATGCACTTTGAACCTTCTTAAAATTTATAAAACCACTATTGCATAAATATTGATGATCTGTTTCTCTTTCTATAGTTCAAAGACTCAACTGCTGTAATGATGCATAATCTCACTTTTCTGATTGATTAAATGCTGACTACAGGTATTAAAAAACTTCTGAGAAAATCTAAACATAATACAGACGATAGCATATACAAGACATAAATCCAGAACTTCCTACCATTAAACTGCATAAAATGTTTCTGTCGGGTTAAAGAAAGAGGGAAGGAAAGAAATGATTTTTTAATTTTTGACTAAATAAAGCTCTGCAATTTTTTGTCTATGTGAAGTCAAATAATAATGACAATTTAAGCAGCTGGATCTGAAGGTGAATTCGTTGGTTTTAATAGCGCACAATTCAATTACTTTGGTATATGCAGTTACGAGCTTTATGTGATTGATATTTGTTACATGAATCATATTGTGCTTTTTTGATTTAGGATTAAAGATAGGTTCATCAGCTTAAACTCTCTGGGTCTGAGGTGACTGATCAATGTAATTCATCAGTGATGACTGCCTCATAGAAAAGAGCCTGGAAATGTTCCTGTAGCCACCAGGTAAAGATAATGATGAGTCTCTGAGAAATAGCCAACTGCAGATTCAGTAAATTCTGCAGGAGATGAGAAACCACAGAATGGCTTGGAGCAGAGCATTGTACATCTGCCAAGTGATGACTGATAGGAGAGCAGACTTAACTAATCGGTCAAGCCTCCATCCTTCCCATCTGGAGATTTAACTCTGGTGTGCATGCACAGGCTGAACATTAATAATCAGGAACTGAACTAGAGTACCCGTGACTCCTAGGCAGCATTTCTATGAGGTGAGCCAAAACAGTTTCCTTTTGGCTAGACGAAGAGTAACAATGCTGCGCTTGAGTCAACTGACTTGGAATTGTTTTTGTCTACTCCACACAGGCTGAATTAAGAAACAAATGAGGAAAGGCAGATTTATAAGCCTTAGTTTTCATAGCAATAAATATGAACTTTTGTTGTAATATTAATACATATATATATACCTTCAAGCTGTTTTTAAAAACAGAACTAGATTCCAGAGCAATAAGTGGTTCTAAGTGTATCCACCAACGATACTTCTAGTGTCTATATCCAAAATTGTGATGTCAGGGTCATCCTTGCCCAACTGCTTGCTAGACCGTAGATATTCAGTTTATGACTGAGTTCATGAGTAACTGAGGTTCTTTTCTTTGCATATGTCAAGAACACTTCCATTTTGACAGGGTTAAACATCTGCCTCACACCTAACCTATCTTGGGATCAAAAACTAAACATTTCTGCTTCTTGGGTCAAATAGATCAAGTTCCCACGAACGAGAGCTAGAGGAGGCAGGGTACCTTATTACTTATCAAGCTGTTCAGGGTGAGCTATAGAAGAGTAAATCCTTTTCCCTCTTCTGTCTGAAGAGGACTCAGACCCATATCTGTCACCTTCAGGAAGATCCATTTACCATGAAACGATGGAATATCCATCATGCCAAGAAGAAAGAGTGAGGCAAGTGCTGAAAATATTTGCCTGATAAAATGGAAGCTTAGGCTTCAAGTCTTGTAAAATATTTCTGTAATTTCTGTAGTTTTTGTAACTGATATTAGCCAGCTGTTAGCTAATATATGAAAAGCAATTAGTAGAAGAGGGACTGGTAATCAGCACTCATCCATCTTTGAAAATGTTTCAATTTTTTAATAAAAATCTTTGAGCCCCACTTAGACTAGCCTCAAATTTGCTGATTAGAGCACTCCCTATTGAGGTAAGAGACATGTTTGAATCTAGAAAGTGGGAAGAGGATTATGATTATTTCTGCAAACTTTATTCATACAGTATAGCATTAGTTCACATGTGGTCTGTAGAACAGTTTCTAAAGGTGTTATATATTTCACAGTCAGGCAGAGATCTTGTTTAGTTAAGCTTTCCATTGGTGTTTATAGCAGAGATAACAAAAGACTGAGCATGCTAGGAGAGGACAGAGTAAAAATTTAAGGTGCTAAGTGATAATATTAAAAAGAAATGAAAATACTAGACTCTCTAAGTATTTCCTAGCAAGAAGATTTTGTATTATACTTTAAAAACTTAGTTTTTTTTCCTTTTTCCCTTTTTTAGTTGTTGAATATGAGGCTTTCAAAATTAGAAGGGCTGTTGTTGCAAAAGGATAAAGCTGAAAACAAGAGTGGTATTTTAGAGCTCTGTCTTCAACGTTTTGCTATGTACTACTCCCAGATGTTTCACTAAACCACAGGTTTAGCTGTAATAAAATGGAATCCCCTATTTTCCTTTTAAAGCCTTTCCTATGCCCTATCTCAGAGCAGGCAACACGAGAAGCCTTTCATGTTCATTTGGGTCTGTTAGTTGTACTCTAGATTTCATTTCTTTTTCTCTTCTGGGTTGTCCAAACTGTGTTTGAATTCATTCCACTTGCTTCTGCTAATCACTCAGTTCATGACATGATGATTATTGTAAATGCTTATTTCTCTCTGGATTCAGCCCTCCCTGACTTCGCTTTACTCCCTTTCAAATGCAAAAGTCAAAACTTTCCCATTCCAGGATTAGCAATTCTGCTAACATAAAAAACAGAATCCCAGTTCTCCCCCACTTTTATTCATCCTGGAATAGTCTTTATGCTGTAAAGTAGAACAACATCCTGGGAGGTGAAAGCTGGCTTGGATCCTTTCAGGTAGAGGATTTTTTTTGTTGCAAGCCAGACTTGCATAAAATGGCATCTATCCTATATATTCTTGGAGATTCATGGACTATCTCCTCTGGCTGTCAACCATATTTTTTTCCTGTCCCTCTCCCTTTCTTATACTGCAGAAAATGCTGTCTTTTGTTAATCTTTCTTTACAGTGGTCTTACCTAGCTTTGCTCCTCCAATTTTCTACCTGTGTCCTTTTTTTCATGTTGCCACTGTACATCATTTGCCAGAGATGTCTTTCTCAGCAATTCATTGCTTCCTTCTACAGTCGTCTCCAAGCAATCTTCTGTGTCTCTATGTTTCAGGAACTTTTTCTGAGCTGGTCAATAAGGCTCCTTATTCAGCAGTTTTACAAAATATCCATGGCTGTCAGAAATACATATCTGATCTATTAGTACTCTTCTCTCCCGCTTTCTTCAGGGTGCATGCTGTTTAGAGACAGAAGCTGGGCTTGCTTTAATATTTGGAAAGTATACCCTACACAGTTTTAAAATGTAGCATAGCTTTGTTGCTTACTGTTAAATAGCTATTACATGCTGTCCCATGGAAAACAGTATTTTATTCATGATATATGTAATTCCTTGCATGTAAGTAATTCATGGAAATATTCCTTAGATAAAACAAAGTAAAGCCTTCAGTGAAGTGATTAAGGAAAATAAGCAGAACAAACCAAATATATTAACCTCAGATTTCAGCTTATACCAGCTCAGTAATGCTGGGATGTAAAAGAATGAAGTGTCTGAGATGTAGTCAGGATACAGGGCTCGTAACTGCATCCTTGAAGAAAGGTCAGTGTAGCATTTAATATTCACTTAGGGGCTAGGAAGCGATTAAGCTGTTAATGGAATGATGGGTTCACTTAGGCAAGTTACTTTACTCCTTCCTCAGTGTCTCTTTGTCATGTCACGTTTTATTTGTCTTGTCCAGTCCTTTGTAACATCTTTGGTACAGTGTCTGTCTTGGACGATATGTTTGTGCCAGGCTTTGCCCAATGATGTTTCCATCTCAGCTGAGATTTCGTCATAGGAGATATCATGAGCAATAGGAGCTATACATACTGATGTAATTCAGTCATGTCCACTAGATCCTGAAATGTCTTGACATATATATGCAGACTAGACAAAGCTCTCTTTTGGCATGGTTTAGTGAGTGTAATTCTTCCTTTTCTGTTCTGCTGGAAAGTCATGGCAGATCATTTATATAAATAAGTAACTTTACAAGTCTTCTGATATATTGCCAAATCATGAGACCTTAAGTGAAATCTAACAATGGTGTCTGCTGACAGCTCTCAGTTTAACTGTGGCTATCCTGAAAATCTAAAAAGAAATGTACTGATAGTAGTAAAGCAAGAAACTACCACATTGTATTAAATACCTAGAATGTGTATGAGTTGTCAGCACGAAAATAAACTTTTAATGTGTTTTATCCATCTTACATAATTGATTACAAGTCTTAGGATGGATTCTAGGATATTAGCTTATTACTGATTTATCATTTGGTACAAATCTGTCGGCCATGTTACTGACAAGTAAGAGATCTGGCATATGACTCATTTATTTCTGGAAATATTTCTTCAGTGTACACAGATGGTGTTTATGGAGCTAATGTAAGGGGTGACCCATTCAAGAACAGGAGATCTGCAATGTCAAAGACTTATAGATAGTGTTCTCTTTACTGAACAGAAGAAACATCCTTTCTAGTCTGGTTCAGAGATGTCTGTATTCATGAAGCTCAAAAGACAGAAGCCATTTACTACTCTCTTGTCTGTTCTAACACATAACTCATCTTTTCTGTAGAACGCAGACTTCTCCTTTGTCACCATCTCTTGCCTCAGCTGTTGTCACGGCAACGAGTTGCATCTTTGCAGAAGTTCGGCTAAAGCATAATTTGGAAATGGAGTGGCACAATATATTGCTGAAATTTTAACTGGCCCCACTGTCCTTTTTAGTCAAGTTTTGTCCTAACAACAAATGTGTTCTGCTCTTGCATCTAGGCAACCCACAGAAATTAATAAAGCATATTTGAGTGTTTGTAAAAGCAGCCAAGGTCACCACATCTGTTAGTAAAAGAGACCAGTTATTTCATATGCACAATGGTGGTTTTCTGTATTTGTAACTTAATATTCATATTTTACTGCATTTTGTATAGTCAGCAAATAAGAGTTTCCCAGCCTTTTCTCTACCATGAATTATTCTGCTTTTTAGCCATGGCACCATCACTCAATTCATTTCTCTCATATATATAATGCTGATAAAATACAAGGTTACAGAAAAATGACATAGAGTTTTACAACTAAGAAAGTGTGCAGTAACACTTTTCCCTCAAATTTTACAAATTAAAATTTGTTGTTTAATTCACGATTTTTTGCTGGCTTGTGCATTTCTTATGGAGCAGGCTTTTTGACAGACCATTGTTTACAAGCAGGAATAAATACCAGATAAATGTTTATCCTTCTGAAAATCACTCCCAGGAGAAATCAGAGAACACTAATAGAGGCACTGGTGAGTTTGGATTTTTTTTAATTGTTTGAAAGATCATAAAAAGATTCTGCTGTTTCAGGGTTCACTCAGTTTGATTTATGGTTGTGAAAATGCACCTGCATGTTGCAATATACATTAACTCGATCAGTGGAAATATAAATTTTTGCACTAAGGGGAAAATTTTAAGGGAAATGGAAGGGAAAAAATATATGTTTATAAAGTTTTTGTGGCTTTTGCTAGTGTTCTGTTTCTGATATAAGGGATCTGTAAGCTGATCGGATTGTGAGTTCATCCCATTTGACAGTTTTCTCTACTGGCTTCATCAACTGAATGATATGAAGGCCAGGACAGATTAATTCAGGATTTGGGCAACTGCCCGCTGTGACTCATTCAGTATGGTCCAAGTGAAATAACTGTTGCCATTTTAGGAGGAAGTTGCACAATATAACTTCAAAACATGAACCGAGTTAACAGCTCAAGGGAGTCCAGTCTTCCTTCCCCTGCTGCCTTCTCTTCCCCCTCCTCCTCCTGCTTTCAGCTGCAGATTCCCCTGCCTCCCTTGTGCTGGCCCTTTTCTGATCACATGGTAAATCCATTAAGTTGCTCATTTTCTGTTTCTACCTACCAGGTTAATTTGCTAGTTTTCTACCAATTTCCTGAAAGAGATCTTAGAAGCATGAGCATATACGAGAAGGGCAAAGAGAGATGAGCAGAATCTCCTCTTTTGGTGGCAGTAAGCTGCCACTTGGCTATACTAAAATTTCTGATGTCATCTGTAATGAGTCCTGCTACCTCATAGCATGTACGAAGTGAAAAAAAACGTGCCTCGAAGTTGTCTTTCATTGCTGATGAGAAGAACTTATGGATTTACTCTTCCTGGAGAAAAAGATAATAAAAATTAACTAATCCTCAAACTCAGGCAGTTACTTTTTTTCTGGATCAAATTCTGCAGAACTTCCTGCTATAGACTATACTTCTCAGGTCTGTACCTAATAGAGCAAAACCACTAGTGTCATTTTACTTTTGACTAGCAGCCAAACAGGGAGAAGTCCAGGATATTATTAATATGCAGACAGAGTTGGATGTGACCCTGAACAAGCTTATTAATAAGCTTGCACAGGAATCAATGATAGAGCACGTGTGGGGAAATGAATTAGACTGGGAAAAAACACTTAGGCGGGAGGAGGAAGAGAAAAAGGGCATGGTTATACTCTGCTTTGCGCAGTTTTCCTATCTAATTTTCTGAAGCCATGGCAAAATCCTCAAGATTTTCAGAGAAAGATTTGTGCACATGGGGCCATAGCCAATATCTACTGAAGACAAAGTTCCCTTAAGAATGTGTAGGGCATTTGAGTCTAACAGACAAGATGTCAGAAGTAGTCTCCTTGTTGGAAAAACTAGTGAATCCGTATCTTCAAGTTATATAATACAGATGTGAGAGGAAATTTATTTTCATCTTTTATGATTTTCCTTAAAAAAGATAGTCTTACACTTTGGCCATAAATGATCTTTGAAAGATTGTTGTTTTGTTTATATTGTAGAGTTGCTGGATACAACATTGGTGATTAACACTGGAACAGCAATTGTTTCACAGTTATGACTGTATGTATTTCATATGCCATTTTGAGTAGTTGTAAGTACTTCATGAGCAATGGGATTGCTAGAAAGAATACTCACTTTCAAATCTTTAAAAAAAAGGACAAGTGGTTGTCCTGGTAAAATAGCCACATTTTAGAATTTTGTATTTTCTGATCTGCTGATGTAGACAGGATGTTATAGACCAAACCGGAGAGCTGGTTCTCTGTGGACTTGCTATAGAATACGAAAAGACCTATCTATCATATGACCTGCTTTTCTGCCCATGCATCTGTGAGCAGGCAGATCTTATGTCTGTCTTTCTGTTATCTTTCCCTTTCACAGTCCAGTACTATGGCCAGGCTAAGAAAACCCACCAAAAAACCTGATCAGTGCCTAAGGAAATCTCCCAGAAACCTCAGTGAACCAGATATGCATATCTCCCACCAATCTGCCTCAGCGCAGGAACTGCAGATGATGTAGACATAACATTTAGTGCCTATGCCTAATTAAAAAAAAAAAGAGAGAGACAAAGAAACCAGTCATGTTTTCCATGTCTTCATATCTGCCTGTGTCTTCATGAGCAATGGAATAACGAGGCATAGTTTGCTAAAGATGTGTGTCTTGCATTCAGATCATTAGCAGTCTGACAGTCAGTCAAAGTTTTCCCCATGCTTGGGGCACTCATGATGTCTCTCGCCACACAGACTTTATGTGATACAATAAAAGCTGAATGCATTCTGTGCTTATTTATCCAAACGCTCTCTCTTCCACTGTGTTGCTCGTTGCAAAATTCTAATATACCTGTTCGGGCTATTACTGTTTGCCCAGTTTGGTTAAAATTTGCAACATGCTGAAAAGTGATTATGAGGGTACTGCTAGACAAAGAGATGAATATTCCCACTTGGTTGTGCAGACACATATTGCTTCTTTAAGAAGCCAGGCTGAAAAAAAAAGCTATTTCAGTAATTTGTGAAATGGCAACCATGGTAACTCTTTAGTTACTACTGTCAACAAAATATTTTTTTTCTTGATTAAAATTATTAGATTTGCTGTGTCAATTAAGCAAGAAGCTATGCAGAAAGCAATGCTATTACTGCTGTTAAGCAATGGGATTTTGGCCAAGATATTTTTACAGTGACTGATTGGTAAGCCTGACTCTGCAGTACATCCCTCCATTTCTTTAATTAACTGGAAAGGTAACATCCGCTAAATGGAATACGGGCAGCGCAGTCTAGATTACCTGCTTGTGCCTAAGGCTTATGCACAAGGGCAAGGGGTGCAGAAAGGGCACAGTGGCTTTCGATGTGGCCCTGCTGAAACCTTTCAGTGATTTACTTGGTTCAGGCTTAGTAGGGTCAGCACACCACAGCACTGAGCTACTGCAGCTTTACTGAATCTAGCTGTGTCGGAGGAGGCCAGGGTACGGCCGAAGCTTGCTTGCATCCATGCCCTTAGGCGTCCCAGACAGGGACCTGATAGACTTAGTATGACCCTGGGGTAACACTTGTGAATAGCCAGTAAGAGAAGCTAAACATCCTGATGTGTCCTGGATCTTGCTTTTGCTCTGGGATACACTACTTGGGGTAATGAACTGAGGCCTCTCTTCATTCTGTCAAACTGATTGGGGTGCACTTTTTGCTTTTAACCCTGTAATTGCCCCAAGATGTGGAAGATGAATATGCAGTGACTTCTCAGAGACTGAGTTAAACCTCAAATTTTTTCTTTCAGGAGAGTACAATAAGGAAGAAAGGCTGAGCTGTCCTGCCTGGCTGGACTCTCCACTCTTGTTGCAGTGGAGCATTGTGCAACAAATAATTTGGTATTCCAGAGAGACAGAACATGACACTGAAGTCTAGCGATCAGCAAAATTTCTAGAGAGAAAGATAGACCTAACTACTGATCCTTTTTCCTAGTTGCTCAAGAAAGAAAAAATTTCTGAACTCTGCTAGGAATGCATGCTAAGCATTCACAAAGTTCATGAACAGGGTTTTCCAGATCACATCTTGTGCTTGGGAGCCATTTGATGAAAATCTACTTAAATCCTCTCTACTTCTTTTTAAATACTTGGACGTTCTGCTACCTCTGGAGCAAAGGTGAGCTGTTGTGCAATTTCTGCACTGTCCGTAGCAGACTGGGCCAAGGAGGAAGAGAAAGACTGGCATGTTGACTGAATTGACAGTTCCCTTTAAATCTCGCTATGTGTGATACTGGGCCTTTCTTGAAAGACTTACTAGTCATGATGATTTGGGGAATTTTTTCTTTCCGTAAAGCACAATGGGATGCATGGTGGAAAACTTAATCATATTGTCTATGCTTTTTCATGTGAGTAAAATATCATGAAAGTTAAATCAACCATATGCTTAAATATCTGCAGAATTATTTTGGCCTGGCAGATAGAAATCAACAGCATTAGCGGAATATCAATGGATTTTTTTTGGGGGGGGGGGGTGATATGACATGTTTATGAAGTTGACTGAGTGCAGAAATATTTATTTTCTTGACAGTTAGTAAAGACCCTTATCACTACTGTGTCCATTTTAAAACAGGGATACTGCCTTTTCCTATTTTAGCCCCCCAAACCCAACTTTTTCTGCTCGTTTCTAAACACAAAAACAAAAATGAAAATGCAGATACTTCTGTCCACAAAAGATAAATTTTTTCCTATTCTATTCACTTGCTAAACTGTATTTTTGCAGTGAGCATTTATTTTGTATTACATTTGATGGTAAATGTTTTACTTAATCTCTTTTTATCAAGAAAAAAGATACCGTCTCCTACACATTTTTTAGTTATTTGCAGAGAATTTTCAAAATACAACAGTTTAGTAAAGCAGATCTCAGGGAACTGCAATTTGAGATTGTTATTCATTTTTAATTGCCTTTTTTTTCAGTTCTTTGTGAAGCATAGTAGTAAAGACTAGATCTTTGCCACTAATTGGGAGTGTAATTTCTAATTAACATTGTATTCCTTAGCAACCAAAACATCACTAGAAACAATTCAGACGAACACTAATGACATCATCTAAAAAGATGATTTGGAGTGCTTACTGAAGGTGATTACGGTAGTAGATGTCATTTATAATTGCATAATATGAAAGGAATTGCTAGGCTGTCAGACAGGAATATCGTAAAAATAAGCTCTTCATGAAGAATATGGGAGGAATAGTCAAGTATACCCAGTCTCTGATCTGTCTTTCCCCCCCACCCCTCCAAGAAGGTTTTCCTTGGGCTAACTTTCTTATGGAATTTTATTTTGTCTTACAGGTAGTTTACTAGAAAAGATTTCACGAGTCAATACAGGGTTCCCTGGGGTTTCATTTGGCACTTCTGTAGGCGTTTTCTCTGTGCTGTTTGAGGACTCACTATTCACTGCTACATATTTCTTACTCTGCAGTATCTGGTACTCCCTGCTGGCTCCAGTAATAGCATCTCAGCCTTTTCTTAGTGAGTAGTGAAACTGTAAAATTGAATGTTCTAGAACAGCTTGAAACATTATTGATTCTATTGATTTTAACAGAACTCTCTGCAGTCCTGTACTCTAATGTGACAGTCTTTATTTTATATTTTAAAACTTCTAATATGATTTAAATACTCGCTGATTTTCTTCTACAGAGGATATTAACATTTGGCTGTGCTAGAAGAACATTTACTTACAGGGCAAAACAAACAGTGGCATCACTAAGAAAACAGAGTTGGACCTGCCGAAAGCAGGGTCTTGATCTAGTTTGATTAGTACACGTGACATTTGTGAAATAGGTAGCTCCTGGACCTTGAGAGAAAGCTTGGAAAAAAGCATGTACATATATAAAAATGAAATGTCTAATTTAATGTAGTAATTCAAAAAATAATATCCTAAAAGTAATAAAAGGCACTCTGTGGGCTTAGCTGAGTTTGGGGTTGCATTGCTCAGTGTACCATATAAATACCTATCATGGCTCAGCTTTAAATATAAAGATATAGAATAAGAGCAAGAATATATTATGCCCATCTTCAGATTTCCAGCATGGAAAGTGGAGATTTGACTACACAGAAGCCTTGTTTTGGATAAGTAAAAGTTTTGGAAAGTTCTTCTGGCAGAAAGTAGGTTTGGAAACTAAATTCGGGCTCCTTGTACTCTACACTTGAAACTGTGCTGGGTTGTATCACCTGAGAATGCAATACGGTCATCCACATAGTTAAATTTTTAGAGAGGCCCCGTCATGTTCCTGGCCTGTGCCTCCAGCTTCGCCAGAATTCCTCAAGCGTCGCTGGCAACTTTGGCCTTGGGGCACTGTAGGGTCAGATGGCAGCGGGGACGGACAGTGGGAGATGCTGCATTTTATGTACCCTGATACTATCAAGGCTGATATATTTCCCCTGCTACGTTTCATTTACAGGACAAAGAGGAATGATGTAGGCTTCGAGATGGCTTTTGCTGTTTTACCGTGTTGGTGAGGAAGTCTTGTCCTTTTTCTTCATTGTGAAAGGAGGTTGGTTGTTTTTTGAAGCAAAGCCTATTAATAGTTTAGATTTGTATCCTCACCTCTGCAGAGAGTACGGAGTAGCTGGCTGGTGTGATAAGGGTCGTAGCCAGGTATTTAAATGATTGGTGAGTAAGGAAGCCAAAGTAGTATGGAGGTGCATGCAGAGTAACCAGGATCCCTGGTGGTGGCCTGAACATGGGGCAGCTGTGGCTGTCCTCTGTTGTCTAGTCCTCCAGGCATGGCAGATATGTTATGTTTCCACACCTGCTTCCACTGATGGAGTGCCCTGGTGCAAGTAAATTGTCCTGTGTCCACACCTACATATCTCTTTTTCCATCTGTAAAACAAGGGCAACATGATGATATTTAGTTGTCTTAGTGAAGCATCTTGAGACTGATAGATGCTATGTGAAAATGATGTTAATAATAAGAGAGAGTTATTACCACAGCTGTAAATCTGGATGAAAAGTATGACATCAAACAATTTTGACAAAACTGCGTTTTTCTAAAGAAAAGTGAATCATCTAGTGGGACTGCATCAATTTTAACACCATTTTTGACAGGAAAGTGTCAAAATGAATTTTTACCTTTTCGATTTCATTTCAGTAGTGTCAAAATATTTCATGTCAAGTCATTCATTTTTTGTTCAGTTTTTACTTATTTTACTTTGTCTCCTGTGACTACGTATGGGTAAATTGTACCTGTGAGCTCTCTCCTAGACTCTGTCCTGTGGGTTCTCTTACTAACTAACTTTCTAAATCATACGGATCACCTGATGATGATGCTTCTTGCCCTCACAGGCCAATTAGTGGTGAAAAGGGCTTTGTACTCTTTCTTTGTGGTCTGTTAAGAGGAGTAGCAGTGTATAGGTAGCAGTCCTTTCTACACTCAACTCCTTCTGTGTACGTCCCCACAAATCTGGCAGTGTTAATGCGGCCTGTCTTCCTGCCTTTCAAGTGCTCTGATTGCAACAGCCTGCAATGCTGTTAATGTTGGAAGGCACTTTTCCTCAGAAGCCTGGGGCCTGTGACTAATTAAAGAGGCACAGAATAACTTCTTTCAAATCGATGTATTGCTTTTTCATCCAAAAGGATGCAGACAGCCTGGGGCCTGCCTGCTCACCTCCTGCAAAACTTAGCTGAGATTCGAGGTCTTGGAGAATCAGCTTAGTACCATAGCCTTGCAACAGCTTCTGTCTAACTTGGCATAGAGAGAGACAGACTTTCCTCTTGGATATTGTGCCACTTTCAGCTGCTCATTCCCCTCTGTTTTCCTCCAGGCCAAAGTCCTTAACAGTTCAGTGATCATTCAAGTTTAGGCTCTAACCTTGAGAAATGGGCTGGTGAAAGATATTTCCCACTGACTGGTTCACCAATTATTTCCTTCAAGGACTTCTGGTGTTCTGACTGAAGAGAATCTAAACCTGGCATTACTTTGTTTTCTGCTTATTATGGCTAACAGCCAACCAGAATAATGTCAAACATGTAAAATGAGACACATCAAACCCTCAAACATGAAATAATGAGAAAAAGCCACTTCCAAAAAATCCAACTGTATTTGATATTGGTGAGGGTTATAACAAATATAAAAGACTGTTCTCATTTGACAGAGGGATTGAAACTGTCTCCCTCTGCTTTCTTCTGGCTATTCTTGTTTTCACAGATTTTTAACATGTATTTTAGTTTTGAATGAAAATGTATTTTCACACCTCAATTTTTTTCATGAAATCACATTTTGGCCAGCCTAGACAAAATGAGAATTTAATATGAAATATTGTTACTGCCAGTAGCAAGAAAGCATTTGTGTTGGATTATTGTTACATTGTTTTTATACTCTCCTTGCCTATATTTTATTGTCTTCCCTCTCCAGGTGTTTTGAGTAAAATGTTTTAAGAGTGGATCAGAAATAAGAATTGTACAGTGGTCATAGGGAGAATGGTACAGAGGACAGTCTGCTCCACTGTGATGGTCAATAACCACAGTATAATCCAGTCACTCAGCAGTGTCCTCACTCTACTGTTACTATATCCATCAGCTGAGAATGCAGGAAAATGAAGGAAACTCAGGGATATATTTTAAAATGAGTCACAACTTTATGTAATTCATTAGTTTCTGATGTGCTGGAAGGTCCTATTCCCAAGTATTTATTTGGGATGTTGAAAAGGCAACTTTCCAGGCAACAGAAGTAAGTTTGGAAGAAAAATACTTAAATACATGAGGAAGTGCAAAAATGGGTATGATATCTAATCTAAGCTAAATTTATGTGGAAGGTAGTACTATGTCTAGGTAGGAAGGTATATAGTTTAGTGAAGCATGGGGTAGCTACTGTGAATCTAGAAAAAGTGGGAATTAGCTGAAAAATGGTTAACTGAGTAAGGAGGTGGATAGAGAATGGGTGGTAATAGATAAAGTGCTGAGACTGGGAAAGCGGAGTTCCTGAAGGTACAGTTTTGAAAAAATGATTTTTATTATTTTCATTAATGATCTGGATTTGAAATTGGGGAAAAGAACTTTTAAAAACCTTAAATGCTGTTTCCAAAGCATCCTTCTTTATTAGTTTCTGCTCCAGCTGCATACATATTTTAAGCAAAATGCCTATAAAGTGCCTTGTGCTACACTGTAGGAAATAAAACCTCCAGTATTCACAGTTCTGCAGGCCTCTTGAAGGTTTCTTGCACAAAACATTTTTTGTGTGTTGCCTCAAACACACCATCTTCAAATAATTCCATCAGACCACCGATCCCTGTTATCAGCCAACTACATGTTGGTTCAGCTAAGCTCTATCATTTTTCTTCCTATCACCTGCTGAAATCCAAATGATGCATTCTGGCTACTAAGGAATAGTGTTGGTAAAAGTTTTGTAATGTTGTTAAATGTTAAAAATGCATTCAATGACTTTTTGGCTTTAGCTAAAGGTGAATTTTCATTGCTGAGATTTCTTTGACCTTCATGACTATTTTACCTCTATGAAGCCTTTTGCAAAGAAATGTGTTAAAAAACTTAGTTTATAGCTAGGAAAAGATAAAAATCCTCTTTGCTTCACTTCAGTTTGCAAGGCAAATAAACAGTATGATCGTTTTCTGAAAAGACAAGCATACCCTCACTTTTAGATATAGTCATATTTTCTTGTTTTATTGGGAAGAAAGCAAAATTCTTTCTAGTTTTTTGTGATAAAATATAGTAATTAAAGAGAAATCTGCTGCCGAGATGAATTGTCTAACTACTACAGCTGATTCATTTTTCCCCTATATCTTTTAAAAATTAATGTAATTTTGGCATTTGGATAGCCAAAACAGAATTTAATGATGAATGAAAGGTGACTGACACCTCTTATCTGCTGTTTTTCTTTTAAAGGCTATTAGTGAACTGCACAAACAGGATACTCATCCAGCTAATAAATATTTTGTGAGTCATATTCGAGGAAGGAAATGTTTTCACAGTTTTATATTTTTGAATTACAATAGAAAAAGTAAATAAATAGAAGGGATTTTATTTCTAACATTAATTACAATGATGCATCCCATGTTTTCCTGAAGATAGTCATGAAAATTTTTAATCTATAATTTTTTATTTATAATAAGAACCCACACAAGAATGAGTGTGATGTATTTTTAGAATAATGTAATTTATTAGATACTACTTTTTACATTCTGTACACATTGTCTGTCAAGAATTGATAGGTGGTGGTAATAATTTTGAAATTATTACAACCGTAACTGATCTGAAATCTCTATTTTATTGTGCAATTTCTGATTGGATATCTTGAGGCTAAAGAAGGTGCCTTTTCCTGTATTTTATTACATTTTATTACTATTATTTATTAATTTCACTCATTCATTTACCAGCAAATAAATTGTGATACCTTTTTAAGCACTCTGACACGGAAGTCAGAAAAAGGTGTGTTTATATTTACTTGTGCAAACAGCTGTAACTCATAGGCACCCCATTCATATGTATCTGTGTCCTGTTATGACAGGCTGTACTGAACACGTAAGTACCAGTGCCTAAAGGTCCTGCTACTCAGAGGACAATATTTTCCCCATGAAGTTTCTAAGTTGCCATGTGCTTGGCAGGTAAATGAGTCTTAATCGCTGGGGGAAAAGACATCTCAGAATCGAAGGATCTGTGGTTCCAGTTCAGCTTACTCACCAGTATAGGTTAATTCTGGAAAGTAAGGAAAGCATCTCAAATATCTGTGCAAACAAGCTTTGGCAGAAATTAGGACAATGAGGAAAACAAAAGATGATGTCAGATTTTCTTGACCAGGATAATCTCGTATCACTCTAAATGCTATAATGACTATTCAAAGTAGTCTTTCACAGTAAAAAGAATTTTTAAAAGGCTGAAGACCTAAGAATAACCTCCATGTTTCATGATTTACATATCCCTTAGAATTTAAATAATTTAGATATTGCTAAGAGGGAGCACTGTCAAGCTTTGGGAACTCTGAACCCAAGGGGATATCAGGCAGACAAATTTAGCACAATGACTCATTTTTCTGAGGCACATGGATAATCTGAAGTCAAATGGAATAGCCTAAAGCTGGAAATGTAGCACTCCCATTTTAACAGTTGCAAGACAAGGAGAACTACACATTATGGAGAAATGAAGATTATTTGAAAACATCAGTGTTTTTTAGATTTCCTTTAAAAAATAAATGTCAGGTGGGAATAGCACTGCATAATTTTCTGCATTGCTTCACACATTGTCTGTTAGCAGGTGTTGCATGGTACAGTACAAACTGTTGTTGCTGTTTAATATTACAATAGCATCTGGTGGACCTGAACATGGCTTAATTTTGTTAGGTACCCTGTAAACAGAGAAGGAAGGAAAAGCATCTTTAGATCCAACTGTAAGTCTGTATTACGCTGGACTCACCTTTTTTAGCAGTAAATTTTCTGGGAATCCTGATACAAAAGATTTGAAAGATGTAGGTTCAGAAATCCTCTTCAGTCACAGAATAGCCTCTCTCTCCCTGGCAGAACTGAAACTACTTGATTTCATTGTAATTCTTTGCTCCTTTTATATGTGTGTATGCACACGTATATGATATTAAATACCTCAAAGAAATGTATCAACAGATCTTCTGACTGCACAGTAGAAGCAAAAAGCTTAATATTTCATCCTTCCATGTGTTGTTTCCTTGCTGGTATCTATTTATGTATACAGGCTGTATTCACAAGCATACATGCATGTATATATGCATATATATTTATATAAGGGTATGTTGCCAGTATCTGTACAGAAACAATAAAGAGTAAGGATGAAGTACACAACCTTCTTCCATTTACCTGTGCAGAGAAAAAGTGATATTTCTTGTTCTGGAGCTGTCAAAATTGTCAGAGTAGCTGTCACTTGTGCTCTTCTGCCTTCTCAGAACTGTTGTCTAGGATATTGGCGTCTGTTAATATTAAAGATAAGAAAAGGTATTTTATTCAGTGGTTTCTTAGAGCCAATATTTTCATGTCTTCAGCTCTGGATTCTTTTGAAGAAGATTTCAGTTTTCAGGGAAGATGATATTGTCTGTTCTTTCTAATGGGCTGTGATACTGAGAAGACAAAGCTCAGAATAGCAGGCCAAAGTGTCCTTCAGGACAAGTGGTTGTGTAAAAAGCCAGCAAGCTAAGCAGGAGTGATTGAATATAAGAAATGAAAAAGTGATGAGAAGTAAATAAGAATGGAAATAGATTTTAATATGTTTTCTGAGTCCCACACAGCTTGTTTCACCTATTTTCTTTTTCTTTGTTATATAAATAAACTCTTTCTGATATCTAACTAATTTTTGTTTGGAGGCATTTGTGAGAGAAAGGAAAAGGTTGAGGTCTTTGCATTGCTTATTTATTTTCTATTTTAAGTATCTATTTTAGAGGACCCATCAGTTCTTTCCTACTTTATTATACCATATTTAGCATTACCAGGAACATATTAGTAAGCCTAGTATTCTGACTCATGTTTGTGGGACTCCAGAGGCATTTATGCTTCAAGCTGGACAAAACAGCCAGGAGCTAGAAATAGCAGAACCCCGAATTTTACCTTTTTGAAAGTATGTTGGAAATAAATGTTAGCTCATCATCACAAACCAGTTTTGACAACGAATCAGAATAGCCACTCTGTCAAGTGTCACCTTGTAACTGTTGCATAGAGTATGATTAAAATAAGAGATATTTGATGCAAGGCCAATGACATTTAACTAAAAGGACATACTCACAAGCAAGTGCTGAAGTGCTTTGCTGATGCATGATCAAAGTGAGCAAATGCAAAATGGCAGAAAAGTTAAACAAAAGCGCTTTTTATTTAGTACAATTAATTAATATGAATCTGAACAATAAAAGAAGCAAGTAACTGATGCAGTCTTGTGCAGAACACTTAATTACTTCACTAGAAATTCTGATTCTGAAAAGTGTTTCAAGGTTGGATATTTAAGTGATACTGTCAATGATGTTTCTATCTATAAAAATATTATTTTTCTTCCCAAAAACTATACACCACCTTGTTAAAATAGACTTAGTACATCACCATCTTCAAGGGCAGAAACTTAGCAATAGTGTTATTAAATGTTCTGTCTAATTAGCTGAACAGAAGGTAGGTGTGTATAGCAAATAGACTTGTGGAGTACTGAAGGCACTGAATCGAAAATGGAGAGAAATGGGTTCTTTTCTTTGTTCTATCTGCTGTGTGATACGAGTGTGCAGCTTTACATCGCTTCCCATCCTTTGTCTGCTCTGTAATTTCTCACTGTGCACAATGAAGGATCTCTATTCTACTGAAATATATACAGAATGAGTAACAGAAGAAAAATCGCAAAGCTTTTCCTCACTCCAAAACCTAATGACAAAAGCACTTTCTCAAAAAGCTGTGACTGATAACTTTATCACCTTGTACAATCACTGGTACTGGAAAACTGCAGGTTATTAAAGACTCCAGCTGTCTTTTTAATTTTATTTATTTATTTTATTTTATTTGATACTTAGGATATTTGAAAATGTGTGTGAGATATGATAAATCAAATCTAATGTTTTTCTAACTAGATAGAAATCTCAGTTATTAGTCAAACATAGAGTCCGTATGTATTTGCACTTTTAAAATACTTTAAAGACTTGTATTTACTGGGCTGCAGCTGTACAAAGGGAATGTCAGACAACTTTAAGAAATTGATATAAGCAATAATTAACAATAATTAATATATACACGATAGTTTTCTTGAAACTCTTATAGGACTCATGCTCCAAATGCAAAGATCTAATTTTAGAAGGTTATTTTCCTTAATTAGTTTGAAAATTAATGTTCCTTTCTTTACATATTTGTTTATTATATGTAAAATATTATTCTTGGCCTACAACTGATAATATTTTAATTTAATTCTGTTCAAACTGGAGATGCTAAATGTATCCTGCTAATGTTCTTGTGTATTCTGAGTACAACTAATATATTGAAAACATCACAAAGCAGAAGGCCACCTAAATTCTGAGGAAAAGGATGACATTTAATTTTTACTATATGAAGGACAGAGTTCTAAAACTCCCCATGAAGCTTATATCTCTCTAGAGATTAGAAGATTACATCTTATAAACATTGCCTAAATCACCTGTATAATGATTAATATAGATAAGTGCTTGGTAATGAAATATCAATACTGGTTGGGCAAAATTAACCTCTGAAAATGTGTATTCTTTTTCTGAAAGGTAAATGATTAGTTTTGGTCATTTTCTGCAGCTCACATACAAATGCTCTTGAGATACAGGAACACAAGAAGATGTGAAATCAAAATATTGTAGAAAATTTCACAGGATCCTGCCAGCACAGGGTACATCTAGTAGACATCAGATTGTTGCAGCTGGCCTAAAGAAATTGAGAGGGATCTTTAAACTATAGCAGGAGTTGAATTCTCTCCAGGATCATTTATATAAATGTAACTTTAAGCCACATTCACACCCATCTTAAGATTCTGGCGAGAACATAGACCAGCCAGAAGACCTTTTCTATAAACTCCTTTTAGCATTTATTATGCTCCGTTAATAGGAACACTTACAAATGAAATTTAGGAAAAATGTGTTGTCCAATAAAGACCCAAATGTCCCAGATGGGAAAGACTGATTAATAAGGAATGTGTTAGGCATTTAGGCTGTGAAAAAAATCACAGAAATAAAAGCTCCAGCAGGATTTGCACAGTTAACTTCTCTAGGTTTCTTCAAAAATACAAGTCTATGACTTAAAGTCTGCATTATTCAGATTAGTGTTGTTTTTCAGTAATAACATTTAATGCATCTCCATTTCTTTCAAAGAACAGTAAATAATTTTCCAGGACCTAATTTTAAAACCAACTTCCTTTTATTCTTCTCAAGGACTAGAAAAACAATAACTTACAATTTAGTCATAAAGTTTTAATTATATGAGAAATTCCTTATACACTTGATGCCATTGATAAAATAGTTCATTCTCATTTCATAGATTAGTTTTTATAATAACCAGAAGTTAATATTCCTTCCTTGAAGAAAGCAAGGAGATAGTTTTCTGCTTATGACTGCATGACTTGTTATGAACCAAGACTAGGCTAAAGTCAACCCTAAATATAGTTTATATAAGCAAAACAAGAGTTACTGTGTTGGCTGTACTGTAAATTGCATAGTTTCAAAACTGACTGCTTTTCTTCTCTGTTCAACAAGGTCCTGGGAGTGAAACGATCCCTTACCTCTGTCAGACAGCTTCCTTCAGGCTTCACCAATAGTATCCTAATGAGTTTTTAAAGCTGCCATCTTTTCAACATCCACTGAAAAAAGATAAGAGCATTTGAAGTTGAGAGGTAGGGGGAGGTTCTTGCCTATGTACAAGTAGTACAAATCAGCTTTAATAACTTAATGATTATGTCAGGGTGGTATTTCTGTATGATATTATTGTATCATACTACTTAGGGCAAATGAAAAACAATGCATAGTCAAGCGGGTGCACCTAAGGGGATAGTCATCAGTATCCAAATATGCTTAGCCATAGAAGGAAAAATGTAGCTGTTGCAACCTACTTAAATTCAGGCTTTCAAGTTTGAACTTTGGGTGCAGCAGATAATCTGATGTGGAGCCTTGTTTCTCTTGCCTGCTTGATTTTCACATGAATAATGATCAAAATCAGGAGACATTCCAGTTTAGGAGTCACAGCCTCGCTCTTGTTTGAATTTACATGGTACTATGTAGATCTCACATTTCGTGCGATAAGCTAGACCTAAAGCACTGGACTTAAGTTTTTAAAGAGCCAGAAACATTTACATATGGATCCAAGCCATGTTAATGATCCATTTGGATTTCTAAGTCAAGCTGTCTGTGTAGCTGTAAGCAATTCCAAAGAAATAAGAGTAAAAGCCAAAAGGAAAACATGGTGCCTGGAGCCTGCGCTATGTTGAGAGTGCTTATAGCTGTGCTGGATCCAGGGATGGGATCCCAATGCAATATTTGGGAAAAGTCTGACAGTGGTGAAATCAGTCAGCAGATAGCTGTAATCCTCATTCTTTGGGTTCTTTCTGAGATCACCACCACAATGCTGCTGAGAATTAATCATAAGTTTAGTAGTCTATTAAGACGCCTAAGCCACAGATCAGTCCCTGTTTTAATTGTGTATGTTTAAATAGTAACATCCTACAAGAAGATGCAGAAGGTAATTGTAGTGAAATTCTAATTTGGCTAAGTATCTGTGAACGCTTCCACAAACAGCTTATACATAATACAAATTGTACTTATTGGAAATCATTAATGGCTCTTGAATTTCTGTCAGTATTTCTGAAATCTGAAAACATATGAAGGACAGATCCAAGAAAAGAAGAATATATCTAAGACAAACCTTAGATGGAATTTATAGACGGCTAGGCCCAAAATTACTCTGCAAAACACCCCAGCTTTCAGATTCTAGATGCTTGTCCCAGGAGTGGATTTGGAGCTCAGATTCTCCTTGGTCATGTCCTTAGCTTACACCTCCCTGCCAGGTGCAAGGAGGGAGTCTGGAAGTATCCATGTGCATCTCCTGCCCACTGGCTGCATGTGGGTCCCAGCTTTTGCGTCCTGACTACCAGTGTGTCTCAGAGGGAGACGCACTTTAGGCTTTGAAACTGACTCCAACGATCAGACATTAAACACTAAGGGTTTGCAACCCTGAGCTTGGAGGCAACTGAGTCTTTTTTTGGAGCTCAACTCTAACTGCTGTGAAGTTAATATAAATGTGACATTTATGACATGGAGCATTTCTTTGATTCTCATCTGTTCTAACATGTAAAATGGGTAGACAACATTGCAAATGTCCTCCTTAATTAGAGAGGACTGTGAAGCATTTTCAGCTTTAAGCTGGCGTGTGCTCACTACCTTTAGCTGATAGAAGAAATGTGTGCGTGCGTGTGTGTGTGTGTAATCTATTGTGGTAGAGAGTTTCAGTGTACTTAAAATATATGGGCTATTTTATAATCAAAAGCAAATAAAATCCTTTGCTAATAGGTATTATTCTTTTGCAAACAATGTCTTACAATCTCTATAGTTTTCACAAATGTGCAGTGCATTTGGTCAACAATTTCATGTATTAATTATGATAGCTGCTATTTAGACACACTATTGCTCTATTGCCACTCTAATAACAGTAGCAGTTAAATTACGATGATGAAGAAAGCAATCCATAAATATTGCAGTAGCAGCTATGACTGAGGAAACTGTTTCACAGTTCCAAGGCTATCGCTTTCATTGATTGTAGTGACAGTAGAACTGCTGGAGGTTAATATTTTTTAAATTAGACTGGAATTTAAAAATAGAATGCTAACTCCCCAGTTTGCATCAGATTCTGTGATTTATCTCTAGTAAAAAGGAGATCATGATCTGGAAAAGTAGGCGTTAGTTCATGCGAGATTAAAATCCATGATCTTTAAGAGCAGTCTACCTAGAAATAGTTCACATTAATGGAGTTTATTGAATTTATAATGCTCCAGATAATATGTCCCGAGGAACAGGGTGAAGCATTTATAGAACCGTGACGTCAAAGGGTGTGTGGTGGTTTCTATCTGTGCGCTTGAGCCCCGGGCGCCGCTCCTCCCAGTGTGTCAGCAGGCCAGGCCAAAGCGTTGTCCTGCATCATGAACTGATTCTCCCAGGCCTCCTTTTCCTGAGACCGAACCTCATCACTGCAGTGCTCAGGCAGGAGAGCGATGAGCATTTACCGCCTCAGCACTGGTCCTGTTACCGTGGGTAACTTTCCTCAGACCTCTGCAACCTCTGATCATTAAGCACAGCAAACCAGTCACAGCTGAAGTCCCTTCCAGATTCCCTGGGATCCTTGGGCCTTCCTGGGTACGGAAAGAAAAGTGCTGATCTGATGTAAGGTACATCAGCGTCGAATTATGTCATTTCCTTTTATATTTAATTTTTTTTCTCTTTCAGTCCGCACAAAAATATTTTTCCGGATACATATTAATCCACATATAAGGAGTTTGCTTTAAGGTTATAGCTAACTTGAGACAGTGTTATCACCTTACATTTGTAATGTTAGCCTGTGCTTCTTTTCTATTTGGCTTTAATTTTTAGTGGGTAAAGCAATATAAGAGTAAAACAGAGGAGACAGCAAAGTGGTGTACAATACTTTGAATCATACTGAATATAAAAAAAATGTACCTAAGTGTCAAAACAAAAACTTTATAATAGGAAAAATACGTATACATTTTTGAAAAGAAGAGGTCCTAATGCATATTAGAATAGTACTTCTGTAAGCCATTCTTAGCAAAATTCTAACACTTCAATTATTTTCTCTTACCCTCCAGAATGCTTCTGAAAGCTAATGGTAAGCATCTTCAGTAACTGTAATATTTACGATAAATTACTCATTCAGCACTTTATGCAGAGGCTGACCTCCTGGGAATGCATACTGTAGTTCCAGTTGCCCTGTACCCAGCATTTCTCTACTGGTAGTTATTTTTAATTACTACTGGCCGTTCTTGAAAGCCTAGATTGTGTAGGGAGTATCAGAAATGGTATCTTGCCAGCATGTGTGACATAAATGATAATAAAACTTCTGCAGATCAAAATAAAACTCTAACAATACTGATTGAAACTGTTGCCTCTTCAGGATGTCTCCTATTAAATCCGTGCTCACTTTGTGCCCTTTTACTATAATGAATGAGCACGGACCTCTGTTTTATTGCATATCATATTGTTTTAATTTTATATCACCTTACATGCTTTCACATGCAAGAAGCAAAAATAGTCAGAGAGAGCCTGCAGGACCATATGCACAGTAATCTCAAACATTTACTTAATTTTTCTAGTTTTAGGAATTTGTAGTGACAAAAGCTTTGACATAATGGAGGCACAGTCTCAGGAGGAAACCACATTTTAGAGGCAGAATTTAATGTATACTCGAACTTCATCAGTGAAATTTAATCTGGCATTTTCTTCCTCTTGCACTGTGAGCATTGCATATATTTTCACACTGCTTTCCTTCAACAAGCTGTTCCTAGTGTGCACATATTGATTAATCAAATCTTACAGCTGTAGCTGAGAAGTGTTCTGAATAACAAAAAGGATTTTATACAGAATACGGCTTAATTTAGAAAATACTGATGATGCAAGGTAGCAGATTCGTTAATTATCAATGTGCTTAAACTTCAGAGAATACAGATTTTTGAAGTTAAATCACTTGGTTGTCTAATAATCTTTTATATACCTTATTTTGCTTTGCAACAGTGTTTAAAGAACAGCTTTTGGCAACCAGAAGATGAAGCCAATGATACAGAATTGCCTCCAATAGACAGATGAGTCTTCTCTGTTTTGATGCCTTCCTCTGTGGGGAAGCTCATGCGGCGTTTGCATGAAAATATAAGGCTTTTTCCTTAACTAATTTTTACTACTTTGTAAGTTCAACAAAGATCCCATCTAAGGCAAAAAGAAAGACACTTTCATGCCTAGTTCTTAATAAATCCCAAACTGATGGCTTACTAAATTGAGCTGGCAATATTTTCATACCATCCATTGGAGAGCCTACGAAGTTGTTATCTTCACCTCTGTTTTTTTCTGAATTTGCATGCTGTCTGCTGACATGCTTTCTTATTTTTCCAGAGATATCTGTAGTGTTAAGAATTAGTCCCTTTTGTGCTGAATGTTATGTGGAAAATAATTATTGATTACTTTATTAATAGAGAAATACAGATCAAACAATTTTTCACTTTAGAGGGAGATCTTGACAATTTTTGGTAAGGGCTATTTTCATATATTTCAAATGCAAATGTAATCAATTGATAGTCACAAATAGGAGAATTAGACAGTATGTTTTAATACTTTCCTTGAGACTCCCACACATCTTCTGAATATATGCAATAGAATTTAATGTAGTGTTCATTTATACTATAGTTACCTGATAACCTCTATTTTAAACAGGTCATCCATAAATGTATCTTTAAAATTTACAAACAGGTTGTAATAGGCGACAGTAAACCTCATAGGAGCTGACTGTAATATCTAACATACACCAATGACACTTCCTTGAGCAGCAAAACTAAAAAAAAAAAAATTACATGTTCTAGGTTTTATGTGGACTGCTGTAGTCCCCATTACAATCAAAGGCGAAACATATTGCATGTCCTAGCTTTTAAGTAGGCTGGGAAGGGAAGGCATTTTCTTTGGACTATGACCATCAGACCTCCTTGCTCTTGTGTATCGCTACCTCATCAGTGCAGATAGATGCAATAGAAATATTTTTCTCTTTCTTCATTCAATAACTACACAGAGATAGAGGAAGAGAGAGCTAGAATAATTGTCATTAAAGTACATTCAATTGCTTTCCTTTACACTGAATTTATGATAGTCTATTTGTACTTTTTGGTGTTTAAGTAACTATTTTTTGAAACCGCTGCCTTCTATTGTTTAAGATAGAACTACTCTTTCAGTCTTGCTCATGTTAGTAAAAACATAGTGTTACCATGTTACATATTTTATGCTGCTTAAACTTTGGAAGTAACACAAGAAAAAGACTGTGTTCTGCCAGCTGCTTTAAAAATTTTAGATTCAGAATGTGAATCTAAAATTCTACTAGCGGATGAATTAGGAAAAGTGAGACTTTGTGCCTTGTCTTTAATCTGCCATTTGGTTGTCTCTAATATGGAATAACTATTTTTTCCTTCTTTTAATGTCGTGCAAAGAACTCATAAATAAGTTAAAATCATTAAAAAATGATTACTCATGTTGTCTTTGTCTGAGCAGATATTTCTCCCTTAAAATTTATCAGTGGTTTATTCTCATTATGATCCCATTTCATGATATTAATGAAATATTTTTGCTGACAAATATGCATGAGTAATAAAACATCTTTGCTAACAGTTTATAAAATGATTTATCTAACAATTTCTGTCAATGGACTGAAAACATTTGCCACAGATGGTGGGGAAGTTATGTGAAGGTGAACTGTGTGCTAGAATCAAGTTCCTAGAAATAGGTAATAATAATTTGAAAATTTCTGTTGTCCATGTATCCCTGCTTATTTAGAAGACTGTGATAGAACTTGCCATAAGGAAACTGTGCACAAGAACATGATCGCTTAGCTTGGTGGCATCTGGAGGTTATTCTACATGGAACATGTCACAGGCTTCAATGCCTTAAGAGATATTACTGATGCAAAATATGCTAAACCAACAAATCAGTCTGTCATTGACAGATACTACTTTGCAGTGCATCTGAATACAATACTTATACAAGTTCCTTAGTTGCCATCATCCCAATAAGCTCAAAATTTAATCTCCAATCATTGTAATAAATGACTGAAGTTTAAGATAGATATGCATGACATGCTTAAATTCTATTTAGTGTATCACAGAAGAAAATCCGATGCAAAGAAAATGAAGTGTTTCATGGCTCAGGGTGTAAAAATGATTTAAACCCAAATCCTTTCAAAATCAAAGAAAAATAAAATCAATAAAATCAAGGATAAATACTTGGTAGGGTTTTGGGGGATTTTTTCCATGCAGTGCCCACTGAGTTTATTAATAGCTGTATGGCTAAGCTTGCCTCATATTTTTAATATTATTTCTTAGTGTCTGAGGGAATCTATAGTCTTAACAAGACTGAAACTAAATAGTTTAAGACATACGCCAGTGGGATCATCAGATATAGTCACTAAAGAAAACTACATATGTCATCTATTTAGATAAAAGTCTGCGTTGCTATTGTTTAGCACTTTGTGGCTACAGGCATTGCGATATTCGGTATCTCTGAAATTATTCCGTATTCCACTTCTTACAAAGAATGGAAGAGAAAGGTATCATGCTGTCTGTCACTAATAGAAATCATCTTCATTATTCAGTATTTGGATAGCTTTAAAAGGATCGATAGTCAGCTGCTTTAGTCAGTATTTGCAATTTTCTGCCTTCTCTGTCATTTAAATCTGTGTAAGATGGCAGATACTCTCTTTACCTGGACACTTGCATTTTCAACAGTTATTCTTTTCTACTGCTTTAGGTTTGCAAAAGGTACAGAGGGTTATGCTGCAGGTAGCTGAGATACATGGATTCATTTGTCTCAATATCCCTTCCCAAAACTGCAATGACCTAATTTCTCTTACTTTTCAGCTGCAGTTATGGAAAAATTATTTGATCAACAATGAAATATATGCAAAATATAGGAGACAGCATTTCATGGTATAGGGGAGAATTTCTTTTTGTTGTTCAAATTCTAAAATTCATATTACTTTTTATATCTATTTGGCCAATTACATATAATCTTAAACAGCTGCCTTGTCAGGATTTTGTATTTGTTGACTATGCTTGCATGTGTATGGGAGGCAAATAACCTGAATCAGGATAGCAGTGGTGTTTCTTTTCATGGCAATAATAGGATTATGCACAGAAATTCAGGAAAGCTGGAAAAGTAAAACTTATAAGTCAGAAGCTTATTTGCTGGAACATCTGTAATTTTTGTGAATATAATTCACATACCCGTTGAAGGCAGATTCTACTTGTGTCTTCAGAGATTTCCCTTAAATCCTACTAAACTTATCTATGTCTATGACCATATTATGCAATACAAAAGGATACATTAATCCTGTTATATGGTAAATTAAGTAATTAGCTATGAACATTTTTATTCCTTAATAAAATAGGAAATAATTCTCTGGTTTAGTCTCCCTGAATTGGAAATTTTCAGAGTAGTAGAGAGATTCAGAAAATGATGAGAGTGGGGTTCCAGAGATTTGCACACTTTATTTTGGTGAGCTGTATTTGGACTTTCAATTTCATATATTTCTCTTTGAGGCTTAAAGTTGTTCATCAGCTTTAAAAACAAGGCCCTGTTTCAAAGATGAGTGATTACTTTTGACAAATGGATGCCTGTAACTAAACTTTCTGCACTTTCTGCTTCAAAGTGATGATTAGCTGCCTCCTGATTATGTAAGTAGATTGCTCAAATCAGATAAATTAGCCTAGAAGAAAAATTATGAAAATATCTCTCTTATAATTTTCCCATGAAAATACTAATATACTATTCCTTATAATGACTTTCTATTTTGTGAATTGTAGAATACAAGATAACCGAACAGAAAGGCTCTGGTGATTTAATCCACTGTGCAAATATTTAGGAAAATAAAGTACCTATTAGTTCATTATTCCTTTTTTTTTTTTTTAAAAAAAAAAAAGCTATTAAAATCTAGTATACGCTCTCAGATTTGGTGAGATCTGTTCTTCAGCATACTTCAATGCAAGTAGTAGAAAATGTAGAAAGAAATCCTCATACCTGTTGCTTCTGGAGAATTTTTCTCTTTGAACGTGTGCAATGCAGCCTGTATTTTGAACTAAATTTATGAAAAAGGCTTATAGAGATTTAAAAAATGAAGAATTTATATTTTTTCTATTTATGTAGTCTCAAAAAAGCCTTTCCTTATTCCTTTTTGAGATCATTAAAATTAAGCCTTCAAGATAATACTGTGCCAGATAAAAGAGATTATCATATTCTCTAAAACATTAATTTTTAAAAATAGATTCTTACACATAAACATGCCATTACAAGTATGATGGAACTCAGGTTTCAGGACATGCCACAGTTCTACATGGTGGTGTTTTAGGAAAAAGGAGCTTCAGTGGAATAGCTGAGTGGACAAACCGCACCCCCACTGAGAGCCACACTTGTCTTTTCAATTTATGAATAATGAGAAAGATTACTTTGGAAGAAAACTGGTCTGAATTAGTTTCTTCTGCCATTTTTGATATGGCTAGCATACACTCCCATTCATTGTTTATGAAGTCATTAGAAACTGCTTTATTTTTCTTGTTGCTGTATCACATCAGTATGGCCCAGATTTGTTTCTGCTAAATTTAGCCGTCTAAACTGAGGCATCTAATCTAAGTCATCTAAATTAGCCTAAGAGCTGAGATTGCCCTCTGAAGAACTGTGCCACTCTTTTACATACAGGGGACGTATGGATGAGTAAAGCTATGTAAGATGAATTCCACCTAAAAAACAGAGCAAATCTAAGGGGATAAATAGAAAGCAAAAAATATAAAACAAATTGACAATAAAAAGCTGAAAAATAAAGATGAGGATCCACTTTTTTGAGCATGGAGACTGAAGGTTACAAGTGAACAAGACCAATACTGTAGCAAAAATTTTTACCTCAGACTGCCACATATTGATACTATCAGGATATAAGCATTTCTAAAATGCAAATTCAAGTGGTAAAGAATTAATCAGTTACTCTTCTGAATATTCACTTCATCTTTATTAAAATCAAACCAAGAAATTCTTAAAAAAGTTGAACATGGGAGCCAGTTATGATGCATAGGTTTCTACTAACTGCAAAGGAAGAAGCTGGGAAGGACATATCATGTAATAATAAATACTATAAAAGTGTTTTTTTGTTAACTCAGGAATAACATTTCCTGGAACAATTAATGAACCAGAAGGTGGCCTCTAAGGTTCAGTTTTCTTTGCCTGCTTCTGAAACTGTGGAAACTGGTCACTGCTGGCATCAAGGGCATTGATATTCCCTCTGGTAGGAGGGGTTTTTTGGTGTCCAGTCGGTGTGCTCTTTCATTCTTAGCATTGATTAGAGCTTCTGACTGGAAGTGTATTGTGCTTGCACACAGATATTCACACACACAACATGTGTACGCTTGACTTGTACATACACTTGATGTATACGCAACGACTTTAACACGCACTGCAATAGCCTCTTTCAAAAGGGAGATAAACATGCCTTTAAAACAAATTGACAAGAACATCTCTTCTGCTTAAAACTCAGTGAATGAAATGGACATTTTCTAATTTTCTTGACTTGGTGGGAAACTTAGTTTATTGAATGTGAGTATCATTTAGACTGTAATACTACATGTTATGGATAATACTGAAATAGCCAGTTTTCAAATGACCAAAATCTGATGTATTTGTTGCAACTTGTTGTTTGCCAAGCCATGCAATACTTTCTTCATGGAAATAACTGTTCTCAGTTCAGTAATTAATGCCAATATCAGCCACAAAATATATATTACTCTTGCTATAGAATCAGTTTTCAAATCTAAAGTTTTCAATCAATTGCTGAAATAACTCTTTTTAAAGTGGCAAAAAATCCAGCAAGGTTTCCAACTGTGTTCATTTATGAAATTTCCATTAGCAAAACAACAGCAGAAATGATTTATTCACTTACTTATATTGATTTCCAATTAAAAGCAAGAAAAACCCAGAAGCATGTATCTTCAGTTCAGTAAAATGGGACACTACAAAAAAGACACTACACCAACAAGATAGTGAGTAAGATACATACTGAAAGGGAAATACTGTATGCATTGTTCTAATTAGGTCACAGCTACACTGGTATTTAATTATCACAATAACTGTTACACTACAAGAATGAAGGCACTAGAGCTTGGAAAGAGATGACTGAGAGGAGATCTGATAAAGGGCTCTGAAATCAAAAATGTTATGGAGAAGGGTTTACAGAGAACATTTATTTATTCCTTCTTAAGCTCTAGTTGTGACCAAGGATAGTGCCAGGCATGTAAGAAAAGATTTTAAGGAACTAATTTTTAAAAAATGTATACTTATACTGAGGAATTCATTTCTAAAGCTGTGGTGGCTAAAAGAATAAATAGAAATAGGATAACGATTAGGCAAATTCTTGGAAAATGGGGCTGCTACTGACCATTAAATATGGCAGTCCACGCACAGCCTCAGAACACCTTATTCCTACAACCTGGAAGGGCACAGAGGTGAAAGGATCATTCCGTATTTTTCCTATTTCTTATACTCTTCCTGCAAGTGTTCACTACTGGCTTTTCGCAGAAACAGGACATGGGAATGTTTGGACCTATCATTACTGTTGTTTGACTACCTGGCATATAGAAAATTGAAAACGTCTGTTGAAACTCGAGCGGTTTTCATACAAAGAGATAATACAGGACTAGCTTTCTTCAGCTTGGAAGAGAGATGACAGGGAGTGAAAGTCATGGAGATCTGTAACACCGTCAGTGATACAGGAAAAATATGCTTTTCAGCTGGTACTGTAAAAGACACACTGAGTAAGTCAGACCTTAGTTTTGATCCCCTATGACAGCTTTTAGATAACAGCTAATCCTAAAAGGAATGGAAATGTTAGATCAGACTTTCTGAAATAGACTGAAACATTTTTGAAAATCCTGCTAGGTATTTCTCTCGCTATATATATAGATGTATAGAGATATATATAGTCTTATATATAAGGATGAGGATTGTAAATTTTCTTAAGCAAACCTACACTGAACATCATGAGAACAGACTGCAATAAAATAGTAATAGCAGTTTTGAGACCATTTTAATAATATAAAAATATAGCAGAAAAGTGTATAAAGTAACTTTCTGGAAAAAAAGTGTGGATCACATCAAAAAAGCATGTATGAAACACAAAAATTAAAGTAATGGAAGGTTTTTAAAAGAGACAAAGCTTATTCTGTAGACAAATTATCTGCATGAAGAAGCAGCCAAACTGTACATGAATTATGTAATTTATTTAGTATGGTCTGAAGTTATATCAACAGTTTAGGTTGACCATAAGGAAAATTTTCTCATGGTGAGAATAGTCAAGCACTGAAATCGGACCACATAGAAACATTGTGGAATTTCAGCCACAGACATTCTTTAAGAACACACATGACAAGTATTTCGAATGGTGTATTTAGACTTGATCCTGTTTTGAAATGGTGGGATGGACTGTATTATCTTTCCCATTTCCTTTCAATTCTCTTTTCTATTAGTAGAATTTTCTGTTTTTCTATGATTTATTGCTTGTATCTGTTCATTCAGCCTCGGTATTTCATAGGGTCAGATACCAAAATGGACTTTCCTAAAGGTTAGATAACAGGATGGAGGTCTCTCAGTCCCAGGCGGAGACTCTGGAAAATCCTGATTAATTGCTGAATTAATTAAATCCTGATTAATTTGCATGCAGACATGAAGACAACATAGTGCTCTTCAAGATCACACGTAAGAGTTCCCGAAGAACCCTAAGATCCTACACCTGCATGTGCTGTAAAGCACCCACAACAGCTAGGCAGCTGTACAGGCATCTACAACACGGTACAAGCATACAAGTAACTGCAGTGTAATAGAGAGATATATGAACAAGTTTTGAGTTAAAGTTGCTCTAAATTACCACTGGTAAACTAGTTTCAGAAAAGGGGATTTCAGTGCAGGCAGTTTACCTGGCTTCTCAGGTAGCACACAACTCTCTCAGGAGCATAGTCACATAGTGACAAGTCTGAAATACCATTTTGCCTCCTCGTAAGACAAATTTGAACCTAAAACTGAGTAGTTCTTGATCTGTCTTCCATGAAGACTCAAATGAACAGACATGCTCTGAAAATATCTAGTCTACATTCACTGTCCTGGGCTTAGGATACAGTTCAGGCTTCTGATTTCAAGTCCAGCTGGAGGACCCACCTCATCCCCTTTTGTAGGCTAGTGTTGTGGTTTTCACACTCTTCAGGTATCTGCAAAAGCTAACTGAAAAAAGCAAGCAAACTTTGGAAGCTTAAGTAGGCATTTCACTTCCACTGAAAAACGTGAAGATTGCAAACTAATATCCTTGTAGTCAGAACAGCCTCTTAGGTTGCAAAAGACTAGGGCTGAATACCATTTGTCCCTGGAAAACCTGACACTCACAGCTCCACCTCCCAAGTTGATGCTGTATCTGCCAGGCCATACACTACTCTTAAGCAGTAGTTACTCTCAAGCCTCCCTTTTGAAGTACTTCCACTCTTCAACAAAGCTGTAAAGATTATACCAGAGTGGGAAAGTGAAAAAAAATCCCAAGATTATTCAGTGACTAGGAGATTTCTGTGTTCCTGTGTGTATTTCCAGGACAGGGTATATTGACTGGTGAAGAACTGAGGACAGAATTAGGTTTTAAATAACATTTCCCTGCAGAATACCTGACCTAGTGCTATAAAGCTACCCCAATGCGATAAGCTAGTGCTTATTTTTTCTCTGAAGCATCCATTCAGGAAATTTTACAGTACGGCAGCCTTAAGATATAACACATCTGCTCAGATTTTTTATTTTGTTTTTTGATCTGTGTCTGAATTATGGCAAGTCTCCACTGAACATACTTGTTCTGTTTCCCTCTGAGACTCTCGACATAAACAACATTGGGAAACAACGCACTTGACGCAGACACCTGGAGTCTACTATCGAGTCCAGGCACCTAAAAACTTAGGCAATACAATACTCAACATCCATCAGAGTTTTATGGATCTAGTTCATACTATACAGCTAGAGACCCTATTTTAAGTGTTTTATGTAAGATATATAGAAGAATTAAACTTCAGGCAAAGTAATGCTTATTTTACATGTGTTTTTTTAAAGCTACGCAAACCTTCCTTGCTAATTTTCATCAAAGTATCTACGCTTCCTTGAGAAGTAAGTTAGTATTTCACTGATTACTGTACCAATAGTTCTACATGCTTATTTCAAAGATGTAACCTCTGACATTGGAAGAAGCTGGCTGAATTTAACTTGGCATCAGGAAAAATGTCCTTACAGGCAGACTAAATAGATTAGAATAGTCTTTTAAAGGAAGCAAAAAAATCTCTATTGCTTCAGTCACTTAAAATGATACTAGACAAAACATTCCATCTCTGCATTGACAGTCAGTTGCATTGACAGACAGTTTTGTTTAATTTGTCTCTTCTCCCTCTCCACCCAATGGTTTTCAGATGAACTTTTCTGTACCAAATCTTGATGCATGACCATTTCTCAGATTAAAAATAGTCTTGAACGTCTCAGTTATTTTTCTAATAATAGAAATATATATTCAGTATGTGAAATGTGGTCCTTCCATGGGCATTCCTAGTGAAATTAATTGGGGAAATCTGTCTAACAGATTCTCACTTTCTTGTTTTTTTGTTCCTATAACTTTAAGGGAAAGATTTCATCTGTGCATCTGCAGATACAAAGTACTGTGTAAAAGATTATAGTACAGTATATACAGTACAATATATTCAGATATAGTACAGCTTGTAGAGTTTTTTTTTTTTTTTTCTCCAACATTACCCTGCTGAGAAGATTGAGTCTGTCTGTTGAGTGGTAGGGAATCTACTCTGTATTTGCAGATGCTCTGAGATCCACACAGATCTTGAGGTAAGTGGTAGAGAGGTGGTATGCATCAGCCCAGGGTCAACAAGCAAAGTCCTGTGCTCTTCACTTCTGTTAAAGAGCTCCCACATATCATATTTGTTTATATCCACTACAGTTTGTTGTGTTACATTCATGTTATCAATGAGAAACTTCCCCTCAAAGGTCAAAGAATTGTAGCATCAGCAAGGCTGGAAAGGACCAGGAGATCCACCACAGGGTTCTTCAAATAATATTTTCAAAATGACTTAGCAATATTAGATTAGATTAGAGATATTAGATATTAGACCCCTGCCAAGCAGGCAGATTAAGCTAGTTTTTGAGAGAGAAGGTGAAAGGACAGATTTGTTCTTATTTAAATATCTACATAACTTCTGAGTCACAGCCCTCCTTGGTCCCCATTTTAGCAGCTACTTCAGATAACAAATAGCATTTAGTTTCTCACTTGCAAATTGCCTGTTAGTTACTCTGTATAATTGACCCTAGTTAATCTAATTTACATAAATGTTCCGGAGCAGATTAATTATGTGGTCCTTAGCTATAAAATAAATCATATACTCCATGAACGTGATATGAACTATTAAGTTTCTCTAAACCCAGATGAGAAATTTTTTTGTTTTAATAAAAATTTTGTACCCTTTCATAAATAAAAACGTAATGAACACTAGCAATGTCTCTGTTATGTAATCCAGTCTATTTCACCACAGTTATTGTTGGGAGAGGGCCAAATGCTTGCAGTCTTTCACATATAAAATTCATAACTATTTCCATAATAAGACATCTACATGAGAAAGGTCAGCCAAATGAATTTAAAAAATAATTCTATCCAAATCAGAATACATTTAAAGTATTTTACATATTCTGGATCTAAATTATTTATGCTTTCCTTTACTAACAAAGTAGCATTTTATATATAGATGAATGTAGAAATCTTTCTCTGAAATTAGGCATTCTGGGACTCATAAGGCAGCCCCCTCAGAGAAGAAAACTGTTTATTCATTTTAGTTTTCTGTAAATTGAACTTTTATATATTTGCTCCTATTAACCTAACTTTTTTGCAAGGCTTTATTACTATTTTACCTATATCGTGGGATATGCTCTCTAATCTAAACATTTAGCCACCCAGGTGATGGGGGGTGGGGAAGGGGAGAGTAGCATTTGCTTTTTTTCTAAAGCAAAGGTCATGGATGATTTTAACTGTTCCCTGTTAACTGCCATGATTAACTGCCATCATTTCATATAATGAATTTTTTAATGTTCAGCTAATACTATAAATTCCCAGGAATTTATATTTCTTCTAGCATCAATGAACACACTTTTCTCTGAACCAGCTAATGAGCCTTGTAGTGATTTTTGATAGCTGATTCCATTCTGATTGATGTGGTTGACATAATCATAGTAAATGTTTTGGTTTTTTATTTTCATGCTAGTTTTCATTTAAAGCCAGAGCTTAGATATATGTTTTGCTTTGAATTTTTTTTCTACCTTACATGCAATCTGATAATAGATTCTGTTTTCACTGTTTTACAGTTGTTCCTCTAATATTGCTTATAACTATTTTTTTTTAGTAGCTGGAATCTATATCATAAATGTATCATGATATGCCATGGATATCTTCTTTGCATCTCCTACAGCATCTTGTAATCATGTATGGTGGTGCAGGATATAAAATGGAAAGAGTTAATTGATGTTGGCTGAAAGTGAGAACAGAGTGGTTTTGATGTGTACATCATCAGTTCAAATAGTTACTTATTACAATGTAACTACTGGATTTGATATTGCCTGCCTTTTAATAGAAAGCTGTTCAGCTGCAGGTTTAATTTCTCAAGGTACGTGGAAAACTATCTCTTCAAGTAAGTATATTTAAATATAAATTCTGCAGTTGATTGATACTGTTATTGTTCTTGAATGTTTCACAACTCATTAGTAGTGATTAATGACTGGTTAACATTTGCATAAGTGAATATGCATTCACATATTCAATGCATACCAGAGGAACTACCTGATCTGACAATATACCACTAGGGAATGTCGTTGGTGCCAGGGCCCTGGTGCTCATCGAAACTCCTAGCTGGGTGATGTGCTCCAGGTTTGCTAGCTTCGGGTCCTCCATGAAGCAAGGGTGACAGTTGTATCAGGAATGTAGCTGGTGCCTTAGCTGTCTCACGTACCTTTGCACCACAGCAAATCAGGCCTTTTGTGAAAATAAGGAAGAATGGCCTATGTACCCACTTCCTTCTGTAAATGGGCACCGTCCACCCACAGCCTCCATTCTGAGTGTGCGCAGCATTTATGCTGCCTGTTGCTGCTGCTGCTGTTGTCAGTGACTCAGACGAGAGCTGTCACTAGCAGGCCTGCTACAGGCCATTTCAACCACAGGCAGCTAAACAAAATGTACTGCCATCTGATCTGCCATGAGGGATAGCAGATATTTTCTGCTCAGGAAGGCTGCTTGCTCCTGCTCTCACCTCATCCTAATAGCGAAACAGGACAAGTACACATAGGATGGGTTGGACTCAGGTATGGCGTGGTGATTTCAGATGGATGGGACTAGCACACACATATAAAACTACATTACTATTCAAATCAGGAATAGCTACCTGTGCGTAAAAATGGTAAGCACATTATTTGGCTTGTTTAAGAACCTGATGTCTAACTTAGGTACATACCCTAAGTTTATAGGGACAATAGACCTCCTTCAGGCAACCACCTCCCCAAGGCAAGAAAGCAGCCATCCTCTTCTGAAACCTGGCTATGTCAAGCTGCACATGTCAGTGAAAAGTGCACATGAGAGAGAGGAGGGAAATTTGTCATCAGGATACGAAGTAGAAAAGTGAGGTTATTCTTTGCTTCATCTGTTCCTAAGATCAGTGTCCCAAGAACCAGGGGGAGTTTCCACTGACGTAACGCTTCTAGTCTTTTCTTTGTTTTCACAGTCCTAAACAATAACTTTGTGTGTAGAGAGGTAGGTTAGGCTCATTCTTTTACACACTGTACTTCTAAAGGGGGAAGCCTAGGCTAGACTGTCTGGCTGGTCCTGGTAACTTTGGAAGTTTAGGGAAGCAGTTTGTGCAGTTTTACAGCTTGCAACTAGACTACGGAAGGACGTGGGTCATGTGAGTACGGGGGAGGTCCGAGCAGCAGGGTTGGCCTGTTGCTAGATGAGTGTCTCATTGTCTTCTGCAAGTAGCACGTGGATTTAGAAACTCTGTGTGTTTCAGGGTCTCTGAGAAGGGGAATGACATCAGAGATGATGCTAGCTATGTGTGCTGCACAACTGCTCCATGTCACGCTGTTTGCTGGTCGGGACCAAGGGTAGATTTACATGACGGACAGCTATTATGGTCACTACAGACTGTCATTCTGACTGAGGCAGAACTGTCTGGAGTACCTTTTGTATGTGAAATTTGCTTACAACTCCCATCTTGGATGTCTGGGCTTCTGGTTGGCTGTGTAAAAGTAGAAGCCTGCAGTACCAAGTAGCCGTGAGAGAGGCTGGTTAACTGAGCTCTGACATCTGACCATATGGCTAACAGTCACAACGGAGCATGCCTTGGGCCTCCCCACCAGAGGGTCTTGTCTCTCTCTGATGGTGGTATTGTGAAGCTATCTTCTTCCCCAGCTGCACCTCAAGCTCTTTATTCACTCTACAAGTCCTTTCCTGGATGTGACCTGATTATGGGCTGAGAGTGTACCAGAGTATGCTAGAACAATGGCTGGAAAATATTCTAATGTCTAAATTACAGTCAAATCTGTACATTACCTACAGCTTCTAGTTTTACTGGAGTGCTGTGTTTTACTCGACAGCAGAGGTTTGGATGCTGAAATAGTCCCCCTTTTGTTTGCTGAACAGCGAAATAGTCTGGCTAGGCTACGGGGAGTGTCTATATTCCTCTTTCCTTTCCCAGTTTCTGAATTGAAAACTCTGGTAAGTTTAATGGAAACATCATTTATCCCCTTATCTTTGAAGAGATATGCTATCTACTCTTTAACCATCTGTTCCATTTATTTTCCACATAGTTTTTTCATTTTCACTATTTCATCACAGGAGTTAAGCATAGAAAAATTCTTGTAAAATTTCTTTTCAAATTCTCCGTCTTCACAGGAATGACTTTCAAATATAATTCACTTGCATTTCTATAGTTTCACTGTGAAGGTGCAGTCTATCTGTAAGTTTGTGCTATTCATTTCTGAAATGTTGCTGATTACCTCAGTGCTCTCAATATTCATTCACACAGACTTGAAGAGTACCGATAGGTAGCCTAAGCAAACCTCTGTGGGTCACACCTTTCTCCTTTGGATGACCAGGGCCACTGAGTGACAATGAAGGATTGCATTCTTTTCAGGAGGATTAATGGATCATGATAGAAAATGAATTTATCATTTTTTTCAATTAGATTCTAAACAGTTTATAATTGAGCCGTTTTGTTCTTGATGTGGGTGTTCTGCTCCTAAAAGAGCAGAAAGTATTTCAAAATTTAATTCTCTCGTGGGTGGTCCAACACACCATGAACCTTACAAGCTTTCAGGCTTAATGGGCTTTCCTTCCAGCTTGCCAGCTCTAATTAAAGGCAAGCTCTGTTTTAGTATGTTATTCTATTAGCTTGCATAAAATCAGTCACATTTGCATGAGCCTGTCAAACCTCATATTCAAACCTGTCTAGTCTCCTGAAGGAAGCAAGAGATTTCCTTTCTTTTTCTTCTGGCCATCACGGTCTTCTGAATTAATTGTTCAAATCCTTTACTACTACAACTGTGAACCTGACAGATAGTGCATTTCTCATTAACAAGGTATTTTGTTGTTGTTATGTCACACTGCTACTTTTATGCATGCTGAACAGTGAGACTGTTTCCTAGCCATAGAAGAAGTTAGCCAAAGGGTCTGGGAAGCCAGCTCTATAAAAATGGCTAGCACAACATAATGACATAGATACATACTAGAGAAAAAAACTCTACAAAATATTTAGTACTGTATATTCTTCCCTTCACAGAAAAATCTCCATGAATGACACTACTCTCTTACTTCATTTACAGCTTGACAAGTATTAGCATCTTTAATGATGATTCTGAAATATAATCCATAAAAATAATATGGAAAATGGAGTGATAGGTAGCCAACAAAATTCTTTCTACTACAAACTCTTTGGCCTCTTACTTTACTTTGAAAAATGGATAATAAAGATCACAAAGAGTGGACTATCCTTTTCTTGTTATATATATTCATTTTATTTCCTTCTACAGTTGAAATATTTATTAGGAAAGAAAAGGTAAAATCTGTCATTACTCTAGTTCTCTCCATCCAGAAAAATTGCAAACTACTTCACAAATCACACACTTCATCTCCATTGTCATGCAGCTTCTTTGTAGTGAAATAGGATGCTTATCCATGTGGAACAACTCTGTACATATGTTTGAGGCAGATAGTGATGTGTATTGTATCAAGTGGAAATTCTAGTATGATTTTTCAGGTAGGTAGAATGTAATTATCCACTTTAAGTTTTAGCTAGGGCCATGCAGCCATCTGCTTAATTCGTTATTACTGCTTTATAATATCTGAGTGCCTCACTGAACATTGACAGATTTAACTTCACAATACCATTGAGATATGGTAGTATGACTAAATTGATTATACAGAAGTAGAACTGAGATTCTGAAAAACATAAGATCCAAATTAAAATCCATTCAGAAAAGGAAATATTTGGTCAGTTTCACCTGGCTTGGATCACACCCAAGCTTGTGTCTGAGACCTCGAAAGACTCTATTTTGGGTAAAAGGTCTCTTAAGCAAAAAATTGTTCTGTTACAAAAAAGGTAATAGGATCTTTAATCAGTGCAAGTGATATGAGCTGTAGTTTAAAATGCCAAGAACACTGAAATGTCAGTATTTCTACTAACCAGTGACCAATGAAAAAAATTAATAATGTCCTCAGTAATTCTCTCCTGAAGGAAAAACAATTAAACTGGGACAATTTTTCTTACTATTTTTTAATTGAACAGTGAAGTGTTTGACTTGTGATTACCATAGAATTACTATCCCTGAAGCCTTCAGCTGTGACTCCATTAAAAGCACTTCATTACTGAAAGCATTTTCATATAGTAATATCAGCAAAGAACTCTTGCAGTGTGCAGATACCTCTATACATCTTTCAGTACAGTGGTTTTCACTCAGGAAAACCATCTCCTCACACCAAGGAGTCATATAATGATGGTGACAGAAGGCTGTAGGACCTGCAGGACTTCAGGATCTAGCCCTAAGGCACAAAATACTGCACACACTGATTGCTGGAAATGTTAAATTAGCAATGTATTACAAAAATACTGATAGATATTTGCTGATATGATTTAGCTCTTAACAGAAAATTTGCTATGGACTTATATATTGAGGATGACACTAAGAAATTCTAACATTTTAATCATTTTGAGGATCTTTGTCATGTTCAGTTTATCCTCTTTGATAAGTTTAACTGCAGTGAGCTTTGGGACACACAGCTCCAGCTTCTGTCAAGATTAAAAAATTCCCAAAAGCTCATTACAACTATGCATATCAGTAAAGAGTAAGGCAAAATCCATGCTAAAAAACAAATTATAAATTCCCTAATGAGAAAGATCAAAGAACTGAAACCTTCAGCTCAAGGTCTCAAAATGTGCATTTATTCAAATAAAATCACCTGTAGAGACCTTTTCTCTCTGAGTTCTGCATACCTCAATTTTGCCCTGTGCTGTCGGTAGAGAAAATATTTTAATAATTTTACTCTTAGGACTGAAAAATGAAAAAAAGGCAGAGAGACCATGACGTTCAACAACATGGGATTTCATACTTCCCATACATGGATTTGGACCATTGTAATGACCAGTAACACTTTCAAAAAGTGCAACATTTGGTATGTTGGTTTTCCTAGAATAGGTCTTCCAGATCTTTCTCTACACGACTGCCCATCTGGTTTGTTGTAATGAAACTTGACTCTTGGATCCAAAGTGCTTCCAAGGCAGCTGGATCTAAGAAGCAGCTGGTCAGCGTCTGACCCTGGTGATCACAGCATGCTTCAAGGTACTGTTGCACCCATTTGGTCCTGTTCATTAGATGTAGCCTTCTTTAGTTCTGCTAACCAAACCATCAGGCAGACAAAGCTCTAACTTTCCAACTCAATTCAGTAGTTTGTGCATTCCTTTCTTCTGACTTTTCTACTCTCTATAGAGAGTCAGTTGACACATCCTTTGCATCATATTAATAGAAAAGCCCCAGTAATAGTTTCCCTTACAATTAGTTATTTTGTGTTCATTAAGCAATCAAAGTGATTCTAGGAGTCAGACACAAACCCTTCCTCAGGGTAATAAACATAGCAGATCTGAAGAAAGAGCTGCTGATGGAATGACTACAGATTTTTTTTTCTAATACAAAGCAAATCACCTTGAACTTTAATCATAAAAATCAGAAATTCGTACCAGATTATTTAGCCTAATTATAGGTCAAAATTTTATAAACTGCCCCTTCCTAGAGGACTTTTCGGTTCTGTTTCTTCCAAGTCAAGCTCTCCTATGAACCCCAATTTTGGCATCTATGAGCAGAATTTCAATTACATCTCCAAAGTTACTGAAACCTGTTGTTACAGTTTTTCAATTCACATACTCATTTTCTGATCTTTTAGGCAAAGTCATACTGTATTTGCTTTTCTTCCCTCCCCCCCCCCCCCCCCCCCCCCGCCATGGAATTAACATCACATATGCTGCCATCACATTTTACTATTCTTGTGTAGTGCAGCCTTCCCTCACCTGTTCTTATTTAATCTTATCTATTTAGATTAAAATGCTCTGGAGCAATACCAAATACTAAAAACAATCTGTTGCTCCTTTCCTTTCCAGTGATAGAGTCATGTATTCTTGAAGCAGACTGAGTCATCAATAATTTCTTCATATTTAACATATAATCAGAACCATCTATGCTACATTCCAGTTTTGGTAAAAGAACATTAATAATCATTTTTATTAGGAATTAAAGGATTGCTTTATTTTTACAAATACATGGAAGGCTCAAACCATCTGAAGTCCAAAACTGTGTGCACAAAAGGTACTTCAACATAAATGACAGCACTCCTAAGACTGGCATTACTTTTTTTCTGTAAGAGAAGACTGGCTGAAGTGAATGACAGATGCAATTAAGGTGACTGAGGTCTGAAGTGGCTTAAGTGTCTCTGGTGCCTGAGCTGACCAAGGCTTCTTTCTTCTTGTAGTTTGATCAGTAGGTGAACACAGAATTATCTCTTTCTATATGCAGATCTGCCAAGACAGTCTGTCAGATGACATTATCTAAGCTATTAATACACGGGTATTACGGTAGGTAACTGTAATGAAAGATGCTGAGGTTCTTACAGATTTCCTGCAAAATTTCAGGTTTAAATAAATCTCAAAATTGTTTGGGGGGGGGGGAAAGTCTTTGGTAAAAGCAAAGAAACATTGACATGAAGGCCAAAATTGAATATGGCATTTAATATGTGGTGAGCCAGCAAAACCTGTCAGTGTTGGTTTTATTGATATTAGCCTGTTTTCAAGTGGTTTCAAGCAGTCACAAAGTTTAACTGTGGACTCCAGGGATAGGATTGCAGTATTTCATCTACAGACAACAAAGAAGGGCAATAGGTCTATACAAAACCGATTACTAGCAAACAAAATCAATCCAGTGACTAGGCAACTGGACGTGCCAGATATGAAGGACACAGCATTTTATGCAAAAAGATCCTAAAACTTTCTGAAAGTTTTACATGCAATGAGTGTTATTTCTTGTCTACGAGAAACTTTGCCATCAAGTTTGAGGTTACTGAATGCTGATAGGAGGTTTAGAAATGACAGGGAGCAGATTGTCATTGGCCTTGTGTGATATGTCTGTGGGGCAGTTCAGCCTCAGCACTGAGCTGGATATGTGCTCTGCCTGAAAAGCTGTGGTAGTAATTCCTGTGGACAGCCTGGCTCTCATCCCTCCATGCTGAATTTTGGAGCTGTGCTGATGAGCCGAAGGCTTTCTGGATGCAGGCACCTTTTCTCTTTGAGTTCTGCATAACTCAATTTTGCCCTGTGTGCCAGGAACTAGGGTGAAACCTGAATGAGTCTTGCCCTTCAATGGGTTTGTATCTTCAGTGAAACCTATGTATTCCTTCTAATCAGTGGTTAATATGAAGTGCAAGAAGAGGGGAAAGATGCTGTGAAGAGAACAGTTTTTCCAAATTAGAGAACGAGGGAAGGCTGTACTTTGCCTAACTTAAGTTTGGCCCTACATAGAGCATCTCTAAATGGATTGCAGACTTTAGACCTTAGACTGATTTAGGAATGAAATGCAAGATCCAGCCCTAGGCCATTTTTTTGTCTTTGAATGTGTTTTTGTTGTACTTCATGGGCCAAACTCCTCTGAACAAACAGTTCCCGAGTTGCCTCGTCTTACGTGACTCCAGCAGCTTTTCTGCTGAACATTAGTCTCTCCTTAACCGTTACTCCAAATGTCCTCCAACATTTTTAATGACAAATATTCTGCTATGGTAGCAGCTTTCATATGTCCCTTCCCTCTCCTGGCACAACTGTCCTTTCAAAAGTTAGTACTTCTTTCACTTTTCTGTTTGGCATTTCCATTTTCGCTCATCATTAATAAATGTCTGTTGTTCAAGTTTTATGATGCCATATTAATCACTCATCTAAACTTGCCAGGTAAGCTTTTAGACTTATTCTGCCAAATATAAAGTCAAAATGTGATGAATTTGAATAGCTTCAGTTCTCTGTAGTCTGAAAAGAACTCTTTCATTAAGTTATATGTAGACAAGTCCTTAATCCCTTTAGACATGATCATTGCAAGAAAAGAGTTGTAGGTTTTCCATATTCCCAAAATAAAATCAATGAATGCCGAAGAGGTGAATGATCTGACTAATTCACCTAAGAAACCATAGTTGAACTTAATATTTTCATAGTCCATAGCTTGATCCTGAAGTGGTATTTCCTGTATCTGCAGGGATCTGATTTGATTTCAATGGTGAAGTTTCAGAATCTGACCCATGTGACACTGGACCATGGCCAGGTGTAAATCATTATAGGAGACAAGCATAATAGATGCTAAGAATCATATATTTATGAGTCAAATTCAAACTTGGCATACATCGAATGGCAAATTTGGCAGAAATTTGGCAGAAATACTTCTTAAATTGTAGGAAAAGGAAAGCAGTATATATTTTGAGAACACAAAGATTATGGTTTTCCTCTGTCAGTTTCTGAATATTAGTATTCCCTGTAAGAAACATAGAAACACAAAACTTTTTCTTATAAATTTCAGTACTTCAGCAGAACTGGAGGCCAAAACTATATCAAGCTCAATATATTTTGTACCCTTTTGAATTCAGATACAGAAAGAGTGGTAAAGAGTAATCCTCCATACTGATTTATTTATTCAAAGAATATTGAGGTTTTTTATAATCTAAATCCAGTTCATACCACTTCTATGCCCTGAATAGGGCTACAATATTATGTTTTCCCCAGGAATATAATCTGCTCGTATGTGCCTGACTATCTTTTCCATATGCATGAATGCTGATAACTTGCAGCACAAACAAATTAGTAGTCTGCACTGCCTTTTCAAAGAGGAAGTCAAAAAGTATGAAAGTATGAGTCACTTTACTATTGATTTAGGGATTGGGGCAGCCAAATTGGTACCACTGAAGTAATTTTCTAAATCCCAGCACTCATGGCCTAAAATTTGTTAATGTCTTTATGTAGCAAAGCACCACTTCTAAAAGACAAAAGAAAATTAATTAGAAATCCAATGATACTCATAAGCTGATAGCAAAGCTCTTTGAAATAATGCACTATAAAGGAAGAAAATATGGTGATAGTGGGGAAAAAACATATTTTTTATCTATTTTATCTAAAATCACTAGGAAGAAAGAATTTAAAATGGTGATTCTTCAGTAGGATTACAAATCAGGTTGTGGTTCAAGAAAAAAAATTAAATTGAACCAATCCTACACACAACGTATTGTTTAGTTAAGGTAGAATATTCTCTTTACTGACAAAATGTTACCTACAGAGTTTCTCATTTCTCAGAAACTGATATAGTGTAACCAAGTGACTTGCTGCACAGTCAGGTTCATTGTGTTATTTTCACCAGTGTCCAGTCCCAGTGGAAGGGAGGAAGCCCACTGTCATTTCTTTTGCTTTAAAATATTTCCGTACTTATATTATTGTCAATGGTAGCATAATAGGCCTGTAGGGTTCTGTCACGTGTGACCACAAAATGGCTTTTTCTTACAGGCTACTATATTAACAAGATGTTCTGCAGTTACTGCCATATTTTGTCACTTTGTATTCTCGCTTCCTGCTTCCCAATTTTAGTATATTTCTATAGAAGCAGAATTCAAAGGCTGAGAAACATCTGCCAAAGAAGTCAACAGCTCAAAGCTTTTACCAGGCAAGAAGCATAATTTCTATGTATTATTTTATTTTCTTAATGTTAACTTAACTCTTAACTGGAATAGTATTCCCCTTAGTTTATTGAATGCAAAATTTGCCTCCTCAATTTCATCTCTGATCTCACTGGGTACCTGCCATCTGCTATTATGAAAAGTCTCAGATATTTGGGGCAGTGCCCTTGCCCCACTGGTAAAGCATCAATGTGTAGCTGATGTGTTGTATTATCTTGTTTACATTACACCATGCTAAAAATTTACAGGAAGAGAATTCTTTTTGAAGCCTTTAGTTTCCTCAGCAACCCATTTCCAGCACCCCTCCAACTGCAGCTCTGGGCTTTGTCTTTCCCTTAAAGCTCACCCTAAGTCTAGGCTGAGCATCTAAAAATGCATCCTAACCCTTAACCTCACTTAAAATTCCTGAGGGGAGAATTCTTTCTGCAGCTTTCAGTCTCCTTTGGCAGCCCCTTTCCAGCCTCACTCTAGCTGCAGTTGTGTGGTTTCACTTTCTCTTGACCCTAACTCCTTTCCTAGCCTAAATCAAACCCCTCCAAATTTAGAGAAGAAATAGAGAATCAACCCTTACTTTACTTAGGAAGATACTCTACAGCCCCCTTACAGATGTAGCTCAGGGATCATTTTTTCCCTCCGCCTAAATGCTATGCAGAGCCTCAGGCAAAGCACCTTTGCCCTTTCTAAGACTAAAAACTCCTCACGACAGTTTTTTTTTTTTTCAGCTGTCTCCTCTGGCAGCTGCCAGAGACCTTTCCAGAGTCTCTTCAACTGTAGCTCTGGGCGCTCTCTTGCACTTAACTCTATCTATAACTGTATGTAGGCTGCCATACCCTACGGAATCTCTCTCCCTCCAGAAACTAAATATTCCTTATGGGAGAATTCTAGCATCAGCCCTTGTCGCTGTAGATAATTTTTCCCAGCCCCCAGCTACATCTGTAGCTCTAAGCTTGCTCTGTCTTTAATCCTAACCCTTACTCCAGGCTGAGTCAGGGCCACTTGTTTCATTTAGAGATAAAATGCTAGTTATTTAAGAATCCTCAATTTCTCTTGACAGCTCTTTTCTATTCCGGTTTCAGTTGCTGCTCTGGGCTTTCTTTTTCCTTGAACCCTAAGCCGAGACTCACACAAGACACCCTTTTATTTCTTCATTTCCTCCCAGAGAAGAATTGTTTTTGCATCCTTCGTTTTCCTCTCATAGCCCCTCTCCTGCTATATTCCATCTGCAGCTGGGGTCTTCTCCTTCCTTTCATCACCTAACTGTAGGATGAGCCATGGGCCAAATTCCCTCCTCCATCCAGGGACTAAATCAGGGGAAGCTCTTACGCTGTTTATTCTTTTTGGATCTCCAGGGAATATTTTGCTGTAAGCTTGTGTTTTGCATATCTGTTTATAAATGCAGCAGAGATTTAGGAGTAAATATCATAGAAAACAAACAATTTAGGGTATTCATTATCAAGACTGTACTAAGAAGACAAAAATATCTTGTTATTTTTTGGAAAACTGTCTATTTCCTGATAAATGTCCTTGAAAGCTTTCCTATATGTCTTTTTTTTTTCTTAGACTGTGTTGCAAGCAAAATTCCCACTACAGGGGGCATGAATGCACAAGAACTTGTAAAGGATTAATGAAAGCTGCATTACTGCCAGCATTAGTGAAAAGATCTATATGGAAACCAGTTACATGTAACAAGTTGTTACATATTGTAACTTATTGCATACTGCCTCTACTGTTAACATCTGACCTTCCTATCACGTTACCTTTGCTGTGTTATGCCTGTAACTATTAACTCAAAATGGTGACGATTTTAGCAAGGTTTGAATAATTCTTTCAGCATTATTTACCCCAAGATAAGAGCTGCCTCTGATCTTGGGCAGAGAGGCTAGATTTCACTTTTTGTGTCAACCTAGTTCTCCCTTTTCCGAGTGAGTACCTGTTGTGGACAAGTGGAGAAATGCACTTCACTCGTAGGAGAGAAGCAGCACTATATTTTATTGCGGTAAGACAGTAGCTTAACAAACTGCAATCGTAAATAAGACGATGATTTAACAAGGTTCGATGGCAAAGTTCACTCAGTTGTTTACTGTTTGGAGGACAGGGTCAACTGCAAGTGTCAGGGAGAGCCTCCTGTCGAGTCACGAGGTACAGAAAGGACCCCCTTGCTTTCCAAACTCCTTCAGAGAGGAGTCTGGGTGCAGCTGGATCCAATCCTAGTCTCGGACCTGGTCAGTAGGTTGTGCCTGAGGGTTATGTGCAAAGTGTGCAGAGGAGACCCTCCTGTTGAGTTATGAGGTTCAGAATGGACCCTCTTGTTTTCCAAACTCCTTCAGAGAGGAGCCTGTGTGTCTAAAGGATTATGTGCACAATCAGTCAGAGAAACAACTCAGTACATTTTTGTGAAGTTTTGCAAAGTTTCAGCATGATATTAATCACTTACTGAGGATCTGTCGTGGGTAAGGAATCTCTTGACCTCGAGGAGTAACCGTGAGAGGTGTCCCTGATCAAGAGGAGGTCCTGCAGTGCAGCCCGCTGCCATGTAGGAGAGCTCAATGGGCTCTGGGCTGCCCCCTATTTATGGGAGGGGGAGGTGATTGACTCATGGTCATATCTGCATGCTAGGGCCTTAGTTGGCACATGGTCAATCAGCCCCTGTCTATGCGCTGTTTACCGGGAGGTCAGGTTGAGAGGGAGAGAGCACACCGGGGGCGGGGGGAGAATACACTGTCACGCTACCCTAATTATTAAGTTCCAGATGCATACTTACTTTCTTGTCCCTTCCTCCTGTCCCTCTGACAACAAAACTTTAACTGGAAAAAGGTTCCAGGCTTTAAAACCTGCATAGAGGTAGACATATTCCTGGCCAGAGAGGGGCAAGATTCATGACGTTCTCAGCATTGGTACTGGCCGACTCAGCTGTGCCTCTGCTCAGGTTGTTGATGTACGATGCATTTTGAGGTATATAAGCAGGAGGCTCAGACAGGGATATGGATTACGGATTGTGTTCCAAGAGCCACAGGACAGACTCAGTCCACCTAACATTCAGTACTAAAGTGGGGTGTCAAAGTGAAAAGCACAAACATTTTACCTTCCATAAAGACAAATACCTTCATTTGGTGATCCACAAGTGCTTCCCTCTTTGCACTAACATACAGGAATGATTATGCTTCTAACTCAGACATCTTTTTAGGTTTTTGAGTCTAGAAGACTGTCCCTTTGTAGAAAAGCTGAATATCCTGTACAAAATACTCAATAATCCCATGACTGATTTTCTATGGGCAAAATGATCTTTTTTTTTTTTTTTTTTTTTTTTTTTTTTTTTTGTAGGCAAAATTTGACACTGGTAAGCAATTGCTTCAGGATATAGTTGTGCTGGATTTCTTTATGCCTCAAAAATCATTAGCTGAACAACTATGAATGCAGTATTTTCCATGAGCTTTCTGTGCAAAGAATGAGTTTTGAAGATGAAGCATAACTTTTAGAGACACTCCCCAAAACTCCTGCGTATTAATGAGTTATAGGTAATGCTAAAATACTGCAAATCTACTGCCAGAAGGCTTCTTCCAAGGAATGTGGAATTTATTCTGAGGGATGAAATACCTATACTGACAGAAACCTAAACAAACAAACAAACAAACAAAAAACTTAAATAAACAATTCGTTCTCTAGACATGTGGATAAAAAGCCCAATTTATAAAAACAGGCTAAAATCTTCCAAAGGAGCTCAGCCAAGCTGTAAAAATAGGTCTGTTATTCAGGCACTAAAAATAAATGGTCAGATTTTTCAATGGCTTTCAGCACATTGGGCACAGAGAGCTGGATTCATCAAAGGGTTTAGATGCTTTTTTTTACTGTTTGCTTTTTTAAGAGATTACACCATGGACTGCTGTCCTCAAATCTCCCTATTCCTCTTTTCTTCTCTTTAACTATGGGGTCATGAACAGTTCATAACAACATCAACCATTACATCTGGCAGGTTGTCTTGGGCACGCAGAGAACCACCAAAATCATTTTATTGCCAAGCAGACATTTAGCTGCCTGATGAAGTAACTAGTTTTTGTCCCTTGAATAGCTCAGTTTGGTAGACTTTCTTATAATTTCACTGAAATAGCAGGTTCTGCTCAAAATATAATGGAGCTGTCACCTTCATTCAAATCTGGTTAAGTCAGGTCCTTATCTCCTTTCATGTAGTTGATCAGTAGTTACACAGCTCATATGTGTGACAGGACAAGATCAAGTCTTTCTTCTTCTTGAATAAATTCAAATACATAGTTTCTGCCTCAGGAAGAGTCCCCAAACTACCAGGTTACAGATTTAGCTGGGGACACTCTACTGCATTGATAGCTTCTGTCTAGTTAAACAGAAGTTTAGAAAAATAGTTATAATCTCATTGGGTCAGAGAGCAAATGGGGAAAAAATATAAAAACAATTCTCTAGGGTAGTTATTAGTCTGTTGTCTTGACAGCAATCTTCAGTTCCTGTTTCTGTGCCACTAATTTGACAAAATATAATCACAAGATAAAATACAAAAGTGCTGGACCATCATTCTTGTACATTTTTGAGATGTGAGAGCTATGGGCTGGTATGCCTCTTGGCAGGGAGGAAATTGTATTTGGCTTTTTAAACCTTGATAAGAGGCTATCAGACAAGAAAGCAGCACTATCACCATTTTATTAAAAGAAAATACCTGGTGCCACTATTTTTGCAGGGTTCAGTAGAACACGTTAGATTGACTGAGGTAGACCAAGGGATGTACAGAAGCATAATTATAGACTCCTGGGGAAATTCAGTGTTTAAAAAAAAAAAAAAAAAAAAAAAAAGAGTTGTGTTTCTTGGGTATTGTTGTCCAGGTCACACAATAGAAAAAAGCTTGATTTCAATGCTGAAGGGTACCAAGTACTTTTTCTGGTACTTTTCTCAGAACTCTTTTGTGAAATGACAAAGTTTTGAATTCCAAAATAATCTGAATTATCTTGATTCCTGCTGACAGATAATTACTGTGCTTGTGACTCTTTAAGTCAGCCATAAAAAGACCAGCTAATGTAATGGATTGATTTTGTTGTTTTTTATCTTTCTTTTGATTATGGGTGGAGATGCAGATGTATTTGCTGAGGTACCAGACATTCTCATTATTAACTAGGGAAGGAAAAAAACACAAAACAAACTGAAAAAAATTAAGGTTTCTTCTAGTTTGAAAATCCTGCTCACTTGTTCCCAGCTTTAACAGATATAGCTGAACAATACCTGAAAGAAGCAAATAGAAGAGGACGAGTACACTTTGATAGGAAAAGCAAATCATTCTGGCTGGCTGTGTTTGTGCAATAAATTGCATATGCATGAATTTAGGCAGAATCTCTACAGGGAACTTGAACCACTATCCCATGTACTAGGAAAGCGGATTCGCTTCAGCAGATAGGGGAAATGGAACTTTTTAACTACTAAATCAAGAATATTTCTATCGGAATCCTTCCACTCCAGCTGTCAGGCACATATGCATGTTTATACTCTTCTCACGTACATGCATTAAAATCCAAAAATCCTAAAGATAGGTGATATATGATTAGAGGAAATGTGATGAGTTGCAGAATCTCTGTCACTGGTGATTTGTAAGAATCTGTTTGTTTCTCATTGGGGTACAGTAGTGGATTTTATGACTGTCTAAGGTCCTTTCTAACCCTATCTGACATGATTCTGTGGTTACATGCTATTCAGAACATGTTCTAAAAATAGAGAAGGCTATGTACTTATATAGATAGTATCTGACAAATGGATAATGTTATTGAATTGTGTATGAAGTGCCTTGGTATTTAATGTAATAAGTATATATACAAATTAATGTTTTTAGGCAGTTACACATTTATATTTAAACTGTTCATGGCTGATTGATTAAGGGTTTTTTAGCATGTACGTATTTTTAATGGAGTATCTTCGTATGTTACATATGACAGCATGTACATGAGGCGTGTAGAGCTTCATTGTTTTGGCACAGTTTATTAAATAAATGGAATAGACTTACGTCATATATTTTACTTTAGACAGTTAACAACCTAAGGTGTAACTTTAAAGGAACTTTTAAAAGCTCAAGAATCAAGATGACCCAACCTTAGTGCAAATTAGATGTACCTCAGAGAGGCCATTTCATTCATTACTTCTGTCTCACACTATCTAAAAAACATGTTCTAGACCCTAATTTGTGAATGAATTAAGTGTAGAAACTGCAAAGTGAGATTCTTATGCTGTATAAAATAAGCATCTGTACTATCCTGTAAGAAGTGCTGCTATGGAGATTTTTCTTCTTCTTTGCACCCATATGAAAAAGATCTCTTCCTTTCTAATATCATCTTGTAATTGATGTGGCTTCTTTATACCAATATATATCAGCATGGTAAACTAGCAAATAAATATCCAGTATAGCTTCATGATAATGATGAAAAGCATATTAACAGATTTGCACAAAGGAGAGTCTCTTTTCTCTACTTATGAACTTCATTTTGTGCTGTTGAAGATATCCTTTGACTCTAGGGAAACACTAGGGAATTTTAACCAGTCAGGATTTCTCTTCTAATAATTACTACAAGAAATATGAAGAAGTGACTCATACTAAATATTGATGACCTAACATCTCAGTGTTAATACTAGCAGATTTTATAAAACAGCTTGTTCAAAGAGATCTATAAATTAGTGGACAGGCATTTATATAAACAATCTTTTAGCACAGAAGAAAAATGCTATATGCAGAAATTTTGTGAAAAGACTGGCATGGCTTCTGAAGGTTAGGGGAGCGAATCAGTACATTGTACTTAGTACCTCATTGCCTTGGGTGATTTTTTGTTTCATCTGACACTAGTTTGCTGTTCACATGTGAAGCCATAATATCTATTTTTCTATACTATATCTATACTATATCAAAAGAGAATAAGTTCCCAGTGGGTACTTGCTATTTGAAATAGTTTTACCATCATTTTGGCAGATAAAGTAGAGTTGAGAATGTAACTGCTCTGATTGCTGAAAATCGTGATGGAAAGCCTTAGCTATAATTTATGTGTTACAAGGTATACCTTTCAGGCTCTTGACCTCTGGAATTATTTATTTCCTCTGTTAACTGAAGAGACTCTGAAGCACGGTAGGCAAGGTACCTAGGGATGGGATTTGGGCAGAAAAGAAAACCAGCATGCTAAGTCTCTTAGAGCTAGTCAAATGAAAATGAAACACAAAAAAGTGCCTCTCAAACCTTACCATTCTCTGCAGAGTAGATGGACTTTCGAGAAACTACCTCTATCCACTTGAGATCCCAGCATATAAACAGGATATAAACTTTCTTCCTATGTTTCCCTTTCTTCCCTCTTTGGTGCCGCTGTTTAGCAGTAACTTTGAGGTTAAGACATCTTCTTACTAATGGATGGATGTGAATCTCCTTAGGCTGTGGAGAACCTAGGATCAACACTTTCTGGCTGAGCACTCTAATTACTAGGAAAGTATTTTGGAAAGTAAGTGACTGCAACTGTATTTTACCCAGTACTCACGAACTCTTTAGGACATGAGGAAGAACAAAGAATGAAAGCTCAGGATTTAGCAGGAAAAAAGAAGAATACTTTCTGTATGCTTGTATTTCTCCTTTTTGATAACTGTTGAATGTTAATTAAAAGTGGAATGTATTGGAACTTCATCTATATGCTAAATATATTTCAACATTATTTGGCACTAGCTTATAACTAACAAGAGCACCTAACACTTTATTGGAAAACATCCAAAATGAAAGATGTTCTAGAGTATGAAAGCTGGCAGCAGAGACCAGGTTACTAAATGTAGCAAACAAATAAAATCAACATTGAAAAGAGGAGGTGCTGAATTGACTAGATGCTGTGAAAAGAATCAAGTTTTCTATTTGTGTGACCTCAGTCTGAATCCGTATTCAAGCTTTAAGCTGTTGCTTTTCACATTTTTAAACTGAAACCTAGCCATGAGCATCTCTCAATATGAGCCCTGGAAACCACTAACCCATCCAAATTCAGCCGGGCAGGTCCTACAGCAACATAAACATAAACATGCATGAACGAGGTAGCCCAAGGGTGATTTATTTTAGGTGCTTTTGCTCTCAGACTGTTATTACCTATTTTTGATGTGAATTTCCTCCTGTTTCCTGCCTAGCCCATCTACATGACAACAAACAGTTTTCAACCTTCCAGAACTTGTCCACCTCTTCAAAAATTTTTAAATGCCTATTCAAGCACTAAAAAAAAGCAATCTTCAATTTTCAATGACCTGCTTTTAAAATTCATGGTAAAATGCTGGCAATATAGAAAAAGGCAAAGCAAATTAGCTTTTCTTTTAACTAACAAGGGGTGGTTGAAAAGCTTTCAAGTCACTTTTCCCTTTCCCTCCTATCCATATATGCCCCAGCCATAAATGATTGTACTGACCCCCTTGTACTCAGCAAGCAGTCTGCTCACCTAGAAATAAATTGAAGAGCAGAGAGGAGGAGTGATACTACACTGAAGGCATTCATCAAGTACTTGTGGATATTGTTACTTCTTCTCCTGGGTTTTGATGCTTGCCTATATCTGTTTGATTGAATGCTGACAACCTAGGCTAAAACCGTAATTTAGGAAGCCCACCTGCCCTAGTGGGCTGAAGCTTTAGTGTTGACCGGGGTGGTGCGGGAAGGGGAGAGATGTCCTAAAACTTAGTTCACAAAGAAGAGCAAAGTATTAATTCATTGACAGCTATCTTAGTTATCCATCAGTTCCTGGAAAACATACCTAATGACTACCGATCTTGGAGCTGGAGCTAATACTTATGGTGTACATAGACTCTACAAAGATTTCTCAGTGGGTAGTGAGTATCATCTATTTATTTGTCCTCCAGAAATGACTGCAACATAGCGTGAAGGGAGTACTTCCTGGACATAAGATACCTCAGTATTAGATGATTTCTAAAGCATTCTTTCTGTGTAAGAATACTTTGAAAGTCTCTTTTTAGGGCTCATAACTATTGCTGTAAGTCTTAGAACTTTTGACATGTCCATATCAAGAAGAATTCTGTAGAAATTCATAAAATAGTGAGTTGAATTAAACAACAAAGTTTTAGGAACTTTTAACTATTTCATCTGGGGCCAATTTCTGTGGATATAAAGAATGTACTTGCCAAGTCTACTGAGCCCGAGGAAGTTGTTTCTTACTTCCCTGTAACTTTTTCAGCATCTCTACTGACTTTACTTGGAGAGAGTTAGCAGGTTTGTTTTCACCAGGTATTGCTGATAAACTGAAGGATAGCATCTTGTCTCTGATACTCTGCCTCTGATACTGAGATCACAGTGATTCACAGTTCCCCAGAATTCAAATGCTACAATAAATAATTCCTGCAGCTACAGGGCGAGAACCTCATCTCTAGTGACAAACTTACATTTGAAACTAAACATAGGCAGGTTTTATAGCAAAGACTTCATTGTCTTTGAAGATCCATCACTATGTCTGCTGTAGTTGACATTAAAAAAAGGTAATTTATCTGTTAGTAACTAATTTCCCATCCTTTCTGCTTGTACATTTTTACACCTAAGATATATTTTTTCCAACCTATCACTTCTACAAGTTGTTTTCTTTCCAGACCCAAAACTAAGTGCAAGCACAGTTCAAGTACCTCTTAGCAGCTTAGCAGCTTTTTATTGTTATCATGCCTTTACTTGGGGAAGCCCTGAGCCTAGCAGAAATTAATTTTAAAGGTTAGCCTCAAAGCTGAACATTGAAGAATTTGGTTAAGTGTATGTAAAAGAAAGGTTATCAGGAAGAAATTTCAAATGCAGTTCTAGGAATTCAATTCCATCTGCCTTCTTTATAACATTAATACAGATACAAAAGTAGCTGGGAATATGGAAATGGAGTGAATGCCTGTTGAGAAGACATTTCATAGATTCATCTTTTTCTTTGAATAGAAGATCTAAACAGGAAAAAATCAGAAACTTCTGCAATGCATTGAAATAACTTTAAACTATTTAAATAGCATGGAATGAATAGCTAAAATCAAGTTGCACATACTCAGATATGGAATGCTTGGAAAAAAAGAAAATGAATGAAGATATACATTTTTATATTTATTCCCCACACTTTAAAAAGAATGTTACTATGATTTGAAAGTCAAAGAAATGCTAGAACTAATAGCCATGATATGACTTTATTTTAATCCCTTGTGATCAAATATCAGTTATGCTGAAATGCAGTAAATTACTGGGCATGGAGAAGAGAATATCTGACTCTTGCCTGTAGCCAATAAGCTGGTGTAGAAGAAAACTAGCTTCCATGAATGCGGAATGCCTAGAAAGAATCCAAATTGTCTCTCGGGCATGCTAAGCCTCAATTACTTTTACCCCAGACACGAAGCTTGCTCCCAGGAACTCTGATAGTGAGAAGATGCTATTCACCCTCCCAGATTCCTGGTGCTTCCCCCTTCCTTTCTTATCAACCACTTTCAAGCCAGTCTTCTCCATCCTCCAAAATGCTCCTCCCTCCTCTACAGACATCCCTGTTCCTTGATATTTTCAGTGAGGTGAGGATACAAAGGTTTTCTCTCTATTGTGGGGTTTGAGCCCCCATCATATGGCTCTTTATTACATGATACCATACCTATCTTTTTCACAGGGCCCTTCAGGACAGATGGTGCTCACTCACTGAGATGCTTTTCAGCATTCTGTTTCACTACTTTGTTAGTGTGTGTGTTAGTGTGTGTCCCTATTCCTCATTTACTGGCTGCTGCTCAGGTGCTTTAGAAGTCAGGAAAGAATGGTCCTGGGGTGAGGTAATGAAGGAGGTTCTTCCCATCACTTTACTAACTGCAGACCCTGAAGATGGCTTAGAGAATATGGAAAGGGACTGAAGAAGAGGAAGAAGCATGTCAGAATTGAGAAGGTTATGTATTGCCCCACAGAACTGAGTCTACCTTTGCCTCTGCTGCAAACGAATTTCTGTTTATTATTTTCTGGGTGCCTCGATTGAAAAATATCAGGGTTTACAAAAGCGCTGAACACTCTTCTGCTTAACTTAATTGTACTTAATAGAACTTCATACTTTGAACTTCTGTAGTCTACATTGTTCACACCATCCTAACTACACTCAGATAAGAGGGAAATCTGTCTGTAAATGTCTCAAACCAGAAAACTCTAAAAGTTTTTACAATCTCTTTCTGATTTGGTTCACAAACTCTAAAATGGATCCTTATCTCTTAAAGGTATTGTAAAAATAACTGAAATTTTTGTGGAGCACAGTGGTTATATGGAGAATTGCATTAATCTAGGGATAATTCTTGCTTTAAAGCAAGCCTGTAGCTCTCTTCTGAAGTGCATGTTGGAAGGGAAATTTCTGGATCTGGAATTTCTAGACTCCCCTTCTGCCACCCTGAATTTTTTGGACAACCAGCTGAATCAAAGGGAACTCCCTGGAGTTTGCCTAGAGAACCTAGCATGGGACTCTGCTATATACTAATTCCTGCAGTGTCAGCTGTCAGTGAGCAGGCAATACCATACATCCATTTATCTTCACATACATCATCTTTATCCACTCTCAAATCTTACCTGAGTAGTCTATGAGGAATTTCTTCGTGCTTGGCGTTTTTCAGCCTATGACAGCCCTTTCTTATTGGATGTGTCAGACCTGCCACGAGTATGCTACAGACAGAATACAGGGAGCATGTGGACAGCATGTCTGACATCTCTTTGGGGGTTAACAGCAGGAAAACATTGAAGTGTCAAAGTGTGAATATCACATAACTGTGCAGTACATGGTCTTCTAGATCAGATGCTCCCTGAAAAAAATCACCCTCCTTAAGATATAAAATTTGCTTTTGCTGTGCACGCTGACAATGTCTTTCAGGACTTGACCGTGAACCCAACGTGCCTGAGTGTTCTGTGATATCTCTAGGCTGCAAAAAGAAATGCTGTAGCTCATCTTGCACCATTTTATAAAATAAACATTTGAGTATTGCTGACTGCTCACACTACACTGCCACATTTAGTCAGTACTTCATGGCACAATTTATGAAATGGGCATGCTATCATGCTTTTTTTTTTTTTTTTTTTTTTTTTTGAGTAGCGGAAATGACTTTAAGAACAACCTTTTCAGCATGGGTCATTATTTCTAGGTAAACTATTTCATGAACCTGTGTACTGAAAAGTAATTTTCAGCATTAGTAGAAATGTTAAAATACCTGCTTATTGACTGAGGAACACATGAAGGTATACATATACTCTTTGCACTCTTTCTCAGAGCAAATCTTTCTTCATTTGATATCCTCTTAGCTGAAGTCATAATGACATCAACTTTGGTGTAACAGGAGAATCAACTTTTAATTGTAGCATAGCAGCTGCTGCTTTGATTTATTGCTGTTTTCAAGAATTGAAAATGGTTAACAATCTATTGCATAGCCCTCTATTGCATAGAGTACAGTACATTTAAATATTTACTCTGTAAAAGGGTGTCTTTCTAACAGGCTAAAATCTGCCCAGAGGGAGTATTTTGACTGAGCTTTGTGGATCTCTTCAGGCTGTAGTTCTTGAAATATTAAAATATGACTATGTCCTGAGTCCTAGTGAACTTTTTCTCCAACTTCTTGAGGGGTTTACCTGTATGTGAGGCAGAACATCTGTCACATCTGTCTTATCTTTTGTATGTGGAACAGAAATGTTTGCCTTACTAATCCAAGGCAACATATTTTGCATACCAAAGATTCCATTCTACACCACCTACAACCTTCTCCTTGTCTATACAAGTTGGAGTTGGAAGAAGTAGGTTAATTCTCAGCTCAGTCACAAAAATGCCTATGTAATCTGGGGTGAGCCAGTTAATTTATTGGGCCCGTTTCCAAATCTGTAAAATAGAATATTATTAACTCCCTACCTCAGATTCAGTAGTAATTTTAAAATGCCATGAGGTTTGGAATTACTTTGGAATTACAGGTAACAAACAAGGCTTTTTGGAGAATCTGGTTACAAGTTTAGCTGACCTTTCTCACTTTAGTTATTTCTACATTAGCAATAATTCTACCCACAGGAGAAGATTCACAGAGTAAAACAGCTGAAGGCCTGATATCCACACTAAAAGTGTTTGTTTTGGACAAGCTTTAGTCTGAATGGTTGAAATGCATTAAGTGAGCTCTTGGATCATATCCTCTCATGTAGTTTTATCTGAAAGAAATCCAGTTTATTTGCTGCAGGACCACTCCACAATGTAAACTAAAACATGGTAAGTGGGGATAGTTAGTTCATTCAAAAGTGTACTACTGATGCAAACTAAAACGCTAACGTAAATGCACCCTTAGCTTCTTGCTGGGAGAATCAAATCTGAAATACAACAGATAATTTTTCTGTTCTCAAACAAATCAGTATAAAAGTTTTAGAAGAATAAAAAAAAGTGCAGCTCCACCTCGAGCTTAACTGCAATTTGCTTTACAGATTTCCATCCCAAAGAATTCTATTTCCTATGTTTTCTAGTTTTGTTCATGTAAAATATCAGCTGACCTATATGTAGCCTCAATAATGACTTACAGTAAGAAATGTGTGGAAACTGATAGCAGGTGAGAACTTTCTGAACAGCAGAAAGAATAAAGATTATAATGTTCATGAAAGGAAAAAAAATGTGTGCACACATTCCAACTGAGTTTAATATCATTTGTTCTTTACTTTCAGTGATTTGTTTTGATGTCTGTTGTTTTTAAAGATGTTCCCTGTACTTTTACTTCCCTCACCTCCCCCTTTTTCTCTTAGCTTCCTCAGATATATAATCCTTGGGAGGCAGAATAAATCCTTCCTGTTCACCCCCTTCCCCCAAAAGAAGGGTAATCTGTTAAATTGGTTGAAGAATGGTTGGAAGAGGCCTCTACTTTTGACTTTTGCTGATGTAATGCTTGGTGTACATATTACGTGCATGCATTTCTCACAGATTAATGATGGATATTATCAGCATTCCCCATATTGTTCAGTTTCAAGTGTTCTTCACTCTTGCAGAATTATAAACCAGATTTTTGGCTTTCACATAGAATTGTTTCTATTCTTTAAAGTTGCAGAGATTATATGTAACTCATAACTGCATGGTTGGCTGACCACTTTTTAGGGTGAGATTTATCTGACCTAACTTTAGCAGTCTAAAATTAGATACCTAAACTAGGCTGTCTATAGTCAGAGGAAAGGGAGAAATGCCTTCAGTAGGTGAGTCATGCCAGCTATCTTTGAAAGGAATACATTACTCTCTAAAGGTTCATACTCTAGGATGATAGGCCTTACTTAGGCAAATTAAATAAAATTACTCCAGGACTTATAATCTTGCAGGTCAGAAGGCCCATTCATTTACCAAGTGCATGACCTGGGTAATGATATCATGTCAGCTCACTTTACACTTTTCAAGGATGCCACAAGTCAAAAATTTGAGCACAGAATTCACTGCTACGCTGCAGCCATTCACCTCCCAATTCCTTTCCTGTGCTCCAGCCTTCAGCCTTTCCAGCAATACCTTTTTACACCGAAGTTCTGCCCTCTCAAAAAAAGACGTAGTTCATAGTACTTGGTTCTCTAGAACTAGTCAAAAAGCTTTTGATGAAGTAGGTTTCTGTCAGCGAACTGAATTCTGTCAAATCACAGGCTTTCCTCTGAAACACTACTTAAATACAAGCCATCCAGGTAGTGTGCCTGCTTGACTTTATTCTGTTTTTTGCTGAGGACCATCTAGCAGCATGACTTCTCAGATGCCCTGGACACTTTTTGGCTAGCAATGATGAGACTAGCTGAATGCCATGGGTGCAGTCTTACAATGTGCTAGTCCTGAGGGGGCATCAAAGCACATGGTTTATATATACATATATGTGTGTGTACATGTATATATATACATACATGTTGTTCTGGTAAGTCCCTGCAGTTGTCATCTGCAATAGCAGCCAACAGTCCCTCCCTCTCAAATTTCCCAACCTTGTCAACCCATCTGGCAACAGATTCCTTCCCCAAATCTTTTTAAATATTAATTTTGAAAGGAATTTTTCTAAGGATTTCTGTTTTGCCCAGACACTTTGCATTTCTCTGCCTTCGTGCCCTTCCTTAGGTCATTATGATAGAATAAAAAATTCTGTGGGACAAAAATTGTAGTTGCTTTATAGCTCTACACCTCAGGTGAAACTGCTACTTCTTTGCAGAAGACCATAATGGATGAGGAGAAAGATTCACTTCAGCTGCTGGTTTGGAACATAGAAAGCAGTAGACCTAAACACTCCAAGCTGGTGAAAAACAAACAGAGCAAGTCTCACAGTTCTCACAACCATAACGAGGGCTAGGAGTATGGTGGGGAAGAAGAGTTGTTATAGATGCCAAAATACATCATTTACACACCATGATTCCCTCTATTTTCAAATGTAAGACCATTTTGTGTATACTTTTGCAAGGACAGAAATATGGTATTTCATAGAAAATTTATGCAAGAGGTTCTTGATGCATACATATGTGCATGCACATGCACACACACAGGGAATTAAAAACTATGTTCACATATTTCAGCTTATCTACCTTGGAATTCTGACTATAGTGTAAAATTAATCAATATGCACTTGGGTTTTCAAAGTAGTGCAAATCCAGTGTTTGTAGCAGTCAAAGTGTGTATGTGAAACTACACAGAGAACTACATTAGTGAATTTATAAATCAACTTTAAATAAAATGTTCTGAGTAATCTTTAAATTCCAACCACTTCTTCCTCAGCCTGGGCAGATTGACACATCTGTTTTCAAATGGGATCCATTCCAGTACCATAATGCAGAACAGCCTAAATCGATTAGTTTTTAGTAAAAAGATATTGGATTGTTCATACAGGTTGATATCCGCCTAGGAAAAAATAAGGAAATAAGGAAAAAATGCATGATTAATACATATTCACATAGACCAAACCAGAAGAATGCTCAAGGGGCAGATGCATGTATACATGTATGTATTCTACTAATAGCTCCTGAACCAGGTTTTATAAAGCACAGTTATAACTGCTTATCCTGTGACTAATGTGAAAAAATACACCACAACAAGCTTACTTTTTAAATGCAATCTTATAAGGCTTAGTGCTTAGCCATGCCAAAGAGCTCTTCATATATATTCTTGTGAGAGTACACTTATGTAAAATTGGTAGCACAGCTGCACTGATTGTATAGAAGCAAAATATAAGGATACTAAATTCTGCCTCTTTGTATGCATCTGTAACAGCATGATTATTTTAAGGGAGTTTTTTAATACTTCGTTTTTTTCATATCTTCTTTCTAATTACCTAAAACAACTGTAGAGAAAGCAAAGAACAGTGTGCTTGAAAACGAAACAAGCTGCTAATGAAGATTGTCATCATTCACACAATGGAAGCTGCAATTGATCTCTCAGAATCAGTTGATATAAATAATATTAATTATCACACTGTCAAGACTTGTTCTGCAGTCAGCAGTACAAAAATAGAAGACAATAATATCAGAGCTGTAACACTTACAACCAAATTCATTCCACTATTGAAATACTTTTTTTCAAATAAGAGAAAATATACAAAGTGTTTATTTTATTTAATTTTCACTTAATAGACTGCTCAGGAAGAGATAAAAGGCTAGCACGTTAAAACCTGGTATTTATAATCCTTTCCTTACACAACCAGTTATCTTTCTCTTGATGTCTGGCTACTTTTCGTGATAAAATCATCTTTGCAATTTGTCAGGAAGTTTCTCAATGAAAACTAACTTTTCAGGTTATATTATCTCTTTGATTTAGCAAATTGGGTGGCACATATGTGGGTGGCTTTCTAACCAGTTCTACAAGCCATATACTGATTTATGAAAAACTGAGCAGGTAACAGTGTATATATGATTGTCATTAATTCAGTAAAAATCGTGAAATGCAAAGTTGCTCAGAGGTTTGAAGATTCTAGATGGAAAAGGTTTAGTACTGCTTTGTAAACAGTTATATATGTATGTTTGCATGAAAAGCACAACTTTGCAGATAGCTATAAGCAATTCTTGGTGCAGTATCTTTTAGTACTGGTGCCTGGGAAAAGCCTAGGGAGTCTGTTTTGGGGTTGAGGCATTGCCATTTACACAGCTGTACAGAGTCGCTGGATTCCACACCTTGTTTCCTTTCCTAGCTGGAGAAATTTTGGCTATGCTCACATAAAATGGATAACATGAAAATCAAAATTTAAGGTGAGCCTGGGAAAACTATAGCTATGAGAAGAAATTTCTCTAATTAGACACTCAAACCAGAATGTCTTTGCTATTTAAATGCTACTGGAAGAAATAATGTGCTTATGTTTTTTTCTCATTTCTTTTCTGATAAGAAGCACAGAATGTTTTAATTCTTGAGATCACTGGAGTAACATGCAAGGTGCAAATTACAGGTTGAATTAATTTTTTTTTTAAATAATACCATTATTGCTGGTTGAAGGTTCATATTCATTATCTCAAACAGCAGACTGAGATCACTGTTTCTTTCACAGACTCCATACACACACTATTTGTTTCTGGAGGCTTCTGTGATGTTGTAAGAAAGGGAGAAAAAAAGGTGATAGCTCAGAACTGTAAAGCAAAGTACATGTTAAGAAGATAGAAGAATGTGCAGTGAATTAAGTTCTATCTCCTTGTGCTCAGCCAAAATGAGATCATCACTTGCATGGATAATTTAAATTGTAAAAGTCTAAGATCATGTAATACCTATATCCTATATCCATTACAGTTAGGTTAATGGGTAGCATTAACTTCTAAATTATTTTGTTCCCATCCTTTGGCTCCAAAACATGATTTTGCCTTTCCAGCAAATACTTTGCTTCTGTGATTCCTAGAAGAAGGAACTACTATTAGATGGTACCTTAGGTGATTCTTCATTATTATCTGACCCTCCGCTATCATATCACTACTATTCTATTACTTTCACAGGTTCTGTCAGTTCAGGACTGAACTTCAAAGTGTCATCTGGAGATCAAACATCTTGCTAGGAAGCTGTGACAATGGGGAGCAAAGGTAAACCATACACAGCAAATGAATTGCTCGGGGTTTATGTGGCTAAACTGATTAAGTGTTCTTTTTTGCTATTGCCGATGGAGAAGCACCAGTGCAAAAAATTTCAATTTCCCATTGTAAATACACATAGGAGAAGCTAATTTGTGTGGGGGACTGATCTCTTTTGAACACAAGATAGGAAATTCAGGCAGCTCAAAAACTCATGGATGCTGATTTTCCACTGTGTCATTTATAGTACTGTTTTCATCACTGGCATCTGTCCCAGATCATCATAGTCTAAACCCGTCCCTTTGACAGCTTTTCATGGTTCTTGTGAAGACCTTTCTACTTTTCTATTCTGTCAGATGGTGTCTTGTTCATTCTTATTACAGAATGGTGTAATATGTGAGTAGCATTCATACATTTGTCAACTTATGCTGATACATCTATATGTCTAATTATCTACACATCTACCTATCTCCATCCTGTTGTAGGAAAATAAAGCATATGGCCTTTTATACATAGTGAACATTTCATCTCATGAAGTACACAGATGAAGTCACGTACATAGGTCAAAAAAGTGGCACAATTGAGAGCGTCTTCTAATCAAATTAAATTGTTATGAAAATATTTAAATTATTACATATTAGGAGAATGATCACAGGACAAAACAAAGGTATATAAAGTTTTGATAAAAAGCTAGATACAGTGGGAACACATAGAAGATCAAAGTCTTCTAATAATCTGTAAAGGAAGTGTCAAATCAAGCATGTAAAAGAGAATTTGTTTCAATCAAGCTGGTAAAGTACTTCTACCAAGCTCTAATGGTCTATGCCTATGACAACAGTTTTACTTTAGTCCCCAAAGGCACAAAGCTTTTATTGTTATGCATTATGAATGAGCATTTAAGAAGCAAGAATACCAGAGTATTATAATTTTTTCTAGAGTGAAATGAAAAAATGATTTTTAGGGGAAAGACTTGTGAGAGTTAAAATTTAAGAGTAAAAAGAAACAGAGGTGGACTGGGTTGGTAAGCAAGGGGTGCAGAGTGATGTGGACATAAGAGACCTTGTAATCAATAAAACAGGGCTAAAGGGGGGCCACAAATGCCAAGAGGATAGCTTTACAGGGAAAGCTCTCATACCTTTTTTGGGATATCAGTATGAGCGGGTGCCCCTCTGAAGTGCCTGTAGAATGATACATGTAGCATGGGGAACAAACAGGAGAGTTAGAGGTCTGTTTACAGTTGCAGGACTACAATCTCATCGTGATCATAGAGGTGTGGTGGGATAGCTCGCATGACTGGAGTGCTGCAATGCACGCTCTTTAGGAAGAACAGGCCAGGATGGCGAGGAGGTGGGGTGGCCCTTTTATGTGAGACAGCACTGGGAATGCATGGAGTTCTGCTAGGATGGATGGTGAGCCAACTGAGAGCTTATGGGACAGGATTAGCAAGCAGACCACTCTCGGCAACGTTGTTGTGGGTGTCTGCTACAGACCACCTGATCAGGAAAAAGTAGATGAGGCCTTCATCTGACAAGTGGAAGAAGCCTCATGTTCACAGGCCCTGGTCTTCATGGGAGACTTTAACCACTTCGATAATTGCTGGAAGGGCAACAGAGCAGGGCACAAGCAATCCAGGATGCTTCTGGGGGGCACTGACAACAAATTACCCACACAGACAACTGAGGAGCAGTTGGAGGAAGGGAGATGCTCTGTGGGACCTGAAACTTATAAACAAAGAAGAACTGGTCAGGGATGTGAAAGTCAGGGGTAACCTTGGCTGCAGTGACCCTGAAGTGGTGGAATTCTTCTCTTTGATGTTATTTCATTCACTTACCACTGAATGCCACATTCCACAATATGAACTAAATGTAGATTTTACATTATGGTTGCACTGTCAGTGAATTTGGTCCCATAATACTATGATAAAGTATGTTCCGCATTGAAATATACAAAAAACACCGGCTGATAAAATAGTTTTGTCTGAATTCTTCCTAAAAAATGAGGTAGAAGGCTGGAAAAATCTCTGCTTTACTCCTTAGGATTATAATTTTAAATACATACGATCTACTCCATAATGTGTATTTTGACCTATTTTATGTTTTTTTGAGGCAGAGTTTCCTGCCTGTATACTCATAAGCTCTATTCTTATAATAGCTTTTTATTGTATTTCCAAAGAGCATTTTCTTATTTCTTGATATGAAAGGTTTTTTGCACTACAAATACCTGGATGCCTCTAAAATGCTATAAGGGATTTACTCACTGTAGAAGTATTATCTTTCCTTTTAGAGCTCATATTTATTTTTTGTGCTGCCTATATAAGATTAAATGCATATAGGTCGGCCTGTGTAGAATTTTATGGAATAAAATCAGCATTTTCATTTTAGCATCTTTATTTTTAGTATACCTTAAAATTATTTCTACATTTATTGGAATCAACAGATGTTACATAAAACTGTTTTGTTTCCTCAAGTTCAGATGTCCCAGTTTGCTTGTAACTAGGAATCTCTCTCTTCTCTGGCAGAATCGGCAAGCCTGAAAGGAAAGGACCTGCTACCATCTCTTAATTTCAAGAGAACTGTTCATCTGATTAGTACCTATTCTAAAATAATAATTACTGAGAAAAGACAAGAGTCATAAAAAAATGCTCTCAGGATTTTTTAATTTATGCATTTTTCAATCAACTGATCCATGTTTGCAGTGTTTACATGGAAGGATAACAACTTCTAGAAGCGCATTATTTCAGCACTGTCAATGAAGCCATCCACCAGTGTGTAATACCCTGTGTAAATCATTTGATGGACAAGCAAGGATAGATCTTGAGGCTAAAATTCATCGTTTAGTTGGAATTGTTTATATCCTACAGATGAGCAATCTTTATGGTTTGGTGGATAATATTTTATATTCATAGCACTTTTGTAAAATCTTTTGGATACTTCCTGCAAGAAACAACTTTATTTTAGTAGTGAAGTGATGAGGATCTAACTTTGTATATGAAGAGAAAAAGGTAACCTGGGGCTGCAGTGGCTAAGTTGTTTTACTACAGTATTAAGCATTATCTCTCTCTCATATTTTACCATATGCAGGGTCTGAATGTACAGCTTGTGTGCCTGAATGGTAAGGAGAACCTTATCATTCCAGTAGGGAGCCAAATGTGACTGAATGTTCTGTACGTTATGAATGCTGGCATACTTTGATGGCGCTAACACAGATTCATTGGAGTTGCAGCCCTATTTCAAGAAGTATTTAAGAACAAGTGCAGCTAAATTCACTAATGGATTGAAAAGAGATTATTTTAATTGATATGTATTACAATGAAAAAAAAAATTACTCTGTCCTTCATCCCCGAAGCACAAAAAAGCGTGACTGAAGGGAGTGGAGGAGGAGAAAATAGTACTAGATTGCTGTTTAGATGCAATAGTAGTGGAGTAGATGTGAACCATCGCCCCACAGAAACTATTTGAGTTTTTGCTAATTATGTTATTGAACAGGAATACAGATGCAGATAGGAGTTTTAGGTATTCATTGGAAGTACACATTTCCTTGAGAAGATAACAAGCCTTACGGACTCCTTTTATGCTTTGCAGGCAGTAATGTGGAAAGAACCTATCCTGAGCAAGGTAAAATGATAGACATAACAAATCTTAGAAGTGAGTGCTAAAGAGGGCTGGCAGTGAGTTCATCCTTCCACATGCAAAAGACTTCCCTAAAGTACAGCTCCCAGTGTCAGCAGCAAACCGTGGTTTAAATATATCCCACATAATTGTTAAGCTGTTCATTGGGAAATCACTGGCAAGTCTAAGCTTCCACTCTTCCAGTTAACAATGTGAGTGGATACCTGGGCCTACAAAGTTGGTCACTGGATATTTTATTGACAGAATGCTTTTACATACCTAATATGTGATAAACTCAGCTCTGAAATTTCTCTAAAGAAAACGTTCTCTGAGAAAGCTTCATTTTTTTCTGAAGTTTCAACCTAATCTGGCAATCTAACTTACATAATAATAAAACTACACTCTTGAGGTCTTCAACTTTGAAGATATTAAATGTAATCTCTCCTATTTCCTGCTTTTTAATTGTTAAGCAAAGACACCCGTTTACTGTTTTATTATTAAATACCCAAATCAAACCATCCAGGCCTTTAATCATTTTGCACTTTTTCCTGAATGCCCTCCACGTTTTAGAGTTAGTGAGATGTTCTGCCCCCTCTCCCCCACATACACACAGACTTGATGTAAAGCTGTAGAAAACCTCAGTGTTCAAATACCAGCTGTTCTTTCTTCTATACTTTGAAAGAATTGAAGTTGATATGTGTTTTGTGCTCCAATATACCTCCACGATGTTTTAATTTTATTTTGTTTGCTATCATAAATTAAAAATAAGTAATCTGAATGATATAGTCCTATAGCAGTAATATCCATGTTTGCACTTGGTAAATCACCCAGAAACAAATAAGAATCCAAAATCTGTAAAAATATTTAATTTTATACAATAGCAATTTCTATTGCTACCTTGACAAAGTTTTCTTTCTTTTCTCTTTAAAAGAAAATGGATGTCTATCTAGTTAATTACAATTCTATCAGTGGAAAACACAAAAATAAAAATCTCATTTGGAAAATTTAATGTACAAATATTTCACAGACGAATATTGGATTATCTCTTCCTTGCCTGACAACCCTCCAATATTGACAGTGTCAGTATAAATGAGGCTGAATTGCAACCACGAATTTGAACAGTTTCAGCCTGTAAAAAAAATGGAAGGAAGACTTGGATTTTAATCAATATGTCCTATATTTCTCTGCTGAGCTTCATTAAAACTAAGACATAACCTGCACTTTTCCCCAATTTTACTAAACTAAGACAAGCTGTGAGAATTTCATAGGTGCTTGGTACCTTAAGGCCTGGAGGTTTTATAGTTCTATAATTACACTATGTAACACCTTTGAAGGTAAGAGAACCTGTTGCTAGCATATGAAAACAAACAGATTTCCTCCTTACCAGCAAACATAATTTTTTTTTAAGATTTTATCCTCTACTGGCATAGAACTTTAGGTCTTCAGTTTGGACACTGTTTTTCCTTGCTAAGCTCTAGTCTGAGTTGTTTCAGAAAATACAGCATAAAACCCCAGAATATGAAAGTAGTTTGAACTCAGATATCTCAGAGAGACATAATTTGGGGGGAAGGGCCTGGCCCTTGCAAAAGTGGCAAGAACAAATTATAAGGATCTGCAGGTTTCAGAAAGATGTGAGATTTTATTCATCTTTAACTTAATCTAAAGGAAAAAGCTAACAGGGTGACAGATAAGCCCTAGGAAACGGTCTTCTCATTACAGTATATTTGACTGAGGAGTAAAAATACTCCTGACGAAAATTTTCCTCTTCTACGTAATAGTTCATATTCAAAGGAGCTTTTTGCCTATAACTTGAGTGTGAAATCTAAAGTTTCACCATAATAAGAATAAAAAACTGAGTAAGAGGAAACTTTTTTTATTTGAATATCTTACTTTGAGTTAAACTCTGTAAGGTGTTTTCAATTTTTCTATTTGGAAAAATATTGATATTTTATATGTGACAACTTGGAAACATTACCTTCTCTTCTAGACATCTTTTTTTTATGATAAAGGTGTCAAGACTAATCCTTTCCTAATAAATTTCAGTTTCATAAAATGGTGACCTTTTTGTGCCATCACCCATTTCTCCCACAGGCTGCAGCTGAAATGAGGGAAAGTAACTGAAAGTAGACACAACTCAAAACTCAAGGGCAAAACTTCAATCCAAAGCTGTTGCCACTTTCCCCATTATCTTTTCGGGAGATAAAATGCAGGGATGATCTTGACTGACAACACTTGTGACTAGGACCTGTACTCTGTGCAGAGTCAGTGGTAAAATACCCAGGTCCAGCACACCCTGGATGATGAGAATGGGTTGATACATTCTTCTCAGTGTTCACCTCCCAGAAAGGTTCTCATCTGTTCCTTGGTCTGGAACTACACTTTCTTTTTAAAATCTCAAATAGGCACTGGCTGGACTTCCTAATTAATTAGTAAATATTGCCAGTATATAGGGTTGTTTACAACTTCAGTTTTACGTGTGAACAGCAGCAGATTCTATAACTTTTCGCAGCAGAGCCCTGGGAAACTTGTTCAACTGTATCTTGCAAAGCAGCTTGAAAAACTGGTAGTAGAAAATTAAAGAAACAATAAAAGAATCCTGTCTTAAAACACCTGTGTAAGATTTGTCAGAAAAATCAAGGATACAAGGTACAGAGTAAATAGGAAGCTTTGATTTTGAACTTCAGGTTTAAGTTGATGCAAACAGGAATATGATACTTTTTACTGCATAGGTACTGCATGGGAAATCTGCCTGCTTCGTGAATGTTTTCTTCTCCATAATATTTTTCAAAGATCAGGTGTTAAGGGAAAAAGAAAAAAAGCTTTTATTCACTTTATTTTCACCTTATATTGGTTGGGTTTAGGCATCCGAGGTGTTGGGTGCCCCGCGCCAGCCGCAGCCGCTTCCAGCTGGCTCTGGCAGGATGGAACCAGCTCCGGGGCGTGGGGATCTGCAGCCGGGCAGGGATCAGCTGGCACCTTTTCATAGGCGCCTGTGATGCCAGGTAAGTCTGCGAGGGGGCTGCGGCCTGTGGGGGTCCCGCAGCAGGGCACGGGCACCCCTGGTGGTGCTGTGGCCTGTGGGGCGTCTGCACTGTAGCAGCGGGAGAAAAGCCCGGGCGGCGGAGAGCGACGGAGAGGCCGTGGTGTGCTGAGCCTGACCTCCTGCGTCGCCTGTCGCCCCTCCGAGGGAAGGGAGCGCAGCGTGCCGGGAAACCAAGGGCAGCGGAGGCTGGGAGCGGGGAGGAGAGCCCTTGGACTGAAGCTGAGCCTGGGCAAGAGAGGGGCGTTTCCTTAAGTGTTGGTTTGTCTTGTTTCTTGATATCCGAGCCAGTAATTTAAAGTTTATGTCAATCCACAATTAAGTGAAATTCCCTGAGTCAAGGCTGTTTTGCCTCCTACAGCTGTTGCTGGAGACTGCAGGCAGCCCCTGGGTTGGAGTAACTGTAGTGACTTTGAATCTCTGGAAGGAGCCTTGGTTCTGGTGATGGGAGCTGGTGGTGCAAGTGGCCCGAGCGTTGTGCGAGGGATGGGGTATGAACAGTGAGTAAAGGGGAGAAATGGGGAGTCTGTGGGAACCTGAGAGAGCTGCTGTGGATGCAAAGGCGAAGGGAAGAAGTGGAACTGGTCCTGCTCCAAGCCCCTGCTGCGGTGCCTGGAGCCGGGGCTGTCTCCCCATGCAGGATCCAGGAGCACCAGTGCAGTGACCACCGAGGTCTGTGAGGCACTGGGGGAGCTGTGTGCTGATGTGCTGGGGGTGCAGAAAGCCGTTCAGAGAGATGTAGAGTTTTGAGTTAAAGAATTGCAAGGGCAGGGGAAAGGTTAGAGCTTAGTTAATGCTGTTACAGGATGTGGCATGTTCTCCAGGAGATCAAAGTCATTTGGTGCATTATTTTACTTTCCAAATAAGGACATGCCCCCCACTGCAAGTGAACACTGTTCACCACCCATTTTGGATCTGAATAAAGACCTAGAGTGATTGAAGTAATGAACTTACTGATACTTTTAACTGTGGTGTTACTCATTGCTCATACTATGATAATCATCGTCAGGGATTTCACCTGATGATGACTAAAGTAGTAGCATCAGTTCATGGCAGGGGGTTTTGACACTGCCCTTCGGTATCTGAGAATTCTGGACCCAGTTCCGCTAAAATGATGTGGTTTCACCAGTTTCCTATTGCTTCCTAGGCTCACAACCTCTAGCTGCTTGGGGAAAGCTGTTGCAGTGGGAGGGACTGCTGCACATTTGTTCTTAGAGAAGGGGATGTTCGGGATGGCCGCACAGTCAAGAGGAGTTGTTCCAGCATAGCACCTGCGGGCATAAGAGGAAGCCTTTTCACTCTTTCCTTCAAGTGCTTTGGCCTGTGTGTTGTCCAAGCTCCGAATGGTAAAGTAGCCTGGGAAGCAAGATTTGTATCGTGTCACTCAGAACTGGTGCAAGCAGGAACGAAAATAAGGTTTTCACATAGGAGGCCTCATGTGAGTCATGGCAGGGTGCATAGATACGGACAAGAATGTGAAAATGTCACAGGTGTGTAGTGGGAACATTTGGTCCAAGGACCAGGCTACCTTTATTCCAGAATAACTGCCTGAAATGTATGTAATAGAGATGTGAGAAGCCTGAGCACCCACAGCTTTAATATAATGATTCTGCTTCTGTTGTACTAATTCGTAATGTAAAACATATTAACATTTGACATTAAAGCCTAGAGGAACACAGAACATGTATTTGGAGGAAAAATAAAAGGGTTGTATCCTTTTAAAGACACAAATTGCATACTGTGTCATCTGAGACTTGCTAGCAGTGTTTAGGTTTTGTTCACCAACACCACCTCAATACAAACCATTGTGCTTTAAAAAAAAGGTAGATAAAAGTAATAGTAATTCTAAAATGCTTGTAATCTTCGGAGAGAGAAGGAGATTTCATAATTTTATATAACTTGATAAATAGTAGGAAGATTTTAATAAGTAGAATTAAGTGTAGCTGATTAATTCAACTGGTGTATTAAGCAGGATCTTCCTACATATGTCTAAATGCATCAAAACTGAAAGTTAAATCATTCTTTTGTTAAAGCGGAAAGGGAAAACTGAAATACATAAAATTACAGCTCAGAATTGTGAAACAAATTAGACCTTTTTTCCAAATCTCTTCCTGTGCACTGAATTTTTAACTCTCCATTAAATAGCAGACAGAGAACAGTATCAGAATATTTATTATTATTCTGCTAGAAGGTTAGTTAGAAATAGCAACTTTCTCAGCCAAATTTTGGAACTGAGTACTGATCTGTGAACTAGTTGCCTGTTAGCTGAGGCTGTGTATGATATTTAGTGATATGTATCAACATAAATATACATAAATATATGAATATACATATAAATATACTTAAATACACGTATCACTAAATGACCTCTCTAGTTAAATTTATATGGTGATAACTTTAAGGAAAAACTGTCAGTTTCATTTAATTTTTCCAAAGTCTTTGTCAGTGCATTTAAGGATTTCAGCTACTGTGGAGTGTTACCCAAGGTACGTGAGTAATTAAGAGGAGCTTATCATTGCATATATTGAAGCAGTTTTTTCAAAAACTGCTAAACTGCATTGATGACAAATGTGATCAGCAAAACTAGCTTAACCAGTTTTCTCTTTCATGCTCCCTGTTGCCTTTTATCACTTGAGAATTGCTCCTTGGCTTGGTTTACTGAAGAATATATAACTTTCCAGTACAGGTATAATACTTAAAGGATTTAGCTACTGCATGAGAGTTATTCTGTGTACATTTTGGATATCTGGACTTAAATGCCTGCATTGTGTATAGTGGATAGAATATAGTGGTTAAAGGACCCATTAACCAAATTTTCCTCCTGTCTCACTGCCTCAAGTCGAGGCTGGTCCAGTGCAAAATTAACTGCCAATATTCTTACACAACCACTTGTCTATGTAACCATTCTGTGGTGGGGAATCATGCAATTTTATCAGTCTGTCACTTTTAACAAATTTTTGAATCCATGGATATGAGAGAGGTGTGGTAAAGAATGGAAGCAAGACCTAGATGTAAACACTTTTAAATTATTACAAATAAAATTAGAGTTGAATGTATGGAAGAAGAAGACATGAAAATACCATAGCATTATTTTATAATAGGTATTGTTTAGATAATATTTTCCTTTAGAGACTTAAGTCAGATTTTGGAACAAGTCTTTATGAAGTGATGCTTTCTGAGAAAAAGGGTGTTAGGATTTTGTATTGTAATGAACTGTTTTTACTTCTGTTATAGAGGAAATGACAAAGCTTTCTGGTTTAGAAAAGTAGAAGTCACAGTAAATGTTTTTACAAGTAATTGAACTTCATTTACCAGGTAGAACTGCACTGCAGCAGTGATATTTACCACATCAGTGATTACAAGGCAATTATAAAATCACACCAGCTTATTAAAACTGATGAGAAATGCTATACCTATACATGATTTGTTAGAAGTATCACTGTAGCTGATAATTTTACAAAATATGCAGTGGGAAAATTAACAAGTTATGCTTGTATCTTCATATAAAGTGAAAACAGTAACCTTTAAATTCTTTAAAACCTTTCCTGCTTGCATTCTTTGAGTGAGAAATCGCAGGAAAGAATTTACAGTTGATCTGCTCTTTTAACACTAAAGTTGTAGTAACAGGACCATTTAAGATCAAGGCCTTCCCTGGAAATAGTTCTGCATATTCCACATTTCTCTTTAAGTTTTCTATCAACAGTCATAGCTGATATATTTTTACTTGTCTTTTTGGTTTGAGCAAAATTTCAGCTTTTAAACTGTATCTGTATTTTGAAAGGTTTACTTAATATTACTCAAGCTCTTTTTTTTTTTTTAAATAAACAAATTATTTATTATTTCGAGTATGGTTTCTTTAAAGTCTATTGAAGCTGATGTTTCCATTGACCTGCACTGGATTAGGACTTACATTAGCAAAGTTTTCATGGTATTACAGTTCTTAGGTGTTGCCAAATCCAGGAGCCTGATAGAGGTAAGGCTGCCGTAGCTCCATGCCCCTGGCTCCAGCCAGTAGTGAGTCAGAGGGTGTATTCGCAGTAGACAAACATGTATGCAGTATATACATACATATGGCCAGCCGCACAGATCAGCCCGAACAAAAAACACAGTACTCGCGCAAACACAAACAGCACCGACTGCCTCATCCTGTTTCCGTCTCTTGCTGATCAGGATGAAAGCCCCATTAATGGAAAATGCATATACATATATACAGTATATATCGCCTTGTTAGCTGGGCATAAGACACACAGTCAGTGCTGTAGGTGGCACCTGGATCCTTGTTTTCCCCAGCTGCCGACACCTGCAAACCCCTGAGGCTGGCAGCCCCACTCTAGGAGCTGATACTCAGACCCTGTCTCACATACGTATGTATGTGCATTGGGACCCTCCAGTAACTGGTCTTAGACGCCCAGTCCACCTAGGATCTGGCCCCCAGTCTCCCGGGTGCCTCATGCACAGAGACACAAACGTGCAAACGGGTCTCTCCAGTAGCTGGTGCAATTAACTAGACAGATTAACAGAGAAAGTTCAGGAACAAGTAGGGGATGATGCTAATAGTTTCCTTTAAAACTTACCAGTAAATTTGTTATTCATCCACGAGTTATCAAGGTGCCACCGTGTGGTAATAAAAGATATCGCTCCACTAGTCATTAGACCCTGAAAGGGTGTTTTAAACTGCCATTACTACATATACAAACAGAATAATGTTATAGTTGAATCACAGTTATGGCTACTAATCTTTCTCTCTGAAAGACCCTCATTATATTTCATATTAATAGTATCTGCAATTCAAAGAGTCTTAATTTAAAAAGTAAAGCGGCTCTCACATTGACCATTTTGACCTCTGTCTGGACCTTATATAATAATTCTATATGCTTGGAGTACTAAGTGGGTTTAAACAGTGCTGCTCAGGTTCAGGACAGTGTTATACTTAGTCCTGATGTAACACAGAAACGCATGGAAAACCGGAGAATCACATTAAGTGCATCTTCTCTATATGGATACCAAAATGCATAAATTTGTCCCTGAAAACCAGAACATGCAGCACAAATCATGTGACTATGCCTGGAACATATCCCTTGGCAGTTCTCACATTATCCTTATATATGACCTCTAATCAGACAGTTTTTCTAGTCCTTTATCAGCTTGTTTGAAGCTTCACAGATGGTCATTCATCAACTTGGACCCCAATTACACAAGTTGCCCCCACTCTGCCTTTGCTTGAGAAGCTGACTCATCATAGTTTTGTAAGTTTTTAGAGTCTTATAGAGCTTCTTTAACTAGTTGATTCCACTAATGGCTTCCCTTGATTAATCAATGCTTGCCTTTTGAAAATAAGAACCTCATGGAATGAATATGTTAATAAATATAAATTATGCATTGAAATCCAGCATGTTAGCCACTCCACAGCAACCACCTGTACATTTCTTTCCACATGCCTAATCCCTCAATGAAAGTAAGCTATTTGACTTTATAGACAGTATGACCATGTACACCAATAACTACTTTGCACGTTTTTGTTTTGTTCCACCATAATTTGTATGTGCACCACAGATTTAAACATCTTCTTTTACTTACAGTACCATTCTAATTAAATTGAATCAACTCATAATCAGTTTGTTCCTCCTGAGGAACAAACAATTCTGTGATGTTCTCCCCTCACTGGATTAAGTGATATTTAATGGTGGAGGCTGCTAGAACACTTGTTAGTGTCTACACCTACTATAGCAGTACTATTTCTCCTATTTATACAATGCTGCAACATAAAAAATACTGGTAGTATTTTCTCATGTAAAACTACAGTCATTTATTATATCCAAATGTTACACTGGAATACCAGAGAAAATCCTCAGCTTTAAATAAAATTCTTATTAATCTTTTCCTAAAGTTGTATTAACTTTAAATGATCTTTCTTTATCCATTTATTTGTCTTATTTCTTCAGTAGGTTGTTACAGTGTTCCCAACTCAACATCACCTTTCATCTCTCCCACTCAGTGGAACATGACCTTAAAGAATAAGAACCACGATTACCATTCTACCACATTTTAGTTATCCTTTTAATTAATTGCTTGATGACCTGCACTCATATTTTAAATTCTTCCATGCTGTTTCCTGGATGAAGCTTTTCATTAAAAGGGAATCCATTTAACTACTGCTGTCACCAATATTAGCAGTGTTTTGGCTACCCCCTTTCCCCCATGTCATTTAAGACCATTGAACCATTACTTTAGATGTGGCTGCAACTGTCCACACACAAAACAAGAGGCTGGCAGACACACACATTATCAGTAACTAACCCTTGATCGAGGTGAATTACATCTTGCCAAGATACTAAAATAACTAAAAGACTTCTCTGCCTTATATTAAAAGAAATAGAAGCTGTTCAAATCCAATGCCAGAGTCCTATTACTGCTACCCTGAGGAGTGTGAAAACTGGCAAGGGTTGTATAGGACACAAACAAGTCAGCTTCCTCATAAAACAAGAGGTGAGGGAAGAGCATCAGCTCCATTTTAAAGTTGTAAAATCATGGATAGGGTTCAAAGCTGTTACCATTGTTTTTGCTCCAGTGAACAGACTTTGTGTCTCAAATCTACGTTTCAAACAAAAAAATCCAGCCATACCATTATAGGAGAGCCAGCACATCCACAGAAGTAATAGTCTGCATGCCTGCTACTGACCCTTGCTTATATGAACTCCTGCTCTATTTCAGAAAGACTTGGCTGATCCAATACAACAAAGAAAGTGAATAAATGGCATAATTTTCAAGAACCCCTAGTGGCTGCTGCCATGGGAGCAGAGGAGCAAAGCAGCAGCACATCTTGACCTCTTTAAAGGTCAGTAAGTAAATAGTGATATGCTACTGTCATGATCCAGGCCACAGGGCACATTTTGTATTGACTTAAAGCATGCAAATGTCTGATTCAGTGACTGTCTTGTGAGGCCTGACCAGTTGTGCAGCTGGCAGGCATGAAACTGAATAGACTGGTTATGCTGCAGATAACAGCAAAGCCTAACACACACACACACACACACACACACACACACACACACACACACACACACACACACACACACAAAAAAAGCAAAACCTCAAACCAGACAGAAATTTCTGGGAATTGCAGGCACTTCTTACCCTACTTTGTCACTCTCACAAAACCAGTCACAGCTATCAGATCTGGATAATCTTATTTAACATTTTGACTGGTGCCTTCAGAACAAAATAACAGCATATAAATGACAAAGACTACCAACAAAACAGCACTGACAGGAAGAACTGGAGGAAGACAGGAACAATACAGTTGAGAAAATGGGTACAGAGCTACAAAGTTGAAGATGGTGCACTAGCAGATAGGTGAGGAGCAGTCTTGCCATCAGAATCTCCCAGCTGAGCACAGCAGCTGGAAGCATCTCAGTGCACTGATTAGTCATGGAGTGACTACTGTGGAGATGGAGCTGTGAAAAAGAAGGCTTAGACATTTCCAACAGGTGAAGTATTTAGCAGTGCCAGAGAAAATCTAATTAAAGTCAGATGGTTTTAAATAGTCCAGGCTTGATGAAACTTACTTTGGAATACTTAGAGAATAGTTGAAGCAATTTAAATGCTGTTAGAGGTTATCCATAAGAACCCATACAGGGTAAGAAATGCATCAGAGACTGGAAAAGGCATGTTCTCTTTAAAAAAGCAAGTGTGGGTGGGTGGAAGAGGGATGGAGTTTGAATTCAAGCTGTAGAAAAACAACAGAATAGCCAAACTATATAAGCCTCCAGAATTCTGTAAGTAGCAGATCTGTGTTGTTTTTCAAGAACAAATCATAGCAATGTAGCTACCTTCTCTGTCAGACTAGTGGGCTTACTACACAACAGAGCCATGTATTTTCTGGCTATCTTCTAGTCCAGATAAGAAATGCAGCTTTGACAACCTTTTAAAAAAGTCTGACAGACAGACTATATTTTTTCTTCATGAATAAAAATAGCTAGAAATTCTAACTTAAACTGATAACCTTCTTCAGTCAGGCGTCAGGGCTCTTCAGGTCTAAGAGGACAAACCCTTTTCACTCTAGTTTCTGAGAGGTTTCTCTGGAAAAGCACATTTTTCTATTTTTCCCTATGGGCTGGTATTCTATTTAAGTTTATCAACTGTGAATCATGCCTCCCAGATGATTCCCAGCATCTGTGTACTGTTTGCTCATAAGGCATAGCAGATGCTTTAGACCCTTAGAGGTGTGCTGTTATGTGTGGTTCTGCTGCAAGATTGGAGTTAGAAATACTCTTCAAATATCACATTCATATGTGCTCCTGGGAAAAATTCTCCATCTATTTGTGTGATTCAGGCAGATGGTGTATGTGTAGGATTGAAGCTCAGGATACCAGTAGATCAGTCTGGGGCTCATCTTCTGCATGGTTTCCAACCACCTTAAAGGAGCATGGTTAGTAACTTCAGAGAAAAGAACATTGCAAAGTTGGTATTAAATGCCCTTGACTTCTCCTTTTGCTGCAAGGCACTTTCTGTTTCTTTATACTTTTGCTCCTGTGGAAGGAGTTTTTGGCTGCTATATAAAACAGAGTGTTTGCACTTCTTCAATGTGCTGTTCAAAGCATTTCTAAATCTTTTTTTTCAAATACAATTTTTAGAGAATGAGTATCACAATTTTTTTTTCTTTAAATCTTGGCAAATAGGCTTTTGTAGACAGCTTGATTTGCACCCTCTAGGGTGGGAGAGGAGGGGGAAGAGTACAGTGAAACTCAAAACCAGGTATAAATCACTGATAATATCCAGCTAAACCATGAAGGAATCAATCTGGTGCTTGGTGGTACCTTCTCTGTATGTTAATCTTTTAGTTCCTTTTAATTCCCTAACTGTTGTACTTGAGCATACCCTTTTTGGCATTAATCTAGCTTGGCAGTGAGACCTGCTGCTTTAAGGAGCTCTGGACATTTGTACCCTAGTCAGTAGAGCTGTCAACAACCGAGTTGTCTGTCAACACGGACAGAAATGAGATCAAAACCCGCTGTTTCCTCTTCCCCTTTCCCCAGTGTATTAACTTAATTAAAATAATCACAACAGCTAGAATAAAGCCGTAAGTGTGCCCCATCTTGTTCAAATAGCATTTGTATTAAATTCTTAGAAGAGGAGGTTATAAAGTAAAGCTCTGCCAATGTTAGCAAGTTCCAGCATTAAAACCTTAGCATAAGCCAACATTGAGAATTTGCATTACCATAGTGTTTTAAATTAGAACAGTGCTGGCTGTTTTTGCAATATACCTGTTCATAGTTCAGTCATTTCTTAACAAGCAGCTATTCTACAGCTAAACTTACTCATTCTTCAGCCCATGATCACATGCTTTATTTATCGTGCATTATTCAACATCTGCCTTGAACAGAGCATTTCTTAGCTTCCTTTTCTGTGAATCTTCCCATCTCTCCCACCCCTCCCCCCCCCCACTAGCGAATGTATAGTTCTTGGATGATTGCATACAATAGTAAAGGGACCAGGTAATTTGCAGATGCGGATCCAAAACACAAAGACATTACAGCCAAACCTACTCAATGAAAGAATGCATAATTCGAGATGTCCAGGATGCAGTTTTTTCAGAGTACATTGTGTTATTTAAGTCTAAAATTGAAATTCCTTTGACTTCAGGTGAAGTTAGAGTTTTTCAGCAATCCTGCATCAGATCTTGAAACAGAAAGTTTTTATTCCTTCCCCAAAACTCCTTTGACAATTTGTCTCACTGCATCAGTGTTTGCAATTCCATTCTTTAGACCTTAATGTGATCTTCCTATATTGGCTAAGAACCATATGGCAACAGCAGGCAATACCTTCCTCACATCACATTCAGCTAAACCGGATGGTTTGGACCTGCTCCTTGGTCTGTGTTAAACACTGATTCCAGGTGCTGGTTAACCAATGTGTTTCACTTTCTGATTCATTTCCTGCATATTTTATACCACATGAAATTTTATACCACATTACCATTTTCTGTGGAACCAAAATTTGTTTTTTTGTGTTGCAGATGGAACTCCATAAAATCTGAGTTCCCCACTGCACAGCATAGGGATTCCAGCCATTTCAAAGGAAATGTCACCAGAATTCATTTTATTCTCTAGATTCTTCAAAATGACAATTATTTTTGCAATAGCAAAAAACTCTCAGATAGCTTGGACAGACAACAGTAGAATACCTTTGAATAATACTGTCTGGCAGAAATCTAATGAGAAAAATATCAGCTCAGTTTTGAAATTTGGCAACTGAGAAAACTAGCTCTTATGATGAGGAAGGTTGGATAACCTTAGTGATAAACAGTGGCAGCAGTACCATCTGTAACTATTCAGCATTACTTCTGGTATTCAGTCCTGCTTGTTAATGGAAACACTTTCTAAATTAAGGCCTTTGATGATGACAGGCAAATGACAGCTGATAAATGAAGCCAGCCTCTTGTATGTGGCCCTAAATTTTTGGTTTCTTACTTTCATAAATCTTATGACCTCAGAAAAATACTTCAGCTAGAAGATTAAAAAAAAAAAAAGGTAAGAAAATTAATGAAAATGAAGAGACAGGTAAAGCTGCATACTGCAATTCCCGTGGAGTTCTTACTCGGGCAAGCTGCATAAGGTAAAGATTGTAAAATGATGGTAGAGTTGGTCACGTCCTTTTAAAACCCCAGAAAACATTTATATTGCATCATGAGTCACTTCAGGAAATCAGCGTCAGGGCCCCGAGTGCCATTCCCCCCACCTTCCCGAGGGGTTGGCTGTCTGCGCTCAGGACCAACTTAGAGATAGTGCAGCAGGGGACCTTGAAAGAGAGAATAAGCAGATGCCTTGGAGGAGCCCCCAAAGCAACTTGGCTAAGAAGACTCAGCTGGGGCTCACTCCCACTTCATTTGGGATCTGCTTTTAAACTGAAGCTCTTGTTCTTGATTGCTGCCTGAGCTATGTTGCTGCAATGTTATAATGTGCCTGTGCCTGGCCATGTAGCTTGTTGATCTGGATCCTGACCCACTGACTTGACTTCCCAGCCTGACCTCAGATGTTCCTTGTCACCATGACCTTGCCTGGTGCTGGTGGCTGGCTGATTCCCGCCCCTGCCGCAGGCTGCTCTGCTTGCTTGTTTCCCTCACAGGCCCTGGCTGGTGAGGCCATGCCTGCACGTGCTGCTCCATGACAGTCGGAGATCAAGGACACGTATACCTGTTGGTGACTGAGTAAGTGTGTGTTTGAAGGAGGGGGAGATGTCTGTCATTTTCCAGGAAAGCCTTTAATACTGTGAACACACAAAATGTCAGTGATCATAGAGCTCTACTACAGTTCTTTACTTATCTTTCTTCATAGTTCTGAAATGACATTATGGTATCTCATGCTAAGCAAGCTGTGCTTTCCAATCATACTTGAAAATATGGTCTCTGTTTCAGTTCCTGCAGGTATTTCTATTGCATCTGTTTCAATAAAAACAGGTTAACTCACTGCTGTAAAACTGTGTGCGTGATAGATTGCTGAACATCTCCCAGAGTTGTGGAAGCTACACAGCTTCAGTTTTATCAGCTCACGGATCAACTTCAGCCTCGTGATGGGGCCATATCCTGGCACGTTCCATGTTCTTGGTAAAGTCATTTCTGGAGTATTCCTATGTCTGGAAAATTCCACAAACCCTGCCCTGGGATGCCCATTTTTCATGTTGTCTTCCACTCTCCACATTCTTTTGTACTGTGGTTTTAATACTTCATAATACATAGATAATAATTCATAATGCTTTAAGAAAGACCCAAGTGTGTGTATAAAAGAGTGTGTTAGCTTTCTTCCCCTTGAAAAATAGATCCAGGTTGTATTCGTGGCTACAACTTGTGGACATCCTCCAGGACATCTCCCATAGGAGGTCTGGAAAGTGTCATTACAGAGAGAAATAAATTGTTAGCTCTGCTGTGTTCCAGGGACTGAGCTCGTGGTTAAATAAAAAGAAGTAGTAATATCTAATCAGACACAGAATCAACTTTTTGTTTGTTTGTTTTTAAATGAAACAGTGGCTTCCCATGGAATTTTAAAGCTGTCTTTACAAAAGAAAATTAATGCTTTCATCCCTGAAGAAGTGGACTCCTGCCCAACATTCCTCCTCCAGTTCCTCCAACATACAGGTTTGGGTGTAGAGTGGCAAATCATCTCTACTTTACTGAGATGTATCAGTTCTTCAGGAGTGCTTTTGGGCAAGAAATGCACTGAACACTTTCAGAAGGTCCTTTCCAATCCTGTTTCCTGTAATATCCTTGCTTTTCAGAGGAAAGTGTCAATAAAACTTAGAATCCAAAGGACTTGAATTCCTTGTGAAAACAAGACTTGAAACTGTCAGGAAGTTTTACTCCGTATTAAAGTCAATGAAGGATAACTTATTTTAAAACTATGATTGAAAACAAAACACTGAAAAAGGGTGGGGAGGAGGAAAAGGGAGTTTTGTTTTGTTTTTTAATAGAACTAAGTTGTCAGCTTTCCTTAAGCTAAGAAAGCAACTTTCTTTAAAAACGAAATGAGACCCATTTCACATTTAAGACTAAAAATTAAATATATTTCTGTTTTTTTGAAAACTCCATCTTTAGTTAACAGCGAGATGGTTATTATCTCCAAGGCTCTGGTGTGACTTTGTAACCTCGAAATACTCTACAAACTCAAAAAGACCTTTTGAGATATTATTTCTGTGATAAGTAGCTCTACAGTACATAGGAAAATAGACAAAAAAATCTTTTCATGGCTGACTATTCTCTAGAACTCGAAAATCATGTTGATTATATGTGGAAGTACACAGACTTTAATTAGTCTGACACAACACATTCAGATTGAGTTGCAGTGACTTGTAGGGAAACAGCTGACTAGAAGTACTTGCTTGGATATAACTATTTTTCTGTGACTTAAAGGTTTGAGCAGGTTCCAACAACTTTGGGTTGCACATAGATGAGCTAGAAAGGAAAAGAAAGACATGGGGTCCTATCTCTTCCTTTCCATGTCCGTACTTTTGAAGGCCTAGATGCAACGTGTATTTAGTGTATCATACATGCTAATAGACTCTTTTCAGGTAATTTAAGAATGTAAACTTCCCCTAAAACTGACATTTTCTCTACATTATGAAATATTCTCAACATTTGTTGTATATATGAGATGGTGTACTCTTCTTGAGACTTTCAGTATTAGAAAATATTCTTAAGTCAGTTATTAGTATTAGTATTTTGTATTACATAGGCAAAGAATCCTCATCTTAAAAATTCTTTTTGTAAAGAAAAACACCAAATACTTCCTGAACACATGCTTCTAGGAAATTAAATACTTCTCTCTCTGTGTGTCTCTCTCTTTCTTAAATACACTGCCTCCACAAAAAGCATATCATAAAAAGGAAGGATGAGGGCTTATGGTGTTAATAGTTGTCAAAGTCATATGAATTGCATCAGAAAGGCTAAGAATAACTCCTCTTTGTAAGGGGAGGCCTACAGAGCCCCTGATGATTGTCACAGTCAACAGATTTATGCACCGATGGAGATCATGTTCTTACCTGGTTAATTTGAAATATTTTTCTTAGACCGTTAAGTAAACATATGAGTGACTCACAAAGCATAAACCCAAATCTCATGAACACTTTTTCAAAACTCTGCTTATGAATATCACATAATTTAGGAATTTCAGGCACGTGGAAAACTAGGAGTCTGGCAGTGGAAAACTGAGCGGGCGGTGAAGCCTGGTTCTGGCCTGGTTAGATTAACAGCACAGACCTTTAAAACTGATCATCTTACAAATGAATATGTCCTTATGTGTAAGCAATGCTGCTTCTGAAGCTGTTGAAAGTGAAGGCACCTCTTCCCTTGCTCTTCAAATGGAGGCAAAATGCTGTCCAGCAACATACATTTTTGGCATCACCTAAAAACACAACCCATGTTCTGTCTTCTGATCTAAAAAATGGCAAATATACCTAAAAGTGCAAACAGAGCAAGGAATTGCTTAGGCGGACATAGCTTCAAAAGACTTATAGCCAGAAGAGACTCTGGTTTCATGACCTTCTATGTAATAATGTAATTGAGCTTCCAGAACATATTTCTTCAGGTGCAATAGTTAACATGGAACCAAATCCCAGCTCCCAGTGTATATGTAGCATTCAGAACCCACTGTGACAGTCCCTTGTAATGTTCGCCCAGTAACTGTTCCAGTGGTTAATTAGCCACATTTGCTAAGATGTTCCTTTTTTTTTTTTTCTTTTTCTCTGGATTTCTCTGGGTTCATCTGTAGTCAATTAAACTGAAGAGCCCTATAAGTGCTCTTACAGCTGCTCAACTCATCTTCATCCTTTAAGATAAACAGATGGAGCTTCCTGAATCTTTTGCTATAACACCTTTATGTATTTTACTGCTTTGAATAAGGCTTTTTGTGATATTCTTAACCCTCTTCCCTGTAACTGTAGCTTACCCAGAATCAGGGCTTTGGGGTCAGCTTAGTACTGTGGAAGCTTCTCCCATTGGATTCAGGAGCACTACAATTGCATGTTTCCAATCTCTCAGCCCCAGGGAGCTGCCCCACAGATCTGGTAGGACACCTGTTGTCCTTGGCACTGGCCATTGCATCCCTTTCTGGTATCACCGTTTTAGCTAGAATCCAGGTGGGTTTGTGTCAGCTGCTCTTGTGCACCCTGTGTAGAAATTGCTAGGGAATTATTCAGATACTGAGGTGGCTAATAGCCTGGTGGCACAGGATGAGAGACTGAATTGTCTCCTCTTCATCTGTAAGGCCTGCCTAGGGAATCTCAGACTTTTTCCTTGACACTAGAGAACTGCTTTCCCAGCTAAATCCTTCTGCCCTGCAGAAAGTGATCCAGATTATGGCATGCAAGTGGCATTTTAGGACTGGAATTCCCTTGTCCTTTCCCTCATCATATTGTAGCTGCCGCTATTACTTCACTTCTGCTACTCTTTATTCCTTCTAATCTTGTTTTGTCAGGGGGAAGAAGGGTAATATTTGTCTAACTCCAGGCCAGAGCTTTCCAACTTGTTATTTCTGTCTTTGCGCATACAGTGTATTAGTGTGATAAAAGAAAAATAGCTACTTGGTAGTACTCCCTATATACATTGCATGTTGTGATCTATTTGTTACTCAGCTTTTAATACCATTAGTATGTGCCTTGATGATTTTTATCAACTGAATTTATAATTTCATAAAAAATGATTTCAACTTAATTTGACAAGATCTATTTTCCATGTACCCGTGTTGATTAGCAGTAATTATATTATCCTCCTTTAGTTCCTTATTACTTGAACCCCATATCAGGCTTTACATAATTACAACAATCTCTTAATCCTGGCAGCATGAGACCTTTAGCTGATGACACTTAGATTATCTTCCCCAAGATAATGTAGAGGTTTTTTTTTCCTTTAAATATTCTAGATAGATGCTTAAATGCCTGTTTATCCTCTTCTATAAAATGTTATGATAGTGTGAACAGATACTGAGTAATACTTTTCTTCATGTTTTATTTTGTGAAAGAATGGATGAGAAGATTCAAAACGGCTTTAGTATGAGTTGATACTTCCCAGGAAATCCATGAACTGGGGCTTTTCATATTCGAAATGCGAATCTTTCTACAAGATTTCAATACATCAAACTTTTTTTCCTCACAAAGGAACATGTTCCAGTCCTTATTTTTATTCCTGAAGATTCTCAGATTGCTGTATTGATGGTACAATCTGAAGCAGTCAATGACTAGATTTTATATAGTCTTTATGCAAGCATACACTGCATAGGGAAGAAAAGACCACTGCTTAGTGCAAGGACTATGGATCTAACTTAACTCTTCATAAATGCCTTTCAGATACACCTCCCAGAAAATGCAACTGTCCTTACAGTGTGTGTGCGCGCGCCTTGGCTATATCTCTTTATATCTTATTTATCTTTAAGAATTTAAGGTTTATTATACCTTCACTATGAGATTTTGTACACAGTTTACTGTATTCATGCATTCAGTTTCTTGACCACAAATAGCAAACTTTGAGTATATGATTCTATTTGTCTAAAAAGTGTCAAGTCTCTGGTACATTTTGCTTACCAAATACAGTTCCCTGAACATACTTGCATCAGCTGTGAGTAAGACTGAAAATAAGAATCCCCTATATTTCGTACCTAGAATATATGTCTGAATCTCTTTGTAAGCAGACTTCTGTTTCTGGCTCTAAAATGGCCGAAGATATGCCTGTGTAAATAACACAATGAAGAACATATTCAATAGGACAGTCCTCCATGTAATTACTGTGATTAATTTGGCCCAATAACTGGGTTGTTTTGTTTCCAGTTAGTAAATTAGTTTGTAATAGCCTAGGTCTTCAGATGACTGAAGAACTCATATTGTGTTCAAGTAAATTTATACTTCGGCTTTTGAATTTGTTTCTCAATGATTTCATTTTAATAACATAATATGATCAATTTTGCTTTATTTATCACTTTCCTTCATTAATTTTGATTAGTCAAGTCATGATGTTAACAGTGAGAAGTCTTTGAACACAGTGGAATAACAGCATATATAGGATAAATGAAAGGCTTTGCAAAGTTCAGAGGCTCTAATTAGAAGATTGAATCTAATACATTTCTTTCCCCAAGTGATATTGGTTTTTATACATGATTTATAAGATCTGAAAGGCCAAAATAAATGTAAGACATTTAATATTCAGACTGTAGATTGATGTCCCCTGACTTTTTGAAAAGAGTAGCTGAATTAAGTTGACTGAACATTAGCTTATCTGGAACTTTGCTGCTGTTTCTGGAATACTTATTCCTTTTTCTGAACAACATTTGAGGAAGAGAAGATTGATAAATATTTAATACCATTTTCTAAGTAGTTCCTTTCCTTTCGAAGGTTCTCTTGAATCTTTTTGCAGAGGTAGGACTTAAGTATGTGGTTAATGGAATGAAAGACATCCTTAATTCAGGCACTTGGTTATCACTGGCCAAACTGTTACAGTTTTAGCAATGATTTTCTCAAATGAAGAAGATGAGTTCTTTTTGTACTGGCCTCTGAGGAATAATTTGCTGGATTTTATCTGAAAGAAATAACTAAGGTTTTATACTGCATTTGTGTTTGTTGAGTAAGAGATCTTAAACTTTTCTAGGTTGGAATTAGTATTCTGCATTTGGTGACATTTTTGAGAAATACATGTGAACAGGAGCTTGGGGTGAAGGTGAGAAATATGTGAATGCTCTAAGGTAATGATGCTTAATGATTAAGATTTTGAACTCAGAATGACATATATATGTTTTAATGGTAGAATTCTTGACCTTCAGTGGTTTGGTGTCACAGGAAACTATGTTGATAACTAAGTTTCTCAAATGGAAAGGCAGAACTCATACCTGGTTGTAGAGGCAGAAGACTTACAATTATATAAGAAGCAAAATGTAGAGCATACTGAGAATGAGAAAGAGCTGTGGGTTAGATCCTTAGCTGATAAAGTTAGTGGAGCAGAGTGATATATATCATTTAAAGACATGGTTCTTAGATAAAAAGCCCCGTATCTGATAACTGTATGACTTCATAGTCTCTTAAATGTTATTTGGAAAGATTTTATTTGTCATGTAATTGCTTTGAAAAGATGAAGTTTTTTTAAGATCTAAATTCTGAATCAACAATGGCACACCTGTCTGGGAAAATGGAAAAAGTCCCTCTCTGCTAAGATGTTTTCTATAGGAAAAGAGTTATATAGTGGTTGAATGTGTTCATTTTCTTCTTAAAACTTCTAAAAGAAAAAAAAGACACATGTTAATGACAGAAGAAAATATTTATCAAACTCTTGCAATGGCTGTTAAAATCTAATACTTCAGTTCAAGCTGAACTGTATGTCACTGAATAAACCATGAAGAATCTTAAATCATCTTTCATACATACCTTGACCATCCCTTTAACAGGGTGGCAGAACTGGGTGCCCAGAGAGGGTTCATTCCCCTACCAAATACTGGAACCCTGTACAAAGATGCACAGCACCTGCTGCTGAGTCATATTGCTTCATGCATCTTATTAAATTCAACTAGAGTATAAAATGGGTTGAATTTTCCCTTTGAGGCAAAGGTAATTAGGGTAGAAATGGAAATAGACCTACAGGGAAAATCAGAGCAGACCATGTTTGGGAAAAAATCTTAAACATAGTTGGTGGCAGTCATCACTACAAACTTCATCTGATTTCTACATTCAAGCTGCTGCTTTTAAGTTAACCTGGCCAAATGACAGCATCTGGCTATGGAAAAATATGTGTATGTCAACACTGATGTTAAACTTCCCCATTTGTAGCAGTGGGGCTTCCAAGGTGTATCACTTGTTCTTAATACATAGCAAAAAGCTGAGCTGCTGCTCTGTGAATATTTTCTAGTAACTGTGAGGCAAAAGTAAGTATCTTGGCATAAAGGGTAATTTGGAGCAGTGCTGGGAGATTAGGAGCATTCAAACTGGAAATAGTCTGTGTTTATACTGCAGAAGAGTGGATAGTGAGTTCTCTGGACCAAGTTTTAGTTTATACCTCTTAAATGGTATGGGAAATAACTTAGTAGCAACATCATAGGAAGGGATGTACATAGATGGGACTGAGATTTGGAGAAGCCTTTTCATTGCAGTTTTCAATAAAAATGCTGCATTTTCAAAAAGAAAGGGAAGGAGGAATTTGTTTTAGTGGCACTACACTTGTGATCTGTAAACAGCAGTGTTGGACACTGACCTGCTTACAAGATTGTCCTCCACGCAGCAATATATCTTGAAATGGAGCTTTGAAGTAGTTTTTAAGGCTTCCTTGAATAAGAGAAGTTGAAGATAAAGTATGTTAAATAAGGCTGAAGTTACTGTTTCCATCAGGAAGAGGCAGAATTATACTTGGTCATGGAATTTTCTGTAAAGCAGGTCCCTTTTTGCATGAACAATGAAACTTATCTTAACTGCTTTGTTCATTTCTCTCAAAAGAGGAGACTTTTTCGACTCATTCAGAATAAAAGAACAAAAGAATTGCCTGCCCTAGATGAGATATGAAATTCAAAAGACTTCCTTTCAATATTCTAAAATTAAAATGGCAAATGCACATATATATTTTTTTAATTCTTATGCCTAATTAATTGTTCCCCATCCTTAAAGTTTTGCATATTATTTCTCTTTCCCAAATATGATACTTGTGCATTGAATTCCATCATACCTATTCCAAGGTCACTTTTTGATTTGATGCTGTGTGTATAACCTTTCCTGGCTTGGTGTCATATGCTGTTTTTAGAGTGTATTCTTCAGTGTATTCTTTATTACATGGTTTACTACATTATCAAAAGTGTTTAATAGAATCTGATCCTTAGCTGTTTTCTCTTCTTACTCACTGTCACATTCCATTTGCTCTGTCAAGTCCATTTGTATTTATGCTCCTTTAGTTTCCTCCTAAATCCTTAGGGATTTTTCCCATGTCTATCATTTTCTCTTAGGCAGCTCCTTTCCTCCTGGGAACTTTACTCTCCTCTTCCTCAAATCTCCCATAAACACTCACTGACTGGCTAGCTTTCTGTTAACACTCTACAGTGGGTTCTCCTTGCTCAGGTTGCTTTGGTTGTAGCATTTTGTATACAGTAACATTTCATGACAAGTGGCCAAGCCAAAAGACAAAGCTAAGGTTTTACAGTCAGGCTTTACTCAACTATTTTAAAGCGTATGCAGTATTATGCAATGCTGGTGTGCAAAAGAATATACTGTTTGTTTTTTGAATACAAATGTGGGCAACTGTGTAGGCAAATATTTGATATGGGAATGTATCTTCTCTGTACGCCAATGTGGGCAAAGCGTTCAGCAGAAGACAGAACTGTGCAGTGCAGATGTTACAGCCCCCACACTAAAACCAGACCTGATAGCATGGCAGACACTAGACATCACTTTATTCCATGAGCAGTATCCCACTCTCATGTGGGAAATAATGAACCGAATGATTAGTATCTGCCTCGCCAAGGAAGGGGATTTACAAATTACAGTGTGGTTCATTTCTGTTTTTAGAGTGCCTGAATCTCCAGGGGCACTAAACTTCTTCTGGAACACAGAAATGTCAGACATGCAACATAGCTTCAACGTCCCTCTGGTCCAATCTGACAGAGACTGTAGTCTCTTGCTCTAGAAAAAAAAAGTGCAAGAATTTCTGTAGCATGCTGTGAGGGTATGTATTTTTCTAATCTTAAGGGGTTAGTGGTGTGGTTTGTGCCCTGAAGCACAAAGGCTGTCCATCCTCAAGGTTATTTTATTTTATCCTAATGTAACTCTGGTTGTTCTTCTTTTCATGGGAGTATCTTGGTCCTGTAGTGCCTCACTGTTGTCTCTGGCAGTGTCTTACTGTGACAGTGCTAGTAGTTTAGCTTCTGTTTCTTTTTCCCCCTCTCTGTCTTAAAATGTTCCCTTCTTATTATTGGTAGTGCCATGAGTTAATACAAGAAAGAAAAACACTGGTTTACTTTTTATAGAGGGTAAATTATTCTGGCTTCTAAGCAGTTTCATTTAAGTGTAAGCAAATACGATTCCATCCTTGCCCAGGCCTGTTGAGTTTGTCCAGGTTTCCAGTTGTCATAGATTTGAGATCATGCTTCGCAACATTTCCACTGTCCCATGAGTATAAAATTTGGATGGACAAAGTCACTAGAAATGAGCATTAGGTCTTTAAGTACCGAGTGTCTTCTGTGCACTGGAAAATTAAATTCCAGAATCTCTAAATCTAGAATTTCTCAGGTGATTAGAGTTTAATTTAAGGCAAGTCACAACTGCTGTATTGTCTTACAGCTGTCATGCTGGCCATCTAGTAAGCCTTAAAGGGTTTAGTTATATTTGAGATCCATAAACTGCTGGTGCTTAAACTGAATTCTACAGATATAGCTAATAAAGAGAAAGCCCATTGCGGGGAAATGAAGTTGGCTGCAATCCCATTATAATCTTGAATATAGTAAAAGAAGGAAATCTGCAACAGATTTTGAAGCCCCAGTAGCAGCAATTCTGAGCACAAAGATTAAGTCAGAATTATACTTTAACTGAGTACAAAAATAATTGCAAGTGTAAAAATTGCCTGAATAAGCCTTCTGCTGTGGTTTACAAACACATTTGAAACCGTTCACTTGAACACTTTTGTCACACAGGCTACATGCTGAGACATAAATTAAATTTTGTAGAGAAAGGGGAGAATTGCATGCTTTAAATGATTTTTTTGTGATTAAAAGTTTAGAATTTCTGCTGAAAAAAAATTTATGTTGTTTCGAAACATACAAGATTTTATGGTAACTTATTGTTACCATTCATTTTGCAATAAGAACCCTTCCCGTTGTGTAGAGGTGGACTCGGAGGCTGATGGAGATACAAGGTTTTGTACTGTATTTGTACTGTGAAAACAACCCTCCTTGTGGCAGTGGGGGATTGGTGGCTTACAGTGCCCAGTATGGGCACTTTCTGTCCTCCCTCCTCCTCAGGTGTTTCTACATGAATTTCTGTGACTGTGGGTGGTAGAAAGTTGTCTTAAGACTCTCCCCTTACTGACTCTGTTCCCCTGTCTGCTTAGCGCAATGTTGGACCGCTAATGCAAGGAATCATGTCAAGGAGAAAGAGAGTGGGAGTTTCTTCCACTTCTGATACTTGAGGCTATACCATGCTGTTACTAAACTCGTTAAAACTGAAGTAGCACAAATCACTTACAAGATCATAATTGCCCCTCTCCACATTAATTCATCTAGAAATGTGCTGGTTTGCTGTAAATAATTCCACCTTTTTACTTTTTTTTTTAACCTTTAAAAAAATTTGATTAATTTTCCACATAATACAATTTTTGAAAAGAGCTGTTGTTCCACTGTCTGTTTTTAGGCAGCAGAACTTCGGCTTGCCTAGCGAATCTTCATACCCCAAATATTTTTGTTTACCATCATCATGGATTAACATCATAGAGTTATGTGCTAAATTAAAAAAAGGAATATTAAAAGCCAGCAGTAGAAGAACAAGGTAGAGGTGGATCCAATCTACAAAGCCGGGTCTCAGGTTTTAAGAGTGCAGTTCTGAAGCCACTTCAGGCATAGGATTTTGAAGTAATGTCTTACAGATAAAATGGGAATTAGTAGAACTTGTCTCTTTATCCCTTTGGGGGGATTAGTTATAGAAATTTAACTCAAACCAAGCAATATAGAAACAACTAGAGGGTTTTGTAAGCCTGTGAAGAAAACTGCTTCCATATGCAACCAGAATGATATATACCAAAATACAAATAGGTTATTAAAATATTTCTGTATTTCAGGAATAGTTGACTGAGATAGACAAGTTCTCATGTTAAAAAAACTGGGTTACTTAATCTGAACTAGATCATGTTTTGGCAGAAAGAGGGGTGTTGCTATTCCCTTTGGGTGTACCAGTAATATTCCTTTTGCTTTCTGCTCCTTTTGTTTCTATGCAGAACCACTAGAGTTAGTTCTTGTGTTGGTCCTGCTCCAGATAGCTGGAGGTAAGGAAGGGCTTGCTGGTAAATACAGGCGTTCCAAGAGGCGCAATGTGAATGCGGTGACCCATCAGGAAAAGCTGAGATTGGCATGATTTTAATTCTGTATTTTAATTCTGTTTCAATACTTCAAGTAAACTTCAAATCTTAGTGATTAAAAGCAATTGAAAGTAGCAAATTACTGGATGGAAGCATGAGCTGCTATACTCTGGAAGACAAAACCAAAACAAATCATCAAATGTGGCCCATCTGGAATACAGGGAAGATGTCTGTTTAGGTACTTTGAATTTAAACTACGGGAAAAAAAAATATTTACATACATACAAATACTATTTCCATAGAACGCAGCTTGTCATTGAAACACATCGTTTTTACTGGGACAGTTTACTAGAAGTCTACCTTTCTTCCAAGTACCTATTTAATTTTCCTGTGGAGAAAAATAGTTAAATTAACATGGAAAAATAAAATGTAGTGTAGAGACTCATAATGTTACAAATCTTTGATTGAACTGTAGATGCTAATCTATAAGGTAAAGAAAGCAAAAAAAGTATTTTATATCAACGAACAGATTTTTGTCTTTTACAAGAAGCAAGGGATTAAAATATTACCCCTCCTAAATCTATTAAATATAAAATAACTTGAATGGCTTTGGCATACTCATTAAAATTAATATGAACATTTCAATAGGACAGACTGACTATCATAAATTATTCAAGTAAAGAAATTACGCCATTCAACAAAGCATGCATTTTTTATTAAAATACAAGAAAAAATTTAACTAGTGGCTAATTTCCATTTCACCCTGAATTACTAGTTTTATCTTCTTGGGCTTTCATAAGGAAATCATTTACAATAAGCATACCCTGTACTACTGCATTGTGGATCACTCAACTTTATTGCATAGTGTAGCCATGGTTACCAGTCATTGAAAAATAAAAGAGACAAAGCCTTGACAGCAGTTTGTTGTCAGCCATGAAACCATAAATCAAATTAATTTTATAGCTCTTCAGACATAAACTGGTGCTATTAATAGCTTATGAGTTTCAGCGCGGGGGGGTCTATGCAAAGTGTAACGTGAGAAGGAATGGCGTGAGCCCACCTGCAGGATGACATGGCTCGAGCCACCAGTAAAAAGTGCGATTTGATAATTGTTGTCTAGAATTGGTCTATATCTGTCTATATAATCTAGGAACACAAAAATGGACAGAAGTTCCTCTATTTGGGAATTCAGTTCTCTGTTATTGAAAACTGTGTTAAAGTCTGTCATGAACTTTAGAAATCCTGTTCTGAAATGCTTTAGGTATTCCTCCTCTTAATCCTGCTGGAAGACTCTGTTGGTTAGGAAAGCACTTCTAATTTCCAATCTATATTTATGTGTATGTTCCAGCGCTGGTCTTCACATCCATGTAGCTCCTTTTCTCACTTACGATGCTTGTGGAAAATCATCGTTTTCCTTTTTTCTGCCTAGACAAGCTTTTCTAGTTTCTTTTCGAGATCCCTTCTCCTTTTCTGTGCTCATATAAGTATTCCTTCTCTGCAGAAGGGATCAGCAAGGAGATTCAGCACTTTGAATTTATGCTTTGTGAACATGAGAACTATGCATAATATTCCAAAGCAGGTCTCCTCAGCCCCTTCTGAACCAGTGTTGGCAGCTTGCTGCCCCTACTGGAAGTATTTCCTCAGTACGTCCTGGGATTGTATTTACTTTTGGCATGGCAATAACGAATGAAATGTGAAGCTCCTTACTAAAACTCGTAGTGCTTATAGAGTGTGTACACAGTGAATCAGAAAGGCTTCCAAGCAAAGCCTAAGGGGAAAATGAGTTCAATAGAAATGATTCAGTAAATGCACCGTGGTGTTTCTAACTTTGCATGCTGAGTTTCACCTTGTGTCTCTGCTTGCTTTTTTCTAAACTGCTCCGGTCAGTGCGTCTGCCCCCCCTCCATAGCATGGCTCTCAGTACTAGTAGTTCCTAGAAGATTTCCATGTGTGTTAAAAAAAAGATAGCATTCAGAATGCTTTCACTTTTTTACATGCAGAGTGACATAAATCATAAACTTTTAGGTGTTCCTGTGTGTCTAAAGAGAGGCGTGAGCTGAAATACTCTTGACTATTTGGATTTACTTTTACAAGTACCATAAAATCTGTTAATGTATTAACTTACTTTAGTGCTTGACAGACATTCTCAGAAAAACTTCCAGTTTTTTTTGTAACACCTTTTTCTATCTGAGGAAAGACACTTCATCAAAACTCCCAAAGAAAAAGTCACAAAATATAAATTGGCCATTTGCATTAGTTATTATTCAGCTAGTCCAATAAGTCTGATAGTTTGTTTAAATATTTGGAAGTATACGAAACAGTAAACTTTCCTGATACTGTAATGAGTTTCTACAGTACAGAAACACTTCCTCTTCCCTTCTGGAAATAATATGCTCCAAAATACTTCTAGACATTTGGTCTTACACTTTTCAACCTTTTTTTGTTCCTCTCCCTTATTCTTCATGCATGGACATGGCTCTTACCAAAGTATTACTATTAAAACTTGTAAGGAAAGCATTCCTAGTTCTAATTGTACAATATTTGTATCTTAAATGGTTTGTATCCCTTCATCTCAAATGACTCTAAAAAGAGTAACTATCGTAATGAGGAGACAAGTGAATAATGAACAGGATTTCTGGAATTTTTCTTCCATTATCTTACTGAAGTGACTTTCTTTTTTATATTGATTTGAAGTTTGAAAATACCAGGAACAGTATCTTTGTAGAAACTTTTCTGTGACATCTGCTGGTTAAAATGGCACTTGCACTGTAGTTCTGGTGTGTAATAACTACTCTGATTAGAATCCTTCCAGCTCTATTAAGCTGTTTCAAAATTCTGATATTTAATTATTCTGCAGTAGCCATAATCTGATTAAAGGTCAAAATTAAAATGCATGATAATGTTTATGGAAGTCATACTATCAAAATTATAAACCAAGGATTATGATGATAAAAGTTTGTCTTATGTGTGAATTTCAAGGTATTTTAACAAGTTGGATAGCCACCATTTTTTCATTAGGAAAGCTACAGAACAAAAGGTCTTCATAGGAACAAAGATATGATAAGTGCTCAATGGACAATAAAGTAAGTCAGCTCTAGGAGTATGCAAACCCCTGTATATGCCTTCAGAAAACCTCCCACCAAGGAGGTATGCCCATTGTAACATAATGGATTTATATATATTGGGGAGTTCAGAAGCAAATGGAAGTTGTTTGAAAGACTAAAAGAACAGGGTTACAGTAGTAATGATTAAGGGCAGTCTTTCACTTAGACCATAGATAAGGACAAAGTCTTATACTTGCCTACTGAATTATACAATTATTTTTCTTATATTTGTTATACTTTTATTGTTCAGGGAGAAAGGAACAAACATGGACTCTGCTTTTCAATTCTTCATAGCTATATTACGATTTGCTACAATATTATGGTAGATAAGTAATTCATAACAAGTCTTTTGTTAACCTTGAATAGTATATGAGAAAATTGTTTTTGTATCAGGCTATAGTAATAATAGCTATTCAAACTGCCAAATTATAAGTGTTTTTTTATTAACCTAAGATGTTAATAAAATAGTAGGAGAACTACAGCAATGCTTTCCAGTTTAGACTCAGAACCTTGTAACGATACAGGCAGTTCCAGTGAGTTAAATGTCTGAGTGGATTGGGTTTTTTGTTTTACCATACAGAGTATTGTTTTTCCAATGACTGAAAATGTCGAGTGCTTCTCAGGAGGAAAATGATACACACTATGAAGAATCAACTTTAAAGTTGTGCTTTCCCTCCTAGAACTGAAAAAAAGAAACTAGAAAAATATCAACTAGAAACCTAGGAAAAAAGAAATGATATTTGCAAGGTCCTTGGATGGGATTTAAGTGCCATCTTAATTTTTTTAATTAAACCCATCAATCGTTTTCAACAGCTTACTGATACTGCTTACTGGGTACTGTTTCTCTCAAAGAGAAGTTGCATTTTGAATGTTGAATATGCAAAATCTTCTTTATACCTCTATGCTTCATCAGTCTCAGATGCAGTTGTTAAACCTTCCTATAATGTAGTAAAAGGAAAACACGCTTCTTCATTCTTTTTCTGCTTAACTGCTCAGTATTTAAATAATTAGCTTGTTATCAGTCAGTCAAATTATACTTGTGTAGGTGGTTTCTTTATGAGCAACTGGCTTCCTAACTAAGCTCCTTTCCTGTTCAGATGCCTTCACCGAGTAGCAGAAAACTGCAGCATCACCTTTTATTTAGGGGTAGAAACTGCATCCATGCTAAGCAATAAAGCTCACATTTTGCTGTCAGTCCTGCATAATTCCGTTGCAGCCAATAAAAACACGTAGCACAGAGCTGACTTGGCCCTTACAGACTGCGTTCTTTTACTACATTTTGGTTTCGGTTCAGTAAGTCTGAATCTCACTGAGGGAATCTTTCCTTTAGGAGACAATATTTGATTGAATGAAAAGTAAATGACAGATTTGATGGTAGATAAGAAATTGGATTTCCACAGCAGAAGTTCAGTCATGCCAGCCTGTGACTGGCATTTGCTGTTTGCAAAGACTCAGACGTTCTTCCTTCTGTGAGGTTGGAGATCGATGTCTGTTGCCATCCTTATGCTCCTCCCTTCTCTACAAGGTCTGTTCGGGTTCTGCTAGTTTAATTTTAATTTACTTCACTCATAAAGGGCTACATTTTGGGGTTTAATTGCTGCCAATGTCATTATTCTATTGCATAGAGGACTTTGTTTTAGTCTGAAACCTGTTTTGTTTGGAGGTTTTTACAGGCTAAGAACTTTAGAGGGGGAAGAATCTCTTAATTCTCTGATGCAAAAATTGCAATAAAAACTGTATCTAACTAAAAAAACCTGTTGTTGCGACCTACTGTGAGAGCAAAACCCCCATATTCCCTCCTCCTTCTCCTGCCAGGAGTCCCTGAGGGGAGGGAGACCCAGGCAAGGAGTGTCTGTGGACAAAGGAAAAAAAGTGGACAGGCATAAACATGCGTCTTTGCATGTCTCATTTTTACTTTATAATATTTGAGCCATTTTGGTTAAAAGGGAGCCACATCTTAAGGTAAAGGCCTGTTTGTAATGGTACTTTGGCCTGATTGCCTTGTTCTGAGGTGTTATCTTCCAGAACAGGTGTGCAAAGGACAGAGCAGGAGAGGGGAGGAGAAAAGCAGGACGCTGCATGAGAGCCTCCTGGGAGGCATGGGGTGCTTTTGTGAGCTGAGAGAACGTGTGCTCAGTTCGCAGTGCTACATGTGCTCTTCCAGGAGCTGAAATAACAAAAAAGCGTGAAGAAATATTAGGTTAGCTAGGGCTAGAAGAGAGAAAAAGCACACCACACAACCACCTCAGCTTTACTGGGCCTTGCTACACAGCAAGACTAGTTACTGGTTTCAGACTGTGAGTGAGAGCTACTGGAAGAAGAGGAAAACAACGAGTGGGCCTAACAGTGACCTCCTCCAAGGAAAGTAATCTTTTCTCACCCTTTAATATATGCTTTGCTTAGTCCCAATTTGTGTGTGCAGCTAAGAAAAATGAACTTTTAACACCAGCAAATGTAGTATAATTTCCCCAGGCATGTGCCTGGGGACTCAGCGTGCTGTTATGGCAGTGATCCCTCTACACCTGAGCCCTCCCTGGCCTTGCTGCTGCCTGCCAGTTCCCGGCAGGAGATCAACCCTACTTAGGCCTCTCTGTGGTCGCTTGTGTCAGCATGTTAATGAAGACGGGGAAGGAATAACTGGTAGGAAGGGAACATAGCTGCTGTTTGGACACTGTGTGTAGGTTTGACACAACTAAAATATTGACTGTTACACTGAGCTGTGGAAAAACAATCTGTTCTGTGCCATATCCATTAGTGTAAAAAGTAATCTGGAATACGTGTGAAGAGGCAGCTGCATTCAGCTGGCCTGTTACATAGCCTCTGCTGAAATGCTCACAGTTCTCACTGCTTTGCACTAATGTTTATGATACTATAAGGCACAAGCAGTGGTGTATCTGGGTCTTTACAGATGAGTTTTAGTTTTTAATGATGTTTTATTCATGTGTTTTCCAGCAAGTGAAACCACAGTTGTTAGGCTTTTGATGGACACAGAGGCCATCTTGTGGCAGACTGCTGGTAGTTGTATCTGAATTCTTTTTAATTTATATGTCAAAATGAAGTCTGGTTTGTTGCAATATTTCCAGTATTACTTGTGTTACCATCATACCTTGAAGCATGATCATACTATATATACAGTGTGACGGTATCTGCGGGGCCTGTAGCAAAATGTCCATTCCTGAAGAGAAGGTACAGATGACGAAAGAGCTGATGACAGTATGTGTTAGTGCAATGAGGAAAGTGTTACAGTGTTTTCTGCTGTAAATACACTGATTCCTCTCAGCCAGATTATATTTAAAAAATTATTTTTTAAAGAAAAAATTAAAAAATGAAGGGGTGCTTATGTCACAGTGAAGGGGTGAAGTTCCTCATGTGTTCTGTCGTACAGTTAAAAGTGATAATCCTACAGGATGAGACATTATTGAGTAGATTAATTAAACATTGCGTGAATAGTATTCCTTTTAATCTTTTCTACTGCAGTGTAGTTTTCTCATATATAGTACTGATTTGAAATGTTGCAATTATTTGATCCCTGAAATTTAAAACTGGAGATTAAAAATATAGATCACAATTAAAATTTGTCAGCAAGATACTCAGAGATTCTAAATAGTCTAAATATTATTAAAGTTTAGATTATAAAAATCTGAAATATGATTAAAGTGGTGGTGAGGTTGAAAGAGGAAGAAAATTGCTGCTTTGAATCTAGGAGAATGATTTTAACTAAAATAATAAGGATGCACAGGTGGCCTGAACTTGAAGAAAGAGCTGCATCTACATGCACATTGCTTGAGCATTAGGAAAACTGCACAGATGTGACCAGCTGTGTAATTACAAATTGATATTTGCATGTGTAAATACCAAACAGTCAACTTTCTCCCCAAGCTGTGATTCCCTGGGACTTGCCAGCCACTTTCAATCCTTAAGAGAAATATCAGAGTGTAGCTTTTAGAGAAACTTGTGGTGTGTTGTATCAGGTGGATTGCAATATACTGGTGACTAACCAAAGGCTGTCAATTAGAATATTATTTCAGTAAAAACATAGTTATAAAAGTCCAACCCTGTTACTGTTCTGAATTTTAAAAATTAGGTTAATCTCACTTAGTATTTTTAAGGCAAATTAGATAGTAGATTAAAATACATGCTAATCAGTGATACAAATACACCTGTCTTATTCTCTATCCCTTCAGTTTAAGAGCTCGATATAATCAATAGAATTACAAAGGAAGAATTTGTAAAACTTAGAAGAAAAAATACTCCATTTTCCAAACTTGATTTTAATCTGAAAAAAACCCCATTACCGTGATAGATAATAGTGAAGCAACAAATGGTAGTTTCTGTAAATGGATTAGATGTTCATTGTGGTAACACTAAAATCTGTCATGACATTCACAAGGATAAAAGCATTTGCTGAGAGTATAGAAGTCAGGATTAATTATCAACAACCTGAAAGTGAGATAAAATTTTCTCCATCTGCTTTATAATGGTCCATTACATTATCCTCTGAAGAATTTGGTAACGATTTTTATTGGAGATACAATAATCAATATATCATGGAGTGATTCCTATGATTTTGATGAAGTATAGTGAATAATTCCTAGTTTCCAAAATATATACAAATATAACTCTCTGCTGAGTGAGTATGATATGGGCAAATAATTAGAGTCCTTGGAAGACTATTCAAACCAGCCTGTAATTCTTCATACCTGTATTTTCAGTATCTTTCTTTTCCACAGAAGAAATGTTCACTTTCAGCAAGCAAGGGCATTATTATATTTTGCTGAAGTAGAAAGGTTGCAAAGTAACAAATGAAAGAGCAGACAGATCCCTGTCTGGTTTCGCTGTCACTTGTTAATCTACTGAAAACTTCTGAAAATGTGAGGATGATTATGAAAAGAAACAGTTCAGCAGAAGATACGATGGAAATACTCACACATCTCAACAAGCAAAAAGGGGAAATTGGGCTATTAGTTATCAGTGATTCTGTCCAGTGAATGCTGTATTTTCCCACTTAAAACGAAGTTCTTCTGAAAGATCACTTCTGCCACTCTTCCGCAAATAGCGAGACAGGAGCTGCTGTTTATTAGCTGATCTCGGAAGGGTCTTTTTCCAGCAGCAAAGAAGCTCATAGATCTGGTGTGTTATATTATCAGGGCACTTCAGCCTAACAAGCTGAAGGACACTCCGCTGAACAGGTAAGCGTAAAGCAAGCAGCGGAGTATTATCTTCTGCAAGCTCTTCTGCAAGCCAGTACAGCAAGTTGTCCCATAGGGCCTCTGCTGGACAAAAATTTGTGAAATAAAATCATTATGTTTCTGCTATGTAAATCTTTTGTTTGAAAAACTTTCTAAATTTGGAGACTGAGTGGGTCAACTCTGAAACTAAATGTGTGGTTTGTTTTTGACTGCAGTGGAAGTAGATATGAAACATCATCACTTCTTATTTTTAATGTAATTTTTGATAACTACACTGAGACATGAAGTGGTTTTAGTCAATAGCAGCTTCAGCAATGAGCTATAATTTTTGGAACTGAATGGAGAAAGCTAGCAATAAAATAAAAGGCTCATGCATTTCCTATAATTGATACGTCAGTAGCTTTCCAGTACAAATTGGATCTTATTATGCAGCACCCCACCACGATGTTATCTTACAAGAGCTTTTGTTCCCTAGTAACCAGATCACTTTCTGGCTTTGAATGTCTTTTAATATATTAACTAGTTTTTCTGAATATGGCATTTTAAAATGTCAATTACAACTAAAATAACTCCTGGCATTTTAAAAAAACCTAAATAGCTGTCTAATACAACTGTTATTTATATTAATGTTAATACATTATAGAAGTGTTCTTACCCGACGAATCAGAAGAAATTCTTTTTGTGCTTCGTGGACGTTTGATCAGCTTTTCATGCTACCAAAGACAATGTGTTGAGGGAAGAGAAATGACAGAATGAGGCAGGGATGAGCAGAAGGAGGTGAATAGCAGTAAATCAACTTAAGATGCATGCTACCTACATGGAGGACTTGTGTCATTATTGGAAACTAGGCTGCATCCTCAGCTGGTATAAATCCATATACAGCTATTAAAATAATGAAACTAAGTCTGTTAGGACCAACTGGATGTTCATTGCATCTTATTACAAAGATTATGATTTATGCAATTTTATGAATATTTGTTAAGTAGCATTATGTCATGGCTGCTGTATAGAAATCAGGTGTATAGAAAATTTCTATGGAACCTTTGTACATGAAATAGATTCTGATTTCAAATACTGCATTGAATTTGCCTGCCTGACCCTGTGTACTTAATATAATTGTATGCATACAATATTGTTTCAGGGACGATAGCAATAGCTAACACATATCTATAAACTGTTAGATCTATGAATCATGCTGTTGTAGCTGTAGTTACTCATTTTACATGTCTCAACTTCTAATTTTAGATCACTAAAAATCATAATTCAAAAGACAATTTCATTAGAAAGTGCAGAGTTTTTCCTCTCTCTTCCTCCGGAAAGAAGGAGAAAAAGCTTTACTCTTTTTCTCTATGATTGAGAAAGAGGAATTAAGTCTTGTGGGCCCTACCCGTTTCCTACTCCATGTAGAACAAGAAAGTACTTACCTAAGCACTGGGCGCAAGAAGAGATTAATTCATATCAAGTGAAGTTCAGCTCTTTTTTGGTTCAGAGCTCTAATTGTCCTCTTTCAGTGCCCATGTTAAATGTACTTTGGTCTCACAGTTTCAGTCGTGCTACCTGGCTGTTTATGCACAAGTTCCCCTATGAGACTTGCTCCATATTTATTCGTTGAGTTTCCTATCTCTATTTCCGAATTAATAGTATGAGGTGACTTTTCCTTTTGGGTATACTGAGCCAGAGACCAGGCTGAGCTTATGATAAATACTTTTATAAGTTTAAAAGTGAGTGTTTCACATGCAGTGAGTTACACATCCAGAAGGCCAGTACAATCCTAACCAAGTTCACTACTCACCTGTAAGTTAAACAACTTTTCCTTAGGTCTGTATGCACTCATCTTACCTGGTAGGGGCTTTTGGTGTAGCACTGACCACAGTATGTGCTGCTTGGCAGTGCAAAACCATCCTGCATTGTACAAATCTTGGGCTCTGATTCTGCATCGTCTTGCCTGCTTCCATAGCAGTTCTGTCACTGGACTTGCACAAGTTTGAGCATAGCGTTACATGGTCAGAAAAAAGTCATCTCAAAATAAAGGGAATAACAGGCTTTTCCAGAAGGAGGCATTGCTTTTCTTCCAAGACTCTAGAGCGCTTTCTTTTGCTTTGTTTAATTATGCATTTATATTTAAACTTATTTTCATTCATTAATGAGTATTTAGTACCTCAAAGCTCTGTGTGAGATTTTCAGAGTTACTGTAGATGAACTCAATTACCCATGGATTGACTTTAATCTGAACTACTTTATGCTACTTAGTGTTAAAATAGTTCTAAAAATGGTAAGAATTGAAAATGAGTATTGTCTAGAAATAGTGTAATAATATGTAATGTATTAGATCTAAAACATGAAATCTGCCTTGAAAGATTAAATATCTGTGGTGAAGAGCTAAATTCACCTACACTTCAGCTGCACTGGTATGTGGCTTCACTTCTCTGGTTGACGGTGTAAGTAAAATACTGGAACGGTCAAAGTAGTTTCCTGGTCTAGAAGGCCCTTCTAGGTGAGAACCTGCCTTTCTGAAGCAGAGGATCACATGCTATTTTGCTGTTAGACAGTCATTAGGCATAAAACTTCAGCAGATTAGTAATTTGATAATGTTTGTATGTATTACAGTAATGTCTTTTTGCAAAGCACTCTGATTTCCATCAGTAATACTGAAGTGCTTTCTTAAACAGACTTCTCAGACATGACCAGATTCTACTAGAATATCAAACAGGATAGAAAAAGGAGAAGAAAGGATAGAAAAAGAGGAAATAGAAAAAGGAGAAATAAGCTTTTTAAACTCTTTAGCCCAGTTTTACATCCATACAACTATTTTGAAATTGATAGAAGTCTTCCTGATATGCGCACACATGCTTGACATCAGAATCTGATCCACTGGATTTTCCCTGGGTTCAAAATAACAAGTTTGACCAATCAGTGTTTTTAAATGCTGAGGAAATGAGAGGTTCATCAGTAGGAATTGTTAGTGAGGATCAGCTTACCTCTACGCAGCTGCAGCCTGTTTAAAGTAAAAAGTGATGTGAAAGGTTGCATACAAAGTAAGCAACCACTGTTTGGACCACTGTCAGAAATGTATTTGTAAGACAGCAGATAAACTGGGCACGTGTATAAAAATGGCTCATAACCTGTAGAGTTACTCTCTTATCTTCACAGTTCAAGAGAAATTTAGGTTCAGATTTTACGAAAAAGAGTAAATACGTAGTCAGAATGGTTATGAGTCAGCTGTCGTAAAAAATTCCACTTGTGTTTGTCACAAACAAAACTGGGCACTGTAGATGGTACTAGTTTTCTTATCTATGAAAACAAAAACATCCCCCCCAAAAAACACTTTCATTTTGTTAAGAAAATTTCTATTGCCACTGGCAACACTGAGTTTTTTTGGTTTTGTGTATTAAAACGAATCCATTAACATATTTAAACTGAATTTAAGATATTTATGAAAACAAAAACGTAGTAGAAATGTAAGCAGTCTTTGTTGATCCTGCATATGCTGCTATTAAGGGATTTTATTCTCAAACCTCCAAAGGCAATTACATACTGGGAACAAGGGAGAAGTCATTCAGTAATGCCACAACTTAAAGATTCAATTAATTCATGTGAAGGGAGAAGAGCCTTACTGTGACAACTGGCATCCTATAAGCATCAAACTAAGAGCAGTACTACCAACAACACACCATTATCAATAGGGCAGATGTGAACAGTGAGCATCATGTTTCAATGTGCTTGCGAGATAGGTGGCAGCTTACTTATCAGCAGTATAAAATAGCATCAGCGTATGACTAATTACAGACAATGTCAGTCTCAGCTTATATTATATGAATATTAACAATGGACTTTTGCTTCACTGAAGTGGTAAATAGTAGTTGCATTTGACAAATGGTTGGTGTAGATAGTAGACATAGGACACAGTACTTACGTCAGTTTTACTGTCAGTGACTTCACTGTTAATAGTTTTAGAACAAATAATAGGATATGATAGGTAATTAGAATTTCCTTGTCATTGCCTTAGCATTGAATTGCATCTGGATCATTACTTTTACTGCACGGCTCTGTCTCTGTTCCAGTCAATTCCTTTTCCAACTCAAATACAGTTTTAGCTTCCACAATAATCTGTGGAAGTGACTTCATCTTTTGATTATTTTTTTGTATGTAAAAAGTACATCCTTTTATATTATTGTATACACTTGCCACCTGCTAATATCATAATATTGTGTATTCTTTTATCATGTGAAGGGGATAAAAATCATTCCTTATTCACTCTCTCCATATCAATTATAAGTGTATTTAATATTTACACTTCTATCAAAACCATCTGAAGAGTTGTCATCAATTTATTGTCTCTCTACATGGACTCATTCCTTGCTTCTGAGCACCTTCTTTCTTTTTTGTTCTATTGAATCTTCCTAAGTTCTGTGATGAGAACTGCAGAGTGCAGTTGACACGGAGGCTTCATAGACGTATGGCATAATCACATTTTCTTTTTTGTTCTCTAATAATTTTTGAGCGTTCTGTTCACCTTTTTGATTGCTACTGAATGCTTACTGGAAGTTTTCAAAGGACATAATGACCAAAGATTTCTCTTCTGACTGGTAATAGACAAACCAGAGTTTAATAGTGCAGGTATGGTCCTACATCCCCAAAAAACACGTATTGACATCTAAATTAACTATTTTATTTTCTAGCCACTCAGTATTATAATTTTCTTACGTGATTCTTAGCAGACAACTTCAGCACTCTGAATAATTTTGTAGTATCAGCAAAATTTTCACTCAATTATTCAAAAGGCTCTGATGAATATGTTACCATGGATCTGTGTGGGACTCCACTACTAACCTAATCTGCCAGTGAGGAAAAACAACCACTTCTTCCTAATCTTTTTTTCCCCTGTTTTTTAATGATCAAATAAGCCAAAAAAGAATGTTTCTACTTATATTATTTCCTCTTATTAAAATTTCTGTTAATTTGATCAATATGGAATTCAAGGTTTGCTTGGCTGGAGGAAGAAATTAAGAGCAAAACAGTTAACTATTGTAACTTTGTGTTAATGAATGTTAGATACCACTAGATGGTTGGATTCCACTGTATGTGAAATTCTCATTTGCCTCACATATGTATATATCAATAATAAGGTATGTTGTATATAGTTTATTGATTATTCATTAAAGTCTAATCATCAGCTTCATTTTTTTAATAAATCTTCAAAAAGACAATAACTGAACTAGCTGAATTATTTAAAGAATATTTATCTGTTTACAGAACTGACTCACGGCATAATCTATTTTAAATTATACTGGATAGATGGGAGATAGATCAAAAAATAGTAGTATACAATTTTGTGTGCTAAAATGTTTTTCAGCATAAGGAAAGATATTTTGCTGCTATTCTTTATTCTACAGTGAGGTATTTCATACTGTGTAAAATAGAAAATACAAATCACATAATAAACTGCGAATGTTTTCAAGCATTTTGACCTTGTTTTTTGATTTAATATTTGCCTTTAATGGAGATTCTTTGAAATAAATCTCTTAAATATTCCAGCAGCCAAAGAAAAAGTATTTGCAAGGTGCTGTAACATTGATTGACTGGGGTGATGTAATACCTCTGTTTGCTCTATTAGTTTGTTCAAGGAGTATATTTTCATAGTAAAAAGGCTGATCTTTTTGAAGGGAATATTGAAAGCTGTATTTACTATTACAGTTGAACACTGGGAAAAGTGTATACTCAAGCTCTATGCAAGAATTATAATCCTTGTATTTCATCCGTGGGTACAAATAAATGAAGCAGGATACATTTGGTCATTTTCACTCTAACTCATGGAATAAATATATATTTTCCCAGTCTGGAGTTTTTAAAGCCAAAGTATTACACAGTGAATAATGTTAAAAGATGGGTATCATACTAGCACGGTTGGTCAGCTGAAAGTCCTATATCAGGATTCTCCCATCCCTTCTGTCCATCTGCAGATCTACAGCACTCTACTTCATGTAATTCCAGGTAGTGCATTAAGTGAACACAGATGCCAAAGGCTGAGGAGACAAAACGGGCTTTTCCTCGCTTCACCGCATGTGCTATTTAACTCTGCTGCTCAGAAGGAAGAATGATCCCTTTCCACATAGCAAAGTGGCTGCTGCTCAGAGTGCCCAGAACTCCAGGCAGGGTTGAGACATCTGGGTCCTGGGCTGGATCCCTTCCCCACAGGTCTCCCCAACATATCTGGGGCACCCAAGAATAAAGAGAAGAGAGGGAAAAGCGTATTGGCAGTGTCCCTACAGATGCAAAGGGAGGTGAGTGACAGCTATTTACAGCCCTCCCACTTCTTCCTGCTGGTCAGGACAGTTTGTACTGGGTTTCACTCTGAAGCATGCCAGGTTTGGGTCTCAGAATAACTACTGGAGATTTGATGTTCTTCACAGGATAGTGCTCAAATCACCCTCCCTCTTACTTGGTTTTCTGCTTCCCAGGGTTTGTCGTGGAGACCAGTGCCCCTCGTGATGGTTCCTACTGTAAGTCTCTCTGAGCAGACTGCCTTTGTGTGTCGAGCGTGGATCCTCTGTGCTTAACCGGTTCAGCTGGAAGTGGAGCCACTCCTCACAAATACATTTAGAGAAAATAGCCCCAAAGGTTATCACTGTTCCTGTGGTTTGATTTCTTTTCTATTAATAGTTAAAACTTACTAGCAATGATCATGTTACACTGTTCCTCCACTTCCTTCCATTTATGTAAATTGGCTGCCTGGTTATGACTGTGTACCCACATATGCTATATATTCTTATACACATGTACAGTCTGACCAGACTTCAAGTTCTCAGCCAAACTGGGAAAGAGTAAAGCTGGCCTTAAATTTGGTTGGAGAAAAGGAAGTAGTCAGAAATAATTGTTTTTAAAAGTCCTAATAGAATATTTAAGGACGAGTATGTTTAGCAGTAGACTACAAATGTTAAAACAAGTCTAAAACACCTGATAATTACCTATGTGGTTTAATAAAATTGCAGTTCCGTGCTGTAAATATTATTATTACTATGCAGTGAGTTGAAACAAAGAGGAAAAATGGGACAGAAGAGAGGCAGGTGGATGGAAGGAAACTGACTGATGGCCAGGCTGGATGCCATAGATATTTTTTTTAATGTCTGACTGGATGTTAGTGCTAGAGTCAGCGTTTCTGTCTTTGTGAACACGGCACATGGAACACTAGCCCTGTAGAAAAGCAAACATGGTGAAAACACGTGATTTCCCAAATGAAACTTAGGGGCTTTTTTGGAATTTGTCACTAAAGAAGATCTCCTGTAAAATCTTCTGCACATAGTTGTTTTTAATTTTTACTTGGGAAAATGGAGATAGGAGAGAAATCAATAGGTATAGTTATGAAAAACAAGATAGATTTGCAGGTGACAGTTTAAATAAAGGTCAATTAAGAAAAGAAAGGAATCTTACTGCCTCTCACCAGAGATTTAGACTAAGTGTTACTTCACATACTTTGAGACTAAAATTTATGCAGATTTTATATCAGTAGTCTAGTGGCAGCAATTTGTGGCATAGAATATTGATATATAAGCTGTTGGAAAAATTAGAATGAAATTTCCCTCAAGGAATATTAAAGATTCTATTACGTAGGAATAGCTTTCACCAGAGATGGAGTCAATTGCTCACGTGGCTGTATTGCAGAGGCTTCTCAGCCGGAAGAGGAGATGAAAAGTCATTGTTTAAATGGTGATACAGTGGTCAATATAGGAGAAAGGTAGATTACACAAACCATTTAATGATCCTACAATTTGTGGTTCTGTACTCCCAACATGAGGATACAAGAAGTATCTACTGAAACTTAAGTACTGATCTCTTGAGGCTGTCCCATTGTAGGGGAGCAAATGGCTGAAGCCCTTCTGCTTGCTAAGTGCATCTGCTTTGTCCACGCGGGTGCTTGGATGCGGGTCCCCTCCACCCACCGAGAGAAATTTTAAGGGTGTTTGTACATTGCTGATAGGTCAGGACTGCTCAATCACACACACCTGTGTGTATCTGGCAAGCAAAAAACACACTGAGGTCCTTTTGCTTAATGCGTACACGGTAAGAGAAAAAGTGAAAGATTTCTAACATTATCAAGTGAGAAACCCACCTTTGGTAATGTTAGTGCTAATTTGCACAGTGGAGTCTGGTGTTGATAGTCATCATATGGCAGGGGCTGTTCCCACTCCTTGGCTATCATCTCTCTGGTAATTTTATAAAACACTGCTGTTCCTTTGTAATGAGGTGAGCTGTAATTACCAAACTCATCCACTTCTTTGATTTGGAGCTCCAGCCTGGGCTTTCTTTGTGAATGAAAAATAAGCCTGTAGGCTTTTCCAAAATCTTTTCCGTTCTCTGCAGTTCACACAAAAAGAAGCATTTCTTACACTGTGTTTGTGTGTATGCCCTCTAAAATAGAGGTGAGTAGACTAAGTAGAGGTGAGTCAAATAGAACTAATCACATAATAGGCTGTTGTTCTTTGTGGTTGTTAGTACTTTAATTTTTAATGCTCACAGGTTCTTGCCAGGCTACTTAGTAGCTGAAATGTTGCCGCAGTTAGCTGTCTTAACTCATAAGTTAGGGGTTAAACATAGGGAATAAGTAGTGAAGGCTGTGCTGCCAGTTGAAAAGTAAACAACATGAAAGGTGATAAAATTAATAAAATACATACAACAGATGGAAAAAGAAATAAAGCTATGCTGAAATTAGAAGTATATGCTTTCTGGTTATTCAGGGCAAATATCTGTCTCTAAAAAGATGCGTATGCTTTTTGTTACGTGTTACTGAAGTAGCACCCACTCGCATAAAGAAATTCTCAGCAACAGTGACAAGAACAGGGACAGAGGGGTATGTGTGTTTTTAGGATTTGTAGTTCTAAATGATACATCTGTAATATCCCTTGCATGGATAAGCACTGTTCCTTGAAAGCCGGAGACTTCTTTTTGCAGACTAATGCTTTCTTTAGTCTAAGTGGAGTTCCCAATGTAAGAGTTTATGTAAGGTGTACAAAATCTTCAGGGGTCCAAATACTGGTATTGGTAGGTGATTTCCAAAGCTGACATAATTTTGGGTGGACATTTTCTTGAGGATTATTACCTCTTCTCCAACTAAGCAAAAACTGAATGGTGATGGTGAATGGAATTTTTGTGACTGCTAAAGGAAAGTATAATGGTTCTCTTTTATCGCCTGAATTTATAGTACAACTCACAAAAGCACTATTTTGCCCTGGCTTTCAGTGTTAAACCTTATTTGCGCTAACTGAATTTACACAGATAAAAGAGCGGAAAGGTTTTTTTTTTTGTTTGAAATCTGTCTAGTCCCTGTCAAATGCTCTTTGAATTAAAAAGCTATTGGTGGGATCCTGGCCTTTTGAAATAAAAAAACCCCACCAGTTGGTTTTGAGGGGTCAGGTTTCACAGAGTCATAGGATTGCTCAGGGTGGAAGGGACCTCTGAAGAACATCTAGTCCAACCCTTGTGCTCAAAGCTTGGTCAGCTAGAGCAGTTTGCTCAGGATTTTTTTAATCTAATACATTTTATTTTACAGTTGAAGTAGAGCAGTTTCCTGTGTGGTTCCAAGTGCCTGTTGTTTACAGGAAATAAAACAGTGAAATAACTGAATGTTCTGTAAGTAATCACAATCTGTTGATGCTCACATAAATTATTTCTGAACAGCTTGGGTAATTGATAATGTTCATTTAGAAGCATGAAATAATTAACTTACCTGAAGCAAATATATTGCCACTAAATCTGAAATGAATCTGCTCTCCTTCTTTTAATGGAAACTGCTTTGTTGGTTCTGGGGGACCAAAGTAGCCCTCCTCATGGAGATTTTGAAGTTCCCAGGTCAATTCTTTTGATACAGATAGCACAACTACTATTTTATATGGGTCTTCTCTTTTTCGGTACAGTACCACATTAGCCATTGTGCTACAGATGGCTTCTTCCAGAGCCTGAACAAAGAGGAGAAGATACGCGTTTTCCAAGTGGAAGGCAAGGCGAATGACAACAAAGCTGTATTAAAAAAGACAAGAAAATAAGTATCTGTATGTTAAATCATTTTATCAACTGTTAACAATTTATCATGCAAAATAATAGAGGGCTCAGCCTTGAAAAAACATTTTGCTACCTCCTTTTCATTTTTGTTCCCTCACCTTATTTCCATCACATGAAAGGTCGTAATTTGCCTGCTTCTGTACTGTAGAATATGTTGACTGTTTCTATACATATGAATTCAAATATATATGAATTTTAAATGAAAGAGAATATGTATTAAAGGAAATTTCAAAACAAAATTACAGTCATGTAATTAGAAAGTTAAATCACACTGTCAAGATGAATATCTGTATTTATAGTCTCAATTGCTGGATACATTTCATTGTCTATGATCTAGAGATAAAATATTATTTATCCAGATTTGTATTTTGTGTAATTATGAGTAACTAATATAAATGATCTGATATTTCAAACTGGAAGAAAGAGATACTAGTAAGTTAATAATGCTCAGTGAATGATTTCTTAGCTCTACTAACTCCCATTGATCAGTACATTTGGAATTAAATATTTTAGCAATATAATTTTATAAATTATTCATACATTACCTTTCTAAATGCTCATTTAGTTCAAATGATACAAGTCCATTCCATGCATTCTGGATAATAACATCATCAAACACAATCCACTCCTCTTCTTTTTTTCTGTGACCTAATAATTTCAAAATTTCACTGAGATTCTCTCCATTCTTTCTCATAGAAGCAGTCACAGCCCTGGAAAGCCAAGCAATTATATAGAAAATTAAAAGTGATCCTGCAGGAAGAGTAAGACTTGTATTTCTAAATCTGCCTTCCCTTCTGTTTTCCACTGATAACCATGTGTTTTCTCCACCTTGCTGAAAATCTACATCTGGAATTACACTTGAGTATGTAAGTGATAAAAATTGTTTGCAGATTTTTTTGAATTCTTCCATAAGAAAAAAAACGTTCCTATCCAAATGAATGTATTCTAATCTATTGTTTAATATTGTGAAGACTAATCGTTATGGTTTCTTTTTGAGACATTCATCAAGCTTTATAGATTTCATAGAAGTAGATACCTGAAATGGGAGAAAACTTTTCTTCCTGAGGCATATATTACAACACAAAGGAGATTAGAAAATAAGACATGGTTGCTATCCATTACTCTTTCAACAGAGGAAATAAAAGCAGCTTCTCTTGAAATCAGATGATTATTTAGATATCATATTCAGAATCAGGAAACCATGACATGACATGCTCTGGCTAGCTTACCCTAGTGAATGAAACTTCAAGATTTTTCTTCTTTCAGAAGCATACAGATGTCCTCCTACACACACTTTGCCTCCTCTTCTTGTTTAAACTTTAGATTTGAATAACCCATTCTTCTGAAATCCATGGCTTATGTATACTCCAGAAAAGCAAACACCTGAGACACGAATGCCTAAGCATTTTTCAAGCATATCGTCTCAGTATTTGCAAATATGGGAAAATGTTGGCGTCTTTTCTCTATAGGATTTGTATCAAAACAAGCAATCAAGCCACAGTCTTTTTGTGGCTGTGCTTTGACTGAGAACCTAAAATGCCTTTTAGACTGGTATTAGGTGCTGATAGGTGCCATGAGAGTACTGCCACACAGTGAAATGCTTCTGGTACAGCAAATGAAATTTGAATCTCCCATACACAGACGTGGCAACCTTCCCAAATCTGAAGTTTGTGATAAAGATGGATGTCTAGTTTAAGAGAACAGAGTGAGTGTGAGCTCTTTAAAATATGATATAAGAAGTTTTTCAGAAACAGAAGGCCTGAACATTGTCTCCCTTCTCCATCTGTACCTTGCTTATATTGGAGATAATTATAATCTTGGCATTTAGCTGAATTTTGAAAAAGAGAGTGTTATAATAGGAATAAGCTAACTCTTTAACGATTTAAAGTAGAAGTACTTAAAAGCTGACTCTTGTCCCAAACTGGTCCCAAGAAATCCTATGCCTTTCTAAACCTGCAGTTGCTCATGGTAGCAGAATTGGAAGGACAACAATGAAGTGGTTGCTTTAGACTGATTTTTTTCCTGCACGAGACAGGAACAATATAGTCTATTTTGCTGACTGTCAAAAATAGATGAGGTCAGCCTGGGCCTTTTTTCCACTGAAAAAATTTACCTATATTCTGGGTGTGTTTGATCAGTTTTATTAAACTGCCAGGTAACAACTGAATTTTAGAGTTTTTTAGGTATCCTCATTTTCGAGTGCTTAGCTTAAGACATGCCGGAAGGTCTACTTTTTAGAAATTTTGTAGCATGTGCTTTGAAAACATTTGTCCCTTTATCAAATGCCTAAGGTTGTATACCACAAAACTGACATACCCTTAATCATTGTGTTTCAGAAATTTTCACTCACGTAGCCAATGGAATGTGGAGAAATAGAGATCAGAAAATTTAAAGACCGAGGTAGCCAAACCACCCATTGGAAAAATACTAGTCAAGGCTGCTATGACGTATAACTATTATCTGTTTTCTGTGTTTATATAATATATTATAAATTCTAACTTTAAAAACCACAAAGAAGAGCTAGTTTGTTATCTTCAGAACCTTTCATCAATGAGAGATCATACCTACACATAACTGCAGTTCTGCCTTAAGAATCTTAATTTTGCCATGGTAGCTTGTATTGTTTTTGATTACTCGTGGAATAAAATACTATTCCATTTAAATAAGGGTGGCAAAGATTGGTTTTAAGTATGTGAAAACAGCTGGACATTCCTTTCCTATAAAAAAAGGAGAGTATTTTTCATCCTGAATCCTGTGAGAAATATGGTGGTCAGCATTTTCAGTGATTATAAATCAGCATGCTATATAGACTTTTCTGGTGAAGCTAGCATGAGAATTGTGGGGATCTGCTCGAGTGTTTCTAATGCTCCTAACTATAGCAGACCACATTAAGGAAATAGTACATTTTTAATACAAAAACGGTTAATCAGCAACTGTTAAAATTAATTCATTTTGATGTTTCGATCATGATGAATTTGTAGACTTTAAGTTGTTCTTACCGAGGATGATACGTTGTAGTAACCCTCTTAGCTGGAGCACTAACGGCTCTTACATTTTCTGTCTCATCTCTTTGTCTTTTTTTTTCTGGGTTTGGAGGACAGGGCAGAGTAACAGTGACTGACTTGTTAAATGGTTGGGCTGAAGGATGCTGGACATAAACCAGTGCACTAGTGGACACCACTGAATGGTATATATCATGTTTTGCTTTCAGTGTGGAAACCAGCGATGGTTCAATTGGCTGAACCTAGGTATAGAACACAATTATACAATTAGTCTACAAATGAATAAAACTTCTTTTAAATGCCCGTTTTTTTACAAATTGATTTTACTTTTGAAATGGGATTAGACTATCACAGAAACTTTAGGTTTCTCTTTGTAACCCAGGAACATCCCTAGCAACATACCAGCACAAACAAGTGCTTCAAAGCATTTTGATTGTTTTTTTCCTGCTTCATCCTCCCTCAGAGCTTGATGATTTTTTAAAGATTTTTCCAGTCTATATTTTTTTGACTCTTACTTTTAGCTCCTCTGAAATGTATACCAGTACCTCAGAATCAACATTTTTATGGAGGAAGGGAGAGAGACAGTATAACTGGAGCATATTTTGAGATTATTTGCACTTAAGACTAATGAGTGACAAAAGCCTTCATTGTGCTGTCAGCTAAGAATGGAGAAGGTCAGGTGAGAAAATTTGTTCCAGTAACTTAAACACTGGGCCCAGCATTGACATTGGAGCTGATGCTTATGTCATTGTTGAATACAGTTTAATTTTCTGAAGTACATCAAAGAAGGGTAGGCAGTTCTTCCCTGTAGCTGGAGGTACGTTGACTACTGAGGATATCATGATTTTAACAAAGCTGGCAGGAAACCATTTGTTGTGAATACAGGATGTGGAGTTGCATGGGCTTCATAGTCATTGAATAATGAAACAGGTTGGCATTTAACGCGTTGACACATTGTTGTCATCTTTTCTTTAGAAATAATCAGATAACACAGTGTTATGGAACAAATGTTGTGTATTTCAAGCTTACCTTTAGATGCATGACTGCTGGAGAACTGAATGTTTCAGGAGGGTAATAGAAAGAGATTCTAGAATCCATGCTCAGCTTTCGGGAGAGCCCAGCCTTCGGAACAGTAAATATTTCTTTCTTTAAGCATGACAACACGGAAAAAATACCCAGCTGATAAATTTTCACTTCTGCAAAGGTTTCCTGTGTAAACAGAATGTGTACTCTAGTACATTGGAGGGAAAGGAAGCTGTATTCAGTAGTGGATTAGCATTTTGAGAGTGGGACATTAATTATGGTGCAGGTTATGAAATGAAAATAAGTTAAATATTATTGCCACTTGGATGCCCAGTTATCTGGTATGACTCTAGTCACCGTGTAATGTTATTAATATTCCAGTGTACAATGAAATGAGTTGATGGTGGATGATGAATCTGGCCCAATATGATTACTTCTGCAGTTAACAAACAAACAAACAAACCAAAATAAAACCCCACAAAGTTACTATCCTGTGTTTCTTTGAGATGGAATTTGGACTCATACACACAGAATTATGCTACTTCTCTGTATCTCAATGCAAAATAATTCGCCTTAAGTTTTTCCTGTGTTTACCAAAGAATGTAATGTATTACACATATTTACAAAAGTCATGAACTCCTACTCAGTCATCAGTATTGTGGGGTCAAGGATTTCCCTTACCACTATTAATGAAAAACAGACCTTGTCAAATACTAGGTTTCAGATAGAGTTAATTCTTGAGGAAGTAGGAGGAGGAAGTTCATCTTAACCCCATATAATGTGTAAAATGGCCTACTAATGATCACTTTATTGTATAATTCCACACAGGCTTAACTGGTGAACCAGAATGATATTTTCATAATGTTCAGTTAAGAGACCACTAACCTTATGGTTTCCTTGGTATCCCTCCAAAGAAATGGGAGTCAAGTAAGTTGTTTGGAAGTTCACATCAGTCACCTTCACCATAATGTCCCTATAATTTCCTCTGAAGCATGAAGCAAATGGGATTGCAATGTTGATAGGGAAAGGGATTGTTTTCTCACAATCAGAGCATTCAATACTGATGACATTGCTGACCAGCTCCTCAGAATCATCCACCACCAAGGAACTAGTGTCGTTGACTATCTTACACATCAGATTCTCTAGAGCAATTGCAGGAGCTTTAATATAACAAGCTACTTCATGTTCATTCTTATCACTCCCTTCCACTAGAAATCTGGAGAAAAAGAACATAAAATATTATTCTTTGCATTGTGGGGTAGTGGCAGTGGTTTATCTTGTATTTTTAATTAAATACTTTGCTATATTGACACGATTTCTTTATAGCATAGGCAGATCAGTGATAGTAACATGTTTATGAATAAATGGGTAAGTCATGAAAACTCTGTTGAGCTGCTTTCAGAACAGTTGGCAAATTATTAGAAAATTGCCTAATTGGGGTTCTTTTCTATTGATCTCCAACAGTTTTGGAATTATTGTCTTTACTGGCTGTGCCTCAGCCTCTTCATGGCATAAAAATTCTATGCAATCAAATAGAAAGTTACAGTTTACTTGGGACCAAATGGAAGACTTTGAGTATGCATGCTTAAATTGTGAACTGCTATTTTGTGCTTGAGCAGCAGCTGCTCAATACATGCATATTGAGTTTATGAGCCCACAGACATTTATGTGTATGCTAATAGGCTATTTCTATTTACATATGTTCCTACAGAGAAGATTATGTGCTTACATTTTGTTCATCCAGTGCCTGGAGTTTTGCACGTATTCTGAATCATTCTTAGATGGATTCACAGTAGTTAGATCACATATTTGTGCTGAAGATGTGAAGGTAATTGGGCTATTCCTACAAATCTCATAATTTGTTCCCATTTTACTGTCTTCCATTTTCTCTGTCAGTCTATGTTCTTCATTTTGCACTCTTTTTGAAGGTTCTTTGACTACTGCCATTTTTTCCTGTTCAGAAAGATTCATGGCAGTGCTATAGGTATCTTTTAATGTCTCAGAAAGAATGCCTTCTCCATTGCCCCTAAGAACATCTTGAAAAAACAGTTCTGGAGACTTTTTAGTAAAAGAGCCACCTCCATGAGCTTTATCTTTTCCATTACAATCTTTTTTCTCTGTCATAGGGTTCATCAGCAGTCTGTCGTCTTCCTTTTTCACTGGTGATTCTTTACTAATGTCCTGTTCTTGAGCAGATACATTTTCAGTTAATGATGCAACTGTTTCTTTTTCCACAACTTTAGTTTCACTTGGCTGGATTTGATTAACATTCTGACTTCTCAGGGAAGGAGTTATTTGAGATAGCTGACTGAGGCTAGAAGATGCTTGCACAGACTCTGGTCCTTCTATTTCAGAAAAATACACATCTGTTTCTCTGGAAGCATTTTGAGCTGTCTGGGTCTGAGATTTATCATCGCGTTTGCAGCTAGCAGCATAAAGTTTATTTTCTGTCTCTTGAAGGTATGAGACTGTATTTATCAAGTAATCCTTCACTTTCAGCAGACAATATATAATTCCATTGCACTCTGAGGAAAAAAAGTATGTAACCAATTGAATTTTGCTATGAAAGCTAACAAAAATGTGAAAACTTTTGTACACATGCAAAGAGAATTCCACCTAACTCCCTAGTGCCATGCAATGCATCTGAAGCATAATGTATTTGTAGGCTTCCATTTAATATTTGTACATTTATTTTTATTCAGTCTGAGGAAATTTCTGAGCAACCACATCCTGACAAGTGCAACTTGGCTATTGTGGCAGCCCTAATCGTTCTAGTGATTCCAAGCCCATTCTAATGATCATACACTAGATAAATTCTTAATGACAATCAATCTAAAATAGGGAATTAGTAAATAATAGTCTAGTCAACTTGGGAACAGCTTGAAAACTAAACCTTAATTACCTATATTTCCTAAAACTTAATTCTGCAAGTTTTTTAAATGTGGTTCTCTGGCAAAGCTGTTATATGTAGGCTCAATATTGAATGTGCTTAGCAGCTTTGAATTTTTGCTATGGAGATCAAAAGGTAATGCAAAAACATCAGTACATATACAAAACTGTAGTTCAACAGTTTGCAGCATCCAGTTACAGGAATGATGGAGCTTATAACTTGCTTGTAACTAAAAACACAGGATGAAGAAGCATGCATAAAAAGCACAGATTCATTGCCATTCATATACTATTTTTTCTTTAATATAAGTATTTGTTTTATGATCCCTTATTTGTTTTATCTTGCACCTTCTCTTAGAAATCTTTCCAGAAATATTCTCTCCAGGGATTTCATATGTATTACTTTCAGCTCTCTCCTCACTATATGCTGTCAATCTCTTTATAACTGGAACTGTGTGTTCATCAGTTAGATGTATTACAGATCTTTGGGAGAATTTCTTGCTTATTTCTGGTTGCTGCATGAAATCCTGGCAGACTTTGCTTTGCAGGTTAAATCCTGTGAAAGTCAATACAAATAACAAAATTGTACAGAGGAAACACAGTATGGTGTACTGTCCACTTATAACAGAAAGAGGTAGAGAAGGGAAGGACAATAAACAGGGTTGATTAAAGTCTTAAAGGAAACCACTGACTTACATTCACTTTATTCTATAAAGTCATATGAGGGAAATGAATATCTCAATGACTGGAAAATAATTGTGTAAGAATATTGTTGGTATGATGTTACATGGTTTAGATGGACCTTTCACTTTCACCTCTATTTGCAGCTGCTTAATTTAACCTCCAAAGAGCACATTTCGGGATAAAGTTTTCTTATTGTTGAATTCAGTCAAGAAATTATTCATTTGTAATCTTTTTTTAGTTCCCAAACCACTTGTTATTGTATTTTGACTATATTTGAAAAGAAAAATTTTTAATATATTTTTTCACTGGTTGGGCAAGGAAAAAAAAGAGTTTCCAGGGCAGTTTTACCACAGTGAAGAACTTCCAACTGGTTTAACAAGGCTGAGAACTAAAACAAAAAGACTGGAAATGGCATAGCCTGTACAGCTTGGCTTGCATAAGAAGTTGCAAGAGAACATTTCCCAGTCTCACTAATGCAAAGCTTCCTTGGCCTCATTAGAATTACAGTGAATGTGCATCAGTGCAAAATGCCAGAATTACTTTGTTTCGTACCTGAACTTTGAGTTCTCTAAAAAGAAGAAAATTTTCCTGCAGCTCTTTAAAGGTTCCTAAATTCAAATTTGTAGATAACATTCTAGAGTCATTCTGAATAATGGAATTTGCCTAAACTGTGAACTTTCCCAGTACTGCAGTGCTTAAAGCCAAACAAAGACTCTGCCTTGTAACTTTAGACTACTTTGAAGTGTTGCATGAAGACACATTTTCCATTCTGTCACAATGTTAACCTTGAAATAAATGTCCCTTTGTGCTTAAAAACAAAACAACACAGAAAGGCCCTTTCTTAACACTTCACTTTCCATGCTTTTCTGATGTGTGGTAACACAGTTTTGGGAATACAGTGGCAGTCCATATGCAAGTGTCTTCAAACTGTTTTGCTAACTGACTGGTTTATGGAAGAGAGAGGGACTGAGGAAAAGTAGCTTTTTGGAAAGAGAATGATAGTGAATTCTGAAAAACCTGAAAAGAGATCGTACAGAGCATGCAGCCAACAGACCAAAGTTAGCTTTATCTTGAAGTCTGCAAACAGGTCCTTTCTCACAAATACAGTGGATAACTTACAAACTAGTAGAACAAAGGCTTCTGAGTGTGGGCCTAACTAAAGATTTTTGTCTGGAATCTCTCTTGGTCTAGGCATCATGCTGTTAGACATGCAATGCAAATAATGCAAAAATGCTATTTTTCTTTCCTAGTTTGCTGAATGTTTAAGATAGTGTTTCTGAGGAAACAGATTTGATTCATTCTTTGAAAAATGAACCTATATTTTTTCAGGAATAAAACTGGATATAGTCCTCACAATAAATAACACAGTGAAACATTTTAAAATGTAAATGCAACAATTAAATTTCATGTGTTTACCTGTACACTAGGATGGCTGAATTCTACAGTAATTGTATTTTGGACATGTATATATATTTGGATGGTTGAGTAGGGCTGAAGTAGACAGGGTCTGTTGGCAGCTTGAAGTGAAGCTAGAGGCAGCTGGCCTCTTCCTACTTTTGTAGTTAGTTTTTTAACTGTCTAAACTACTTTAGTTTCTTCGCTATCTGAACTATTTTAGATTCCTATAAATTACAATATGCATAACAAAACTTTGAAAGCAGTTTAATTCATTATGTGAGAAGAATGGTATATATATGTACACACACACACACACACTCATATATAAAAGATAGACTCAAAAACACAGTGATACAATTGTTGAAATATATTCTGATGAATTACCAAACACTGAAATACTACCAAAAGAAAAGTAAGGTTCTATAGCATCATCAGAAGGCAGAACTTAGCATCCAATATATCCACCACATTTTCTTTACAGTTAAGTCCCTCCATACTTACTTTGACTTGAAGTCAGTTCCTTGTGTTCGTCTTGGAGAGCGCTCAGTAAGTGGCAAATGTCTTGAAGACTTTCTGCAATGTTCTCTAGTTGCTGGCTGAGAGATCTGCTCAGCTCTTCTGTTACAGAGAGCAGTCTAAGCACATACTCCTGCATGCCTTCATTATCCAGGTCACTCTTCAGAAGCATGTCTCTCACTAGCAAGTTCATATTCCCAGTCTTTTCCAGGAGCTGGCCTGATTTGCCTGCAGCAGGTGTGATCTTACATTCAGCCACTTCCATTTTATTTTTAAAATATACTACTAGAATTTTTCTTCTGCTCAAAACACTTCCACAAGATGTTTTCCTTGGTTCAGGCTATACTGTTTATTATCTGTGGCTTAAATGGGGTTTAAAAAAATATCGTATTCCACACACACTGAAAAATCAAACTCTCGCTCAGAAACTCGGAGTTGATGTTGACTATTAAAAAGTTACTAGGTGACAAAAAGGAGTGGTTGTCCTGTAACTAAAGAGGAGGACTGCCAAGAGATGCCAATGTACACCATACATATTTAAGAACATAAATGGGGAGGTTATGTAACTTAATTATGTAATGGTGACTTAACTTTCAGGAGTTCTGAGCAATTCATTACTTCAGAAGTGGCTGTAAATGATCAGTATCTATGAAATCAAGCCTAAACATGAATTCATAATTACATAGTAACTAACAATGAGGAAGTATGTCAATTGCTGTTTTTCATCACAAGATAACATTAAATGTTGTAGGGTCCCTTGACATGATTTTCTAACAACTTTATTTCCTTTGTTGTTTAGAAGCCTCAGGTAGGTAGGACAGGCACAAGCTGCCCCACACACCACATGATGTGTTTGAATTCAGGGTATTTCAGTGATACAAGAATCTACAAATCTGAAGATATATTTTGTGACTAACAAAAATAAGTTTTATTAGCAATAAATGTACCTGCAGTATTTTCTTAGGCATGTTTATATAATAAGGAAATAAACGTAAAGAACAGTAAAGGTAAAGAACAGTAACTGCCAAATTTCAAACAACTCGACTGAAATTTCATATAACATTTTGGAAATTGAGAAGCAAACTTATGAGAAAAGCAAGAGTTTGCTTAATTTACACTGCAGCATCAAGAATTGACTGTATGTTGTTCATAGGAATGAACAACACCAAAATGGCAATGAAAAGCAGTGGAGGAAGAGCACTGAAATTTTCTTACAGGTAATGGTTAGCATGTAGCTGTGCTGTGGAAGGACAAGCCCAAAATCCTTATTAGCAGGCTTCGGTATGGGGCTAAATCTGAAGTATAACATATACCAAAAATATTTTATAGTTTAAGAAATGTACTATACAAAAGTCTGTACAGCAGCTTTCCTACTAAACATTCCTTTTTATCACCCATTATAAATACAATTAATGCATCTCTAAATAGCAGTTAAAATGGGGCCACTGAAATCTCATATATGATGACTAATAAGGTAATGTCAGCAGAGTGCTTTGAAATGTAAAGCACTGTGTAAGTGTTAAAAGTTAAAATAATAAAGATATAAAGTGTTTTTAATCAAACATATGAGCTGACACCAGCTGTAATTGTTATATTCAAAGGAAGATTCTTTTTGACTCATCCTAGTTTGCTTGATCACACTGAAAGTGTACTGCACAGCTAAGAAAGAACTTGTGAATCTTTAATTTATTTACCATTTCTGATTATCCAGCATCATTACGTCTTTCCAAATTATTCCTAGTAAAAAAGGAACTCTGAAAGTAACATACGTTTTCGTGTACAGGAAGCGAAAAACCTCATCTTCCCACCCAAAATTTTGGGGGTGTGTAAGGAAAAGAAAAGAAAGGAGGCAATAAATGCATTATTATGTATTTAGTATGGAGTCACACCAGCTGAAAAGTTGGTCTATGTAATAGCATATGTACACCAACTTTTCAGTTGGTGTAAACTGAGAAGTTGGTGTGACTCCATATTTTTTCACTAACTAGAATATAGCTAGATTTATTAGCTCTGGATCTTGTCCAATTTAATTGTATATTTGCTTAGACCACTCCTGTCCAGACCGTCTAAATCAATTAGTGATTTGCAAAATTGAGTTATGAAAGAGGACATTAGTTTGGATAAAGGTAAGAGAAAATCTGATTTTTAAAAAGTGACCTTTTGTGTAAAATAGGTAATAATACATGGACCTATTATCCAGAATATACTATTCATTGAATGCAGCAGAGCTTAGAGCTAGAAGTTACTAATACAACACACTTTTATAAGCACAGTTGTAGAATATATGACAAGTATTGATTCATACTGATGTTCTTTGCCATAAGCAAACCTTTTTGATGAACCAGAGAATTATGTGTCTAACTCCTTGCATCAATGTATGCTATCTGTATAAATTGTCTATACATACTGGAAAAAAGAGATTTGTTATTTTAGAAAATACATTTATCTAAATGCATTTAATAGGGCCAGAGGAAATATTCTGATTTTTTTATGTGTGATTGCATAAACAGTTTCATGCTTTCAGGATGAAAATGTGTATCGGTCTTTTCTGTAAACTTCAGTGAAATATGCAAAAATAAGTTTTGTGAAAATGTGTAGTACCAAATATCCTGTGTCTGTAATTATATTGTTGTCTGTATAGGAGTTTATTGTGGGGGCAGTTAGGTAAGTTACATTTTTACTGAAACAGTTAACTACTCAAGGAAATTCAAGAACTGCTATTGGGAGATATTTGAATTTTAAACACATGATTATTACGCATTAGATCTTGTGAAAGAAAATGAAGTGGTAATCACTCAAAGTTGACTCAAGTTTTTTACTGTTCAGCAATAGTGAAGACATTATATTGTTAGATTGTCTGATGAATATTTGAATGCCTTCAGATTCAGCTATTCGTATGTTCCAAATATGGTTTCAGTTGAACAAAAACAGGCCCCCTCTCCAATTCTAATTTTAGTCTCAGTATTTTTGACTATGAAAACTTGATCTTTGTGATATTTTACTGCTATTAGCTCTCCACTTTCTCCTTACTTGAAGAGATAAAAAGGGTGAAAAAATGGTATTTATTAAAAATTTTTAATGATATTTAGTGGATAATCTTATGCTTTGAAGCGTGTGCTTTTGTACCATACTGGCAGGTATTGGACAAGGTAACTATAAAGTCTTTGGGAACAATCAGACATTTACTACTTGACACAAGCTCTTGCCCAAAGAGATCCAGTCTGGTAGTAGCTGTCAGGGGCCGACTTGTTAATAAGCAGTATTACTCCTCTCTGCAGCAGAGTTAGCTTTTATGGTGAAACAATTGTTTGATCTTGCAACTTTTACTACAAAATCCTGAACAGAAAAAAGGACACAAAGAAAATCTGTTCTGGGATATTGTATGAGAAGAACCTCATCGATTCAGCCAGTGTGGATCCCCAGACTCACTGAAAATCACTGCAAATAATGTATCCTTTAACTGAGAAAGAGTCAGGGTCCTAAAGGTAGGGTGAAGACACAGCTATCATGTCTACCATTACATATAGACACCAACAAATTAGTGTTAAGTAACAGATTCACAAGAAAAGAGATGTGTGGGTGCCTTGCAACCCAATTGTCAAAATAGGACCCTATGCCTGAGTAGGTAATTTTATATAAAGTGAAGAAAATGAAAATAATTAAGAGGCAATAATGTGTGAGGTATAAAAGTGCAGGAACAATTGTGATAGATGTAGAATTGTTTTTTAAATTACATATTTTCAGTTCTTGGGTGGTTTTTTCAAATTTTTTTGTACAAGAACTAATAGCAAAAGGGCTACACTTATCCTCAGAGCTTGGTTCTCCATTGCATTTTGTGCATTGCAGTGATCCTGCACTTCAGCAAAACTACATTAGCATAGAAGTGATGAAACCAGAAAGTGGACTCCATGTTTAATTTTGCTTTTAAACAATTCATATACCTGGATTACTTTCAGTTTTAACTATGTTCTCTGACTATTCGCGAGTCCTTAAAAAGGAGAGTTTTCATGTCCATTGTAAATAGTGGCCTTGGAGGTAGGAGGAACAAAATAGCAAATCCATAAAAATAAGGATCAAAGTATACAGTTAAATGCATTTATTGTCATGCAAATATACATGTTCTTTTCAGAATACCTTAACACCGTGACATAGCTAATAACACAGGAAGTGGACTTTGCTCTGCTAAGAAAGATTAGACTGTATGATGCAGACACAATAAGTTCTATCTTTATACTCTCTGTATAATGCAAAGTTCAGTTTGCGACAATTAGTAAAAGCATTTTTCTGAGTTTATTCATCAATTCATATTTGAAAATACGTGTAAGAGATTTTCTTCCTATCTCTGGTATTATAAGGCCCAGCTGAGAAAACTTAATAATAGCACAAGAAGACCAACAAAGAAAGTGCAGTAGATTACTGGGCCATAGGAATTGTGTTATTTGCTCATGTGGGTGGTCCATTTAACCTCATATTATAGTGACTACTGCTAGATGTTTTGAAGAAAGCCATAATCCCATTGGAATGAGTAATGAAATAATATGGTTAGAAAGGGCATTTCGCTCTTAGCTAAGTCACAGAACTTGACAATAAGCCATCTTACCTATGTATCAGCGTGCATGAGCTGGAGGCTAGGTAAGCATACAGCAGGGGGGAAACTCTGGAGGGAAACACAGCAGGCAAAGAAAGCCTGAGCCTGCGCTAAACCTCAGGGTGGGACCCACCTACCTATCTATATTCACTTAGATGAAGAATGGTGTGTTTGGCCTGAATTTGCCACTAAGTTTACATTAGCTCCTGTGGAGGTTTCAGGTAGCCAGCGCTGGGAAAAAAAGCCATCCTCAGCCATGCTGAGGTACAGCTAACACACAGAACAGGGTGCCAACCATGCTTTTTTCATTTTTGAGCCTGATCTATACAAAACTGCATAGCTTTTTGTTCCCCCCCAGATGTTTGCATTCTTTATGTGCTCTCTTTTAGTTTAATTGTTGATAATTATTGATCAGTAGGTTTGACTGGTATTCTGTGGGAACAAATATTAGACTAGGTACTGACCAAAGAGAAGAGATTGCAGACTAAGAGTCAGGACCTTCTGGATACTCACTGTCTTTGATGGGATTCTGGTTAGCAAAAGAAACTTCTAGCTTATCTGATCTGTCCTTTGCTACTTGAATATAGGTCTAAGAAGTCTAACAAAAAAATAGAGAGAGAGAAAAACAGCAATATGTATCTCCCAAATCCATATATGATACCATCATATTTACATTTTTTCACAGGGGATAGTCTTGACCTAGCTGAAACCTATTCTATCTGAAATAAAACATGAAGTCTTACATGCATTGCACATACCTTCCTTTTGTGAAAGAAATACAAAACACTTTTACTGATGCTTCTATTACAATGGACAATTTCTTTCAGGCACAAGAGAAGTGAGTTTTGATGACAGATGTGAAGAAAAAGTGGCCTTTCCCTAGCTGTATACTGAAATACACTATTCAGTTCTCATTATATCTTTTTCATGCTCATTTAGACCTTTGGTGCACTGCAGAATGTCAATGAATGGCTTTAATGCATTAATTTAAAATGGAATTTTCTTTATTTTTAAATTTGTTTCCTTTTAATTTTGTTCTGTATTCAAGAACTGTGCAGACCTCCAGGATATTGAGTATTCATAAGCAAGGTGTAAGTTTTGTCTTGCAGTAGCTGAACTGCAATTCAAATTCCATACCAGTGTGCATTAAGTGGAAGATTTAGTCAAGGTTTTGGTCTTACAAACTTTTTATCTTTGAGTGTACAAAACTGAATTATCTTGAATCAAGCCTGTGTGTGACACATTGGCTTTCCAATTATCATGTAAGGAAAGGACAAGATTACCACAGTGGCTTTGAACGGTCAGAATCCTGATTAACTGTTTACCTGGAGAAGATCATAATTTCTATAGCCTCTCTGCTGGTTTGTCTGGTTTTGTAAGATTAAGTAATAACCGAATTATAACCTTTGGGAAAAACTAATTCTTGAATGAAAAATGCCTTTTGATGTGATCAGCGGTAGTAGTTTCAAGTTACTAAGCATGCTTGATGTTGTTTTAATGTTACGGTGTTTAATTCTGTAAGAAAAGCTGTAGCCTTTTCTATCCAATACTGAAGTGACACTTACTTTATTGCAATTTTAATTAAATTTTGGAATGGGAGAGGCTGTAGAAAAACAAAGCGTTCTGTTTTCACTTGATGGTATTTCTTTTCCTAATGACAGAGTCCTAGGCTCAGTTGCACTGCTGTCATCAGTAATGAAGTTTAATAATGAAGTTTTATTGCTCCTAAGAGATACCCTCAGAAGAAAACAATCCGTGAAGGAAGACTTAAATTTTCTGAGTGTAAGCAGGTGAAAAAGATGGTGAGAACTGTCTGGATATAGAAAGGTGTGCTGTCACCAGTTTCAGCAAAGTTCATTACATAAGCTGAGTATTTCGTCCTAATAAGATTTGCAGATGACTGAGATTTCTTAAATTGCAAAATAATTCAAAGTTGTAGGCAGAATTGTGATGCCATCCTTTGTTTGCCTAAAATAACTGAGGTTTGCTCTCACTCTGTTTCATGTAATGCATTTCTCAGTAAAATGATCAAAGCAACAGGAGCAAAGAAGACATCACTGACCAGTGTCTGCTGCAAGATCAACTTCTCCAGCACGTTGTGAGTAGAACTTCCCAGATGTCTTGGCTACTTTAAACTTTTAGCATTTTACACTTGAGGCTGTTTCTCAATATGGTATTCCAAAAAAACCTGAAAGCTAAGGAAACAGTATGTCAAAAGGGATGCAGTTAGTTAAAACTTGAACGACTTGATACGTTTCAACCTTCTAACTTAACCTGGTACCTTCACAAGAAGTTTTTCATGGACAGATGGGGTACCTACATTATGAGTTTTCTATTCAAGTGTTATTCATATATCCAGTCCAGTAAGCCTCCAATCTTTAATAGAATCAGAATCCTGGAAGTGATTCAACTATCATGAAGTAATTTTGGGGTGAGGTAGGGGGAAATAGGGAGGGAAAGAGAAAACAGAAGACATACAATGTGTCACTAGACACAAAGAAAAATGTGCAATTACATGGAAGTTTATACATTCCTAGCTGTGGCTGTACTTTGGAAAGTTTTTCTCTAAAAATGATACTGTGAAATCTATTGTGTTTCATTACTTTCCATGCCAAATTTGCTCAAGCAACAAGTAAATTGAAAGTGGGAAGGAGGTGTTTTAGACAATGACCTTTAAAACTAATGGTGTCTTTTAATGTGTCATATGTGGTTTCTGTAAAATATGAGCAAGCCAATGCTGTGTAGATAAAACCTTAGTGATGTGGGATTCGTTACAATTCAATGAACTGTGTAAAAGTTGAACATGGGAAAAAGTTAGCACTTTGATATGCAGGAAAGTTCCTCAGAGGGATTCATTTTCAAAAAGCTTAAAAATACTCCATTAGATTTCTCAAAGGTGACAGGGAGTTATGCCAAGGTAACAAGGTCCCCTAAATGACAGCAATAGCAAAGAAATAAAAGGGACCCTACTGCATGCTTTGAAGTTGCATTTGTATTCAATAGCAACTGGAAAACCTTTAAATATAAATGAGAGACAAGTGCAGGGATGAGGTCCCATGCTGAGAGCAGGCAGTCTGAAAACAAAGTATTGAAGCTGGCTCTCTAGCTTTTCTAGTGAAAGATGTTGTGGGGAAACCCTAAGTGACAGCTAGAACAAGAGACTGATGTCAAGTATTTTTTAAATTTGCATTTTTCTTGGTTATATGCCTTTCTTTTGAAGCAAGAGCTTAACCTCTTGTCTTGCTAGAATAAATTTGCTGTTTTCATTTTTAGGCTAGTGAACTCAGGTGAATCATGCATAGGAGATACTTCTACTTCCCCATAAGCAATGAATTCAAATAAAGCAGTAATGCAGACAAAATTTTCAGGTTGTCTGCAGACTGAAATACATACATGGACATTGTGAAAGTTGGGGATCTCCAGCTTATAAGGCTGTATCAATTGATTTGAGTGCCCCTTCAGAGTCAGGACACAGAGGGGATTAGTCTTGGTAAGTACTGTACTGTATGCCTTGGCCAAAGGCCGTTGATAGACTATCCGTAACTTCCAGAAACTCCACATTACCACAGGAATATATTTTGAATGGCCATCTTTGCAGAGATGTGAGCTCAAGTTCAGTATTTCTGACTCATCTATCACCACTATATTAGAGGTGATTTTAGAGCAAATGTTGCTATTGGTATATATCTATGTTTTAAAGCTGGAAAAAATATTCCAGCACATCTGAATAACTTCTTGACTTTTTTTTTTTGACAGGGTTTTGAAGGTACAGCTGAGCATGGTATACAACGTATAAGCCAGAAAATTCACTCTCCCTTAACTGTCTTGGATCACCTATATTGCTAAGAGAAAGAAAAAAAAATCTGAATATTGTAAAAGTAATCAGTAAACAGCATATCACCATGTTAAACCAGCTTTATGCCATTGGTTTTGAAAGGATTATACCAATACCAAAACTGCTTAAACGGACTACATAAAGAGTCTGTCGGTTGTTTTAATAAAAGAGAGACTGCATCACGGTCAACTATATAGCCGTTAAAAGAAATAAAATGGCAAAATCCATAACGGTCGTGTTGTCATACCTGTGAAGGAGAACATTAACTAGTTTATGAAGTGATAGACTAAAAATACAAATCCATCGTATTATACAGGGAACTATTTTATGATGCTTCTTGGAAATCAGATTGACCATTATACAGCTACATAAAAAAATGCAGTACATGTTGAACTGGCTTATAGGTCTCTGTAAAAATGTATGTAGGTGTCCAGTGAAACATAAAAAATAACTGAGTTATAAAGCACAGGATAACTGGCTGAAATGAATCCCAAGGTCACCTAAACCGATGATAGCAAATGCAAAAACTCAACTTAGATTTCTTGAACCCTGTGCTCATTCTTAACTATAGTTCTGTCTTTTTTCTGAGGCTTTTCAGCCCTCCTTGTCTAATCCTGACTGGGTGAAATATATTAACTCATTTTTAAGCTGCTCTGCTTTGAAAATTGTCATGCATGATTTGATTTCCAAGGTTACTTTTCTTGATATTTTGTTAACAACAGTATAGTGAGAGAAGCTCAAATCATCGAAGATATAGACAGTCATCTGCTGGTTGTCTGAGATACAGCTAACATACTGAAGATCTTAGAATGCTTCATAAACTCCAAAAACTAAGCAGATTTAACCTTCTCAACACTCTGAGGAGGTTGGTGGATGGGTTTTATTACCTCTGTTTTAAAAATGAGCAAATAAAACTGAAAACATTTGTGAAGAAGACCCAGTTTAGAACTTAGTCTTTGCTACCTAACTCTGACTGTATTCCATGATAGTATGTCCTATTTTTACATCAGAGAGATAAATAATCATGTAAAACATCACAAATAAACTCAGTTTTTGTGTAGATTTTGAGATAGCTGACAAACTTTGTCCACTTTATCAGAGCTACTTGTAGGCCATTCCTAAGGAAGGAGTAGCAGTTGTTTCCCCTAAATTATCTTTGGGGTTTGCCATTTTTGCAGTTCATTTCTAGGAATTTCTTCAATATATTAAATAGGCAGCAAATAATTATATAACTGATCCATAGTTTTAAAGATACACATATTTTAAAATAATAATTTTTGGTGTTGGAAAGGGACTGACTAGTTGGGATTAGTTGCATTACTAGCCTCATGAACCATGAATAATGTGGTAAACATCTGTTTTGATTTATAACAAACCGCGCAGATGGAGTGTGGAAATCTGAGGTAGATTCACAGCTAGTTATTCTAAGGATCAGCTCCTGTAAAGTTTGGGTGATACTGTTTCATCTTCAATTAAACATAGACTTACCTGGTTATTCTTGTGGATTGATTATATTAAAAGTAATCATGTCAATGTGAATTATTGAAAAATAGGGTTATATTGTTGTATGTAATCATAAAGCTGAGCTGGAATGCAAAACTTAGCATATTCACAATCAGTGGCCTTCTTGTATAGCCATATGTATTTTAGGATACAGAAGACCCTGATATCTTTCAGAGACATAGCAAAAGTCATGCAACTTCTGCTTAGAATTAATTTCTAAACTTAAATTTTATCTCCATCCACTTAAAAAAACATTACCAACCAAGTAATTTTTTTATGATAGCAACATAGAAACTCAAGAGAAGAGGAAATTATCAGAGAATAAAATCTCTTCAGTTTTCAATGCTGTCAGCGGATTTTCAAAACTCAAAGCAGTTCAAGAATATTGACAAGCCTTAGAATAGTATTGTTGCTTATGTCACATCTGAGTTGCATCAGAATTAGTAGAATGCAACTTCCTCTTTGATTTTTGTAAGATTCTTTTAAATTTTGCTTTACCATAGTGATAGAAAGCCGCCGTTCTGTGCTCTGATAGAGAACTATATGCTGTAGATAAACCAGAGTTGAGAGTTTTCTTAGAATCTGAAAGATTATGGTACTTTATTTCTAACAAAGAGTAAAACAGCATATAGGTTTGCCTCATACTGATGATGCAGTTTAGATGCACACACAAAGAAAAGAAAAAACAAACCTAAAACCCCCAAAAGCACAACATGGCTTAAAGTGAGTTTGTATATACTGTAATTTTTCTGGACAGTCAATTAATGCAAACATAAATATAAAAACACAACTGAGTAGATGTGTGAAGCTTATTTTCCCCCTTCCTCCACAAAAAAAAAAGAAAAAATCTCAGATCTTGTGGTCTCATCTTGTGGTCAAGAAAAGCAGATAAGTGTGATTCTGGTCAAGACACAGTGTAGCAGATTGGGAAGTGTCTATGTTATGCTCTGAGGGAAGATGCCTTTACTACACTAGTTTAAACATGCCGAAGGCAGTCTCCTTTAGTGAGCTCCATGTGAAAGTCTGGCATCTGACAAAAACTGAGAAAAAATCTGTTATCTCTACTACTGGCTCAGTTAAATGGGCAAATCACAAGGATTTGCTGGAAGAGAAAGAAGGGTGACTTTACAGAAGGACTTGGGAATTTCTTGATAGAGAAGAGCTCTGTTCCAGGGTGCTAATCAATCACAATATCGAAGGACTTGTAGGAAATTCAGTCCAGCATAAACTGCTAATTAATTGGGTATTTGCATTCTTTAAAATGTCATTTGCAAGCTTTAAAAAGGGGTCAGGTCCTTTCTTGTTTATCAGACCTGGATCTTTCAAATATTTTAAGTTACCGTATTTAAAATTCTTTTTCTAAGTCAGCATTCATTGCTACTCCTCTTGAGTGGCAACTTCTGAAAGGCAGCTAGGCTGAGGTGGAAATCTTAGGCGAAATAAGGTGATTGGGTGAGTGTGTGAGCCATTAGATTACAATGCAGAAAGTCAATGTCCAGAAAGGGTGTTAGTACACAGGCCCGAATGCAAACAGTGCTTTAGGACTCTAGAAGTAGAAACAGAAAATGGTCGTATGGTTTAAACTTGGTTTGGAAACACATGGGTCCATTTACAAAACATTGGGAATGATGTTAGGGTATATCACTATATATAACTTGCCAGACTCAGCAAAAGTGTTAAGAGTCAAGCAAGAGCATAATGATTTTCTTAGGTAACCTAGAAAGGGCAGACTCAAAAGCTTGCACTGGAGCAGGGCTTCCTTACCCCCAAATTTGCTTACATAATGTAAGCTTGGGAGGTTGAATTAACTTTTTTCAATTTGGAAGGCTGGTATTTAGGCATCTAAAAATAGGGCTTGCAGTAGCGTTTTCAGAACTGCTTGGACATCAATGGAATTGATTCTGTGCTGAACTTAACAACTTGTAATTGCTTAGACTGTGGGAGTCAGAGACTGAAAAAGTTGTTTACATTCAAATCTGTGATCCTAAAACCCCATTAAAAACCAAGTTTTTAACAGCCTCACTATTTAGTAAGGCTGTATTTAATATGCAGTAAGTAGTCTTTGAAGCAGGGATAAGAATCTCATTCTGCTCCCAGATGACTGCTTTAATTACTAGCCTCTTTTTCTCAGTAAATCTTTGCTTTTCTGCTTCAAGAGAATGGTAGAGCTCTGCCTCTGGCTTCAGCTACAACAGTATAAACGTTCCAATTTCTCCTTGGATTTAGTTAGATTCAGAACGGATACTGCAACAGGAGGATGTATATACATGTATACACTTGACCGAGTAAATGAAAGTACTTCTTGGTCTCATTTTGTGCAACAAAATTTTAGTTTCAGCTGAGTGGCGTAGTTCCTCGAGGTGGGGAAGTTGCATACTTTACTGAAAGCTTAGTAATTTCTTTCTTTTTTTACAGTAAGTGATCACTCAAAACACACGCTACTCCTGCAGTGCAGTGCTATGACACGGCATCTGCGTTGACAGCGGCTTCCTCTGCCGCCCCAGGTGACTCGGCCCGGGGCCGGCTGCAGGGCTGCGCCCGGGCGGGGAGCGCGGCTGCGCCGGGCTGCGCGGCGCCGAGCGCGGCCCGCGGTCACTGGCACCCGCCGCCCGGCGCTCGCTGGCCCGGGGCGGCCCAGGCCCAAGGGCGCTCCCGGAGCTCCCGGTCCGAGCCCGGCGGCTCCCAGGCGGGGATCCCGGCCGCGGTGGCCGGGGCCGTTGCGGGGCGGCGGGCACACGCGGGCCGCCCGCCCCCGCGGAAAGAGCCGCCGCCCCGCGCGGAGAAGGAAGAAGTAAGGCGCCGGGGGGCAAACGCCGCCGAGGCGGACGCCGCCGAGCTGCCTCCCCCCGCCTGCTCGGAAATATGCGGCCGGGCGAGCACGCCCCGAGCACCCGCCCCGGCGGCCCACGCGCTCCGGCCCGCGCCCAGGTGCGGCCGCCTCCCGCCGCGGAGCTGCGCGGCGCGGGCGCGGCCTGCCGGGGAGCCGCGCGGGCGCGGTGCGCCGCGGCGGGCCGGGCCGGGCCGGGCCGGGCGGGGTGTGGAGGCAGGCGGGCAGGAAGGAAGGGAAGGAAGAGAAAGCGAGCGAGCGAGCGAGCGAGAGGAGAGCCAGAAAGAGGAGAGAAGCAGAGCCGGGCGAGCCGAAAGTCCGGGTTTTCTCTCCTCTGCCGCGGTGCGTGTCGCCGAGGAGGTAGGACGGGCTCCGCGGGTGCGGGGCTGGCGCGGCGGCCTGCGCGGAGTGCGGCTGCGGCGCCGGCGGTGCTGGGCTGCGGCGGGGCAGGCGGTGCCCGGGGGTTGGCGGGGCGGGGGGGGCGCGTCTGCGCGGCGGGCGGGAGAGCTGGGCTCTCGCAAGGAGTGACTTGTAGGTAGGCAGGAGATACGGTGCGTGTGGTCTTCTCTCTGTTTGCTTTTCAGCTTAATTATTTTAATGATCTGTTTGTAAGTGTCATACAAAGGAATTGTTCTTATTGTCGTGCATTTCTTTACCCTGAGAATGGTTTTCGCAAAGTTAGATGCGACACTGCCTCTGTATTTGTGGAAACTATGTCAGAAAGTGAATGAAGTTCACTTTGAGAAAGCTGGAGAGCCCCTGTGGTGTCTGCAGTGACAGACAAGGCGAAGTGCGCGATATGGCCCCCAAGTGTTGCCACAGCAACTGGCTAAACCGTCCTCAGCCAATTCCAGCTTCGGTTTGCTCGTTCTTGCCGTGGGGTTTCACAGTGCAGAGACAGCTCTGCGAGTCGTCCCGCTGGAATGTCCTGTAGTGTAAGGTTTTCTCCAAGGTAATGAAGTTGGCTAAACTTTTCTCCAGAAGAGAAGTTTTCTGAAATGAACAGCAAAGAAACATTTTGTCAGAGGATGTGCTTATTTCATAATTACCCACTACACTGAACTACTTTTAGTAACTTTATTGCGCTTGGAAGGGAAATGGTTCTATCCAAATAGTTGCAATCAGCTGTCTTTTTCTGAGGTGACCTGAATTTTATCTCCTTAAGTAACCTCTTTGAAAAGGTCATTTGAGAGTTTTTTCAGCGTGCAGTCAGGATGCTGCTTGCATTACGGAGATGTTTTGGAAAGATCTGTAATGATCTACAACACTTTTTAGGCCTGTTAGTCTTGTAAGTTTTTATGCAGTCAAGTACAATGGGAAGATGAATTTCACAGCCATCACGTTTCATTTCATTCCATGGTCAGTCCTGTCTTAGTTGTTTTGTTTATTTCTGTTTGTTTGGATCTTAATCTAGCATGTGGCTTAGAAAAAGTTGGGAGGAAGCCTGAGTTTGTATTTGTTGAACTCAGCACTTGAAGCGTGATCGTATTGCCATGCACTTCTAAAGGCTGACACTTTCTTTGAGTGAGCTAGTATCAGTTGTGATCTAAAAAGGAAAAAAAAAATCCATACTTGACTGTTTTTATATGCAATTATATTCTACTGTTCATGTATTTGATTATTAAAAGCTGGTTCACTCACATACTTTAACACAGCTTTATCTATCTAGATATGTCTTTCAACCAGTATCATCTTTAAGATTTTTCAACTTGAAAATCATGGAATCAAGGTCATGTCAATTCATATGGCTTTTGAAAATGCTAGATGCATCCTCTGTGTGAGGAAATGTCCTGAAAATTATACCCTTTTTCTGTGCCACTGTTCTCTTATCTTTTTTGGAGGCATATAGAGGGTAGAGCTGGCACTTTCTGCAAAACAAAAAGAATTGCTCTGCCACTCTGAGTTCTTGCGTCTGGTTGTCTAAACCTCTTCCACAAGGGGGGAAGAAGGAAGGATGTGAAAATCACATTATGAAAAGAATTGTCTGCAATATCATTTTCTATGGAAGAAAGTTGGATGATCCCAAGTCTTACAATCCTTGCAATCCATCCCATGCCAAATGATATTTTCTTGGAAGGGAAGCCCAAAGTGACTCCCTTGTTTTGGTTTCTCCACATTGCGTTTTGGACATTGTACCCTTATTTCTGTAAAATAAGATGGTCAGGTATCTTGAGAGAAGCTTGATCTTCTGTAACTACTATAGCATTTTCCCATGTCAAATAGCATTTCGAATGTTTGAGTTTTGTCTGGTTACTCTATACTGGAGGTTATGATAAGGCACCAAAAATGAGTTTTATTTAAGCAGGAACAAATTCCCCTTCCTTTTTTCTCTTCTCTTTTGGTACTTACTGCTGTTAAATAATATGGATAAATCTGTAAAAGTAAAAGTTTTGCTTCTAATTGAAGTTGAGATGCAGAATGTATACAACTACATGAACTAATCTTGAGGACTATTGTTTACTTTTGTCTTATTGATACAAATATTTATGTGAAGTGGTGTAAACATGCAAACGTGTGTGTATATATATCATATGTATACACTATGTGTATATGTATACATAATGCTGTTCAAATGTTTGTTAGTATTTGTTATGACTTTCTTTGTAATTAAAGGTATGGAGGAGATAATTCAATCCCACTTTTGATTGGTATTGTATGTAACTAGATTGGTATTTTGGATAAGGTTGTTCTTGAATTCTGTCTTTCTGTTTCCTTTTTGAGCTTAAAACTTTAGTAAGAATAAAAAGTTGCAATGTAGGAAGTAGTGGTATTTATCTTCTAGCCTGTGATACAAAGATGTGCCAATTGTGTATCGATTAATTTAGATGTATGTTACTCGAATCTTCATCTGAGTAGTCAAACCAAAGCAGCTGTCAGCGTAAGCCTTTCCTCAGACTTGCAAAATGTGTGTGACTGTAAACTTACTGATATTTCACCAGCTGTATATGTAAGTCAGTTCTATAGCACTTCTTCAGAAGTGTTGGTGGATGCATTGACACCTTCTGCTGTGAACTACTAGTGAAACAAAAGACGGCTTTGGCTTCAGCTTCTAGCAGTGCTGGCAATGTGCAATCAAAATGTCTTCTCAGTGAATAGTCTCTTCCTTTCTCAGACTGCTATATATTTCCTTATAAAGTACACTGCAAAAAGTAATGATGTTTTGCAAGTTTGTAAAACAAAGTTTGTTCTCTGCTAGGTAATTCTCTGCATTCTGATGTGGTTTATATAAAATGGGTTAGGATCCAAACAACTGATAATCGGTGGCTGGATGTGTTTCAGAATAAGGTCTGGGCAAAGCTACTGCACGTAGAAAAAACAATACTTAAGATACTGAAAAGTAAATAATAGCACTTTTGTCAGTGCCTTTTGATTACTGCTGAGGGTGGAAGGGTTGGTGAGTGTGGTAGAATGATACTCTCCTAAAACAAGCAACAACTCTCCTTCCCCTGGGGGAGGCTGGGGGTGGACAAAAACCTCAAACCCAAAACTAGCAGGAAAGAAGGAATTGGTTGAAATACCCAATTTCAACTCCAGTCTTGAAACGCTCGGACTGATATACTAATACTTCAAGGTGGTTATGTAGGACGTACGCTTTATTTTTTTTTGATGGGCACATGAAATACTCTGTTCTCTGGTGCAAGCAGTGCCTGCCTGATACTTTGTGTTCACTTTAGTAATTTCTGTAATAATTAGTATTTTTTCATCCTATACATATGTGCAGCTTCTTCTCTTAAAAGGATATGTATTTATATATATATATGTATGTTTATATGTTTGCATTTTTCAGGGTTTAAGGATGAGTGATGAGCAATACTATTTAATATTACATTTTGAAAAAAGACTCGTGAAAAGCTCGATAAAATGCTGATGCCTAAAATTTTGAAAGAAATGCTGTGTGTTCAGATGAGTGCTGAGGCTGAGAGAGGATAAAGTTAAATCTAAAAGCTGATTGTTAATCAGCTTAGCTCAATTCAAGTCTGTTCGTATCAAAATGCCTTGGGAATCTTTTAGTGAGGGTTAACTCCATGACAAACCTCAACTCTGCTGAGGGGTTGGTATCTGATTGGCTTATCTCCTTAAAAAATTTCAGTTGTTTGCTTTTCTTGTTGAAAGTAGTAAGTCATTTCTTCTCAGATTTGTGGGCAGAGATCAAAGCTGAGAAGAAATATTGCCCCAAAAATGAAGTTAAAGAAAATAGCAAGAATCCAGAGGCTTTTTATAAAAAGACTATTTATAAGGGAGCATTTATAGTAAATGTGATGAGTTGATTTTTAAGTTTTCCAGGAAGATACAGATTTGTTCAACTTTTTTTTCCTTCGTTATGCCACAGATATTTATGGTATAAGTGTAAAGAGGTTTGGTTCTTCCCCCCACCCTCTCACCCTGTTCTTCATTAGTTCTTTTTAAGCACCTGTGAGTAATAAAGGTAGTTATAAAACTTTCCAAGAAAAAAACTTCTAGCGACTGAACTCGTTATTTCACAATCATAATAAAGTACAATCCCTAACAGCAGTGATAGCAACTGTGTTCCATTCAGCACGTGATTTTAAATTTATGTTTATTTGTGTGCCTCTTTGAGAATAGAGGCATAAAGATTTATTTCTGACTCCTAGTCTGGATACTGATTTAAAGTTGGTCAAAAGGTATTAGAGAGATCTTATGAGAGGAGGTTTTTTCTTATCTTAGAGTAACTGATACAATACAAAAAATAGGCAAACTTTCCGTCTTCAGATCTTAAATATTGTCCTTTTCGTTAGGAGATATTCTGAAGAATATAAGTGTCACTACCTACTGCCATGGATGTATTCTGGGCATATGACTCCTTTTCTCTCAAGTTGCTATGTTTAGTCTTACGCTTACATTTAGTTCTACCAAAGCTGTTCTTTCTTTTCCAGGCTGCTTAAGGCTAGTACCTGCATGCCAGGACAGCTGCTATAGTCAGCAGGTTTCCTAAGGCCAAATTACCCTTTATACAGGAAGGGGGAGGAGAAAAAACCCTGTTGACTGCTGCTGATCTTAAACCTTCTGTAAAGACGCAGTTTCAGGCTGTCTCGAACTCCTTCAGAATGGCAGCTTCTGTAGCTGCTTTGGATTGTGCAGGTCATGGTTTTGGATCTGGCCATGGCACAGTAGAAAGAAGAGCTGAAATAGGGGGAATCTGGAGAGTGCAAGAGGTGAGTTAGAAAAAATGGAGGAAAAACCCTCTTGGACACTTGAGATACCAAGGATCCCTAGTGTGGAGGCCAGAACTTGCTTATGTGACTGTGCCTCTCGTTCTCTTTGTGTGCAAGGGAACTGCTCCCTTGACGGAGCTGAAAAGCGAGTTACCTGTTTCTAGTCTCCCTTGTGACAGTTCTTTGAAGGACCTGACCTGTGAGACTTATTTTGGTCACCTCCAGAGCTTGCTGATGCTGCTTAAGTTAAGCAATTAAGGCTACTTTTTTTTCAAAACATGTTCAGAAGGGTCTCTACCTTTGCATAATATTTTATCGGTTACAGCACTTGTTCAGGATCCTCAGTCGAAGAGGGCTTGAACCCACAGCTCCTGCTTCACAAAGAATGCTCTAGCCAGTGGTTTTTCCTTTTTCCTGTTGAAATTGTATTTCTGCGCAAAAAAGAGTGTAAGGCTCATAAAATGAGTGAGTGGAAGCCTTAGGCTGAAATTCCTTGGCTAAAGTGCTAGCAGGGCAAGGGGAAAGCTTTGGGTTCAAGCTCTGTACTTAGATTCCTTTTTCTCTCCTGTATATAGCCAAGTACCATGTAACAAGTGTGTGTGTGTTTGTGTACAAGTAGTTCACCGCTCATGAACTACTAGGATTATAAGTTTCAAAACTGTGTAACTTGTGCCAAGACTTTGATTTTGCTTTTCTCTCCATAGAGGTCAGGACAAAAGGGTGGAGAGGTTATGCTGTTTGCCTGCTTTAAAATTTCATGTATAAGCAGTTCAAAAATTTTTTGGTGCAAATGACTGCGAGCTGTTCAGAATTTTATCCAAGATTAATGTGAATTCAGGCCTCTAAATCCAGTGCAGTTCTACCTTTTAATGCCCTTTTTCTTCCCTCTAGGTTTGCAGTCTCAAAAAAAAAAAAAAAAAAATCATTGTGCACTGAAGAGGACCTACTTGTGAAGAAACTGATTTTCTCTGTTGGCTGACTAGACAACTAATTTGTGGAGAGTTTTGTTGCTAGGGAATATGCATACATCCTGACTATATTTCTACATGACTGTGTGGGGCAATATTCGGAATGAAGCTGTCATCATGTCTTCCATGGGCAATGGCACTGATATTGAAGAATTCTTGGTCAACATTAATTTGGGACAGTATCTTCCTAACTTTAAAGAATATGGCTATAACATTGTGACAGATTGTGTGGGAATAAATGACAGTGTGCTTCAGCAAATGGGAGTGTTGCCTACAGGGCACCGCAGAAGGATTCTTAAGCAGTTAGATGCCACTTTTTCAAAAATGCAAGAAAATCTAAAACTCAAAGACTTGAAAGGATTAGAGGAGAAGCAATGTTCATCCTTGGATCAGGAGTCCTCAATAAACAGTTTAAATATAGATGGGACTACAAAAACTAGCTTGATATCTGCAACATTGTCAATACAACCTGCTAATAAAACTTACATTGGTAAAGAAAAGTTTGAACTTGCAGAGCAAAACTTATGGGAGGCGGAAGATGGTAGCTTTACAGATTTGGAATTTTCTAGTTTATACCAGAATTCAGACAGCATACTAAAAGCTATCAATCTAAGTAGAAGTATTGAGATGAATGCTCAGCCGGATGCATCACTGGAAGAAGCTGCTGCATACCAAGCTGATGAGCACTTGGATGGCTGTTCATTTTCCCATCCTCCTTCTTCATTTGACTATTCATGTGAGACAAAATCCAGTGAAAACAAACAGCTGATGTTTGCAGATGAGGACCATTTATCTGACAGTGAGCCAAATTCTCCATTCATTCAGTTTAAAGGAGAAATGATAGACAATGACTTGTATGATTCTTATGCACAAAGCTGCGTGAAAGTGGTTCCAAGAGCAAGCCGGTCTTTTATTTTAAGGCATCGACCTGTTCCAGAAATCCCAGATTCAAGTAAAGCTGAAACTTTATCAAGGTAACTTTTATTTCTTTTTGATCAAGAATTGCTACTATCATGTAAATTATGGGTCGTGTTTTTTTATGTCTTTTTTTGTAGATTTTTTTTTCTTGTGCAGCAGGCAGACTGTGTCCGAAATGAATGCTGCCAGATTAACCGAAAAGGATTAACCTTCAATGCATGTTAAAAGTGCAAATGGGAAATTTATTTTATATAAAGGGAAATTTATTTTGAAACAGTCTCCTTATAACCCCCTTCCGTCATCTTGGCATCTACATCTGAACTTATTTTCAAAGGAAGGAATCTTTCTTGCCTTAGAAATAACCTGTGTTAAATGCATAACTATATCAAGCATTTTTGAAACTGAATCAGTGTGGTCTTAGATGGGGATGAATAAAAATATACGAGTATCATTAAAAAAAAGAAGACTGAAAAATAACAGAAAAGGCTGTTCCATCTATTCAAAACCAAGTCATTACTACAAATATTAACTAGACCCTAGCCCCACTGTACCTGATGAAATTCTGATCTGTGAGAGGAAACAAAATTGTGATTTCAACAGACCTAAAAATGAAGTATAAAATCTATTTTTGATTGTTAGACATCGATTGTAATTGTGAAATGTAATTATTGAGGTTATTATAGTACCTTTTAAGGTTGTATCTTTTAAGAGATGTTGTTCTTGGAAAATGTAAGTTTAATATTATTTTATTTATGCAATTTATAACAAAGATTTAGGAAATAGTACACAACTATATTTATTAATATAGTTTTATTTGAAAAGTGAAGCAAAGTTTAGAAAACTCTTCTTGTCTCTTTTGTGCATTGTATGGCATAGCAGGCCTGTAAAGGGAGCAGGATTATCTGGTATGATTACAGGCATGGGCATGGCATGATGGCTACATGAGAATATTAACTCTTAGCCTTAAAGCACATGACTCTGCAGTGGAGTGCTATTTACATTGTTTTAAATTAGAATAGTGTACTTCATGGAGCAGGGAATTATATTGTGGGTCTAAAGTGAGGAGTTTTGTCAAGATGACTTAGACTTGTTTCTAAACTGGGTGTTATTTAACCATTCAGGGAATGAATGCAGCCAGTTGGTAATGTGAAGTGGCGGCTTCTGTTGCTATTCTAATAGCAATGAAAACTTGGCTTTTTATGATGCCTATATTGTAAAAATATTTTTGAGGCACTCCAGCAGGGCAAAGGAAGCGGGGTGGGGAAGGAGACCTAAAACTTAATTGGAATCTTATAGGCTGAAGAAAAGACATTTCAGGTGAAGGATGTTCCATTTGCCAAATTACAAAGGCCTTCTGTATTGGATAGAAGGTTTTCAGAGTTCATGGGAATCTTTATAAGGATAATTTTATGCAGCATTGTTGAGAAATAGTATTGGACACAGTCCAATAAAGTTTGTTATTTATGATAAATATCATAGGAGAGTTTGAATTTGTTTCAAAACATTAATGTGGTGTGGGTGGGGATTTTTTCCCCTTCAAAATGGTTGAGTTTGTAAATTGAGTCCACAAATCAGTGAGTAACATTTACTGTCTTGGATAAAAATTAGTTGTTGTTGCTTGTCTTTTAAGAAGATAATGAAAAGCAGAAGAGGAGGTCTGGTATAAAACTCATCTCCAGGCCAGTCCTAATGTGCATAATGTTGATGTTAAAAATAAGAGGCAATGAATGTGCTGTTGATCACAATATTATGGGCTGTATAAAGAAAGTCTGCTCATAGATTTGATTTGTGATATTTTTGATTCTGTTGACTATAATGTTTTACTTGTCATGCTGGGTAACTCTCTTAAAAGAGAGAAGAAAAAGTCATGGAAATATATAAGCAAATTTTTGCCAGCGTAGCCCTGTCCAAATCGTTAGGCTGCACTCTTTTTGCCAATTTTTTTTTTGTTTTTAATCCACTGGCTATGCCTGGAGGGGGCATGTCTGAGAATATTTTGTATTTATCTTGTGCTTTTTCGTCTGCATATCTCAGCAGTTAGAAACATCGTTAACGAGCTTGTACTTGCCTTAAATGCCGGGTTTTCCTAAGCATTTTAATATTCTTATTCTTGTAAGTTTCTTCTAGATTGTTGAAAGAAGTTTAATATTAAATGTTGTAATATAACTGTTTCACTGAACAGATGGAGAGGCAAAGATTCTTTGCAACGATTAAGACATTGTTGTGTGCCTTAATTTAAAAATGTTTCATCTATGTTTTTTTAAAATTCCAAAAGATTGTAGTTATTGAAACCTAAAACAGGTGTCTTCCAATGGGGAGTAGCTTTACGTTAACATTTTGTGGAGTGGTTATTCCTACTTCATACAATAAAACTTCTTGCTGAGCTGAAATGGGACTCTAGTGCTAAAAGACAACAATAACTGGCTACTAAAAGCATCCTCTGATCTCTTTTGAGCAACAGCCATTCAGTAGAGGGCATATGCTGTATTTGTAGTGTCCCCGCCATTGAAGTAAATCCTCCAAACCCCAGTCTTTTATTGATGGATGATGACTAGGTCACTAGCTGCATTACCCACCATTTTGATTTGCTAACTCTGGCCTCTTTTCTTCGTCCTTATGCTCCAGTTTTAACAGTACAGAAATGCTGAAGGACGAGCAGCAGTCTGTCTGAGGGAGATCAAGGCTCAGTCAGAACTTCAAAGCAGAACTTCAGCTTCACAGAAACATTTCTGATTAACTTTTCCTGGTATTTTTTTCGAGGCAGAGGATTAAAACAAAACTTTAAAATTGCACCTTGCAACATCCTTCACTTTAGGGAAGGTCATGTCTTTCCTGCAGAATTGCATAGAAAAATATTCTCATTCGACTGTTATTGACAGACTCTGGCTTCATCCTGCTTACGTTGTGTGAAGGCTTTTCCATAGGGGAAGAGAAATCCAGCTGAAATCTACTGGGAAACTCAGCATTTGCTTCTAGTCATGCATGGATATTAGTCATTAAATTTTTATGCGAGGAAATGCTTTTCTCATGATGTCCTAAGTGCCTTCTGGCACAGAAAGTTCATAGTGGGGATCTCCTTGTGCTTCCTAGTAGTGCTGTGACCATGTCACGTTTTATTACTAATAATGTGCTTGCCTCTCTTGCAATTATATCTACCTCACTGTGCCTCATTTGTGCTCCTGGCTCTTGTCTGCAACAAAACATGCTGTCAGCCTGAAAGACACCATGGCTTTTTAGAGTTTGGAAATATTTTGGTTTTCTTGATTCTTCAAAGTACGTTTGGCTTCACTGTAGTAGTTAGGGATGCGGAATGATTAAAAATAAAAATTAGAGATGATCAGTATGGAGATAGTTTTCAAGGCTTTGGATGCTGTCTTGAAGCATATAATTTGGCAACCACTCTTAGGTGAAATTGCTGCAGTTGCACCATGCAGAGCAGCAATCCCTTTAAAGAAAAACTTGAAGATTTATAAGATGGTAGACATGATTGCTGTACAGACTACTACACAGATGAAATTTCAGGCCGACAGACTCCATATACTTTTAGACTTCTCATATCTCCCAGCTTTAAGTTATTTGTGTCATTTGGTAGTGGGATTGCTTTGGGTGTTCATTAAAAGAAATAAAGAAGAAGTAAACCAAAAGTAAATTCTGAAAAAATGCTACGTTAAAAGAGGTGGGGGGAAGAAGCTCTTTGGCCTGAGCAGGAGCTGTCCATTCGCTGCAACTGGTAAATCCTAAGGATGAAACTTCTTGCTGATACTCTGTTCCCTTACGGGTAAGTGGTCAAGAGTGCTAGTGGGGTGCCTGAGCTGGTGCAGCCAAGTCTTTCTACTCTATACTTTTTTGAGCAAAGCAGTTTTCTAAGAGAGAGAAGTTGCTCTATCTCTTTTTCCTATGGCCAAGCATTTGCATTAGTTTACATTTGCAAGCAGTCTCTGAACCCCAAAGCTTTAATACAGCATGCTGGAGCAGTTCTGACATGTTTGCATTACAGCATGGTGAGCTGGGGTGATCTTGAGCTGGTTAGAAAAGAAAACTCGTTTTCAACGAGTTTGAAAACAAAAGCTTCATTCACCTAAGACAATCTGCAAATGAATGCCAATAAAGGCTTGGAAGAACTCTTTGCTCTGAACTCTCTCCCTCGCTTTATTTGGGAGATGGTGGGAATATATTGACTAGAAGAGCTCAGCCCAGCCAAGTGCTGAGCTCTCGCCCTCCAGCCCCTCAGCCTTCAGCAGCTGCTGCTCAGGGCACCCTTCCATCCTGTTTGTGCACCGGGGCAGGGCGGTGGGGAAGAGTGTGCAGCCTGAGCTACTTCCTGGGCCTCTTACTCAATGAAAGTAGTGGGTCTTATTCTCCACACCGGTGACAGAGTGATAATTTAACTGAAATCATTATTATACCTCTGTGAAATTGATGCTTGGCAGACTTCGTGTGCTTACCTTCCTGTGAAAAGCAACACAGAAAAGACCATTGATCTGAAGAGGCATTAAATTTTGGAAATGATTAGAGAAAGTCATGGATTTGTGTAGATTTTTCAATAAGATTTTTTAAATTCTTATTTGCCCTTAAATAAGTGTTTTTCCACCTTTTAACCCAGGAATGCAATTTATGTTGTAGCTGAGTATTTACAAAAGATTATTATTTTATCTTGCACTATATGCTGTTTGTTATGCATACTCTATGTCAACAGATGCTCAAAATAAGTTCATTCTGTTGATTTTATTTCTTGAGATAATTTTTACGTGGCATGAATCAGAACTGTGTTTTCCAAAACTCCCTAACAGGTTTTAGTTTTGAAAAAAAGACTACGGTTTGCTTATTAACAGGATTCCTTGTCCTATGTGGAATACATACATGTATGTACATAATAAAAAAAAATCCACAATACACAATTCCTGAAAAATATATGAATAAAAAAGAATGCATATCTTTGTAAGCTTATTTGTTATTTTTCCTTTCCTGGTGAATTTATCAATATTATTATTGACTCATTACTGATACCATTGCTCACTTCTAAATCCTTCCACCCTGAAACTAATGCAGTGACTCACTGTTTTATAGAAGAAAGAAAACCATTAGTTAAAAAGCTCTTTAAGTCAAAGCTGCTTATTGGTATCTCTCTAACTTATATTAATGTTATTAATATCCTTAAAAAACATAACAAACCTATCTGGTCTGAGTAGGGAATATGTTAAAGTATTTTTTCTTTTAGACATACCAGATTATTTAAGATTGGGTTGGTGCAAATGCGTAAAGTTCACTAATGCAGTTTGAAAAGATGTAGCTACATCAATTTTAGTAAAATGTATGAAGAAATACAGACTTTTTAATATTTGTTGTGGGTTTTTTTTGTAATTATAACTTGGGAGAGTAAACAAGTATGTATTGTGTTGGAGCTAGGCTGTGATTCACCTCAACTGGGCAAACTGATTCTTTGTTTCCTAAAATCAGGACTTCACAAAGTATCATTGGGGAACTTAATTGATATAACCTGTATAACATTTGAGATGTCAAGTACTTTATAAGGTGCAGCTTCAGTCTTGAATATAACCTAAAAATTCATTTGGGGCAGATTTAGGCATGCATTTGTATGATTAAAAAATGCTAATGATAAAAAATGGGAGTTAACAAGGCGCCAAATGGGAGTTAACAAGGGAGCTGCAAGGTGCCATAAACATATCTCTTCCACCACAGAGAAACATCCGCACATAACAGGAAATAATTCAGCTTGGACTTCTCCATAGGACAGTATTTTTGGAGTTTTGAGTATAGGTAATCTTAATAGGATACAATTTGTCAATATATCTACTAGGGAAACAAATCATTAATATTGGTATTTTTGGTAAAAAAAAAAAAAAAATACTGATCTCTGTGGCTTTGAAGGATTGAGGACCTGTGAATTTTCAGCAAAAAACTTAAATTCTTGTATAGCATTTGCCAATCAGCGAATACTTTTTAAGGATAGACAAGGTTCTGTATTGTTATTTCAAGCAGGGGAAATGAAGCACAGAGGAGGAGTTCATGTTAACAGGGTAAATCAGAGCTTGGATGAAAACAGCTCTAACACTGATTATTGCCATAGTAAAGATGGGTTAGAACCATTCTACCTCAGGCATATTTATTTCTTCCTGTTTGCTAATGCTTCTGCTTCAGCCTGAGAACTCAATAATAATAATAATAATGTGATTTCTAGCAGCATGAGGAGTGCAATTGCTGAAATACTTAGAGGACAGCACAACAGCAATTATACAGTTGTTTTTCTAATGTGTATGGGGATGCACTGTGGTCCATCTGCAAAATGTGAAATGGTAGTCCCAGGCAGTTGCAAAGCAATTTCATGTATGTCTCAGACTGAAAACTTTCTGGAAGTGAAAATCATCTCTGGATTCAGTACTTTTCAGGATTTTTTTTTCTAGTGGCTCAGAGCATCTGTTTTGTATCACCTGTTGCCTCCAAATGCTTGTATCCTCTCAGAGGTTTTAATAACTGTAACGTTATGAGTAGCTGCTTTCCCTTCTAAAGTGTAATTCTGTGCTTGCTGGGTTTCCGTGCCCAGATTCCATTTGAATATAATGTTAGAAGTTGACTTGCATTGTAAACTGTTCTTTAAATATAGTCTTTACGAATCGGTGTGTGAGAGAAGTGAGGGTAAAGGTGGGAGAAGAGTGGGGAGGCACTGGGGAAGAAAATCCAGAAAGCTAAATGTATCATAAGGCTAATTCAAAACCAAAGGAAAAAATCCCAAGATTTATGTTCGAATCAGTGAGGTATTTCTTGTACTAAGAAGAGGAAAAGAAGTTGTTGGGTAACTTTTTAATTTAATCTGAAGACTTTCCAAGACCTAAAATTGTCTATTTGTATATTTGCATAGAGTTTTAATAGTTAACCTGCCTAAGATGGTTTTGTTCGGTTTCTGGGAAATTTCACCTAATGTTTTCATTTTGTGTTTTGTTTTATTCGAGTTCCCTTCAGAAAAGAAGAAATGTGGATCTTTTAAATATAGCCTGTACTGGAAGACAGATTTCACAGAAAAGTGAGTCAAGCATGCTGACATTTACATCTTGAATATTGAGCAAAAAGAAACCTCAGACCAAAAGTTGTCTAAAATAAGTATTGACCTGCCTTCTTTTTTTAAGCAAAACCAGGGATCTGGAAAGGCTGAAAATAGTAATGTGTGTAATGGCAGAGCATTTAACCACTTGCACATTTTTACTGAGACAGGCCTTTTTGAACTAATATGGATGAAAATTAGAAAATCCAGGGTTTAAACATCATTTACTTTAATGTACCTTTGTAGAGTAGAATATGTTAAGTTTATAAGATCAGGTGAAGATGTTTTTAGGCAGAATTACCTTTCTATTAAAATATGTAAAGAGAGTATTCCATATTAAATGCTATTTAATTTGTTAGTAAGGCTCAAAGGTCAATGAAATAATAGGAAATTAATAGTTTTCCAGAAGAGGTTAGAAGTCTTGTTCCATCAGTTGTAAACAACAGCTCTTTTATACTCTAGAAGTAGGTCTTGTTTAAACTTATGCATGTTAATTTCAAGCAAATACTTTGTGCCAAAATTAAAATTGTGCAGAAATGTGGTTTAAAAAAAGTCAGAATAAAGGACTCTATTGCTCCAAAGAGTATGCAATAGAAGCTTTTTTAACTTGTTGCAGGGTAGAAAAGAAGAAAATGTTTATATCCAAATTACTTACTTCTAAGAAGATAGAGTAAATTGGGAGAAAATAGAAAGGGAAAATATCAGAGAAAAATGTGTCTGGATTTCAGTTAGAAATGGGAGATTGTTTCTAGTTCTTCCTAATTGCTCTCTGTATCTAGACATATTCTGTGTCTTCCTGTGGGAAAACCTTGAACAAGACCTGAGATTGTTTTAGACATAGTCTGCTTCCTGCATCACATTGTTTCTAGGAAAGTTTAATTTTATTTGTTTGTAGAATGAAAATTCTTAGGAGGTTTTGTTAAAAACCTTTATTCCTTTGTAGGGCATTATTGGAGTTTTGGGGGATAAGCGATTTTTGTCATTTTCATGAGGAAAGAATTTTCCGCATGCTGACTTGCGGAAGATTCAGTTATCTCAGGGGACTGATCAGACCGGCTCTGTAGGTCAGCCGCTAGTCAGTTTCAGAAAAGAAACGTTAATTTTTTTGGAGAAGGATAGAGAAATCACAACCAAAAAAGTCTGCGTTCCATGTTGATTTTATAATGCAATATCTTGTTAAAGTATTTATGTGACTCTGTATGTATTTATTTTATTACTGTATCTATTTTATATGAAAATATATCATGTATATTATTATATTTGCATATATTTTATATATATATAAACACACATATATATATATTACTATTTTTGTTTGTTTTAAGAAACTCTCACAGAAGAAAAGCCACCCATCATCTCTCCATATGGAGAAACCTTTTTTTGCAACAACCCTAAATATGCTAACGTAAGTTGAGCAGCCTGGATGTAAATGATCTATCTTCACTTTAATCTTCATGTTATATACTGCCCTCAGCTCTTTTTCTCCTCTCCTTTTTTCAGTTCTCAGTACCTTTTCTAGCTTGTCAAGTACATGCACGAGAGTTGTAGCATACTTATTTGTGGACTAGTGACTTTTCTTAATTTGTACCATTCAGTAGTAATAGGAAGCTGTGGGATTTTATGCTTTTCTTTTTTAAAAAGAACGTAGACACGTAACTGACTTTATTCCACCTGCAACTAGATGCTGCGTTATGAAATGTGAAACAATCAGTTACAGGCAAGTTCTTAAGTGAGGTTAAATGGTGGTTGACCATTACAACTGACTGATAGAGACCGAAGTGGCTTTTCTCTCTTGTGATAACTGCAGCTTAGGAGTGGTCATCTCTACAAAGGTTTGTGGGCATCCTATGACAGACAGCAGCTTTTGTGTTACCTTAGATGATCTCACAGTCGTTTTTGGCTATATGGTCTTTAAATTGCTCTTTATGAAAGTTCTCAGGACTGTGGATATTTGTCATGCATCTTCAAACTTCTTGTATGCCCATAAGTCACTTTTGATGTAGGATGCTTGGAGGGGAGCATAACATTTTTGTTGGGGTCAGTAGTAGAAGGTATGAATGCCATAGATGTCATGTGGACAGGCTTTTGAAGCATGCTGAGTGCTGGGACGTGCAGTAGCTAGTGAGGCATCTGTAAAATGTGGTGAGTCCTTGCTCCTGCTTCTGACTCAGCAGGATGCAGACCAGGGACTGTTGTTTCTGTGGTTTAGAAGCATGAAGATGATCTGAATTTTTGGTGTTTTTTCTTTCTTTCTTTAAATGTGGTTTATTTATTTATTTATTTTTAATGAGTTATGCATGAACTCATGTCTTGTTTCTCCTGGTAGCTCTTTTTAAGTAGAGTAATCTTTTCACAAAAGTGACTTCTGAGCTTTCTTTTTCTTTCCTTGTGTGTCATGTCTTGCTAGTGCCATTTGTTAGGGTGTCTTAAAAATACAAAACTGAACTTTGTAATTAGTTTGGCATAAGCAGGTGAAAAAGTTTTCTAGTCATCTTGTTACTTCTCAGCATTATTCTGTATTTTTTTGAAACATTGGGTAATGGTAAGGCACACCCAGAAAGGTTGTCAGCAGTTTTTTTTTTAATCTTATAAAGGCACCAAATACAAAGATACCATACCATTAAACTAGATTAAGTGCTTGAAATAGAATTGCTATTTCTGCTGGTAGTGGGATCTTAATTAATGTAATGTTGTACAACATGCTTTCTCTGACCTGAAGATTTAGATTTTAATTATCACTTTCATGTAAGTAAACAATTTTTTCAAGTTGTATTTATAACATGCTGTTTGGAAACCTCACAGTTAACTTCAGTTCCCTTAGATCATTGTTGTAGATGAAGGTCATAAAGAAAAGCAATAAAACAAAGGTCCTAAGATGTATTTTACTTTCAGGTTTTTCAGTAGGTATCAAGTATCCTAGGAACAAATAAGCAAGTTTAGATAACTTTGTAACATTGTATCTGAGATTTTAGTACTTGTTGACTGCTTCTTCATTTTTTAAAATAACCTGGTTTGAGATTATAGTTTATATGTACATATATATAATGTAGCAAATTGTTAAGCTGACTGGATGAAGTTTGTTGTAAGTGATTAGAAGCTGGCCACCAGTATTCTTCCTGTTTTGTTGGTGTGGAGAAGAAAAGGCTGTATTTTATAAGGGAGTGTCTGTTAAAACAAGTAATGAGTCACTAAAGGCTGGAGGTAAGTCAGCATGAGGGAAAAAGGAATTAAGGCTATAAAGAAAACATGTCTTTGTCTTCAGTCAGGAGGGAAGACAGCTCGAAGCAGAAACCTCCAAAGAGCAAACTGAAGAAGAAATAGATTTATATATTGATTAAACAATAGCACAAATGATAAATAATAATAAAATAATGTTTCAGAGCTGATTTCTTGTCTTGGCCTGCTGAAGAACCAAATATGTTAGAATTCAGTTTTTCTGTGAAGGGATTGTGATGACTTCAGGCCTGTAGAGTGAAGTACGAGCTTTATTTCTTGCCCTAGACTGTTGGACCAAATTAGCTGTGCATATTGAGGTCAGTAACCTATGTGAGCTCCTAAGCGTTGTGATACTGTGGATTGCTGGCCAGATTGCAGATCTTGAAACTTTAAAATAAGAACTCTTAATACTTTAAAAGAAGGAATTTTTACCTTTATGGTCCTGTTATAAAATACTGCCAAACCATATTTCAAGAATCGGGCTGAAGAGGGGTTGTGACATTAGCTTTAATAAAAGGCTAAGACAGTATCTCTTTAAGTAGAGATGCCTGCCCTGAATGGCAACAAGTCCTTGAGTACTGTGCCCTGAGTCCCCATACTGGGGACTCTGCAGTGCAAGGAGAGTGTTGTGCCTCTTGGCAGTCAGGTTTCCTAACTTGCCATTGTGATCGGAAAGACTATCTGATAGGAAAAGCTAAAAACAAAAATATGTCAGAATTACTTCCCCATTCAATGCAGAGGTGTTTTATTCATGCCTGCAAACAGATAGTTCCATCTACCTAGGCTTTAGATGCCCAGTTTCTTTCTTGAGGGTATTTGCTTCCTATATATAACAGCCACATATATCTAGAGAGAGTGCATGTGTGATATATCTTTTAAGAAATTCTTCTCTCTTTAAAGGTGTTTGCAGGAGAAAATGCTGCTGTTACCTATCTTTTATATACTACTATAGAGACTTTCGGGAGGTGGGAGATGGGAGTTCTGTCTTGTCTTTAGTCTGAGCATCTCGCAGAGTAATCCTGTGGCATGTGCTTGGGATTTAATTTGAATGGAATCTGAGTCCTTGTGGGAAACAAAACAAAACAAAACAAAAACCCAGAAGTTTCCCTCCCTACAACCTGTCTTTGTGGACTTCTGAAATTTAAAAGGCACTAGCAATAGAAATGCTTTTCTTGATTACTGCTTGGAAGTTTGCAGGCTTCCGGAATCCTCTTGGCCAGGTGCTGATTGCTGAAAGAGCCCAGGCAGGACCTAGAATGGGTATTGGGGTGCTTTACCTGTTCTGTGGAGGCCAGAGGGAGGAGAGGAGCACAGCTTCAGCAGTGTGGTAGGAGGGTTTGACCAGCTGTCAGCTGTATCCTGATCAGCAGATGAAGATGAAAGATCCTAAGCATTTTTATCTAATTTAAAGATATACTTTATGGATTAGCCTTTTGGCTATTGTATAGAAGTGGGGCACTGCCACTTTACCTCCTTTTGTGAGATTCCAGTGAGTGCAAGTATTTGACTTGCAGCAGTAGACATGTCACTTCTGAGTTGGCAGTTTAGTTTGTTTGAAAGTTTCTGTTCTGTTTTGGGGTATATCTGTCTAATCCTTGGAGCTACAATATAGCAAAATATCTTCTTCTTTTTTTTAAAGGATCTGGCTGGCAGAGGAAGCCAAAATGTTCCCCTAGGATTACCCTCTCAGCAGCCTGTGATTTCTGTGATTTTTGCTGTAGTTACACATATTCAGCTTTTGGCTATGCTGTTTTTTATGTTTGTCTTTCATGTTGCCAAGATACATCCCTCAAGTGTAAGATGTGGTACTGCTTCTCAGAAAACAAATGGCAACAGTTGTGAAAGCTTATCTACTTTTTTTTGTCACCCTTCAGCTTCATGACATGTACATCAAAGCTTAAATGAGTAAATTAAAATGCTTCCATCATAAAACATGAAGCTGTTCATTTTAGTTTGGTTTTCTACAGAAAGAAAAAAGAGTATTGAGTGAGAAGCTTAGTAATGCAATATGATTGACAGATCGAGTTTAGGAAATGCAAAATGTAATGTTCTTGAACAGTGATAACCTTGACATTTTGTACACTGAGCAGTTTGTGATAAAGATTTCTTAGCAAACATTGGTAACAAAAAAGACCCTGTGCCTTTTAGGAAGAAGAGGTTGGCAAGAAAATGCTAGATATATTTGATATGGCTGAGTTCAGTATTACTGTAGGAATTTGAATTTATCCTTACTTTATTCTTAGGGTACTCTGAAGGCTGTACATTTAATCCAGAAAACAAGTATTGACATTAAAGACAGACTAACAATGGTATGTCATTAGTGGTATACTTCACATATATTCAGCACATGGCTATTGACCTTAGAGAATTTCAGTTTAAAAATAATATTCATTGTACTTTCAGAAAAAACCCTAATACTTCCATGCACTAAATTTCTTTCTCTAATTTGTCTGCAGCAGGTATTTTGGACTTCACTCAAACATTTTTGTTGTTTATCTGAATATTATTATTTAAAATGAAAATATTGAAAATAACATTTCTTAAGATATTGATTTAAAATGTCTTTCAAAAATGCATATCACTTTAAAATGCAGCAAAGAATGGTTTTGCTAGTTGGGGCATTTGCGTGTGATTCATGTGTGCAGTAATTTTAATGTCATTTAGTCTTTCAGTACAAATGTTTGTTGGAATATATTTCTACTTTCCAGGAACTTCAAAGAAGTGAATTCTTGGATTATGAAAAGAAGTTGGATCTAGAAATGAATGAAGAACACTCTTTTCCCAAGGATCTATGGTATTAAATAAGAACTAAAAAGAAATTTTAAATTTTGGGGGGGAAAATGATCTTTATTGATATCACATGGTAGATCTCTACCTCCAAAAGGCACAGCCATTACTGTATTTTCTCCTATTTCAACCCTCACCCCATGCTGTAGGAGGTGATGTTTGGTTCTGTGGCTGCTCTAAGAACATCTAACCCAGGTTTCAAAATTTTGGGAGGAACTGGGAGGTGTTCTTATAGCTCTTGCCATTCAGAACAAAGATAACACAGGTTTTATTTTTGGATGTCTCCTAGATAACTCTGTCTGAATACTTTCTTATTCTGCTTCCTTCTAACCATACTATGAACAAAATCATTCTGTACTTCTGTCATGTGGCCATGGCCAGTGGTTTGAGCAGATGGGAGCTATCAGCTCATGGGATCGTTAAATTTTCAGTCTGTACCTGGTTCCTTTTGAAGGGGAGAGAGGGAAACTGGAAGCCTCCCAAACCTGTAAAACAAATAAAGCTAATTTTCCGAGGAAAGGAAATTAATTTTGAGGTTCTGCAATATTCAGGCCTCTAAAGGAACCAGCAAATGTTGCCTTACTACCAGTTCTACTGATTGGAGAAAGTGGGATTCAGTTATGGGCATAATTAAAATATATATCACGTTTAGCATTGCTCTGTGGTTATTGCAAAAGTAAAACATAACAAATGTGTCCTAAGAATAATTGTCCTAATTATTAGTTTTATTTATTTGTGCATTTTAGCAATATGGTAAGAGTAAAATGCATTTTTTCTTTGTAGTTCCCTTAGTAACCAGGAAAAGAAGACAAAGGATTGTGTGAAAAATGAAGCTCTGTCTCAGGAGAACAAATCAGTGGTACCAGAAGAACTTGAAAGTGAATCTGTTTATTCTTTTGTGGAGCAACGTTCTTTGCCTTTAAAGAAAAGGAAAAAGAAAGCCAAACCCCATTCGTCATCATTTAGTAAAATCCATGGTGGAGATTCAAATTGCTTGGTCAGTGAAGAAATGCATTTTCGGACATCCAATGGAGATCCAACTTCAACTGCAAACGAGACAATAACACCATATGCTTGTTTTTATGGACCATCAGCAAAGAGGGTTAAAGCAGGATGGCTGGATAAATTATCTCCTCAAGGGTATGGTATTTGTAATGATTACTGTATCATTGTGAAGGTGTATGTTTGCCTGAGAGATACTAGGTCTATATGGTCACTGCTTGCTTTTAGAGGGAGCATGAAGTTTGGTGGGAAATGGAAAGGAACTGTTTTTGTTGCAAGAGCGTAGGGTTATTCTTCTGCATTCTTCTCAAATTTTAATGATATATTGCCCATTCTGAAGTTTATTTAGGAAGTGTACTTAGGAAAAATATTTTTCTTAAAAATATTGATCACTCATACACTGCAGAATAAATATACAGAATTAATTCATAGTAATATTTCCAATCTGTATTTTTTTTGCTGCTTCTCTGTGGACCACAAAGTAAGGGAAAACAAACACTGATTCTGAAATACTACTTCACAGGTTTGGCCACAAATATACAAATTAATGATTTCCTTTACAGGAGACCCTATTGGGTTCCAGAGCTGTTCAGTCTCATATCAATCTGTAAGTTGAACCTTGAGTGACAAAGAGCATCTAGAGTCAACAGTCTTCTGGTTTAGTTTATTGAGGTGCCCTTGCAGGAAGAATCTGAATCCAGGTCTTGTTTTTAAGATTTCAAATAACAAAGAAGTCATCACATTTGTAGGTAAAAGGTTCGAATGGCTCTCACTGTTTAAAAAGTTTTTTTAATTGTTTTAATTTAACCTACTTTAAATTCCAGCTCTTCTTAGGATCTTTTATGCTAAAGAGTGCTCTGTTGTCAGATCTTCTCTTCATAAATACTTGTAAACTCCAATGAAATTATTCTAACCTCCTTCTTAATACATTAAATAGACTGTTCTTCACTTTAAATGTTTCCAGTTCTCTAGCTGTTCTTATGATTTCCTTCAGAGTTTCTCATCCCACCTTTTGCATTTTTAAGAGTTGTACAATTTTACTTTTTAAGTCTATTTCTGATACTTCAGTAGAACCTATACATACAGAAATTAAAGCTGTTGTCCTTGTCAGTGCTGTAATATGGCTTTTTTTTTCTTTCTTTCTTTCTTTTTTTTTTACTGTAGCTTCTTTTCTTCCTTTCCTCTTAGTAGTTCTTAATAGTCTTAGTAGTTCTGCATTCTTTGTTCTTAGGGCTATAGGTTTAGCTATATTTAAAAGTGATATTAAAATGTTTGGCCTTTCATTATTTGTGGCTATATTAATCGGCGTTACACTTCATCTGTGCTTATTTTTACAGTAATTTCTTCCAAGTCTTTTCAGGTTAGTGGCAAAGTTACTGAATAATATTGGTTGAGAATACATTCTGGTTTGACCCTGCTGGTAGAAGTTCTATTGCATGGCAATCCCAACTTTTTCATTAGTTTGATAGTTCTGACTTATCAAATTTTAATTCCTTTAATTTTGGCTTTGTTTATACTAGGTATTGTGATGCATTGTTCAAGCAGAATATCAAGGAGGCCTAAGTTTGGTTTGATAAACCTGTTTTGCCATTATGGAGTTTTAATCTGCTCAAACAACATCAGATATTTTTCATCCATTTCTAACTTTAATAGATTGTCACTATTTACCATGGATAAAGAATCAAAGATTAATTTCACATAAAGTCAAAAGACTTTTTCCAGTGATATGTATTTACACTACTTTTTCAGAATTTATGCTGAATGTGTTTGCTTTAGTTTTACTTTAAGTTTAACTTTGTTTTACTTCACTTGCAGTACTCTTTCACTGTATTTTTTTACACACCTTTGACAGTTAGTTGATAGAATGATATAAGATATAGTTCTAGATCCAGCTGGCTTGTTTGGTGCTGTTAGAAGCAATAGAGTTAAGAACAGAGGGTGAAGGCTTTAGATACAGTAGGGGGTGAGAATATACTATTTCCAAAAGATAAGGAGTTTACCAGAAAATTAATATTTAGCCAGAGTGTGTAGAACAGTTACAGTGTAATTAGCCTTGAGGCAGTGAGATTCTCTGGTTAAATTTCAAGGACTTGTTCTTAGATGTGCTTTAATAGATGGAAATTTTTGTTTGTTCTCTCTCCTACAATACCATTTCTCAAATATCTGAAAACTGATTCTTCCTTAACTGAAGAAACAGAGAAAACAGAATGTTGAATTATTCATTCATTAAAACCATGCCATGCTTTATTTCAATCCATACCAACTGAAAATTTTTCTTGTTTTTTTCCCTCGAGTGTTTTTTTTAACCAGCTTATTTACACCTGGCACTTTGTATCATCTTGGGGAAGGAAGATATGAATTTTGAAACTCTTTCCTTTCAAAATTGTGCATTTAAAGTAGAATTCCTCTTTTTAGTTAACTCACTATACATTTTAAAGCTATTCAGTTTATTCATATCATATATGAGACTAAGTTCACTTTTCTCTGTGTCATCTTGAAGTTTATGGACATTTTAATGGAACTAGATTTTATATTAGCCTTTCCAGTTTAAGGAAAAAAATATGATTTGTTTTTGTCATATAATACAAGTTAATTAACCCAGAGCTGCTATTTAATTAAAGTTTTGATAAACTATCTCAGTCTACTGATCCTAAAGCAGAACACTCATTTAACAGGAAAGGAAATAATGTTGGGAAAACAGATGTTAGTTAGAGTAGGGTCTTGTTCTTGCTTAATTAACTGTTTAATGGATTTTAGAATTGAAACTCTTATATAGATGGCAACTAATAGGCTGTCAACATGTTTAATGAGCACAATGAACTACTTAAGGTTCATGTAAAATAATTTCTTAAGGAGGTCCTTACAGAGTGAGTTAACAGCAAACTGAGATAATCAAATGCACTTCTAATTAATGATCTCCAGCAGATAACACAGACTGAAAATGAAGTTTTATGTTGTACTTGTTGAATGATTTGGTGTGACCACCACTTATTGGTTGGCCTGGGACGAAGGGGAGGGAAGAGAGTGTACAGAAGAGGCTGTTGGCAGAAGTATCATACCCTATAACAGAGATGTCCTTCTCATGATACATGTTAATGAAATAGTCATTTTAGACTCAATTTTCCTTTTTGGAGATTTTACAGAGCATGCATCTCATGCTCTGTATTGAGAATTTTCCTCTGTCTCCAAGAAAAGCAGCCTTCCGTTATCCTTTATACCTGTTAGTTTCCATGTATTTCTTGGGCTTTCTGGGAAAGAGCCAGAAGACTTTGAAAGTAGGTATAATCAGGAATAACTGGAGTTTCAGAAACACTTTTACTTCCACTGCAAGTTTTATTAGGACAGATGAATGATTCGTTATTGGAAGAATAGGATCTTTCACTGAAATGAAACCACTGCAGTGTCATATTGAGGCCAAACTAGGTCTTCTAGGTGAGTGAACTAAGCTGATTAGGGGGCTATGCCCTGCTGACTACATTGCTTCATAAATGCCTGTGATCTCTAGTGATGCCGACGTGTTGTATTCTAGACTCCCTCCCTAGGCCTTGGGGACAGTAAGCCCTACCAGAATGATAATTTAGCTAACCTTTGTCTTAAAGGGTCGAGCAGGAGATGTGCAGAAATACGTCATGCAATTTCTGATCATTCACAAATGTGTTTCTTTGTCTTTTAAAAATCGTTAATTGTTTATTCTAGTGAGCAGCAAAATTAAGTTACTGAGAGTCCTTCTTCATCACTTCAAATGTGATACAGAGCACATGGAGGGGTGTAACTTGAATTCATAAAGATGTGAAAGACACTGATTTATAAAAAGTCCATTAATATTGCACTTACTGTTTTTACATGTTTGATTTTTTTTTTATATTTGAAATAATTTCTACTGCTTTTGAAAAGATGTAATAGGGCTAACATCTATTTTAATTTTCTAAATGTTTAGGCCAAAACACAGTAAGTTAAAATATCCTTTGGCCACTCTGTGATTTGCACTTGGGGTGTTCTTAAAAACTAGTGCAACTTGTCATCGTTTTAATTGTATTAATTTTTGGTTCACAGCAAACGAATGTTTCAGAAACGATGGGTTAAGTTCGATGGAGACAGCATCTCCTATTACAATAATGAAAAGGTAAGTGACATGTTGATTGGGACAAAATGCATCTGTGTAACATATACCATGAAGGAATTCAGAAATAATTGCAAATGAATATTCATATCAGATATATTTCCAATTGCAAAATATTAGGATGAGACATTCTTAAATATTTCAAGGTGCCCCTGAGATCTTAATTTATTGTTAATCCTCTTTTTCTTCCTGCTTCTGATCCTGACCTTTTCAGTTAGATAGCATCAGAACCTCTTATCTTATTGAAGGGGAGAGACTGCTGAATTCTGTGAAACAGAACAGGATCATGCAAACCACATTTAAGAGATCAAGTGTTATTTTGCTGGTGGCAGCAAACTGTCCTAACTTGTCATGGGAACTCAGCACGTTAGGATTTTTTGAAAGAAAGTTTAAGCTTGGCATGGAACACTTTAAAGCTGAAAACTTACTCTTTAATTAAAAAGATTTTTTTCCTGCATATCTTCTAGGAAAAAAAGCGCATAACATTAGACTAGCTTGCATTTGAATGGGTCTGTTTAAAATCAGCAGAGTGCTGTGATGTCAGTGACTGTTCTTCTTTGCTTCTATAACTATGGATTGATTCTTGCTAAAACTTTTGTCATGATCTAGTTAAATTTGCAGGCTCAAAAGGCGTACCTCCCTGCCTGGTGCATGCTTTCTTTCCAATTTTAGAATGCTAGTTTGACTGAAGTAGTTCACTTTTGATATGTGATACCACAATGTATTTGTAAATTGTGGCTTTAAACAAAAATTGTATTTCCTCTATGAAAACAAGATTCACAAAAGATTTATTTGACCTTTCAGTACTGCTTTTAACAAAGAAAAATACATTGTTCTTTAGGGATCTGTCTTTAAACCTCACTTGCTTGCTTTTATTATTTTTTTTTCTGAAATATTTCCCATTTATTCTTTTGGATTTTTGCTTTGTGTCTATTCAATAGACTTGAGTTCACTACGAAACTCTATATCTGTTGCTATGTGATTAATTCACTTCATTTCTCCTCTTAGAAGAAATAAAGATCTTGTTAAGCTTAAAAGTGATAGATAGATAGACAGATACAATGTGCTTGTTTGGGGGAGATGAGGTTATATGCATGTGTATTACTTGAAACACTGGAAGGTTTCCTGTATTTCCTGTTGAAAATGCATATTAGATTAGGAACAAAATACAATTTCCAGTAAAAGTTCTTGAGTATTATGCTGGGTGGTTGTAAACAGGAAGAGTTCTGTAGATACTTTATAATATGTCCACTTTTAAACCCGCTTTGGTAGATTTTGAGGGGGAAAAAATAGAAGTAAGAAAAAGCTGATTATGTGCTGAAGGGCGAGGGAAATTAGACACAAATTCAAAAAATCATTTTCATTGATTCTCACTATGACTACTGACCAGGAACATGAGACAACTTGTTCATGCTTTCTTATTTAACTTCACTTACAGTGAAAGACATGATCGTGTAGGTGAAGAGAACAATAGAATAACATAGGGATTGGAGTGACAATGAATTGTTAACTTCTTTGCGTGTTCATCTGTTAACTTCTTTGTGTGTTCATCCTAGAGCTGTAGAGGAGCAGAAAAGCAGGGCTAGTTATTAAGAAAGACTTGGAGAATTCAGCATTGGTATTTGTTTAACATTGTCTGTAGCGTAATTGAGAAAAGAAGTGCTATTACATCAAACCTTATATCTGTACTGGGGCCGTTGTTGTTGTTTTTCTGTTGAATGTAACTAAACACTTACCTTGAGGTTCCTAACTCTGGCCTAGGCCATTTTTTGCATTCATCTGTCATAGGACATCCCAGAAATCTTCCATTCTGTTTAGAGGAGTCTTTAACATGGTACAGGACCCATAGGAAGCTACCATCCCTACCTGCTCTGTATTAAAGGTCTTTGGGGGGGCTGGCTAGCAGAAGCTTCAAAAAGGCTTGGTTTGAAGCCTCCTTGTCTCTGTTTTCTTGGAAGCTGAGTACAAAACCTGAAGCAAACAGACAGCTGAGGATTTGGTGAAACTCTTGGAGTATTTTGTAGATAGGACGAAAACATACTTGTCTACCCATAGTTCTCAGTGCAAAGTGGGACTGTGTTGGACTGAGCAGTGGTGTCGTTGAGGGGCATGGAGTTTTTGGTCCAGTGATCTCTGCTGGATCACTCTTCCCGTAGCCAGCATTGCCTGGTAGGTAGATACCAGCACGTTGCCTTTGTTTGTGTGTTGTTACTTTGAAACCGTAAGTAACCACCTGCAGGCTCTTCAAGACTTGCATGCAGCTCAGGAGTCGGCATTGCCTGGTCTGATAAAAGGTAGGCCTAGTCATACAGTTCATTGCACAGGCAAGATGTCTCTCCTCTGACTGGTCTTAAATGTCTAGCTATATTTAAATAGGGAAGCTGGGTTTTTTTTTTAGCTTCTAGGTTTTAATGACCAGATCCCTCTATTCTAGTATATGTTTGTCCAAGAGCACTCCCACACAAACAAGCTAGTTCTGAAGGAAGTGTTACACTGTTAGCGTCACAAATCTCAATTAAAAGTAGTTCTCAAAAGAAAACCAATCTTTACAGAGATATTTTCCTGATTATTGCAAGGTGTATTCAGGAAGAGAGGTAGACTGAACGGTTTTTAAAAAAAGTGTTTATTTTACCCAGAAACACTACCAATATTGAATCGCTCTATTTGTCACTCGAATTAGGAACTTGAGAGGAATGAAATTCTCAAGAAGGGGAATTGTGCTAATCAAGAGTGAAGCATGTGGAGGATGGGAAGGGTAGTACTCATGAAAACATGTACTTAGCCCATCATAACACTTTTCTGAATGATCTAAACATGAGTTGTTTAAACCTTTCTCTAACCTTGATCTAGTTGTGTGTCTCCTTTTAATCAATACAGATCTCTTCTTTCCTTTATACCAGCATATATGAAGAAAAATGTTCATTTCCTACAAGTAGCGTCTGAGCTAGGAACTGTTTTTTGTTTGAATCACTGATGCTGCTCATTTCTTATGTTTGCCGTCCTGAGCAAGATGATGTGGTCAGAGCAACATCCTGTGTGGTTTTGTCTTTAACAGAAGGTAGTTAACTGAAGCAAGCGCAAGCTCAAGAAAGGAAGATACAGTTTGAGAATTCTTTTCAGCTACCAAATATGCATAGCTTTTATTTGGGAGTTCTTCCCACGTTTGGCAGAACAACTCTGGTGCTATAAAGCACACTTTATAGTAAGGCGAAACTCCTGCTTTTATTGATGTTTTCACTTAAAAGCACCTTAGGAGCCCTGAGAAATATATTAGTGATTTAGAGGAAAGTAATTCCTATCTTCTGGTGTGTTATGCTGCATCTGAGCTTAACAAGGAATGAAATTTGCTGGGGAAACAGAAGAATCAGTGTCCTTCTTGAAATAGGTCATAGTTAGTTCTGTTGCAGAAGGAAAGCCAAAACAGTGCAAAATGGTGTTTTCTCGGATCTTTTAGGCCAGCTCTGTAACATACCCAGCAAAGAAGGGCTCCATTGGACTGTACTGGAAAATAAACATTTCCCTCAAAGGAGTTGATCTTAACAAGCTCGATTTTTTTTCAGTAGAAAATTGTTCTGCCACAGAATTGTTAAACAGCTCAAAAACTAATGTAGACATGTCTGTAACAGAAGAAATATCGGTTTTGGGTGTTTTTCTTCTTTTTTTTCCTCTCTCTCTCTCTCTCTCTCTCTCTTTCTCTCTCTCTCTTTTTTTTTTTTTTTTTTTTTTTTTTGATAATCTACCTAATTTTTTGGCTGGAGTATTTGAGAGAAGTTCTGTCTTGATCAACAGAAGAGCTTGTAATAGTAGGCATTATTTCTTGCATATGAAAGAGAAGCTGCTATAGAAATGTGATTGAGAAATTACCACGGTTTAAACTGTATTTGAAAATATATACATCTTGGATAATAAAGGTTTAAAAAGGTTGTATATTTAAATAGCAAAACCAAAACTATGCTCAGCTTAGAAAGAAAGCCACTTTTTTTAAAAGCAGGTAAAATAAGATAGCTATTACTTGTAGTTTGTATACTTATAGCAGTCTGAGGTATTCTCTTACAGTACCAAATACTGCCAGTAGATGCCTGCAAACACCATGATATAGTTGCATCTGAACACCTTTAGAAATAACATCTATAGTAAGAGTTTGTTTTGCTACTGTGAAGGATCGGTAGTTAACATGATATCTAACTTTTTTAACAAATACAGAACTGCTGCGTTAAAATCTCTGTGAACAAGTACAGCCATAATGAAAATAGGTATATAATACTAAGGCCATTCTGACTGACAGAGTAGTTTGTGGTTTAATTATGGCAATGTGTTCATTTCAGCTTTTTTTGATATTTTTGATAAATTGCAGTTGTCCAAACAACATTCACTGACACACATTTGTACCTAAAAGTGGAACATCATAATTCTTGTGAAAGAAATATATTGAACTCAGAAAATATATTCTGTGCATCCTCCATGTTTAACCTTCACAGTGGTACCTTGAGTTCTTATATAAGTCTTACTATAATAATTTATACTTCAGGAAGGAAGTTATTGCAATACAAACTCCTTATGGGGAGCTGACTCTTGGGCTATTACTGCATGTGGATCATAAATCTTAGCAGTAAGATATGCATCTTAGCAGTCTTGAGGTAATTATGTTTTCCTAACTTGCTTTAATTTTTTGGTTCAGTTGTCCTGTTTGCATAGTTGAAAAATAGAAAATTTGGAGAAAATTTGCTCAGGCACCAAATGATGTTTGCAAGGGATTGTTCTCCTCCCATCTTGTATAGCAGAAAAGAACATACCAAGCCAAGCTAGACATTTCTCCTTAATATTCACAGGGTAATGGATTTTTGCAGAGAACTGGTGACCCCTTTCAGTTCACAATTAGAGACAAAATCAGCGGATTTACTTACTTGTTTTTACTGGCTAGCTACCGAAGGAGAGGGGAAGGGACAGAAACTCTTTGGAATTTAGTACCTGGAGAAAGTACCCCCCCCATCTGATTCTATTCCACAAGTATAATTATTTTTTTTTAATTAAGGTTTTGTGAGATACTCAATGTAATTAACTGTAACATGCAATTCTAAATTTAAGTGAGAGTGTGATAGTTTGAAATACTAGTGTCTCAAGACAATTCATGAAGTGGAGTCTCTCATATATATATATATATATGCATTATATCTCAGTTTGGGATTTTACTCTATTTTAGAAGGCAGCAAGTGTGCATGGAGGCATAACAGTGAGGTTGGTGACATGCAGGTAGTGAAATAGTTTACTAATTGGTGCAACTTCTATTAATAATATTACAAACTTTTAAGAGCACTGCCTGAGTACGTGAACCTCCTAAACATCATGGCAAGTAATGTGATGTTTAGATCAAATGAGAGAGATATTTAATGTTCCATGAGAGTTACTAACTATTTCTATTGTATTTCTATTATAGGAAATGTTCTCTAAGGGAATAATCCTTCTTTCTGCTATAGCAACAGTAAGAGTTCATGGGGAGAATAAATTTGAAGTTGTCACATCCGACAGGACTTTTGTCTTCCGGGTGGATAAAGAAGGTAAGTAAAACACATGTAATTCTGATAAATGCTAGAAAGTCATGCGAGTAACTGCTGGTAAATTATGTTTGTGAAATATAATGTGTAAAATCGCACTACCAGAAGTATTTTTAGAATCCAGCTGTTTTAGGCTCATAAAGTGAGACCTGAAATAATTGTAACCTTTGGATTAAAAATTCTTTTTAGACACTCTAAATTAAGTTATGGTCTAGGCACAGTGGAGATTGCTACCAAAATTTTAGGACTCCAGAGAAGCAAAATATATATATATTTTTGAGGAAAAAGTGGAATTATTTTACATCATCCAGAACTAAAGGCCTCTCCCAGATTCTGTGGAGTAGTTGGATTAATGAAGCTCAATTATTAACCCTACTTCTCAGGTTTACCACTGAAATCTCCTTGAAGCAGATCAAGGATATTTCTCATTTTGCTTCCATGCCTGGAACCTCTCTGTTGTGATTATAATAAAAAAACCCAGCAAATGCTTGATTGAATAAAGTTTGATATATTACAGTCTCAAAGTTAATACTGGAATTTTCCACAAAAGGCCATTTATAAGATCTGTGCTCATGCAAAAGCACCTTCTCTGTGAAGTATGATAGATGTAGGCTAAACAACTATTTTATGCAGATTTTGCAACTTAGCTTTCATACTGTCATTCCTATGTAAAATTTTCTTGAAAAATACTAGTGGGTTTAAAATTTGTTAGATTAATGGACAGATATGCATATGTCAGTTCACACAGTGTAATTGTGTAAGCCTCTTTCCTTAGGAACCCAGTCCAAAGTGGGTTGTCAAGAGCATCAGAAAACCTCTATTACACTGGTATTTGAAGAATCTAATTTATGATCTTCAGCATAATTATATCCTTTAAACTTTGATAGGCTTAGCTTGTAGAAAATCTGCTTTGAAGAACTGAATTTATTGGGGAATGGCTTTTAAAAAATACCAAATAAGAATGCTATTTTCCAGCTCTTAATTCCTCCTCAATGCTTCCCAAAGATTTTTTTTTTTTTTTTTTTCTGGGCATTCCTTAGCACTCACTAGTAGCACTTATAGTCTGTGTGCACTCAGCCATCTGCTCCAAGTCACTGCTTGATATAAAACTGACAAAGAGCAACAATGAAGTTGATGGCTTGGATGTGATACTGTGATCAAAGAAAATCTGGATTTTTCTGGGTGTCTTTATTTACTGTCTTATACAATATTTTCAACAATGCATTGATAGAGAATACAAATGTAAATGGGAAGTTAGTGGATGTTCTAATTTAATGCTTTATCAACCAACAGCTATAATATGTGGAATCAATATTAGTGCGTGTATGATTTAACTTATTTATGGAAATAATAAAATAAAATGGAATACCTAAGGAGTACTTAAAAGATATGCAATGTGTATTTACAGCAGTACATGCCAGCACCATTATAGCTTAGGGTCTCTCCGCATTTCCATTATCAACTCCCATTTTTATGGGTTATAGCTTGGTTGTAAACATTTGCTGTAGGCTGTAGCAGGAATGCAGCATCAGTGGACAAATCCTTCTTATCAGGTTAGGCTCAAATCATTTCAGGCATTTTTATGCTGTTAGCTCCGTTAAAAAGTAGATCTATTTTTTATTATTTTTTGACTTTGTTTTCTTTTAAAATAGATTTCTTTTTTAACACATTGGAACGCAACAGCCTTAGTGCAATACATGAATTTTGCAGGGCCATAATTTGCTTATGGACTGTTGCCTTTGAATACTATAAAAACATTAACAACTTATACTTGCTTATAAAATATTTAGTACTGTGTATTCAGAACAGCCACTTGTTACACATGAAATTGTATTTTTATTTGGTGTGTAACCCTCTTTGGACAGAGTGGCCTGTCTGTAAAGCTGTTCACTTAAGGTTAGAAATATGTGTTGGACAAGCAATCTGGTACTTACTATATCCAGAGCTGGATGATGTATTCACAGTAAATTATGTAAATAACCCTGCTTGCTTCCTGGTATGTGCACAAACTGTTACTGGATTCTAGTCCTTCTGTGAATTTGTGGTTGAAAATTGCACTGAGGCTATTCCAAGGGTATTTAGCTTCTATTCAAAGATTTTAAAATGCAGACTTTTGTAAGTATTCCACACTGTGGACCTTATTTATTAGCTTTCCTTTCTTTCTGCTGTAGTGTTAAAATACAGAATACTATCACTGTGTTCACCGACCTGTGTCGCTTCCTACCAGTATGGGTCCTCAATCAATAGACTGTGGTGCTCATTTTGTTCACGTTCAGTGTTCTGATTTTTTTTGATGATATATCAAAACCCACTATTTTTGTTTGATTTAAATATCCAGAGGTAAAAAAGCCTCTATATATAATGCCTTGGGAAGTTGAGGAGCATCTAGGGGCAAAAATTATTCTGCTAAGTGATAATAATGATTTAGATGCACAGTCTGTCCAGATGTGATCAGATTTTATTTGACTGAAGTAAAACACTATCAAAAATACTTTAGGTTAATGTGATGCCCTCAACTATTCTAAAAAATTCCAATAATCTTTTAAAACTATTTTCAAACAATTTTAAAAGCTTGTTTTAAAACAAAACTTGTACTCCCAAGATGAATACTGAGATCATCTTCCCTGTGCTAGATTGTCAGGCTGCTGTCTTCCTCTTCTTTGAATCATTCTCTCATGCTTAAGTTCATTTATTTGTTCCTCCTTATTACACGTGTGACATTAAGAAGTAAATGCATTATTGTTTTGGTGGTACTCTTTGCGATGTTGGGAACTGATTTTGTGAACTTTATATATATTGTGAACAGAACTTTTTTTTTTTTTTGGTGAGCCAACATATATATGTAGTCAAAATTTCAGTCATTATTTGGCCAAGTATATTTCACTGCCTGAATCCTTCAGAGCAAAGAACTGGAATTTTTACAATGTTCCTATCACATGGGACAGGTCTAATTCATTCAAACCATTCAGCATTAAAATATATTGTTCTTAATCTGGTGAATGTGTGAACATAGTGGACTGAGTGGAACTTTATTACTTCGCCTACTTGTGTTCATAGATTTGTGAGACATTAAATTAATAATGCATGCAAGAGATATTCAAACATGCATTTTCTTGGTTACTCAATTCCCTTGACGATATCAATCTTAACCACTATACCTTAATGGAATAGATTGTAAACTGCCAAATGTTTTTGCGTAAAACATGGCCAAACATAAAATAGTATTGGGGAATTTTACTCCTCAATTTTTCCTTGTGTAACTTCTGTAGTTCTTTTCCATTGATTCCCAGAATATGGGCATTCCACCTTTATGGCTTCAGTCTTTAAGCTTCCTGAAATTAAGCATCTAAGCACTGGTAGTCCCAATTTTTAAAATGTTGATCGTCAGTTTGTATAACCCTCAGTTTGCATGTTGGTTGTTGGGAGTTAGTGGAATGGATATCTTTTCTAACCTCTCCACTGACATGGGCTCGTGTTTCCCCCCCCCCCCCCCCTTCTCTCTTTCTTTTTCCCACCTCCCGTTCAAGGTGGATGTTCACTCTGATCTGATATTGTTATTCCATATGGCAGCAAAGCATAATAGAAAGAATAGGAAAATGAATATGGTAGCGAAGAATGGAGCTGCTACTTAACTTATAACCTGACTTTGTCTAATTTTGTGTTGTTAGAAGAGAGGAATGACTGGGTTAATACGATGCTCAATGCCTTGAAATCGCAGTCTGATAATAACTCTAAGCCTCGAACTTCTGTTGCCCCTGAGAAAAGTGGATATCTTGAACTGAAAGGATACAAAGCCAAAATCTTTATTCTGCTTCAGGGGAATACAGTGTGGATCTGCAAAAATGAGCAGGTAAATTTTTCATATTCTTTTTGTAAATGAATGCCTGTAAAGATGATTTAACTAGTGAGTTAGAAATTGATGGCTCTTAGTGAATAGATACATTTCAACATAAATGCATATCTCCTTTTATGTAGTACTTTTATTGCTGCTATTCTCAGAAGGCTTCAAAAAGCAGGAGAAATATCATTATGTCTATTGTACAATGGAAAAACCGAATATACAGTGAGGTGAAGTGAAAAGCTCTGAGTGTCACAACAGGTTAGTGGCAGGGCTGCGATTAATTCACTCTTTAAGTGTGTGTCCTAAGCACTCTGCTAATTCAGAAGGCTTATTTTGTGCACTGATTTCACTGTCCTCCTGTAATACAGTGCTCTAGTAAGTGCATTATTCAGAAGTACATTGTGAAATTTAAGTGATACTTCAGTTAAATGTTCAAAACTGCTGTTCTTTCTTTTTTTAACAATCTAGATTGACCAGTTTCTGTTGTGCACTGTAATACTTTAAACAAATCCAATATTTTTTAAAAAAATGAAGTAAGTCTATCAATTCAGCTTTCAAAATCCAGAGCTTTTTGTATTGTTTTGGGCATGAATATAGTATGATATAATAACGTAGTTAACTGTGAAACTCCTTATCATAGGATGCTGTGTATATGGAGGATATATGTGGCTAATTGAGTTCAATGAACAACTGCGCAAATCAGTGAGAAAAAAATCTATTGCAGAACATTGAGTGAAAGGTATTATTTCTGTGTAAGGAAATCCTTGACCCACAAGTTGCTGGAGCCCAAGAGAGTATTTTGAGGAGTTGTTCTTATATGCTTGCCTTGTTCTTATGCTCTTGTTTAGGGAAAGACAACAGTATGAATACTGGATTTGATAGGTCTTTCATCTAACCCAATTTCATGTGCATTTCGGGGGGAAAAAAATTGTTCTGAAGTCACACAAAGATTTGCATTCTAGAAGGACCAGCGGGCAGGCAAAAACAACTTGTGTATGTTCTTTGCCATTGCCCACTTGTGCTAAACCAGCAGTTATAATGCTAGGCAAACTTGTGTACAGGCAATCTCATGTTTCAAATGTGAATGGTCTGACAGTATGATTTATCATTTTTGTCTGAATTTCTCTCCCACTGCCCTCTTCTTTGTGAAACTATTCAGATGGATTTGGGGGCCAACTTAATGTTCAGCATTAGATCTTATTGTTCTTTTCCAGGGCATGGCAGAAAATATGAGACTGAGAAAGAGTTTTTCTTTCTACTTGCTGTCCTCCAAGGAAGTTTAACTGATTAGGTGCATTGTTTGAGGTCAATCAACAACCAACTGATCCAAAAATGTAGTGCGGTTTATGGATTTATATTGTTCTGTAGCTAGCACAGAACTCCACCTAAGTGCTTTGGACATGTAATATCTTATCAAATGTGTATTGGCTGTATCTCATTGAACCTAAGACTAAAGTGTGTTTGGCTGATTGAGCACCCTGGAGAGGAATCGGTCATTGCAGCTGAGCACAATACTTTACAGCTATACCAACATCCCTGATCTTGATTATGGTAATGAACAGGTGACTCGCCATTTAAATTATGTTTATTTCAGTAAATTCTAGCACCAGAGGTCTTTATTTAAAAAAAGAAAAAAAGAAATTAAAAAGAAAAAGTATTAGATTGCAGTTTACCGCTATTCTCTTAGCTTATTTCGATAGAAGGTATGAAGATCGCCTTACTTTACAGTCTCTGCCTGTGGGATGACACAATACTCTGATGCTAAATGTTACTGTGCTGCCATAGGGTTTTCAGATATTTCATTGATAAGAATCCATGAAATATGTTAATTTATTTTCATATATGAGAATCCACTGCTTGTGGACATATATTGTAAAGAGCCACTTTTGACTTCAGAATCAATGCTATATTTCTCTTATACTCCTGAATACTTTTGATAGCTCCCTTATGGAAGTTCTGAGCTTCTTGATTAAGGGACAAATATGGTACTTAAATGAGGACTACAGGCTTAGCAGAGCAATTTCTCTTCCACAGAATTGTAGATCATTTGAGACTGACCACATCCCTCTTGAGTCTTAGTACGAGGCATCCAATTCCTGCTTTCTTCCTTCTTTCTTATTCAGCTTGTGTATAACCATAGAGAGCATCTTTCTTGCCTCAAGTAATCCCTTGGTCTTGCTCTGCTGACAGGGGAAAATTCCCAGTTCTACCCTCTTTTCTGAGTCAGTTTTTCTGACTGTGTTGCCTTTGAGGGCTGTATGTGTTGATAGAAAACTGTTCCAGAGTCATTCATCATTGAAGGGTCCTTGATAGCTCTGTTATCTTTTCAGGGCAGATTATGATGGATCTAAAGTAATCTAAGACTATTTTGTCATCTTCCCCTCCCTAACCCGAATCTGTTTCCTTCCAGCTGCATATGCTTATTGACTCTCTCTCTCTCTCTCTCTCTCTCTCTCTGTGTGTATGTGTGTGTGTGTGTGTATGTTGGATGTATTGCTTCTGTGGCTGTATGGTAAGTTGTATCAGCTCTACCCTTTCAATGTCATTGATTTTAGATTAGTTTTAGCTGATCATGAAAACACACCCTTATACAGCCTTTCTGTTTATTCCCTTCTACTGCATGGGCACTCTGCAGAGATCACTGCAGTGCAGCAGGAGCAAAACAAAATAGAGCCCTGAAACAGGCTGAAGTTCAGAGGTGCTGCCCACCTCTCAGTTTCTTCTGCTTGTGTGAAAATTACAAACAGTGGTGCAAAACCAGCTCCTTCCCCAGGCTGATTTACTTAAAACTGTAAAAATACAAAATTGTCAAAAGGGGTTTCTTGTTAGATTCTCCTTTTGAGTGAATGTCTCTCTCTTTACATAGCTTTTGCCTGTTTGAAAATTGGGAAGAATAGCTGCATGCTTTTTTATGCTTTTCTCAGTACCTTTCATGTTTTATTTTCACATTCAAAACCAAATCTCCGTGATTTTTATTGCAGTATTTAAGGAAAAACTCAATAATGTGGTGTTAAGGCAGTAGAGGGCTCTGGTGTTCTAAAAATCTTTCTCTATTTTAAGTTTGTACTCTGCCCAGTAATTACCGGGCAAATATGTCCAGGGATGTCCTCGAATCTTGTTCATATTGGAATTCACATCCACACTAAAACTACTCCCAGAGAGAATTAGAGGGGTTTATTATAACTGCAGTGCTAAAAGACACCTATTTAGACTCCTTACAATGTTGAAATGAGATTGGATCAAGCTGATTTATTGATTTCTATTAAACTTGATAGCGAAGAGTCCACTGGTACTTTAAAAGATTTTTCTTCATTGTTAAAAGTGGAGAAGAACCTAAGCCAAATACCAAATCCTAACATAACCACCATGAACTTTGTGAAGTTCAGATTGAGATCAGAACATCATGTCTCAGGCCCATTTCTAGTTAAAAAGTGATTGGTTTACCTCAAACTTCTGGCAGTGACATAGTGGTAGTACGAAACCATCAATTTCTTTGACTCTATGTAATGTGAATTTCTTAAACTTCCTCACTGGAGCAAAAGTGAAAAATAGATCGTAGAGAATCAATTTGTTCAACCTATAACTCACTGAAATTCCCATTTCTATTTCAAAATCATTCGTGCTTAAATAAAAACATATCATCTGGTCCTTCATGACAGCTTAAACCTTGGCTTGAAATGTCAGTCCACTGTGATGGTGCCAGTGATAACCTCTCCTCTGAGATCATTGAAAGGCCTGTGACAGGAGCTTATCTAGTCTGCCAGAGTATACCCTCTTCATCAGGCATATTCAGGATTCCCTGGTATCTGAAATTAGGGAGAGCCTAGGTCTTGTAGTGTTTGAGCATTTGGCTTTGATAAAGAGAATTCAGGACCCTCTTTGTCACTGCCTCAGGTGGTTTCAAACTAAATGTATTTACCTGGGAGATTTGAGGAAACCTTGCCAAATATAAAGACTGGGAAATGGCATGTGTGGCGGCATGCCAAGATTATTTGGGACTTTTTCCCTCCATGATTGATGCTAAGTTAAAGCTTGAATGGTGATAAGAGAGTGCTCTCTCTGTTAAATACACAAAATATTATCCTTTTTTTTTTTATCAAAAAACTCATGTTTCATTTTGGCTCAATGCTCTAACTGGTTTCAAGGGTTTTTTTGTTTTGTTTAAGATTGAAATGATTTGCTCTGTGGCAGATGGAAATGTTTATGCATGTTGACTGAACCAGTAAGATTGTGCTTAATAATTTTAATTTCTACTCTAACGCCAATGGTGCATTTAGAGCAAAACTGGATGAGATTATAAAATGTATTACAGGAAATGATATTAAACAGACAAAAGATGGCAAAAGGTAGAGAATGGATGGGATAGGTGGAAGAACAAGTCAAAGGTGATGCTCAAATGTGGCAGGCTGAAAGAGAGGGGAAGGTGAATGTCAGTGGAATGAAATGAAAGAAGTATGTGCCGATGAAATTATTTTTTAAGGTTTCTCTGTTAATTTTAAGGTATCTCTATTATGCAGATTTAAAGAGGAATGTTTGAAATCAGATACCAGAGATGATGATGATAGGATTCAGAGGCAGACTTAAAAGTCTGTGGCTCTTTGGTAATGTGGCTACCAGAATGTATGAAGATCGTCTGCAAAGGAATCATTCATTAGGAAATGCCCCCTTTTTGGCGAGGGTGCAATCCTGAATAATAATCATAAACAGGATAGATGAGAAGGAGAAGCTCTCAAAAGAATAAGTAGAGGATCTGAAAAATACAGTAGAAAGAGTGTCAAACAAGGGAGGGTAACAGTTAAATGAAGTCCTGAAGATAAGTAGTAATGATTGCTTGCCTTGCTAAAGAACCACGAGAAAGACTGTGTGTATTTCGACTCTTCGCTGTGTCATCATGATGATGTCTGTGAATATGGAATGAGTGAGATGATGACAACAGCAATATGAAAGAAGAGAGGAGCTGAATGTAAGTTGTGTGGAGAGCAAAATAGTTGCTTAAAGATTTTTAGAGCTAGTAAGAAGCCAAGTGCCAGCTAAGATTAGTGGATGCTAATTCAAACTAGGAAGGTATTGTGATGTTAATAAATTACAAAAGCAACTGACAGAGCTTTGGAAAGGGAGATAGGGGAGGAAGCAGGGGATTAAAGACAACAAAAGAAAACAGGAGAAGGAATCAAGAAGACCTTTTACATAGTTGCTAGGAGATATTGGGAAGAGAGAGATGGGGCAATGGAAGATGTAATTATGCAACCGAAAAAATCAGAAGAAATAATCCTTCTCTCCCCTGCTTCCCTCTTCCCTCAACCCCCCAGGAACGTGTTGTTTCAGAGATGTCATGGCAAGAAGTTATTTGTAACAATAACTGGGAAGGTCTATAAAGAAGAGCGATAGTTACTGATAGGTGACTGCTGGTGAGAGCTATGAACAAATATGTTAACAAGCATATGAATGAATCTGGTCCGAGATGCCTTAAAGAGAGGGAGGAGGCAGGATATCAAATGAACATTTGTCCACATTTGATTCTTTCAGGTTTTACTCTTTACTTTAAAATGATGCAAGTCTGTAGCAAGTTAAAGAAAAGTCCAAAGAAATATGTTGGAAAGGGAGAGGATTAATATGAACAGGAATTTTAAGATCAAATATACTGTTACATTGGCAACCTGAAGTAGAAGCAAATGATCTAACCTCTTTTAAATAAAGTCATTTTCATCAAGCTGTAGCTGGGATGATAGATTAAGGTCATATTCCTCATTTTCCAGTGGTTCCTTGACATCAAATGCATCCCAGTCTTCCACACTCAGAACCATGGCAAAGATCAATTGCTGTTCATGACATCAGAAACAACTAAAAGGGAAATAACTTGAATTCTGTGAGAAAGCTTAAAAACTTCCCTTTCTGTTTGCAGTGTAGCACAAAATGAGCCATTACAGCAAATAAAAACTAAAAGCAATCGTAGAGTGTGGTAGAAAGCCTAACACAAAAACTTCCTGATTAGTTTGATTTGGTGTGGAGGGCAGGGGAGGAGGAAGGGAAATGACTGAGATATCAACTTCTCAGTAATGTCTACCAGAAAGCCTGACCGAACTAATACCTATGCAGCCAGCTACCTTGATCACATAAAACTTAGCAGTGAAGAAAAGTAGGATTTGTTTGGATACTGTGAAGAACAAGGATTTTACCGAGTGGCACCATGCATGTATAAGCAATTGAAGAAGGTTTTAGAACAACTTGACATAAGATAAGGTTGTGTTAATGCAGTCTTGGGGAAATGTGTTTTCCTGTAAGAGAACTGGAGCTATCTGCAGGCATTACTCATCATCATACATGGTGTTACCTGCAGCTTCAAGTACCATGTTAAAATGATCTACTGAATAAAAGCCCTAAATACAGGGAGCAAAGCACCACTATGTGCACTTTCATTTATAATGGTATCTGTATTCTTTTTTTTATTCTTTTTTAAATACATGAACAAATTATTTCTGCATCCAGTGAATCTGAAGGATTCTATAATCCATAAATATATGTACTTATATTATAGAGTGCTTTCATTTTTTTTTGTATTGTGCAACAAGTGGGTTTAAGATGACACTAAAATTAATAAAAAGGCACTTTATTTTTTAAAAATAGTTAGGAGAACTCTGTTTTTCAATAGCTTAAGATAGCATAAAATTCAATACAACTAGAACACTATTTGTACCTAGTTGATTTCAGTCAATGCTCACAGGAGATGTGCTTAAGCACTTATCAGTACCTTTAAATTACTTTTTTAAAATTAAAGGCACTGTAAAACACATTTTTCCTATACATCTGTTACTTTTATGCATGGACCATAGCTTGGCACAGAAGTAATTTTTAACCATACCAGTGGCAAAATCGATTTTTACTTTGTTTTTCTTCTCAGCCTGCATCCTTTATTTCAAACTATTTCATGTAGCTGATTAATTTGTTTTATATAAGGTTACCAGGCCGTATTTAACAGTGAAGAGTTTTTATTTTTGAGAGATTGTGCACAACACGCCATCACTTAAGTGTTCATTCCAGAAATGTAGTTTTGAAAGATGAGCACAGTCATATGTTGTGATAGCGTATGTGAATTTGATTTCCAAAGTAGGCAAGAATGCCATGATGTGCTATTGCAAATTTGTATTTATTTAGAATATATTTTGTGTTATCAACTTGCCATTTGTGTAGTCTGTTAAAACTCAATTAACCAAATGCAACTTATGAATTTTCTCTAATCTTTGTGGGAGAGCTCAGACAAGCAATGTCACAAAGAGTTTTTTTTGTATATTGTCTATAAGATAAAGACTTAAGTTGCAGGGATAATGTTTTGTGAAAGATAAACTTTAAGCTTTCAGAGAAGTGAAACAATTTTTTTTTCTGTGTCCAGTTTGAAGTGGGTAGCAATATTCTTGTCCTTAGGATTTGCTTTATGAGTATGATCAGATGAGCACTGGCAGTCCCATCATGATGATTAAAATGTTCTCCTTGGTTGCAATACTAAATAAAAAGTATTATTGGACATTAATGAGAAACTGATGAGTATGCCTCTCGTTCATTAGCGTGCCTTGTAACTGACACCATAATGTCTAGAACCCCAAGCGGTTAAAAGCAGGTGATTGATCATAATGTATTTAGTTTGCAGTGGCTGAGTAAGCAGAGAAAGCTCAATGTTCATGAAGTACGTTGTTTTGACGTTCATGGATTTCTCTTCGCTTCTTGATAGTTGTCAGGACTGTGTGCTGGTTTTGCTCCAGTCTCTGTTAGAGTAAGGACCATCGGAATCTGTTCTGAATGTCCAGAATTTGTATTCCCCCCCTGCCTTTTTTTCTTCAAACCCTTTTCACCCTGCCATTAATCAAGCAGTGGACAGTTGATTGTCATCTTCTGCACGGTGTATACTGAAAATGTGAACAGTGTCATCATCAACAAGAGGGGAGACAGGTTGGAGTTGCTATCGGACTGGTAAAATAATTGAACAAAAACAAAGGATGCCATTGTTTTAGTGGCCTGTGTAGATTAGGCCATTTGAGTTTTCATCAGCTGTAAAAGGTGTTTTCGTCAGCTGTAAAAGGTGGATAATTTAAAATAAACCTTTTAAAGATGACCCTTAAAATACTGAGAACTTTAATCCCTTTGTAGCTTTAGTGACATTCTCATCTTTTGGATGTTAAGTAAATTGTTGCTTATTTGTCCTGGTTACTTTGTATTATTTGGAGTAGTAAGACATTGTTTCAGACAGTAGCAAAGAGCATTATTTTCTTTACTAGCAAGTTTCCTCCCCTGTCTTATATCTACAAACTTTATTCTAAACGAATGCACCATCCTTACAGCAAGAGGAAGGGAATTTTAGATTTACAAGAATATGGGGAATACCCTAGTGTGCTTTCTCAGCAATGATTTCTGACCCTGGTTAACAAATTGCTAGGCCAACAAATTTGAACTTCATCAACTCAAGCTGAATTACTGCTTCATGAAACACCTCAGTGCTATTGTTATTAAATTCTCCTTCTTAAAAATTGCTTGCAATATAATATGTTGTTAGAGGTGGCATGTTTTAAAACTCACTCATCAAAAATCAGTATCTTATAGATGTTTCTAGAAAACTTCACTCAGAAGTTATTGCTATCTCAGCATATGGGTGAGACCACCCAGAGATACACCAAAGTTATTGATTGATGTCCAAGACCTTAAAAGAAGCATTTGAAAAATAGTGTTTTTTTCTTTTCATTGCATGCAGTGAATTCATAACAAAAATCAAGGTTTGTTAGATTCACTGAAGGTCAAAGGTGGCCAAACAATTATATGAACCGGCAGCTAGAGGAGCGTGTGCACAGGGCTCAACAGTGGTTGAGAGGGGAAATTATCTTCAGCTTAGTAATAGAGACGATGTACAGAAATGATTCAGGAAATAAGAGCTGGGAGTCTTGCTTGTTTTCTAAGTGAAGTCTTGCTTGTTTTCTAAGTGAAGTCTAATGACAAAAGTATGTTTTGAATATTTCAAACAATGTCTATTTGTAATGTTTTTCTTCTTTGACGTTTTTAGAGCTACCTTTATTTCATCCCTCTGCAGTATTTTAATAAAAGTTGCCTTTAAAAAAGTGTTAAGCCAAAGAACGCAATGATTGACAAATTCATTTTGCTCAGGAAGATAATCACTTTAATTATTGGCATTGCCAGCCCTTTTAGGGAGTCTAGCATCATCTGCTGTTTAATAGAATATTTCAGCTCCTGCCCATTTCTTCCTGTTACCATGAGTTAGGGTATTTCAAAAACGTACCACTGGCCGGTGGCTATGACTCCATGTTGATCACAGCAAAGCAGCTGCCTGTCTGTTTTCGGAGCGCGCGTTGTCTCGTGCTGCCGCATGTTTTTGAGTTACACCAGTTTTTGCACTCCTGTGTCTGAGCAGGGAAGAGTCTGTCCCCACTGTGCCGCATTTGTCCCCATGTCTGCTTGGCTACAGCCCGTGTCCAAAGTGCAGCACTGCGTTCGAGATACCTGAGTGAGGCTTGAAAAGGGCCTTGAAGCGAGAAGGCTGCATTAGTGTAATTACTGCGGCTGCGTGTACTGTTCCTGTTCCACAGGCAGCTGGCCTGGCCTTTGCGAGTGTCTGCAGGACACTGTGATGATGTGAGGTGTGAGGTTTTTTTCCAGCTGAGGGCCATAATTCCTTGCCACAGGGTCATAAAGAAGTTCAAAGGCAGATAAAATGACAGCAGTCAGCAGCAGCGGCTCAGTTCCTGAAACACCGGAGTAATTGCAGCCCATTATTACAATTGACTCTCCGTTCTCTCACCGAAGGAATTGAGCAGCTGCCAATTTGCTGGGCTGCAAGAAAAGAGATGAGCCAAGAGATGGGGGTCAGGATGAAAGTTGAGAAACACTGATCAAGGCAAAATTCGTTAGACCCGAATAGCCATAAGAGAAGAAAAGGTGACAGTGCTGACAGGTCATCACTGGTACCCAGGTGGGAGACGGAGCCTGACTTCCAGGTTGGTTGGTTTGACCTTGCGCTTGCCTCACAGAGAAAGCGAGCGGGGGGGTTGCAGCAACTGCTGCCTTGCTGTGCAAAATCGTGCCGATAGCAGAGATGCCTGCCCTTTCTGCGCGACTTACAGAGAAGGGGCTTGTTTCACGCTGAATAAAAACATTAGTTGTTTCTCTGCATGTTTCCTGTGTGCTCTGTAATCCTTCCTGTGTGTTTTGAAGTGGCAGTTTCTCACTTTACTTTTACAGCTAAAAAAAGGATGATATATTACCTGTTTAGTTGTTTCGCAGTATTAAATGACAGCATGCAGTAGGCAATACTTAGAAGACTGATTTGAGGATGATCTTAGGTAATAGCACTAGCTTACAGTTGATGTGTGCAATTAGCAGTTTAATTTATGTGGAACTTGTGTGGCTTTATTGGTGTTCTCACTAATAAATGCATATGTGGGTATAAAAGGGTTACATATGGCTCTATTTTAGATGTTTTCATTTTGCTATTCTGATCGGTGTTCTTCATCTTCCCGTCACAGCTGAGCTATGGAGTATCAGAAGCATCTCTGCTAATGTATGCAGGAGGAGCTGCTCTGGAATTTTACAGGGAGAAGAAAAAATGAAGGTTAATAGAGTGCACTGTAGGTACAAAACCAGAAGATGTTATCTCATCACAGTTCTGCACGGGTCTGTGGTGCTGGCTCTTCGGGTCTTCTAACTGAGCAGGTCTTTCATCGGCAGACCTAAATTTCATTCTCCTAAACTACGTGTAGATGTATTTTAAAATTAATCTTAAGAGGCCTGTGCAGATTGTGTACTAGCTGCTTGTCCTTGTAAATGGAAAAAGCTGAAGACATGTTTTCAGTATGTGCAGGGCAGTTTAAGGAAAGCTGTTGCTGGTAGGATCTAAACGCAGCTACCTGGGGTGGCGCTCTGGTCTTGTTGACGACAGCTGGAGCTTTGTCCTTAGTGTCAGCATTGCCGGCGTTTCATTTGTGCCAAGTGTTTTGTTTCGTGCCTGAATTCGTGTTCGGCCTACTTTCTTGAAAGCATGGTTGTGCTGGGAAAACGCAGATGGAAAACACTGTGCCGTTGCAGATCGCAGCTCCCCAATCCTGCTAATTTAAAAGGATTTTTTGAAGTTTCTCTGTTCTTAAAAAAACCACTATAGCTCATTGTAGCTCCCCACCTGTATGCTCAGTCGGTACAAAATGCTGCCGCTGGGTTTCAAAATATCCTGAAATGGGGCAGTTTTTTAATTCTAATTCCAGTTCTGTTTCACCATTCGTAAGACTGTGTTTTACAGTGATCTTGTCAAGCCTTTGCAATCTTGATGCAACTTTTGTGTGATGAGGTGAACCTGCATACCTTCAGGTATGAACCAGAACAGCTTTTTTATAGCTGTGCTTCGCTATGATACACAGTAGTTTCAGTTTGCTGGTCTCCAGGTCACAGTGTTGCTGTTAGATCAGCCTCTAAATCAGTGCTGAAGACTTCACATCTTTTGCCTTTCCTTCAACAAGCTGCCACTGAAGGTGCTGTTTCTTTACTGATCTCTATGATTTGTAAGGGATCTCAAGTTATCTGAGTATAGTAATGCATGTTTCAAGTAATTATAAATTCATAAAAATAATAAAAATAAAAAGATGGTTCTAACAAAACTTTGAGGAAGTAAATTTGTAAACTTGCAAAATGTGAAAGTTAAGCTTCCATTCACCACATTACTCAGTATATTAATGCTTTTAGAATAATAGTGTAAGTAGTGATCAAAAACCCCCACACAATGTGCCCTGAAGCAGAGTTGACATCACTCTTGGCAAGTTTTGCTTTTTTAGGGTCTTTTAAAAATCAGATGAGCAGGATTTATTTCTTCCTTGTGAAAGAAGACAGGAGTGAGAGACTGAAGAAGTGAAAGGAAAGTAGGAGGCTGGTGGAATCGCTATGCAACAAGGGAGCCACAGCTTTTTCAGGATGCCGCAGGACCTGCCCAGCTCATTCGTTGTATGACAATGGGAAGCTCTAAAATTGACGGGAAGTAACTAGAAATGGTAAATGAACTAGTCTGTTAAAGAGCACATAGCTTTTAGTGTTCTTTCTACTAACTAGATCTCCGCAGTACAAAGTTAGGGGCCTTTTGGAAGGGAGTATGTTTTCTGATTATTTTTCTTCTTTTTTTTTTTTATTTTTTCATTTTTAATTTGTAATGGTGTGAGAGTAGGCGTAAGAAAGAGCACGTCTTGTCTGAAGGCTGAGCTTGTTCTGTGTTTGTGTGTACAAACGGTTTGTATTTTTCTCTTGGATTTGCTTCTCTTTGCTTCTCACTAGCAGAAGATAATTTTATTGCAAGCTTGAATTTGCTCGTTTTTACATAAGATGATTTCTAGCTCATAACTTTTTAGGTCTGTAAGACTGATAAGTCATAAAGATTTAGACCATTATGCTAATTAAGACACAGATGTTCAGTTCATTAAGGCTATATTAATTCTAGGGCCAAACCTGAATGTAAATTTAATTCAGATGTTTTAAGGCTGGGCCCTCATTCTATTTTAAACTGTTATAAAAATGTTTGAATAGCTTCCCTGTAGCTGTAAGGGACTACTGATTATGGAGTTGTGAATCCCTTTGGATAAAATATGTAGCTGTGGCAGTTGTCCATCTCAGCTTTAGTAATCACTGTAAAATAAAGATTTTTAAAAATAAAGAAATTTTCACTAAAAGCAAATGTCAATAGCTTTTACGAACCCGTGATAAAGTTGCTTATTTAGGATTGATTTACTGAGAGTTCAGTAACTCCATGAGCACTTAATGCTCTAGCTTTTTCAGTATTTAGGTAGCAAACTTACTTGTAGGTTGTACTAATTTGTGAAACTTTTTTTTGCACATTTCTATTAATACTGTTTTCTTCACGTGGAATCACATTGTCTTCATGACAAAAGGCATTGGCAAATATAAGAATTAATAAACGCCAAACAGGAGCTTTATGTGTGGCTATTAGTGGTTTAGCATTATGTAAAATCAAAATACTTTCTGTGTTCGTTTGTCAGTTAACTTATCTTTCTGTTGTATGTCTCTTCAGGGCAGTTTGGCGTGTGTGAATCTAAAGATATTAGAAGAAAGTATTTTCTTTTAAAAAAATATATTCATGGTTGGACTAAATACAAGCAGAATCTCATCCCCAGAAAGAAAGTGCTGAAATGACTGAGTAGGTCAGGAGAGATTCCTGCTCAGCAAGAGCCACTGGGCAGCGTTACTGTTGTCCTTGCTTGCACTGGGCATGGCAGAGTGTATGTCGAAACGATAGGTGCTGGTGTCCCTTCACTGCTTTAGAATAAATATTCTGGAAGTGGGAAGATTTCACAAATCATTGTTTGCTCTCCTTAGTTTTCTCAGTAAGAAGCTTCTGCTTCAAACTGGCTTCTAGAGGAATGTGCCTCTCTCCATGTAGTCCAAGGCACATTCTTCAAAGTACACGTGCGTGCCTGGATGTGCACATGCAAAATACAATTCTACTAAATGCGTATTTATTTGTAAGTACAAAATTTATTTAGCTAAGTGTGTATTTTGATTCAGATGTTTCAAAAATATCTGAATTTCAGATTATAAGTAAATCTGAAATTCAGTAAGCTTTAATGTCTCCATTCTAGTAGGGAGAAGTTTTCTAAAATAAATAAGAATTTATACCGTCCAATCAAAAGTTTGTGTGGGTCTTTATTTTCTTTAGGTTATTTTTTGCCTTAAGATCATGACAACACTTGTTTAAAGTGCAACTTTTCAGTTCTGTGAGCAGGAGGTGTGTAAAATTTCCCTAACTGGAATATGTACCGTTAGCTCAATCCAGAGATCTCCATATTTCGTTAAGGTACTCTTAATAAGGGTTTCTTTGTTTTGTTTTGTTTTTTTGTATATTCCTGTAATCTGCATCATCTCAAAATGCCATTCAGTTTAACAGGATCAGAAATCTGGACTGCAATTTTTATTAAGATCAGCATGGAAATCCAGTGGTGATCCAGTTATGTGATGATGAAATGGGCTATATTTGGAATTTAGGGAATTTGGAAAGCCATAGAAATTGGTTTTTTTGTTTTTTTTTTTTTTAATGATGTGAAAATGCTCTTTATAGTTGATCCTATTTGAATTGCTTTAAAAAGTGTTGAAACAACTTTTTTGTATTAATCTTCCTTTGTAAATATTTTAAATTTTGCTGATTACTTCAAGATTAGATTCAGGAGGGACATGTAGAAAAGCTCTGGAAAACTTTCTCCATGAGGAAATGTTACCTCTTCTGCTAATAATTATACTTTTATTGAAGGTAAAATTAATCATTGTTTTTACTCGTAAACTGTGACATCAGAGAAGTACATTTCCTTTTTAGTAACGTAGGAGGTAGTAAGATAAAAATAATTGCTTTTACTTATAAAAGAGGACTAAAGTGTCTGGAAAGTTTTCTGTTTGCAATCAAAGAGTAAAAGCATTGTTGCTTACTCAAAGATTACTTTTTGCTTGTCAATGCCATTTTTACTCATCTCCATAGGTAAATTTGGGGGGAAAGCAGGAACTCCATTTGTTGGAGATTTTCTTGTTTTGCTAGGTGGGGGGGAGAAGGAGTTATCTTAACTAGGCGTCTCTTCTTGTCCAGTGACAGCTGTACAAAGAGGCCTATAAAGAGGGTCATCAATTTTGCATGATCGCCATTGTATATATCACCTAATTGTTCACAATCTGTCCTTCCTCTAGGAGTTTAAGCACTTTGTTAGCAGTTTGTCTAGGCTATGAATACATAATAAGATCTTTGGTGAGTATTTAGACCTTCTGAATGTGAATTCAGAAAGCCATAACTGTACATGGTACTTTTAAAATATACAGACCCTACTTGTCTCCAGAGAACAGGCTTCATAAATCTGCTAAGAGAGCTTCCAGTTGTGAACCACTTTCAAAGAAGGGTCCAGACGGCTACTTAAAATTTTAATAGTAATAGCTATGTTTATAAATGTCTTTGCATCAACAAGAGGTGCTCTGGGTGCTGATTACAGTAGAAATGTTTAAAAATATATGCAAGTTTGAGATGGTGGCTATAGGGAAAGCTGTTTGGGCTTAAAAAAAACAAAAAAACAAAAAAACAAAAACCAAAGGAAGAGATGGAAGGGATCAAGCAATAAAAGCAAGGACAGTTGAGGAATTTCCAGGTAATAATATGAAGTTTCACTTATGCTGAAGTAACATCCCTTTGGGGCAAAATTGCGTCAAGTGAATAGCAAGGAATAAACTCTGAAATGGAAAAAATTTCTGTGTGCTATGAATTGTGTATCATAAGGAACATGATTGTCTGTGTTACCATGAGCAATGAAACACTGCTGTTATAAATGACCATTGGAATAAGACTAAAGGTGAAAGCTGTGAATATAGGCTGTGCTTGCTCATGACAGGCTTTTAATTTTGTTTACATGTTTATTTAGCTGCACACATTTATGTCAGCTTATGACTTTTCTAGAGGCAGCCAAACGTAAAGATCACAGCACAGGCGCGCTGCAATTGCCTCTTTAGCTAATAAGATGCTGAACTGTGAACAAGCTACATGGTAGCGAGGAGCTCTGCCAGAAAGGAGTTCCAGTAATTGTTAAAATGGGAATTTTGTCTGCACCAGTTTTCCATGGAGGGGCAAAAAAGAGCAGTTAAGTCTCTCTTGCTTGATATCTGTCAGGATATTGGGAAAGACAGCTAGACATGCAATGTTATCAGCTTGCTTTTGATGCTTGGTTCTTGTGTGGCTCAGATATGAGACTGTGGTGCTTTCCTAGTGCCTTGAGTGACAAGGAAAAGAAAGCATGTATGTGCAGAATCGATTATGGTCTGAATCACACATTCTATACCTCGGCTAACTCTGAATTGTCATACAGTTGAAGAATTCAGTCCTTTCAGTATATTTCTAAAGCAGCAATGCAAATGACTGTGGTACCTTTAAGTCATGAGCTCTACCTTCTAATAATAGCTTTCAATTGCTTTGAGTTAAGATGTACAGCTTTACTTAGAATTCAATTACTTGCACTATTGCAACAGCTCTCACCATTTCAGAAATAACATATAAGGTTATTGGACCATCACTAAATGGCACACACACAAATTATGTTGAATCTTTGTGTCATAATATGAAGACCTTTTCTTAACTCTGATTTTGAAAAATGCTCATAATTCAGAGAGTTTGTTGGTGATTATACAACGAAGCAACTGATAACCCCCAAAACCAGATATTGGGTGTAATCTTCTGGCAAATGCCATAGCTAAAAAATAGATCAGTGTGATTTCTGATGGGTCTAGCTTATTGATGAACCACATCAATGACAAGTATGTTTGCGGGATGGGGTTTTTTATTTTTATTTTTTTTTTGCCTTCTGTTTCAGCTTGTTTCTGTAGTAGTGAGAAACTTGTGAATGTAATTTTGATTTTTTTGCTGTCCTTTTCATTGTCCTTGTCTTCTTTCCTGATTTTGAGGACCAGGAAATTAAAACTTATTTATCTATTTAATTATTAGTACTTATTAGTAGCTGTGGTCTTTGGATATCTTTTCCTAGACTGTATCATCTGGTCTTAATTCACTGTGAACATACACTAAAGCCTTTCCTTCAGGGAGTGGGAAGGAGGGGAGAGGAGAAATTTAGAGTCAATGTCCTCTGCTTTGGCTTCTATTCCTTACATCTTGTTAAGACCCGAGTTCTTCGATAGCTGCCATTATGTTGAATTTGGTTGAAGTCAAACATCTGTCTAGATTAAGAACATATTTGGGGTTAGGTAAAGAGACAAATGTACCTGTGATTATGTAAACCTCATTTTCTTGGGAAACGGAGCTAAAAAACTGTGAAAATTCAAACAAGATCAGTGTGAAAGAACATTACCATGATTACAGATTTGTGCGCCCACTCTGAAGGTGGGAGAAAGGTGGGTTACTTCTATAACCTTAATCTCACCCTATAGAATCTGTTATTGTGCAGGAGATACAGTAACATCTTATTTTCTCTTTTTCCACAGGATCGGTAGCTCAATCAGTTTGTTGTTTACTTAGTAACCGTTCATAACATCCTAATTTCTTTCATCAAGTAGCCCATGTGCTTTTTACTGCACACTGTTGAAAACTGCCTTAAAACAAGAATCTTTCACCAATGGAGGACTGTTCTGGGAGGAAATGATCAGTACTTGTTGTGTTTGGCTACTTGAGGAACAAGGATAAACTTATTTTTCATCGGTTCCTGTTAGATAAGGAAACGTGATTGCCTTCTCCTTATGACCGCACAGCTCTGAGAGACAGGGTGTATGATTCAAATATCCGTATATTTTGCATTATCTATTTTCTCCCTCTTTCATTGAGGGGTAGAGGGAGAGAAGAGGGGAGAGTTTTATGTCTCACCATACCTGTTTGAAGTACTACTTTCCTAGTTCTCAGCTGTTCTGCAGATGAAACCCTAGAGCTTCAAGTCAGATACTAGAAAATGAAAAATGTGCAGTGAAATGACTGTATGCTAAGGCTTTTGATTTACACTGTGTAGAAAAAATTGGCTAAGGCACAGATAAGAGCCAAGTCTCCAGCGCAGTATTCAGTCACGTTAATTATGTGATCCTCTCTTTTTTGTATTTTGCAGTCTGTAGAGTAAGGGAGTTTTCATCTTCACATGTCCCAGATCAGTCTGTTTGGCAAGCAAGGCGTAGGCCTGGTGGTACATAATCAATTGATTTAAAACTGTATTCATATTGTAAAATTCAGACACCTTTACACCAAGTTAAGGTTCTAAATTACTTCTGTAGTAAGTGGAGAAAGTAGTAAAGTAAAAAGATTTGTAACGTAAGTGACCTAAGGATATAACTGCATTTATGTGTTAGACAGGAATGTGTTTTTGAAGCAACTCTGTCAGTTATCCCCACTTCCCGTGCCTTGGCTTGCAGCACAGAGCCATCCCAAAGCACAGGTGCTGGATGCCTCTGCCGTAATTGCCCTGGAGGGGTTTGTGCCAGTAGCACAGCTAATGCACTCCGCTCCAGACCGCTCTGCTGCAAACAGCCCTGCAGTGCACGGCACTGACTAGAGCCAGTCTGATGTCCTCTTCCTTTTGTCCTTGCTCTCTCTTTGCCCTTTCTTTCTTGCCCTCTATTTTTTCCCCATCCTTTCATTTTTCTCCATCCGTTTATTTTTCCTTCCTCACAAAGGTATAGATGTCAGGTCCTCATCACCAAAATGTTTTGTAAATTGTAGCCTGAATCATACTCAAGTGATTCTATTATTGGTCTTAGAACTTGGGAATTTTGCTTAACTAAGTAAAGAACCTAAAATTGATGATGTGACTACCCCCAGGTATTATAATAGATGAGCACAAAGCTACACAATTAACATGCACAGACAGCTTCAGTTGTAGCATCTCCTTGCTCATCAGGGCTTGAGGGTTTGTGTGCGTAATTATATACTATATGCTTCACTGACATTTTGAAACCTCATTAGTAAGACCAAGAGTGAGTATGTATGTTTTTACTCTTGGTGCTTTTGATTCCAATCCATGATATGTAACTATCACCTAAAATCTATGTTAAAAGATTTTAGGCTGAAATAAGGGACATAAGTCCTTAAAGATTGGGAAAGCCTGATGAAAGATAACTGGGGATGCAAAGGCAAAGTATAATTTAAAAAGAGAGGAAATCAATATAAACTTGTGGAGAAGAATTAATATCACCAAAGCAATTTCTGCACTGTTAGTCACTGTTTCTCAAACTCTGACACATAAGTATGTCTTTTTTTTTTTTATTAATATGGAAACAAATTTCTCCATCTCTCTGTTGCAAAAATTACCCTTCCTTGCTAGCTAGAAAGGCTGAACTACATACCTATGCTGTGCTACCCAGGCTATGATTGCCATACTTGAACGGTCCTGTTACTGGCCTTTAATATCTTTGAAATAATCTGGCTACTTGAAGGGAGTCAAATGGCCTAGGGTTAGTATAAAGGAAAAGTCTAAATCATGTAAAATTGTTAAGGTGCTTCCCGGGTTTTTTCAGAAGTAATTTTTAGTCTAATTTTCACAAACCTGGTGATAGCTTCCCAAAAATGTACCTAATAAGCTATTGCAATTAGCAGAGGTAAATTCAAGGAAATGTGTAAGATTGTATTTTGGAACTTTGATCAGAAACATTGTGATTAAAGATCAAGAGCTTTCTGCATATGGACAGTAGGACAAGAAAAGAGTCTCAAATATTAATGGGCCTTTTTAAAATCAGTGGGAGTATGGAAAGACAGACAGGTGCGCAGTGTGTGTGTATGAATATGTGCATATGTGTTCTCCTGAACACATGCAACAGTATTCCTTCTTGCATGCAGTTTTTGTTATCCCCTTAATCCTCTAGCAAATATCTGAGATAACAATGTGGACTGCTATTTCTAATGTGAAAATATTAGAGTTAGTTAACCTTTAAAATAAGACTTGGGAGTTATTTCCAAGAATTTTTCTGTGAGGGGGAAGGGTAAACTTGTATTTGCTTTTTGTGTTGTTTATTTAAATCAAGTCTTTTTTCAAGTTATATCTTGTGAAAATAATGTAAGATTCATTAAAGACAGATTATCCAAAGACATGATTATAACTGCTAAAACTGAAAAGCTAAGGAATGCAAGCAGCAGCTCTAGATTCCTGTGTTCAGATGAATTTTGATTTGGCCAATTTAGCTAACAGGAATGCTGGCCAAAGTGTTAGTGATGTAAAAGTGGAAGAGAAAAGCAAATAACTATTATACTATCCAAGGAGAAGAGGAATAGCTTTGTAGATAAGGCTTGTTCATTAACTGAGAGCCACAAGATTCAGGCTATCGTTACAGATTTGCATAAAAATTTCTTTTTAAGCCAAGAGGCCCAAAGTTGTAAGTGTTCAGCAACTCTGAAAATCAGACTTCTTGTTTAATGTTCGCATGTAGATATAGCTGCCTGATTTTATTCATAGATGTAGTGAAATTTCCCTTAACCTCAGTGTATATTTCTATGTCTATAAAATGGTGATATTATATTGCAAAGACAGGAGACTAATTTTGAAGCTCATTGAGTCTCATATGGAAGAAAAGAATCAAAGCAATATTAATGTAGCCTGTGTACCAACCAGATTTCTGGATAGCCTTTGTCTGTGTGAAGGTACTATGTTACAGAGAAAGCAAGTTTGTAGGCTGATATGCACTATATAGATAGACTTTAAAGGAATGTTTAAAAAAAAAGTTATAAATTCATAGTTTAGGTACTGATGCCAGATTTTTATAGGTTATGTCTGTTTTAGACAGGGAGGATAATGACAATAGCATGCACAAATTATAATGATTCAGGAGGGAACTGCAGCCTTTCAGAAAGCCAGTATTTATCTCATAGTTAACTACTTTATTTATATTTTTTAGCTCACAGTTAACTGTGCTGTTTAGTGAATACTTTTGGTCTATTATTATATGCATAAAGAACTGTTTTTTTTCGTAAAAAGCTCTTATTGTCAACTGATTTTTCACCTTCTCCAAATGCATCCAGATAATATCAATGTAGACATTTAAGATTAAAAAAAAAAAAAAAGAAAAGAAAAAAAGGAAAAAAAAACCCTCAGCGTTCTCTGTGTATTTTTGAATCTTCTTAAACTTTTCTTCTATGGTCAGAAAGTCTAATGTACAGTTTAATCTATCTGGAACAATGAGCTTTCAGTCTGTAGGAGTAAAACAATTCTTATTCCAATAAGATACTGCTTGATCTTGCTGTCAGTACATTTTGTGTAGTGCTTGAATGGCCCTATTGTCCTCTTGTGCACTCAAAATGAACGAATTTCTCTTTCAAAGTGGAGCATTTCTTTCCCTCTGTACCAATTCCCACTTCTGTTTCTGAAGGAGAGGACCAGGCTGCACTCTTGAAAGCATATAACTCTGAACCTTGAAAATTAGCTTCCAGTGCACTCATCACTCACAAAGCCTAGTTCATGCCAAGTGTTGTACAGTTACCATGAAGAGTTTGTTTGGACCCTTACAGAAATAACCCTACTTTCACACACGTACAAAATCAGTTAATTTACCACCTTCTTCAGTTCTGAAAAGTATATTCCTCACTCCTAATTTTTTAACCTTTCTGACATTCCTCACACTGAAATTCAGTACTGTAAGTTCTGATGTGCTTATTGAATTAAAAGCATGGAAGCAGTTACTCTCTCTTCAGTGGGACCGGTCATACACTTTGGATATGTGTACAGATTTTTGAGGGTTGGTATTCCAGCTATTGGTAAAGACTTTGAATTTAATTTATTTTAAATGTTAAGTTTTGCATTGTTAAGTTCAGTATAAAAAGTTTGGTGTCTATCTTCAAATAGTGCCTGGTATTAGGATAGGGAAAGTGTAGGACCTTAAGCTTGAAAAAGAGGAAACTGAAGGGAATATAGGACAGATTTTTAAGATGGAATGGTATGGAATACGTATATAAGTAAAGGTTTGTTCATGTTTCCTGTAACACAAGAGCTAAAGTCATATGAAGGTCAAAAGTCAAATGAAATTCTTCCTTGTCAGATTAAAATAAACATACATGCACAAAAGGAAGGTTTTTTTTGTTTTGTTTTGTTTTTTGTTTTTGTTTTTGCATAGTTAATATTTGGGAAATTCAGAAACATAGGATGCTGCAGAGGTCTTAAATCATTAACTTGTTTAAATTCCTTGGGGATGTGGCTGTCGATGGCTATGAAGTGTGATGGCTTGGCAGCAGCTGTTTGTTCAGGGACTTTCTGAGCTGAAAGTCCCTAGATTGCTGGAAGCTTATTTGGGAAGATGAGAATGTACCTTTTCTTGGTTTACATTCTTTTTTATGATAGTTGCCAATAATGAGTGCTTAAGGGGAAGCTACTGCATGCACTAGGTGAACTTTCGATCAGGCCCAATGTGATAGTTCTTATGTTCACTCTTCTTTTCTTCATCACTCTTCTTTTACCCTCAGTAACCTCTAATCTGGACCTGGGAGTATATTAAATTCCTATTAATCATGTTTTCTGGCAGTCATTCAGCTGTCATTTAATAACAAAGAATATAGTGCACAGTTATCCAGGTACAAGCAGTCTTGTTACTGCCCTTTTAAAATCTGGCCTTCTTAGAGCCAATTATAGACAAATAATTGACGCATCCATCCAATTTACCACTTATAAGTGCAAACCACTTAAGTATAGAAAGTAAAAGGTTATTTTTTCATTTTGTCTTGCTCATTTGATTTAAGACACTGCTGCTAGTAGAAGTCAGAATTTAGCTGTATTTTTCTATTTTCAATCTTTTTTACCCTGTATTTCATGCTTCTGTTTATGTCAGTGGTGATGTCTGACTTTAAGAATGTTTCATTGCTACAGAACATGCTGTCAAGTTCATGCTCCAAAAGAGATGATACTGCCCACTCCTTTCCCATAGAAGTGGTCTTTGAGGATGAATTAGGGACTGTGTAGGCTTCACAGCGATCTTTGGTCTTTTGCAAAGCAGATGTATCAGTATCAAAACCATTGATTTAAAGAAAAATGGGTGGGGAGGGGGCTGAAGTTGAGGAAGAAGAATAAAAATGTGTATGTTACAGGGAATAAGAGTAGAGGAGAACTAGAAGCATTGAAGAAAAATAATTGTATGAAGAATGGCTAAGCTAGAAAGATTGTTGGAAAGATTTTATTTTTTATAAATCCACACTGAAATCCACACCTTGAATACTTCTTACCAAAGAAATATTTGGTGGTTTTAATCTTGTTCTTGATGTACTTAAAATGTAACTTGTTTTGTGAATTTTCCTTTGCACATGAGCTTTAATGTTACAAAATTTGAAAATCTTGTGAAGAGAAACTTGTTAGTGGTGCAGGTTTAAATATGTATTTAGTAGAAAAACAACCTCCCCTCCAAATGCAGGTAACTCTGCTGAAACTTTCATCTGCGGTGGTCGCATTTGCATCTGCTCATATCTGCTCTCACCCAGCTATCTTTTGAGAAGTGACTTAGTAAGCATCTTGCGGATCGCAAGATATGTGGATTTGGCTTTTTTGCTTGGGTGAGGATTTTTTGTTTCTGATGCAGTTAGTGTTTTCAAGAAGTCAGCTAATATTCTAAGAAACATGAAAGAGACTTGTGAAGGTGATCACTGTTAGATGAGCATCTAAGTTAGTTTAAGAAAGAAATAATGGTATTCAGAAAATGTCAGAAATAAACATATATGACTTAGTGATTCCAAAATACCTGTATTTGAGAGAGCCTCGTAAGACCTTGCTGAATATTTTTTTCTAGGCTGTTGTATTGCAAGATTGTTTTTTATTTTAAATTCCTTTTTTAATGGAAAAAATAATCATTTTTCTCAGTTCTCAAGTCTTTCGGGCAAAAAATGCTTAACATCTCTAATAACTGGGCCACAATAACTCTTCGACTGTTTTAGCTATAGGGCTTTTCCCTAAAACATGTTTGACATGTTTAGCTCATGTAATCCATCAGCAGCATGAGCAGTCAAAGGTTTAAGAACTAGAATTTTTATACATTTTGTTAAAACATTCTGTTTAAGAGCAGGAAAAGCTGCTGTCAATGAGAAGGATTTAGATTTAAAAAGATGATTTAGCCCATAAAGCATGATTTAAGCTAGATACTTCTATACTTTTAGATGCACGTTTTAATGCAATGTGTTTTTTTTACCTTTTCCCCTTTATTAATAGCTATAGTTTGTGTTTCTTCTCCCACTCACAATCAAACAAGATCATTCCATCAAGTTTCAAAATTAAAGTGTAGTATTTGGACATAATTTAGTATAGCTTTAGTTAGCCCTTAATGAATTGGGAAGAGCTTGCATGTTGTTGCCAAAAAGTGTACTGCTGACCCCGGATTTTTGGACTATACTGATTTAATTGTTCTGTATATGTTTCTGATTCTTGAATAATTGAAAGCTTCTAATTTTATTTTCTTCTCCTTAGGATTTTAAGACAGGATTTGGCATTACTTTGATCCCTATGAATGTGGCGAATGTAAAACAAGTGGATCGGACTGCAAGGCAATCTTTTGAAATAATTACTCCCTATAAAAGCTTTAGGTGAGAACTTTAATATTTACATTAAAAATATGAAAATGGTGGTTTAACCTGGTTTGGGTGAAAGAGTAATATTTTTAATAAGGATACTAAGTGTGTTTTTAAAAACAACAGAAGTATTTTCTTTCCTTGGTTCAGCTGTGCGCTTCAGCAGTTATGTCCCTTACTATACATCATATGCCCACAGATTCATATTTTTACGTAGGAGTTTTTGTTGATTCTGTGCAAGGACAGAAGAAAAGAAATTACTGTAAACACTTTATCTTAAAGAAATAAAAAACTGCAGTACTGACAAAAAAATGCTGCGTCCACCTAATAGTAAGCATTTCATTCTAAAAGAAAATGAATCAATTGTATGCCATCCAATGTAAAAACCCTCCAATGAAGTCAGTAGAAAGTTCCACTTACTTTGACTGAAGCTGTGACCTTTAATGATTTTTAAGAAAACAAAATAAAAGTGTATGCTAATAGAGATATGAAAGCCTTTTATGAAGTGCAGCGGTATTTCTTAAATGAAATCTCAGTAATACAGGAAGGGAAGAAATCGCTTTGTTCTCCTTGGATTGCTAAATGTTAACCTCGAGATAGGGGACTGAAAAGCAAACAATTTCCTTTCATTCTCGGCAGACCAGAGTAGCAGGTAAATTAGTCTTGATCAGTGATTCGAATCTGTGGTTACTTGGTAGATAGCAAGTTCTTTAACTTTCTCTAAGCCACATCACCATGTTGGTGTGTGTTTTATTATTACTTATATTTTTCAAAAATAAATTTAAATGAAAAGTATTTTTTTGACTGTTATGTAGCAAGTCTGTTTTTACTGCTTAGTAAGTCTCCATGTTTCCTTAAGTCAATCTATGCTGTCGTTAAAGTACAGGTTTTAAGTTTATGTGTTGACCTAAGAAGATTGAAAGTAACTCAGGGCCGCAGTGTGAAAGTTGTAAATACTATGTAACTCATGCTAGTAGTGGTTTTGTTGAAAACTGAACATGGAGACTGAAGGTTTTTTCACTGAATAACAATACAAAATAATATGTTCCATCTTAGCATTTAAATCTATGTAGAGGTGGATTTTTTTGACTTTGATTTCACGTATAGATGCAATAAATGAGAGACTACAGACTGTTTAATTGGGCTTTAAAATGAAGATCAATAATGCAGAAAAGTCAATTGTTTCAGCTTTACAGCAGAGTCGGAAAGAGAGAAACAAGACTGGATTGAAGCACTGCAGCAATCGATAGCAGAAACTCTGTCTGATTATGAAGTAGCTGAGAAGATTTGGTTCAATGAGTCAAACAGGAGCTGCGCTGACTGTAAAGCTCTTAATCCTGACTGGGCATCCATCAATCTCAGTGTTGTCATTTGTAAGAAGTGTGCAGGTAGAGTAATTAATGATAGGCCATATGGGTTCTGCAAAAATGTCATATTTGCATAGCTGTGCATGTCCTTTAGTTGGCTTTTTTTTTTTACAGTGCCATCCTTGCAAAAGTTTTGGCAAACAAAAAATGAACATAGCTTTTTAATACCACTAAGTTCATCCGTATTTTAAAGCACTGTCATGAATAAACGACAAGTCTGCAAGGTGATTGGTGTCCCTCCGATATATAATCCTTCACAATTAGTGGAAATGAAGGCACACTAGCACTCCTTGGGAAATGGCTGGCTTTTGCCAAGGCTGGATTGCAATGAAGAATAACAATTTTCAGTGGACACAGTAAAGTATAAATTTGGAGTATTAATTCGACTACATCAGGCCATATTTTACTGTCAACAGGGATATCTTTTTTTCAGATAGTACTACAAATCCAGTTCTATCCTTTCGTTGTTTTCTTTTAAATGTGCTCTTAAGCAATAAATGCAGGGAAATAGTTCTCTAGGTCCTTTCTTTTCAAAACAAACTCTTCAAAGAGTGTTCTGCATCAGACAGCGTACTTTGTTTATTCTTTGCTATCAAACATGTAAAATTTGCATGATATTTGTATAACCTGAAGAGGACACTATTTCTGCTCCAAATACAATCCACTTCTTCTTTTTTTTTTGGGGGGGGGATGTTAGTGCTTTTATTGTATATTCAAATGTCAAACAAAATACCTTATTTTTTTAAAAAAATAACAGAATAAATCTGTTTGCATTAAAGTTGTAGTTTTGTTACCTCAGCCAAAGAGAGACTGAGTTTAAGTGCTTTAATTAAGTAAAAGTATTTTTTGATTTCCAGGACAACACAGATCTCTCGGACCGAGAGATTCAAAGGTCCGGAGCCTAAAAATGGATGCCAGCATTTGGAGCAATGAACTTATTGAGGTATGCTGTGATATTCTAACTCTTTGTTATAACTTCAAAACTACAGCATGTATAGGAATTATTTATTTATTTTACTTGCAAGAAAAGTAAACATATAAATGCTAAATTCTAATAAACTTGACCTTTCTAGGAATACTCATTCAAAATATTAATTTGTATTGAGAAACATCTGTAGCATTTTCTCTTACCATTTTCTGAAGCATATAGTTTGGGGAGAAAAAGGAAAATGAGATACTTTGAAGAGCACTAATGATAGGCAGGGTTGGGAGAGGGGAGAAGAAGGGAGACTGTCTCCTCACCAGAAGGTTAGTTGCTATGGTGTACTTAGGAGTGATGCTGATAGACGGGATTGAGTCATTGCAGTATTAGCCTTGGTTAGCCTTGTAAAGCTTAGTTGCTATTGCTGGTAAATCATGACTATAGAACTGTAAACACTTTTATTATTTGTGTATAGGTCCCCATAAGCTGTGACTTCAAGAGGCTTCTGTTGCCTCTCCTGCAGTCTCTCTCCTACCTTCTTCTCTTCTTTAATAATTTGTTTATTGATTTATTTTACTTTAGCAGATGAAAAATATTTAGACACTAGCTTGGTATCTTTCATGCTGTTCGTTTGTTTGCTTTTTCTTATGCTTCACCCAGCTCTTTATCATCATTGGAAATAAGAGGGCAAACAGTTTTTGGGCTGGAAATCTTCCTCCAGATGAAGAGCTGCACATGGATGCCCCTGCAGAAAAAAGGATAGCTTTCATTACACAAAAATACAAGGAGGGAAAATTCAGGAAAGCGCCTTTTCTCTACAAAACCAAAGAACAGTTGAATAAGGTAATATGAGAATGGAAAAGTCCTTACCATGCCTTTTGTATTGATCTTTGTGCATTTTGGTCAACTTGTGAAACTACTGAAAGATAAATTCAGAATCTTGAGCTATATTTCTCACAGAGTTGAATAAGGCTTGTTATGGAGCCTTTACACATGTCATTTCATGATGTGATTTCTTAGTGACAGCTATTCAGCATCGGTCCAGTCCATTATCTCAAGTGCTAGACCTGGTATTAAAGCCCTCAGATATATTAAGTATGAAAGGCTCCAAGTTTTAATTTTGTATGAGGTAGCCATTGTTTGGGGTAAGAGTGATTTAACTGCAGAGTAATCTTGTGAGGTTTTGAAAATAGTAACAATGAGTATATATTGTTCTTTTAGATACCTTGAAAGACTTGTATACAAGACATCCTGTCTATGAGTTTTAGAATGACTTCACCTTGAGTTTTCATGTAGGAAGAAAGCAGCCCGATCCTGCCAGTGAGATTACAAAAAAAAAAAAAAAGAAAGAAAGAAAAAAAAAAAAGTAAAGCACACTGTTCTGTTTTTCTAAAGACAATCTTAGAGGTTTTTTAAACAAGAGATGATTTATTGTTATCAAGGCTGAAAGTAGCTTGTGCACACTTACATAGTAGATTATAGTTAATTAGAAATGAAGCAAGCTGGAATTAATGAAATGATGAAAAATATGAGTTCCCAATGTTTCTTTTTACAAAAATAGATTGCCTATAATTATAAAGTGGAAAAATTATAATGATGGTTTTAAATTTTACATAGTTTTGATGTCCAGTTGACTGCCTTATACCATCTGTTGATTTCAGAGACATGATTGTTTAGAGTTCTTGAATACTGAAGAGTTGAGATGCCTATATTCAGTGCATTCAATGACATACGGGTCAAATTGTCTCAAAGTATATGCAGAGAGTGTAGGGAGATAGCAGTGTTAAAATCTGATTGTGCTCTGTATTAGAGATCTCATTCTTTCAATGATTTTTGTATCAGAAATGGAAGAGTCATTTTCATATATTTCATAGGTTATATGTCATAGTTACATACACATAAGAAGTCAAAACAAAGGCACGTAAGCACATTGTTATCTTTAAAACACTTCCAGCCAAAGCATGGAACCACCTCTTTGTATCCCTTGAATTCAGGTTGGCTGCATTTCATTGGAATGAAGAGACATTCCTAGGTTTCATGGGGAACTCTTTACATCTTTGCAATATAAAACATATGGATTTTTTTTTATTTATTGGTGATAGCTGTGCATCAGGTTTTTTTTTGTTTTTTAATATCATAACTGCTGACCACAGAAAATTGAATACTTTGTGGTGTTTTGCAGACCTGATTTTTCTAAAGTTTTTGTTTATGTTTTTTTTGATGGAGTAAGGGTATCTGTCAATTAAGCATTTAACTACTGGGTAATATCATATGTAATGATCGAATTCTCTGCAGAAATGTGAAATTACAATGTAATAAGGTGGTCATTGCCAAGTAATTATTGAACCTTTACTGAACTATCTGCCTTGTCATCTCTTGCCTTCTGGATGCTTATATATTTATTAGAGCAGCTGAATTTTAAGGAGAAATGCTCTTGTTGTGTTGAGCGATTTCTGCCTTAATGATTTCAGAAAAGCCTGTCCCTTAAATAAATAATTTAGATACACATTATATCATAGAAACTGTCATGGAGTAGATTGCTGAAGTTATATAGATACTCTGGGTTTTAAGGTTGTGAACCAACATCTTTGTAAAAAGGATTTGTAATGTCTGTCTGCCTTTGTATATAGAAACATGAAAGGGGTCAGATTTCCCAGGAAGTACTGATATCTTTAAATCTCAAAGATGACCAAGTATGAAGACACATTAAACAGTGGTCACCTTCTTGACTGAGACCATGAATTTGGAAAAAATACTTATGAATTTCACTATTGTTCCTAATAATAGAGTTTAAGGATCAGATCTTGTCTCTTCAGCTGAACTAAAAGTCAATAGTAATAATAATATGTTGTCTTTAGTAGTCTGGTGTGTGATGGGAGGTGAGGGGGTATTTTTGATATAAACAGCAAGCTGCTCCTCCAGTTTTGGTAACTCATGTTAGCCTGCCCTAGTGGAACTAGTGGCAGCAACATCTTGCAGGGTTTAGTTTTCAGAAGGTTGAGTGTTTTTTGGTTGGGTGGATTTATTTATTTTTTTGTAGATTCACACCATACTTGATGATTCCCGCTACTTCCCAGTGTTTATGGTCTTTGAGGATGCAGGGGGACTGTATCAGAGGCGAAAGCAGTTGCATCTAAATTGCAAGTACTTGTTGCCGATAACTTTCTAATTTAAACAGACGGCTTCTTTTCCCTCTACGTGATCAGGCCCTGTGTGCTGCAGTAGTTAAACATGATGTGCTGGAAACTCTGATGTTGCTGTTTAGTGGGGCTGATGTTATGTGTGCCACTGGAGATCCAGTTTACAGTACTCCGTACTTATTAGCCAAGAAAGCTGGACAAAGACTACAAATGGAATTCCTCTACCATAATAAGTTCTCAGGTAGGAAATATTCTCTTTGTTTTGATCTTCTGATATTATATTGAGCAAAAGGGAGGAAGGAGCTCAGAAGAAAAAATTGAAATTGAGGTGAACAATGATGATTTGGGGGTTGATATTAACTGAATTTTAGCAGATAGCAGATGTAGTTATGTGTGAACGACTTGTCTTTTGCTCAGACATCAAATTTAGGACTTCACAAAGTAGTTAAATAGCCGGTGATAACTCAGAGGACTCATACCCTTGTTTTGCCCAATAGAAGAGAAGCATCATCTGTTCTGCCCATATTACCAGGCTTTTACCTGAAAAAATGGCTATATACAATTAACATCTATCCAAAGCATTCCTCTGGGGATTGATATTTGTTAAAAATGTTAAATAAATATGTGCATCTACTGCACTTAGACCTAGCTGTTTTCACAAATTCTCCTCTCAGAACATAACTCACCTTTTTAACCTGTAATAGGATTTATCCCACCAAACCACGCTTTTTCCAATCACAACTTCTGTTATAGCTCAGAGCACGTGATAAACTTTGGGTCTGGCCCTGGAAGTGAACAAGTCTGGTCTCAATGGGTGACTGTTATGAGGCTCTTGAAATCAGAAAGCTATTCTTAAGAAATCACAGATGTGCTTGAGTTTACCTTTGAAAAGGGCTGTCCAGTAGCTGAAGGAGTCTGGGAATGAAAGCTCACACACAGATTACACTGGAAGAAATGAGCTATGCTACACTGTAGCCAGCAGTGTGGATATGCTCCTGGACCTAATTTACATTGTCTCATGCAGTTCTGCAAAGTAGCAGTACAAAAGCTTTTTAGTGGCAAACTCCTGAATGATTTAGGGCTTTCTAGAGCAAAAGCAATGCCGTAAGTTCTTTGAAAGAAGTGCAGACATCGTATCCTAGTATGTTGAGCTGAATCACTGTGTAAACAAGCAGCTACGTTTTTTGCTGCTCATGCAGTGCAATGGTCCTGAGACTGAAGAGAGGTTTGCTTGTCTTGGCTCTGTAGCCAGGGCAGCACTGCAGTGTGCCTGGGCTGGCGTTTGCTTCTTCCCCTTGGGGAAAGGGAAGTCACTGCAGGTTGGCAGAGATTCTCCAAATCATCTGACTGCTGCCAGAGTTTGCAGTAAACATCAAAGATAAACCATGAGGAAATAATTCCCCCTTGCTGAAATGTACTAAAGAAGAGATGAAGATGAAAGCTTACTACAGCAACTTTTTTTTTTTAACCAATGTTACAGAGCAACTGTAGCTATGCAGAAGCAGTAAGAAAGACATGAGGAGAAATGGTTATAACTGGTAGTAGAGGAAGTTCTGTGTGTTACTTACGCCTGTCTTTTTTTTTAATAGATTTCCCAAACTCTGATACTTGTTTTGAAAGTGGCTTCTCTCAAGATTCTTCACATTCCACCTTTCTTTGTGAATTTTTATACAAAGTTTCTTCTAATACTGCTAAGCTGCTTACAGAGAAGAAATTAAAAGAAGGTATTTCACTTTATGTATTTGAATGAGTATGCATGGTGTGGATGAATTTGGTTCTGTTGAACTTCTTACGTTACTTTTTTAAAGATACATATGTCTTTGACATGACACATGCTTTCCTGATCCTGTAGACTTCTTTCATATAAAGAAAATCATGGTTGTCTTGATCTCTTTATTCAGGGGTTGACAGAGGAAGAAGAAAAACTACTGAAAAATGATCAAGTTAATTATTGATAAATAAAAACACTTAAAAATATTTCCCACTTTAATGATATTTACATAGATTTTATTAACTGCCAAAAAAGAGAGGAAAAAAGTTATAGTTTTGAATTGGAAACTGCTGTTGCCTGAGAACTCTAATACATCTCAGCAATGTCTAGAAAGGTATTATGAGAAAAGGTCTTTTACTATTTAAAACATAGAGTTTATAATCTTTTTTTCCTTCCCATATTGATTTTTTTTTTCCTGCCTGAGTAACTATACACTTTCGTAAAATTTCATTAAGATGAACTAATACAGAATATGCACGTTGCAGATTGTCAAGTATTGGTGGTATCATTTTTTTCCCCCTTCTTACTGTCATCAGAAAATGTGGTGGTTAGAGTAGCAGCGTGTGGGAGATGTGGCTTCAGTTCCCTCCTCTGTCCGAGAAGGTTCAAAGCAGATGGTGGTGTTACCCAAGGAGGAGAGCCGCCTGGTTAATTCTAGAGAGGAGGAAGAAGCTCTTCTGTTGAAGCAGTTTGGACTTGCTACTCGTGAATGCTGTTTCTGCTGGGCGGAGAGGGCACACGACTCCCTGGCAGGGTCAGGACGCTTGCCTACGTTTTGGGCCCTGCCCCAGAGTGTTGGGGTCCTCCGGTTTTGCCTCGTTTCGTTTTGAATGTGGTTTGAGGAAACGGCTGTGAGCCAGAATCCAGTTAAGCTCTCTAACCATTAAGTTATAGTTAAGTGCTTTCACAGTGTGCGAATCTCCTTCTGAGGCAGTTGTCAGTCTTGTCTTCGGTGCCACGGGCTTAAAACATCAGTGCTGTGTTGTTGTCACAGAACTGGCTTTGCAGGCAGAGCCCTAATTGTAAATGGAAATGCACAAAATCATTGAGTGCTGTGAATTGAACGAAGGTTTTATAATAATCAGACAGAGTACCTGAAAAAAATTGATTGTTTTTGATCATGTGGGTTTCAGATGGTGCAGGAGAGAATAAGCCAACTTTTTGTGTACTTCTCGTTATAGCAGAAGCAGTGGTTTCAGCAGGGATGCATAGCTTTTGGGGAAGGTGTTTGCTAGTTAACAGCTGTTGATGAGCAGTGCGAAGAGAGCTCAAACAGGGGTGCTATGCTGATGCAATACATCAAAAAGTTAAGGTTAGAGCTTTGGTGGTGTCAGTTGGATTTTTGTCTCGTTTTTTACTGTAAAAGTTTTAATGGCATCTTATTAAAAGGCTTGGTATTCTAAACTTACCCTTGAGAGTGGTAACAATTCGTGCAATAGTAAAGCAGTGAACTGCTTTGGGGAATGGACACCCTTTGGGAACAGCGGTGGGGGAGCAAGGAGGAGAAAACCCCCCAGTCAAACCGTTCAAAGCAAGTTCTGTGCTAAACTCCTGTAAACCTATATGTTTTCAAAACCTTTATCTCATTTTAGTATTTAATACCTGTATTTGGATAGAATATACATAAAACTAGATTGAAAGTAACCTAAAAATAATAGTAATAAATAAATGACAGTCTTAAATAGTACTCAGCTATTTATAACAAGTGAATGAACCATACAGCAATTTTGTACCAGGTAAACAAATTCAGTAAAATGTCAGTTAATATATCAAGTATTGACTTACTAGAATGGTGGTGGGTGGTGGTTGTTGTTATTGTTATTACTATTATTGCTATTGTCCTCCAGAGCTATTTTACACCAGGATATATGCAAATTATAGGGATTTTAAAGAAAAAAGCAGAATATTTTCTCTTAGGACCTGCTTCTGTGCAGTGCTGAGCATAGATGCACCTCAAATTACATTCTGAGAAGCAGCTGTAAACTAAAATGAATGAATTAATATACTGAGTAGCAAATAGTCATTAATATGTTATTTTACATGTTGTATTCATATTTAGGTTCCTAACAAGGAGTAAAAAATTAAAAGTGCCAAATAATACTTTGATTTGCTCTTTCTTCACCTTATATAATTATGTTTTAACAAAAATATGCGTGGTAATTTCTAGGTAGTCTAATAGGTCTCCTTCAAAGTTACTTCAGGGTAATATTTCTTAACCTGGTAATTTTAACCATCTTTAACATCTGTAAATCATTGCATGTTGAAAGCAATGTATGAATGTTAGCATTCCGTAAACTACAGTGTTGCTAAATGAATTTACCCTCCCCAGGTATATGAGTGAGTTGCCACAGTAGAAATTGTTCTAATGTGAACATGCCATCCTAAAATGGCTAGAGGTATAGCCTATCTACAGTATATCTATTTATCTAGCCCAGTAATCTGGGAATAAAGTCTGCATAATTTCACTGTTACTTGGACCTGCGGGAGGAGAAAATTGAGCTTGACCACCAATACATCTTGAAAGGGTTGTTCTATTAATATAGTTGCTGTATGCTTTTCAGGTTGACAGGCTGTACTGTTTCAGTAGGGTATATTTTGTATTTCCTTGATTATGTTAAATAATACAACTTCTGAAAGTGCTTTCCTTATGTCTTTCCTATAGTCTGCAAGGGATATAAGTTCTAATATGTACAATTTTATTTTTCTAGAGTATTTGAAAGGTTTAAATTGTTTTCCTTGGTCTTGTGACAAAGCGTGGGCACCCTAGCATCACCTAACGGTGGAAAACAGATCGAATTTGTCTTGGCCTCTGTTTCCAGCTAACATGAAAGAAAGAGTAGCCCTTTTTTGCTACTACATACAATGATTCATCAGTTTGTTTTGAAATTCGCTATCATCAGGATATATTATTCTTGCAGTTTTCAGCTTTTCTAACTGAGAGTGTGTTTTCTTTTTGCTTTCTTAACTTTCTGTGCTAAACATATAGCATGATATTGTGTATTACCTCTTCCCTCATCAAGCTCTGGGCAAAGGAAATATAGTAAAATAAAAGCTCTGTACAATGGTAAAGCAAAGCTTACAAAGCAATTTAATATACTCATAAAATAAAAATGAGTGTATTATATGTGAAATATTATTTTATTGAATTACCACATGCTAGATTTTCTGTAGGTTAAGTAGTATCAACACAGATATTGAATTTCTGGTCTACTGAGGTCAATGGGACTGAGATTTCATCATAAATGTATTACTGTGCATCGTGTGAGTTTTAAAGTTTTAAAGGACGAGGTAATTTTTTTGTTGTTGTTATAGCTACTGATTTTTCCATTATTTCTTTAATTACAGATTGCAACAGAAGATGGTGCACGTTGGAAAGCGGCTTTCTAAGCTACTATGAAAATGATAAAGCTACCACTCCTAATGGAATGATTGACATCAGTGAAGTTATCTGTCTTGTAGTGCACAAGTCAGACTTCTTTTTAAATAGAGGGTAGGTTCCAGAGTTAATAATTTAATAAATAAATACAGATATTGTAACACTTCTGTTCTGGGTTTTCATGGTTGTTCATTTGTACCTGAATTTTGAACATGCATTTTAGAAAAAAGCTGTATTGTTTTATGTTGACTCAAAGAAATAAGTGCTAAGTGGTATTTGGAGATTTTTTTATAGTGATATAATGAAAATGCTAGGGTAATTTAAAAGGGCAGCATAAATTAGATACGTCTGTTTCTTATTAAAACTGTAATGTGTATTCTCAACACTTAAAAGGTTACGCAATGATAAATGGAACAATTAATAGTCATTTTTCTTTCTGGGACTGACCTCTGCCTCAAGCTAAAATTCTTGCTTTGTTTTTTCCTGATAATAATACAGCAGTTTAGAGTTTTCTACAATCCTTTTGGTTTCGGTCATGGATCTATTGGCCTCTGAAACCCATTCTTTGTTCTGCAGTTGAGCACAACAGTCAAACTGTTGAACAGTCAGTTAGTTTGAAGATGATGGCTTTTTCTGGCTGCTTCCACTCTTCAACTTCTCCAGCTTAGGCACAAGGGTAGATACCAGGCTCCTTCAACACAGAGAGAGTGAAACAAGCATTCTCCCTCTTGAAGGCTTCTTACAAGGTGGTCTCCACGTGACTTGGAATCAACTACTGTCTTGAGTGTAAAAGACAAGGATGACAGATACTGAAATAAGATATAAATGGCACAACAAATATTAGTTAACCTAATAGCTAACCTAATTAGCTAACCTTTTGTATTCCTTTGAAAGTGAAGGTTTAGAGGAATTTTTTTTTGGTTTTGTATAAAACATTAATACAGAGTAAAAAGTGTGTCTATATATATGTATGACTCTGTCTCAGAGTCGTGAGGTAAAAAACAGTATTTCCAAGAGTACTTCCCAACTTCTAAGCATTTTTGAAACATTAATTAGTTTCTCTGAGGTGTTGAAATACTTCATGAAGTTCAATATGAAGTTTCTGGAAGAGAGATGACCAGTTCTTATGAATTCTGAAACTTTACCTGAAAAAATGGGGCATGGGGAGGAAGAAAATTCCTGGCTTATGAATGGCTGTAGTTGACTGACAGAGGTAGAGAAAGGTGTTTTGCTTTGACTGCAAAAAGCTCAATGATACTTTGGACAAAATTAAAAATTATTTCCAATACACGGAAGGAAGTACAAGATGTGTGGTAAAGTAAAAGTGCAGCAGCATTGAAATCAGTTGTCATTGTTCCCCTTAACTTTGCTGAGGCAGGATTTCAGCACGTGCGTGCACACACGCACGCTGAGGGTAATGGATTCCTAACAGACTCTATGACATTTCTTTTTAATCTTTTTGTGTGTGTGAAAAATAACAAACAGATCCTTGTACCGTATGTATAATGCTGTAACACTTAAAGCTGCAAAGGATGCCTGTGAAAAAATGGGAATGATTCAGTATGCCTCAGAAAAGGATGCTGTGAAGAAAAGACCTTAACTATTACAGAAATAAAGGGAGTGGGAGGGGAGAAATCCTCACAAATGGTGATCCATCACCATACTATAAAATACAGTGGAGATGGTTTTCATTATTCTGCGGTAGCATCCCTTAATGGTATCCAGAAAAAAGAAAAATATCACTTTTCTCTTCTGTCATGGAATCTAGCCTATTGCTTTCTACATCTCCAGATGGTTGGATAATACCGAAATTAAAAATGCATCAGCTAAATACCTCAGTTTTGGGGAATGGCAGGCACCCTGATGCACTGTACCTGAGATAGGTTCTTGGGTATTTTTATGTTAACCTTTGCTAAATTAAGTATTTCATGTAGTGAAACAGTATGTCCTTAAGATGCTTATGCTGTTAGTTAGAATTAAGTATTTAAATATAATTTTCAAAGTGGTCATTCAAAAGAAAGAAGTGATCCAGATTCAGTTCTCAGACTGACTAGACAAATCTCCATCTCCAGCGTTGAAAGGAAAAAGCATACTCCAGCTGATTAGATTTTAGGGAGCGGTCACAGGTGAGTAATACTGAAATGGTAAACCACAATTTATATGTTAAAGTTTGACCCTAGGCCCAAAAAGGTATTCACATTCTCAGTTCCACTGGTTTCAAATGGGTTGTCTTCCATACTCATTTTTTTCTAATATACTATACTAATTTAGTGTTGTTTTTGTAGTACTTATTACTTGAGAGTTACAATTGGGAATGAATGGGTCCATTTTTTAAAACTACAGTACATTAAAAAAAGAAACATCTTTTAAGAACTTCTTGAGCTACTACAGCAACTTAAAAGGATAATTAGAAACATGACAGAGCCAAACTCTTCCTGATAGTGGCAGGCAATATAAGGAGGGCAGTGGCCACAAATTGCCACTTGGGAGGTTCAGTTTGGAAGCTAGGAGAAGCCTTTCTCTTAGAAGGGTAGCGGGGAACTGAAACAGGTTACCAAGAGAAACAGTAAAATCTCCATGCGTGAAGGTTTTCAAGACTTGGCTAGACAAAACCATTGGTGACCAGATTCAGGGTTGGTGATAGCCTAGCTTTGAGCATGAGATGAGACCCAATGACCTTCAGAAGTCCCTTACAGCCGATGTTTCTGTGATTCTATGGTAACTTGTTTGCAACTTCCTAGTCAATTAATTGGTCTGCTTGTATTGAACCTAAACAAAATGTTTTATATGCATCACAGCAATATTCTTGCTGAAATAATTCACTCTGAATTTTAATGACTATATTTAAATACTTTTATTAATTTCAGAATTGAATGCAGTAGCCTTTAAACATGTATTATTGACCTGAAAGATGCTTTGATCATGTTGCGTTATATAAAATACCATATGTTATTAGTCAGGTTGTAACATCAGAGGAGAAGTGCAGATGGATTCCATAGGAATGAAATAATGAAACTATATATAGAGAAATTGAATTCTTGCTTGTCTACTATTATGAAGACTAAATACAGCTGTCTTTTTTCCTCTTGCTTGCTTTAGGGACATCTTTACCTTTGAAATCTACTTAATGTCAGAACGTGTTTTTCTATTTGGAGCTGAAACTGCATATTCACAAAGAAAATGGACTTGGGCAATAGTTAAGGTAATACTGATAAATTATCTTTTCAAATTAGGCCAGGAGCCTTTGCACGAAGAATAAAGTGGCATTGTTGGCTTAAAATCTTCTGAGAAGCTGTTCTTGATGAATACTGATCTATCTCATGTGTAAAAGTCTTTTTTTTTTTTTTTTTTTTTTTGAACAGCAGGCAGAAACAAATTTTGATTTAGTGTTTGAAATGAGATAATACAATGAAATGGAAAAGGAATTGAAATAGCATTTTAATACTGGCCTTAAGAATATCTTAAATGTGCTCTAGTGTAAGAATAGCTGCTAATTTCAGTGGATAATGACATATACTCTGAGTTTATTTCAGCTAAGTCGTTTATGGTTGCAATTTGTATTCTTTTTCTTGCTGAAACAGAATTCCTAAAGCAATACTGTACCTAATACAGTAGCAGATGCTAATAGTCATGTTGCTAATAAAATTGATTGCAACTTAAAAGGAAAACATTTGGATTGTATAGTGTGAGTGGAGAAAAATGTGCTGTACTTGATTTTATAATGTAAACATAGTGTTTATACCCTTTTATGAATGATAAATCCAAAAGTCATCTTTTAATGCTGGTTTCATCTTTGTAGCTTATAGATTTGCAATATCTTGATTTTTGGGAAGGAAGGGGCAGTGTTTTTCTGACTCATCTCCCTCTGTTTGGTAGCATTTTGTTCCCCCTGTGGCTGGATGTTTACTGGAGAGAGACTGTGACCTCATTGGGCAGCTGTACTACAAGGACTGTCATAACCTGGACCAGTGGCGCAAGGGCTGGTTTGCTCTAGACAAGTCAAGCCTGCATTTTTGTCTTGAAATGGAGAATGCTCAAGAAGACTCGATATATTTAAGGAGGCTGCAAGAACTAAGTAAGAATTTCAGTCAACATCTAGAATCTGGAAATACTCTATAGAATTAATTCACTGTTGTCTCAATTCCTATTGCATTTTAAAATCATGAACATTAGGGAGCTCAGTAAACATTCCTTTGCATGAACCAGATGCTGTCCCAACTCTCTTGTAAATATGGTAAAGTTCTGTCTTGTTCTTTTTTTCCCCTACTTGATGGCACACGCTAGAGATATTTTCAGTGCTTCATAATGAATGAGGACAATTTTTGTTCCAGTTGCAGCAATATCTTTCTTACAAGAGTACAGAATTGTATAATAATACATGACCTTTTGGGACTTTTGTCTTGTCTTTTTGACAGTGCAGAAGTGCTCACTGCAGAATCTATTCTTGAGATGATTGACAAGCCTAGTTTTAAAATACTCAAAAGTGCTAGAAAAATTATAATTCTCTTTGAAGACTATTTTAGAGACTAATAGACTTTTCCTTTTTCTGATGCTAAAAGTCATCTTTGCTAAATTTTATGATGTGGAAAAGTTAAGAATATTTAGAACGGTCTTCCATGACCATTTTTATATCGATGTCTGTAATTTTGCTTTGAGTTGTTGTTATATTGAGCAGGACAATATGCTATATAGGAAAATAAAAATAAATTGAGATTTTGTACAAAGTATCGCAGATAAAATAATTTAGCACTCTATTGAAGATCATCTTTGTGGGTGCTGTTACCTTTCAGACTGGTTTGCAGGAACTTGCCTAAATGCCATTAGGCTTTCTGTGGTTTATTTACTGCCACCGAACATTTGCTGTGAATAACAATGTGAAAGTACTTTTTACTCAGAAACACACTTGTGCCTCCAGCTGTCATTTAAGCTTTTGAATACTTTCTGATCTTGATTTGGAATTAAAAGTTCAGGGAGTATGAGAACTAGTTTCCATACTTTGAGGATGCAACTGTGATTGCTTTTACTTTAATCATGTGAATATTCAAAATCTGCTTTTACTCTCAAGTACAGAAAGTAAACTTGCATTTAGCTTTTGTTGAAAATCTTCTTTGCTCATATTTTGATTATCAAGTATTAATAGTATAACAGAGTGGTATTCCTTTGAAATGTGTCCACGTGCTTGTCTTTCGATTTTTGTTTTTCCCCAAATAAGGCTGCTTATTAAGAAGACTGAATTGTATAAGTGAAGTTTGCTGAATAATCAATTATCAGTATGAGTTTAGGCACTTACCTTGATATTGAGTCAGTGAATGCAAATGAGGCCAGGAGTAAATGTTATACAGAAACATTATGATATGTTTATTGAACTTTACAGGTATTCAGGAATTTGTTTTCTCTAGAGATTAGATGAGATGAGATGTGGATGATCTATAAAATCTAAACTTTGAAAGAATTAACTTTTCAGAATTCTGAATTAGTAAACAGGTTACAGGTAATTTACCTGTTTATTATAGTGCACAGTATAATTTTAGAAGCACTGTTACCCAAAACTACCTAGAAGTATTATCTTGTTATTATATATAACATAGGTGTTTTCCAGGGAAGAGTTTTGGGTTTTTTTTAATGTTGTTTTTGAACAGGAATAATATAAAATCAACATAAAGAAGGGTGGCAGTGATCTTCACACTGTGCTTGAAAATTTTCTCTGAGATACATTATTGCAAATATTCACGGTCGTCAGGATGCAAGTAAATTAATGGATTTAAGAATCCAGTTTACTTCTGAACCATTATGTCCCGTAAAATTTGTATTTACAAGTTTAATCTTAATGTAATACAACACTGTAGCATGTTTTCACATTAAAAAGTATCTGTTTAATGTTTCTTTATTGTTTTCTGGTATTTTTCATGTAGACTTTATTTGATTTTATTGTACTGTTTTGTTTTGATAAACATGGAGCTTTGTTTCTATTATCAAGCAGCATTCTATATTTTAAATGTTTTTAAAAATTTCATGCTGCTTCTGTCACTGAAGATCACTGAAAAAATGTTTAAATGTGTGTACTTGTGTGTGTGTATATATGTGTATATGTATATAATATGAGTGTGCATGTGCTTTGTTTTTAGCAATCAGTAGTATGATGCAAAATGGAGAGAAAATAGATGTCCTGTTGCTCGTTGAAAAAGGAAGGTAAGGTCCCCATTTGAATAAAGCTTTGTGATCTGCCTGTGTATTGGTGTCTTAGAATTCTTGCCGATCAGTCGTGGGGCTTTTTCACTTGTGGTTGCTAGAGAGACAGTAAATTTGCAGACATTTTAAAGGAGGAAAGGCTTTGTGTATTAATTACGTTTTGTGTCTGTGTCAGGACATGCTAACAAGTACTGCTTAATTAAATGCAGATTTCCCACTGAGAAAATTATTCCCAGTCAGATTAGTCTGCCAATAATTGTTTCTTCAAAGGGACCTAACTTCCTTTAGCCTGTAAAGAAAAAAAGTACTTCTGTGGAGCATTCATCACTCACTTCTCAGTTTCTGCCACTCTAATGTCCCAGAATTCCCTATGTAAATCTGTGTAGATTAGGACTTGAGAGGGTGCTTGGTTAGTCTTATTGTAATGTCTGATTTCAGTTAGCAGCATGCTAGCTGGAAAAAAATGTGCTTGAGAAGCAAGCATAATCCATGTCTGCTTCAATGTTCTGCTATCATGGCTCTGTCAAATGTAGTGATACGGGAGGCTGAAACTTATAAAATGAGGTTAGGCTTCTGATAGGGTATTTCTGCCTTATCTATGGGTTCCGATTTAAAGAGGAAAATAAAATTATTGGAAATGAGAATTATTTTATGATAGAATTTCTTTATCTCATGGATAGGATATTGGGCAAACATCTGTATAGGAAATGATCCTGTGACTACTCAGTCTTCTGAGCAGCTGATGCTAGGTTAAAAAAGGAAAATGGATTGTATCTCTTCTGGGAAAACAAACAAAAAAAGATAGATACTTTTGACATCTATGCACAGTTGGAGAAACTCCTTGCAATTTGTGTCAATTTTAAGTCTTCCTCAAATACTGTTTAAGTTTCAAAAATGTGTAGCACATTAGAATTCAATAAGGTGATGTAGATCAGAAACAAACAACTTTTCCTTGAATTTTTTCAAGAATCATATTGAAAGGTTCAGCATTAAATAAGATTCACGGAGCAGCTAGGGAACCAGAGGTATCCTATTCAAGGTACAGTCCAACAGACGAATGCAAACCATGCATCTAATTTCATAGATATCAATGCTGAGCAAAACTTATAGCTCCAAGTCAGATTTTATTATTTCTTCATTATGATATTTCTGTCAAGTGAAGATGGGTTTTCCCTGAACTTCTTTAATAGTTTAATGGAAATTCTGAACTATTTGAAAATAATTTCAACAAGGGCATTGGCTGATTTATTATGACCATGAATATGTTGAATTTTTCTCCACTGAAGTCTTCCATGATAAATTCAAATACATAGTGTTCACGTTATCTTAACCATTAAAAGCCATATAGGTATGAGAGCTTTGGCATAGTGATTCTCACTGAGGATATTATTCCAGGAGTATTCAGGTGTTCAGCAGAGTTGCATGATATTGCATCTTGCAGTGGTAAGAAATTTAATGTGTGTGGGTAGAAAATAAGTCGGTATAAAATGATCTTTATCTTCAGACTCAATTTTTGTATATGTAAAAGACAGCAATTTTCCCTTCCCTTCTCTGATAACTCTAGGTAAATTCATTAATATAAAATAATATATTCTTTGGCAAGAAGTCAGTATCAGCTAAATGACATGCCAGGTTGCCTGTTTTGTCTTTAATCTTATATCAGTGCCTGTATAATGCCAAGTTTGGCATTGGGACTCTGAAGAGTGACAAGTTTATATCACTAATCGATTGACAACTTCCACATTAATTCTTTAGTTAATTAAACCTAGGATAAATAACATAGTCCCAAAAATCAATGTTAAGAATGAATATAAAACAAAATGAATAAGGTTTGTCCAGAATTAATAGAATTTTGAAAATGAATGAGTTTTTTGTATAAATTAAACAAATCAAGCCAGTTGATGTCCTACATCATCTTGCTAAATTTTCTTAGGAGAAACGACAAAATACTTTGACTATTTTCCTACTGAGGCTTGTGTTGTTGTTCTGTTTGTGGGTCTAGCATCCCATTACTTATAAAAGCTTATGCCCATTTTTCAAGTCCCAGTCACTGGGCTGGTTAATTGTGGGAGGTCATACATTAGACACATTGCACACCTTTTTGTAGGCGAAAGAATGACTTAAGTTGTTACAAACAGATTTCTCATTTAAGAGTGATTCCATATCAAGTAAAACAATTTCAGAACTGTGAACACTCGTAGACTTACTGCGAAAATAAATATAATAAATCCATGAATTCTGGACTTTTAAGAAATAATTATTAGTAAATTTATGCTTATGTTAAATTTATGGGGTACATAAACTGAAGGTTCATCTGATCCATAACTACTCAGATGGAGAGTCACTGCTTTCAAGCATGGGCAATAAATAGTTACTTTGGTCATTAAATGTTTAGTGTCTCTTTACTTTTTGATTGATTTTTGGGCTGCAAGGTGCATAATGCTTTCCAGCTTGTGTACAGTAGAAGAGAGAATAGTACCAAAAGGTACATGAGGTTTTTCTTAGTTTTTGTTCTTGCTCTAATTCTTTCGTTTTATATTTCAGTCTGAAGTTTCATAGGTATGGATCCCCTCCCTCCCCTCACCCCCTTTTTTTCTTTTTTTCTCTTTCTTCTCTACTCTGTCTTCTACTCTGAGAATTAATAAACAGCAAGCTGGTATCTGATGTGCTCAGCAAAAGAAGACTTCCAACTCAGAAATAAAGGGGGATGATCATACTATACAAACTGTTGTACATTGCAGAGTAATTATGAGAAGTTGAACCAGGCTAAAGCATTCTTTTAACAGATAGACTATTTTTCTTTTGAAGCTCAGTAGACTAATTTTCACAATAATCCTAGAATTTTTTCTCATTCTAGAATTTTAATTTGTTTCAAATCACAAAGATGTTTCATGTTTGTATTTGGGAGTGTTTACTAATGTAGATTAAATCAGGAACACACTTTCGTGGCACCTATTGAAATTTTATTACAATGTGATTTCTGTTAGAAGTTATTGATACTACTTACCACAGAGATGGAAATCCTGGCTTCTCCCAATGCTGTTTTCTGATGCCATAATCACTGCAGAACTCTCTCACCTCCTTGCATGTTCTGCTTTCAGAGTTAAGCCTGCTTCTTGATTTCTCTCTAGAAGTGGCAAACCACATTCCAGATTTCTATGTCTGATATTTCCTTCTGTTGTCACACAGAGATGTCTTCTGGTTTGCTCCATACTCAGTTTTTGTTTTTCCCTTGATCTCTCCTACTTGTTTGGCAAATTCCCAAGGCAAGTGATTAATGATACTTGATTGTTTGTTGTCATCCAAACAAAAGTTCTCTAGTAGATGGGTGAAGAAGTATTACTGCTATTACTCAGCAGAGGTCAATAGAGGGACCTGATTTTTATACTGAAGAAGGGAAAAGTATCTGAAAAAAATTGTATGCAGTGAGATATCTTCCATATATAAAATTTAGTGCCAAATCTTTAGTGTTTTACTTTAAGGAAAAGCAGTTGTGCAGACAAGTCAGTACTCAAATGTTCCTTCATTATTTTTTTCTGTAATCATTTAAGCTCTCTCTTAGGTGTAGGTGAGTGTTTTCAGACCATAATGTAATCCAGATGGTGCTTTTTTTTTTTTCTTTCCCCTATTACACTTCTCTTGTACTTAACTCTTTCTTATTATAGATAATAAACCTTCCCTACATACTGGCACAATTTCTTTATGCTGATGGTTCATTAATTACATTGCTTTCTGCTTAACCCTTTGACGAAAGCAGTAAGATCTGTTGTAAACTGCAATTATGATTATGAGCACAAAATTCTGGAATCCAGAAATAATCTGAAAATAAGACTCAGATGGACACCACGGAGTGAAAGGCCTTGTGATTCCAGTATGATGTACTGGATATATGGCCCTTAACATCCTTTGAAGAAATATTGCTGACCTTTCTTATATATCTCTAATTATCAGTGGCATTTCCATACTTTAGTTGCATTTGATTATTCTTATATGATTTGATAACAACAGATACATTTATTTCCTCTGTTTTCAGACATGTAGACTATTATTTGAACTTGCCTGAGGACACTGAGCTGTGCTGCTGTCTCTCTCCCTTCTTCCCTCCTGACAATCCTTACCCAGAACCATTTAATATCACTACTTTACCAATGAAGAGTTGTACAACAAAGTTTTCAAAAATAGCTAGAACCGCTGGACTTTGTAGAATATGCCTGTGAAGATGGGCTAAAGTTAAGCTACCAACCTTTGCACAGTTGCAGATAAGGCGTGCTTACATATTTGTTTATCTGACTACCAGTGCAGAAGGATGTGGTAGTCCATGACAAAGATGAAAAGCCAACAGTAGCTGGCTTGAGGATAGGACTAACTAATCTTGGACTGCTGCAGCCATTTAGGCCAATCTGAATGCTCCAGTTCACTGAGGCCCAAATCTGCAAGGAGCTTCAAACTGGTGAGCCTGTTGACCTTTGAGTACTTGAATTATAAATTTCTTGGGTGTAGACTGTATGTGCTTCATTTGTAACAGTGCAAGACCTCTGCTATTGTTCACTATATAGTCAGTATTGCTAACTATTTTTATGAAGTGCATGCTCTTTCATTTTATCAGTTTTTGAACTGGGAAGGAGAAGAAGGATGTACATAGAACGTACTTAGAAGGCACTGAGTTTACACAATAGGAATGCATTTCAATTCTAGTTATAAGTCTGCATAATTGGTGGGAAAGGTAGAGCTTTATAGATGTTGCAGTAGAAAATTCTTTTAAAGATGATTACTTTTACAAGCTTAAAAGTATTCTTGACTTTAGATTGCTAAGTCATGCTGTGAATGGGACATCAGTACACTTTAGCATGCACTTATTTGTTTAATCTTAAGCCTTGCATTTAATGTAATTTTGTGTTTTGGTAATAGATATATTTCTTACTGAACTAATTGGTATTTGCTTTTATTATCTGTTGAAAACTGGGAGAGATGATGACACTAACATGAATAGCAGAGGCTAGATCTGTGAAGCTGTCTCTTAATATATGAAGTTCTGTAGAAGACTTAGTGAGCATTGAGGGAAGTTCCACATGCCTGCTGATGACCATTTCCTCTTTACTTTTTAAACTATTTTGCAGTTGCACGGAGAGGGATGTCAGCAAATCATTTCAAAGTAGACAAAATTGTTGTTTAGTTCAGCTAGAAGTGTTAAAATTTATATAGAAGGAATAGTTAAACTTCTTATTTGTACACTGTTGTATATTCTTATGTGGTTTAAATGTATTCTAGCTGTACTCTCAACAGAAAAGACCAGGTATGGTTTGAGACGAGCTTTCCAAGCCAGTTCTGCAGTGAATTGACTGAATTCTGAACTGGGTCTTGGATTGGTTTCATTTCCTCTTCTCCCTTCTTCTCTTTTGTGGTGTTGTGGTAAATGTTGAAATTGCCTCTCTGAGATTGAAATTGTGTCTGAGGTGAGGAGATTTTTGACTGGGCAAAATTAATATATTTTAAAAAATACTTAGTTGCCTTCTTTTAACAACTGAGGTTCCACAACATAAACAAGACTTTCCATGTCTGTATTTTTTCCACTAGCCTCTCTGCTCGTGATTGTGTTGATGCTGTATGATTCCTACTTGAAGAGATTCCTCCTTTTCTTTGTCAATTAAAAGAACCCTCTTTCTCTAGAATTAGAGTTTAGCTTGACAGTTTTTCAAATTTTAGAAAATAATGAAACAATCATCTCTTAGTAGTTCTGATCCATTTCTTTTATGTGATGTAGTAACTCCATTGAGGGGAAGATGGGAAGATCCATACAAGATCCTACCGGATGTTCTCTTTCACATAGTTTAGGTAGTTGATACATAGGTAGCTATAGATATATAGGTAGTTGATTGACAGGCACTTGATTTAGACTCTCATATCTCTATGAAAATATATAGATACAATATGTTTGTTGGCTTTGGCGTTTAATACACTACTATATTTCTTCTCCCCTCCTCTAATATCTATTCACTGATAAACAGCAGAGTTGCCTTTTTTCTTTTGTTTAGGTATAATAATATTTTCACCTACAGTATCCTGCTTCCTGTGTATATCATAAATCTTTGGATAACAAAAAAACTATTCATGCTTCCATTTATCTTTTTGCATAATACTCTAATGCAAATCCTGCTGTTCTGTAGAAAAATAAGATAATATGTATAGATGTGTGTTTAAAAAAAAATTGTGTACAGAAGCAATTAAAAGTCGCTTATAAATCACAATCCTTACCATTGCTGATTTGTGAATAATAGTACTGAAAGCATAGTGTAACATGCAATGTCAGACTCTGTTTCCACTCAGTTCAAATTTTTTAATTCCTGTTTGTATATGGCTACAACAATACTGGAGGATCTCAGGGTGATGTGTTGCTTGGAAGCTGTTGATTGAGAACTGCCTGTGTGGGATAACCATTCTGACAGGTCATCAGAAAATGTTTGGAAGTATTGAAGTAGCCACACTCATTTTGCTGTAAAAGTTTGAGAGCCTTATGTAAGTTCCTGATTTTTTTTTTTTTTTAAACCCTCAGAATAACTTAGATTTTTCTTATTGGAAAGCAGAGGCTGAGTGTCTATACTATCCAGGTGTGTGTAGTGTTTAATATGACTTTCAAAGTCATAAAGTGAAGGCTTTTTAAACAGGAGCTTCAATATGTAGTTATTTTAGTGGCTTCCGATCTGCTACTGAATGGCTGAACCTGTACGGTGGGTCCTGAGAATATTTTGCAGATCCTAGGTCCAGGCATATGCTTCAACTGCATCTGCTCTGCCATTAGATAGGACCCACAATTCCCTCTCCTTAGTCTTCCCTTCCCCTGTGGCATGGTTTCCATGGGAAGGAAACTGGATGAACAGGCTGAAAAAGTACAGAAGACACTGAATAAGACTCTAATCTGAACATTTTGGAGACCTGTAGTGTACCTACTATGTAGATTAGAAATGGCTCCAGATTCCTAGTGAATTCCAGAACTGCTTATTGGCTTGCAGTGTGCCATCACATGAGCTGGACACAGAACATTGTAAGTAAAATTTCAGTGAAGTGCAATTGGATGAGACATCCGAAACAATTTGATACCATATTCTTGGTAAAGTTAGCTTTTCCCTTCTCCCATGCTGTTCCCGTCTTCTCCCTTGTGCTTGCTCTGATGATCACCTGCCCTCTTCTTGTGCTGATCCGATCCTGGAAACTGACACAAAGCTATTTGGTTTGTCGAATAATTTGCCTGGGGAACATATGAACACCAAGGAGGTGAGAAGTAGGAGAAGGCAATAAGCTGTGATGTTCTCACTCTTTTCCTCTAACTGCACCTGATACCACTGACTGAACCTAGATATCTCGTATGAGAGATTCTGTGTCCTCTTTTCCCTGCTCCCACCTCTTAGCAAAAGAAAAACAATATGTTTTTAGATTTCCTTGTAATTTGAAGAAAAATGAAACATTTTGCTTTAATCAGTTATGAATAGTTCATTTTTAATTACCTTTATAAAAATCCTGATTTGTATTTTTCTAAAAAATTGAAATATTTGAAAAAGCAGAATTGAAATATGCAACTCCAAAAATACCCACCTTGAAATAAAAATGCTCACCTTTTTATAAAATGTATATAGGAGAGATTGCTAGGTAGTTTTAATATTAAAACAGTTGCTACTTACGTACACACACACGGGTGAACACAGTCTCTTAAACTGTTCGGTTTTGCAACTGTGTCCTAGAAGCTAGCCTGTCAAGGGTAAACAGAGGGGGTTACTGTAGCTTGTTTAAATAATTAAATCAGAACAAAAGCAAAGCATGCTTTGAAATAAGTAAGTAATTAAAGGATTGTTTATCCTACTGGGATACCTCAACTGTTAGGATTTTTTCATATATGTTCCTTAGATCTATGATTTCCTAAGGGGGATCATTTCCATACAAGTGACAGAGGGAAGGAGAGAAGTTCAAGGAGTCTCGGCTCCTTTATGGGGAGGGGAAAAAGTACAGAACAAGAAAGCCTTTTCCTATATTGAAAGTTGTCTGTAAATCCGTGCTTCCTGCTTAGCTGTTGCTTGAAGGTATGGATGCACAGTAGGAGTGAGGCCAAAAGAGGAGTAGTAAAATGTTTGTCAGGTCCTGAGAGAAGGCCAGACAGTGTTTGCGGATCCTCTTCCATTCATTGTGATGCTGCTAGTACAAATATAATATTATTTGCAATGTTGACACAAGAATAATGTCCATCATAGTAGGTGAGAATTTGTTGAAGAATAAAGGTGCTGTAACAATAGAACTCCACCACAGCTTTCTGAGGTAGAAGGTTCCTTGATGTCTTATTCCAAATATTTCTTCAAACCCTTGAATTTATTTGATTTTTTTTTCTCTCCTGATAACTGCTATGCTGTTGTAGTAGAATAACAGCAAATTTCCATTTCTTTTCTGGTTTCAAAATCTTTTTCAACTTTGCAGAACACTGTACATCCATGGTCATACGAAGTTGGATTTCATGGTCTGGTATACTGCAATTGAAAAAGCAGCAGGTACAGATGGTAATGCCTTACAAGATCAGCAGCTCAGCAAAAATGATGTTCCTATTATAGTGAACAGCTGCATAGCATTTGTTACACAGTATGGTAAGTATAGCAGATTTTTATTCAACGTAGGATCATTTGTATAATACCTAAGCTGCCACACCATCAAATCTCATTGAATGGGTCTATGTATATATAAACTAAAACTGTGCCCCTCATTAGCCCTGCTACTCCTTGATGGGATAGCAAAGTACAGTGCAATGTATCTGAGAATGAGCGGTTTGGGGAGATGCAACTCAGTAGGCCCCCCTTCATATTTTTAAATTTGACTTTTTTGCTTGATGTACTCAGCCTTTGGGTCCAATGCCTCAGAGCAGAACACGTCTGGCCAGAAAATAAGCTATGTGAACCAGGAGAGGTTCTGGCCTGGACTGGTCATCATATCTTCTGTGAAGCTGATATAAACTGTGCTGCCTGTGCTGAGTCTTAAGGCTGCTTCTGTTTCAGCATAATGGCCTAAGGAAGTATAATTGCTTGCTGTTTGCTTAAGTAATTATCGCCAGCATAATTTTCCATAGTGTTAGAACATAGATAGATGATGTTTTTTTCCTTTTTGTACTGCTGAGAATTAATCAGTCCACTTGTGAAATGCTACATACGTATCAACCCTATACAAATCTGTTTTCAGCATAATGCTCTCTGTGACCCCTGCCAATATGAGAAAGCCTAATTTATATTTCAATGGTGGATATTTAAGCAAATAACTTTTGAGTAAAACCAAGAAAAAATTTATAGGGTTTTTTTTAATCATTAGCAAAAGGAATTATTGTGTTTCATGCACTGAAATGTTAAAGTCTGATAATTATGTTCCCCACTCAGAGCTATCACTAGATGTGTTTTAAGTTAAAATTCAATTTTCTAATGTCTTTTAAATAAATTAAATCTTCATTTAAATACTCTTTTTAAAAAAATCTTACTGGGTGTAAAAATGTTCATTTGAAAGCTGAAGACATTAGGCAGGAAGGAATTATTATTTGTATGAGGAATTATTATTTGTATACATTACTTAGACTTATACCTGTTTTTGCTGTCATCATAAAGATTCTGTCATTAGTTGTGGCCTACAAGTGAGAGACCCTGTCGGGTCCCACGCCTGTTCCTCAGAGTAACACCACAAAGGCAGCATCAAACAGGAGCACTTGTGGGCATCACAGTGCAAGCAAGCTGGCAGAGGAACATAAGATGCAATTTGCATAGGTTTTGGCAGAATTCTTCATTTGACTAATACATAAGGAAAGCAAGGTTTTATAGGAAGTATTCCCTTTTTTCAAGTGAAATGGGGAAGGCAGGAAACACCTCTACAAAAAGAAACAATGAGACTGTACATCTATGCCAAGCTTCCCCGAGTGCTAAAAAAAAAATAATGTTCTGTTTCTGGGTACTTTCACATTAAGTATTGAAGGTAGCATTAACTGTGTTTTAGACCATGATTTTTAAGCTGTGTTTGGGCTTTGCAGGTTTTAGTCATTATATACAAAAATAGTGGCTCATAGTTGAAGTCTGTCTGGTGGCTTCCTGAACCTGATAAAAAGCAGGAAAAAAGGAATTAGTCCTAGTAATCTTGATGCTTACAAGAGTGAAATATGTCAGATGGAATGAATACAGTAATACTTTATTGAGTCCCAAGTTGAGTTAATTAGTAGGGGAAGAAAAGTGTAGGAGTATTGGTTGTGAAAGCAATCACCCTGTGTGCACAGAGACAATACCGGTGATCAAAACTTCTTTCCTTTACTGCACTTCTTAAAACCATGGTTTCAAATTCTGGGAATTTGAATTTGTCTAAAGTATTCCTAAAATTACAATCCCATGCTTGCTTAACATTATGATGGGAAATTACAAAGAGGTTTGGTGGGTGTAAGCAGACTTATCAGTGTTTTTTCTCTCACAGGGTGAGGATGTGCAAAAGGGCAGAGGTACAGTGATCAGAGGTACAGTGATAGCAATCACAGTCTGTTTCACAGCCAGATATGCTTTTTGTATGATAAGGTTTCAAATTTTTCAAAAAACAGTTGACTTTATTGTGTGGGTTTTTTTTTTTTTTTTTTTTACTATTCCTGTAATTTAGGTTTGGGTAGCAAAGAGATCTATCTCAAGAATGGCAATTCTTCCAGTGTGGCTGAACTGCTAGAAAGCTTCAAAAAAGATGCAAGAAGTGTTAAACTAAGAGCTGGAAAACATCAGCTTGAAGATGTGACTGATGTACTGAAAAGTTTTCTTTCCCAAATAGACGATGCACTTCTCACTAAAGAACTTTACCCATTCTGGATCTCTGCTTTAGGTAATGTATTCAATAACTCTGGATACAAGGAAGGTCATGTGCACATTTTCAGTGTCAAATTTAAGGATTTTGTTTATCACTTGCCCTATGTAGGCATATATTAGAGGTTTTGTTAATCAAGAAAATAATTATGCATAAGTTAGTGGGAAAAATTGCTTAAAGAGATTGGCTGCAGTAGATTCCTATGTCAGAATCTATTGCCTGTAAGTGAACCAGAATAAGAAAAAATAATGATGTTTGCTTGACAGTATCTCTGTAAACAGTAGACCAATATATCATTGTATTCTAGTTGTATCAGACAAGGTAAGTGGGGATGATCAGTTTTTCATGGAAGCATTGATGGTACAATTCAAGAAACAGACAAATGTTTATTGAGTCGTCATCTGCATGATAGCTAGGTCACAGCTTTGATATTTGTGTGCTTTAAATATCTTTTATATAACTTTGATTGCTTTAATATGAGCCACTATAAGTTTTGGAAATTCAAGTATGAATATTACATATTTCTGATCTTTCACCTCAATTTGAACAAACTGGAGGGAAGAATATTAAGAATGTATTTACTCATCACAAGATTGCTCTCAGCTCATCAGGAATTGGCAGAAGTTGTATCTCTAACAGTTTAGATTTAAATTAGCTCTTTTGTGGAAGTACATAATGGTGTCCTACTGATTTAACTTCCTGATTTGTGCATGGGACTAAACTTCTGCTTCAGCTTTAAAGCAGACAATCCTGTTCTGTTGTGCATAAGTGATACCAAAAGTACTTGTAGGAAGACTAAAACACTTAGGAAGATACATACCCCAGAGAGCAAAATTTACACAGAGTTGAAGACTTTGAAGAAATCAAAACATAGTGCATTCAATAGTTAAGAGTGCTAGCAATCACCTGAAAGGGATCATGGTTTTTTCTGTGGTTTTCATTTTAAGAAATTTGGGGCAAATAGGAGACTGAGTAGAAATTTTTTTTTAAATGTTAGTAATTGTGCTTCTGCCCTGAGCAGGGTTATGCTCTATAGTCTTTACACAACAGTCTCTATGCAACCTAGAGAGGCAGGCTTAATTTAAAGGTAGAGCGCTGTGACAGTGTCTCAGACACTATCATTCTCAAGGCTGGAATTGCTGTTATCATGTCTGCCACTGTTCAGCTACATTACTTTGTACAACTCACTCGCCACTGCTTCTCTTTTGCTCAGCTCATATTAGTCTTATATGTTCAGAACTTCAAACTACTTTGGACCTTGATACGCTACTCTAATAAAAATAAAAAGATGAAAAGGTCTTGTCATTTTTCAGCTCTGGGAACTCTTAGAAGTATTTTCACGCGCACGCGCACTCACTCACTCACTCTACAGGTTAAAATGTCCTTTGAGTGGAAAACCAATTGTTGGGATTCCTGGCATTTAGTCTTAAACTATAGCAAATGGTGCTTACATGTAGAAATGTGGCTCTTTATTTCTGATGTTCTTTCTCTGAACTATTGTACAATAATAGACTTTGTTGATAATAGACTGCCTGTATTGTCTTCATAAAGAATGGGTTGACTGGGTGAATTGCAATTTTAAATGACTAGATGTTGCTGATGTAGTTAACGAGAATTGCTGTTGGTTTCCAGTGTACGCTGTTACTAATGCTCAATGATTATTATTTTCCGCCAGACACACAGAATGAAAAGGAACGTGTGAGGAAGTATGGAGCTTTTATTCGGACACTTCCGTCAGTCAATAGAGCAACTTTGGCTGCTTTGATTGAACACCTTTACAGGTCAATGCAGATAATGCACTGTAGCAGAGAAATGCTTGTAGTCTGGTCTCAGTATTACTCTAGCATTAATGAAATGTGGTTTGTTTTATCAACTAGTAAGCATCAAACCTTAAACAGTTGCCATGATTAATTATAATAGATCCTAGGCAATGCTCCCTTTAATTTATAATGTGTATTTTTTTTTCTTCAGTTGAATTTTCAGCAGTAGGCATCTATAAATATCAATTGGATGGAGCAGTGGAAGAGGGCTGCTGGTGTTTGTGTCCAAGTATGGTAATTTTTGATGGAGCTTCTTTATGTGAGGTCGCTTACCCCAGTCTGCTAGTCTAGTTGCTGCTAGTTGTTGCAAGTGGCTCCTGAGATTAAGAGAATTTTCAAAATAAATGTCCTTCTCTATAAACAGTATTGCACCAGACAACTTTGAGAATTAACTATCCTTCCTTTATTTCATCACTGCTTCATTTTGCAGTGGAGGTAGCTATGGAGAATATCAAAAATATGGACTGGGACAAACAACAAATCTTATTACTAAATCCTAAAAGCAGCAGGAAATGTATAAAAAGATGTGCGACTTTAATGAATCTGCAGAATCGTGGCTAAACAGTATTGGCCATTATTATATGGTATTAGGGTCCATTGAACAAATCAAGTTACTGTGTTCCTGGTAAAGTAGGGCGTAGAGAATGTGTAGAACTGTATCTTATGGGATACTATGTTTGGCAATAAAGCTGCTAAAAAGCAGTCCTTTAAAAAGTATTTATGCAAATATTAAAATGATTAGTGCTATTCTTGGATAATGATTACAGTAAGTATTGCAATTAATGATGTTTCTAAGCATATCCAGTTGAGATACTTACATGCTCTTATAGCTGTTCTGGAAGTTTGTATTCATGTGACAGCCAAAATTCTGTGATATTTTCAAGTGTTTGCTTCCTGAAGAAGATATATTACGTAAACAATAGAACTGATATGAAAACTTTACGATAAAAATAGAAACAAAAAATGATTCAATTTCTTTCCATGTTTCATGTGATCTTAGATCATCAGGTTGCAGGATATAGTTATATAGGAAATAATTTTGATATCACTTGAGGTGCAGATAGAGAGTATGTGTTTTCATTTCTATAAGGAGATGGGAGATCAGGTGAACATAACAATAAATAATATTTCGTTGGTCATTTCATTTAAGGTAGTTATTCTTTTTGAAATGCACTCCATATTCTGTAGAGGAGCTCTGAACAGCTGAAAGAACAATGGAGCTTTTTAAATAGATTTTTTTTTCTTTCTTTCAACAGGGTGCAGAAATGTTCTGAAATCAATCATATGAACCCTCACAATCTAGCCATGGTGTTTTCCTCATGCTTATTTCAAACTGAAGGCCAGACTAGTGAAGAAGTCAATGTAATTGAAGACCTAATTAAAAATTATGTACAACTTTTTGATGTATGTATCTTTATGTAAAATAGTATCCTATTTGCTTTACTGACAGAGGTGATAAAATATTGAAATCTTCTTACAGTTAAAAATGATTGTTTCACAGATTTTATTTGGTATGGGTTACACTGATTTGCAAGGCTGTTGAACTTTCTTATTCAATGGACTTTGTTCTTTGTCTGCTTTAAGTGTTAATTCCCAGATAGTTTAGCCTGAGTAAGAAAAGCTGTATTTATAGGATTGTTGAGAATCACTGTTTTCCAAAAGGGTGCCCACAACTCTTCTTGCTGGCACTAGCATGCCAGCTTTTAAGGAAACTTCAGGATCATGACTATTATCTTAGTCTCTGATATCTGGTAACAAATAGAGAAAAACCATTTGATTCCCAGGGCCTAGAAAGAACATCTGAATCCAACTAGACTGAGAAGTTGCTGCTAGCACAAATTTATCGTAGCCCATTCAATTTGGAGTTTACTGTTCTACTGTAATACTCTGTTTGGGAGATATGGTGGACTCCCCTCTCTTTTAGTATACATTTGGTAAAGTGTATAATATATCCTGTCAACGAAATGGTCTTTCTGACTGACAGAATATTTTGCATAACTGCTCTTACAAGAATGGGGTTAATGTTGTAGGCATTTCTATATTTTTTATATTCTATTGGTATTTATGTTAGTGTATTATATTATAGTAGTATTTATGTTAGCTTATTTTATGTTTATATTAGTTTTCCTATAACTTACAAAGATGATCAATTTTGAACAGATTAATGAAGACCAGGTCAAACAAATGGATATTGAGAACAGCTTTATTACGAGGTGGAAAGACACTCAGGTAAGCGGCAAAAATCAACAGATATAAAAAGATTTTAACAAATAGTTTTTTGTTATTTGTAGGGTTCTATACCTAGATTTCTAAATGTAAATTTCTGAATTTGTATAGTGACTTGCATTGTGAAACACAGGGCTGGGATAAAAAAGGAAAAGAGGAAGTGTAAACTAGTAAAGCAAAACAGCCCTCTGTAAATTATACTGTGGAATTATGTTCTGGTCTATGTACTGGGATAACTTAGAAATTGGTACATCATGCTCACATTTTTGCTATGCTCCATAAGTTGCAGTAGAAAGGAATGATCAGCATTAAGTGTGAACGCGATGACCTCTTTTTGATTTTTAAATGTGCATATTAAAATCTTGAAGTGTATGTTAATACTTCTGTTATTTCAAGAGCTTTGGGCACATGTGGTCTCTGTTCATTAGAGAATAAGCATCCCTGTGAATTTAAAGTGTCTGAATCTTTTGCTGGGTCCTGGTTTGGGGACTAAATATTGAACCCTGCACTACAAACACTGTTTGAGGAAACACCAGACACATACATGGTTACTTCAGTCAGACTGAACTTTGGGATAGAATAAAACAGGAGATCTTATGCCACTTATTATCATCTTGAATTCCAGTCCTGCCTGTAACAGCTTCTGAATAATTTCAGAATTGGTAAGAAACAGCAAAGTGATAGCATGTTTCACTATCTGAGTAGTCTTTGTGTACAGCTCTAATTGAAGCAAGAACTAGTAAGTTCAATAGTGTGGCCAAGGTATATGAATTAAGAGAAGTAAAAGGAAGCATAGGGAGCTTACAAGCTCTTTCAGAAATCTGAAGTAGTGGAGGAGAAGCTTTCAGTAATTTCAGAGCTTATGGAGCTTTAGAAGCTGGAAAAGAAAACTAGCAGAAACAAAACGGTGATGCTTTCTCTGATGGCTCCCTTCCTCCTTTTCCACAACTATTTTGTGGTACCTTGTAAGCCATCACTAAAAAGAAGGGTTTTTGCAAATGCACATGGAAATTGCATGTTCTGTGCATTGCTGTCTGAAGTCTTTCTTCTTCCTCATATTCCCTTCTTATCTGGGAACAGAGTGGCAGGAAACAATGATAGATTGAATAATGTGGTAGCAATTGCTGGTTAGGTGGGTTCATCTAAAACTGAAGCTGTGAGAAATATAAAGAAGTGGTTTTATTCTCTATTTTTTTCCACCACAAATACCACTGTGAAGTCCCCTTTGGGTGTTTTGTCATATTTGGAAGGCTGTCTATTGAAGAAGGATATGAGAGATTTTCTTTACATTTTTAAAATAGAAGTCTAGTCTTTCTGAAATTGGTTATTTGTTTATTAAAAAGCTTGCAGCACCTGATAAAGCTAGTCCTCTCAGTTTTAAACTATATAATCAAATCTGAACCTTCATAAATAATTGAGTCTGTTTGGGCTTGTTTCCCTGGGACTCTACAAGTTGTTAGGAGGTTGAGTTATGAAAAGATTGAACCATGATTTTAGCTATCCTAATTTGCCTCTCAGTGAAATCTCTACCATTAATAATCAGCTTTCTGAATTGTTGGTTACACCTACTCCATTAATGGGCTCTGGCTTGATTCGCATCATACACGTTGCTAAGCTTTAAATCTTTGAGGAAAAAAAAAAAGTATTAGCATCACAAAATGAAACAAAATCCTATTCAGACAAAGTCTCTTACCTTGCAGCTACAAAGGGGTGATTTGCAGTGTCTTGTACAAAATTTAGGAGGCAGCAATAAAAGGGATTCTTATTTTGTTGTACACAACTGTCTAGTTAGTTCTCTTCCTTTATGTTCTTAAAAACATCGTGCTAGAATTGACAGCTTTTAGTTTCAGAGAGAATACTTGTACAAATAGAATAATAGAAAATTGAAGAAAATGGCACTTCCTATTTTAGTTTGAAAGGAATGAAAGGGCTGGAAAGAAATGTAGTAGCAATTGTACTTAGATATCTAAATTTAAGAATCTTTTTTTTTCTCATCATCCCCCAAAAATTCTCCAAAGGACATGACAAGTGCTAAATACTTAAATCTGATGTACCATAATCTCAGCTGGACTTTGAAGTCTGCCCACTGAGGCTGCTAGATAGGACATGTTGCTGCCATTAGTCACTGAATCATATTATTGCCTGAGTTCTCAGTAAATGTTTGTTGTCTTCATTAAGTGCTGTCTCAGAGAATTTTGAAAATAAGTTATATTCCACCACAGCTACAATTTCTGTCTCAGCTTTGCTTTTTTTGGCAAGAGTTCTTGCATTTATATACCACGAAGAGTCTGTTGTGAAAGCCCAAAGGTGTCAGATGTACAAATGCTAATCTTAACTGTGGGGCCGAAGCCCTCCTTGGCTGGCTCTGAGGTCCTCAGACCCCAGCCGCCCAGGGCAGAGGCCTGACCAGAGCGTGCCCCCCTGCCTTGCTGGCCCATACAGTTTGCTTCATGGTGACGTGAGCTCAAGCACCGTGTCATGCAAGACACGCTACTTCCATTTTAGGCCTTTATTGCAAGGCTTTTTTTTGATCCCAGATAAGCTGTTTTGTCCCGGATTAAGCATTTAAATTGTCTATTAAAGGGGTAGGGAGACTGGAAGTCTTAACAGTCAGCATGCCACATGAGAAGCCTTTTAACCTAGCCAGTTATATTTAGAAATATTTATTGAGGTGCTGTATTTTATTAATTAATCTCTGTCAATATCATATCTAAAGACATCATGAAATGGTGAGTTTGAGTTACAAAATGATTTTGATTTTTATCAAAACATTGATATCTTTCATCTGTATTACATTGCCTGGAAAAAGAGCAACCAGAAGTCAAGCTAATGAGCTTCAGCTCAGGCAACCTTAGTTGTTTGGAAGTGCCTGCCCCAGAGATGACAGCTTTTTTCTTTTTAACTTTCTAAACAAGTAGTGGAACAAAATGTATACCTTTTCATGGTTGATAAATTAAAGTCTGAATGGCCTGTTGGGATAGGAATTGCATTCTCTTTGCTATGCCAGCCTGTTATCCTTATTTGGACTCCATCCCACTGATATTATTCTCCGGAGCCTGATTGCCATTTGTGGCAATTTGACTGCAACTGTGAACATTTTTCCCCTCTGAATTAAGCTGTGGAACATTTTATGCCTGTTGCTGTAGAAGCTATTTTTTTCTATAGCAGACGTGTTTCATGTAACTGGGGAATTTAAAAATACATTTTTCTGAAATGTATTGAAATGTATGTGTAACAGGTGAAATGTATGTGTGTCTAATGCCTGGGACCAGTTCAATGTAGAAGGGTGTAATTCTGATCAAAGACGATGCATTTGCTATCGTTTCAAATCACCAACTGCCTGAAGCCCATTGATTCAAGAGGCTTTCTCTAGGTGGTTACGAAGATGTTCTGAAATTTTATATATAATCTTTTCTGCAGAATTCAGCATCGTCCTAACTATGCCCTTTGTTGTCAGTGGATTTTGTGGAATACACAAGGGCCAGACCTGGATTAACACCATGTGTTTTTGTAGAAGCTTGAACTTCTTTGTTATTTTTATGCTTTTATATCTTCTGTCACAAGTACCAACTGCATATTGCCCATAATTTCAGAAGACTAGATTATATGTATGTCTGCATTTCATATTTTACCAGGCTAGGCCATATAAGCTTCTTTTAACCCATTGTTGTTAGGTTCAACTTTAGTATTTGATGCTTGTCACGCTCTCATCAGTACTAATGAAGAATAGACAGACCCCAGTTATCATGATCTATATTTGCCAGAACAGACCCTGAAATAAGGTAAAAAAATTTTGGAATAGAGTAAATGGTTCACTGGAACAGTGTAGCTTTAAGATAATAACTTTCATTATTTCAGTGAAAGAAATGAGTATACTCATATTCTTCTCAGCTGCTTACTTCCTCCCCTTCATTAGCTGTCATCATTTATCTTGTGAGCAGTTTGCAAGATGCTTTTTCCGCTGGACTCCTCGTGCAGGAGGACTAGCTCTTTGGAAATTTTCTTGGATGGGCCTCCAGCTACTGTTAAAACTGATGACATAGTGCAGGCCAAGTGATTTTACAGTGTGGATGATTGGCAACTTGGGCCTCAAGCAACTATAATTAAGAATTCTGTCCAAGAATCCTCTCCTTTTAACATCTGATAGTCTGATGTTGTTATATCCAGAAGTAGGCATGTTGGTGGGAGAACCAGTGATGCAGATGCTTAATGCATTTAGAATATATAGGTTGCTAAAGTAGGATTATCTCCAGGCTGATGATATGGAGAGTGTTCAGAGGACAACTGGACCAGATTTCTATTGAAACCCTGTAAGTTCTCATGTCTGAAATGTCACTAAAGTTCCATTCCAGGTGGCCCTTCATTAGCTGCTCTTCATTTTCTGTCCACCATATACTTGTGCCAGCTGTTTCTGTTTGCTGTTGTAATTTACAGCACATTTTCTCTCCATATGGCTTTTTAAATGAGCCCAGTGGAAATCAAATGTCAGCTTCATTCTTTTTTCCAACCTTTTCCTGTAATACCATCTAAAAAGCAAATTTTACAACTAAATGAGCTTTTTTGAGTCTGTGCCACTATAATTAAGAAGCTTTCTTCAAAGTAGCTTTGTAATGTTTTTCCTCACAAATGTTTCCATTAGTTTTCTACTCTCAGAGGCTAAACAAACTTTAAAGTCACCATTTTCCATAATGTTAATGTTCTTTAAAATTGAGTGCTGCTATTTATTTTTCCATTGAAATGTAGTCTTAGCTTCTGTAAATTAGTCAAAATGTATTTCAAAGCTTGCTTGTTTTTATTATTTTCTCCATATCTTATTCTGTTTATGATGCAAATGGTTTTACTTTTCTCATCCTCTTGCTCTGAGTTTTAGTAATATATAAATAAATGTGTAGTGTAGCATTACTGTGAATGCTGTTCTCAAAATTAAGACACAAATTCTTATGTTTAATGTTAATTTGCATAGTAATTATTTATATTGGCTTGCTAATAAAAGGATACATCTACTGAAAGGCCAGTTTGCGGTCCTGTTCTTTCTTTCCATGCTCTTATTATCATCATTATGTATTTAGTTTCAGAAAATATTTTTGTTACTGAGGTGAATTACAGTCTTTTGAAGATGCTTATAGCTACCTCATAAGGGAACATGAGTTTTTTTTATAAACACTGGACATTTTTTTTCTGTAGAAAAGTAAAGTTACCTTCTTATCTAAGAAGGTAATTTTATTGTTGTAAATTAGCAAACCTGCTAACTGTGGAAAATACTGAATTCCTTCTATTGATTCTTAGATTTTTTTTTCCTTGATCATAAAATTTTGGTTTTACTGACTTTCTGATTCCTTTGTAAGGAAGTTATATATTATTAGACATTCTTAAATTATGTTTGTTGCTATTGAGTATACTAAACATTTATACATTATGTAATACATTTGTTTTTTCGTCTAATTATTCCACATGTTAGTATTTTACATAAAAGTTTAGACAAACTAGTCCAACAAATTTGAAGACTTATCTTCAGCAGAGGTGTCTATCAAGAGCATGTGTTTAGATTACTTTTTTAAATACGTGATGACAATTTTTCACAGTGATTAATAATCATAAATATAGTCTTCATAGAATTGACTATTAATTATCTGAATATATACAAATTCCATAAAATGGCTAAATGTCTGAAATACTGAAATATGAGTTTGTAATTTTTCCTGCCATTTTTAACTAACTCTTTTAAGTTTGGAGTTCCTGTCCTGTACTTTTTTGTCTTGGTTTTAAATTGTATTTTGACTATGATATGAGCCTGGCTAAACTCTAACACAGAGCCCAGAGTTAAGGTTTTGACAGTTTAAAACACTAAGGTACTTTTATCTTTTAGATAGACTTTTAGTCATGTGTGGATTGATATCCATTTTTTTCATGTCTCCCTTAGTTTTCCTACTCTTGAATGCATATTTGCAAAATGTGTTATTTTGTTTGAAACATTTCTGTCAGGTTTAGTCAGGGTTCAGATTTTTTCCTGAATCAGTTAGGATAGGATCTATTTCTTTTCACTAGTCAAATGGAAGTGAATGTAGTTCAGGTTTTCCCCTTAGAGTCAATGTTTGGGGTATTATTGTATTTTTTGATTAGGCTTTAAAAAAAGTTTTATGTGCAATAGGTTCTAGCACATCTATTAAATAATCATTTCATTTTCCTTTTAGCATATTTAAAGTATTTTTAAGACATTCTCATTTTCGTAAATCTGTTTTGTTCTAGGTTTCCCAGGCTGGAGATTTGCTTATTGAAGTTTATGTGGAAAGAAAAGAGCCAGACTGCAGTATTATAATCAGGGTTAGTGTATAAAAGTGATATAATGTTACTACTAAACACTTTCTCATGAAATGTACCAGACTTATTTTCATAAATGTTTTTATAATTGCATAGTGAAATATGAATTTATATGTTTCACTACCTTTTTATAATATTTTTTATTTGCTAGATTGCCTAAATTTCGTAAAGAGCATTTATTACTCATTTCTAAGCAGAAGGCTATGATATAATTTTAAAGGGGAGACATCCTCCTTTAGTTTTACTGCAGTACACAGTAGTATAAATTCTTACAGCTCTATGGCTGCAACACACAAGAAAATTAACAAGTATGCAGTGACTGCTGGCTTTATTCAGTAGTACAAGGATATTTAAATGACCTTCCTCCTCTCTCTTTTTGCCAGTGGCAATCTGCCTTGCTTGAGTGCTGAGAAACCTAAGCTTACTACTCGCTATAATTGAGATTTCCAGCCTTGTATCTGATAGCACATTTGAAAGGCTCTGGTCTCTGTGCAGTAGTGCTCTGTTGTTTGGATGTTAAGAAAAAATTTAAATTTCTGTAATGACAAAGGACAGATATAGTTAAGAAGGAAGTACCAAAATTAGGACAATACTTTTTTTTCCTGTTATAGTTGTTTCTGGTTTCTTTTTGCTCTGTTCAGCATACGACTGTGTGTGTTTTTATGTATACATGCTACGTGTATGTGTATTTAGGTATATGTGCACACACACACAAGAAGACATGCATTTCTTAATATGAATAAAAATGGGAGTATGCATCACTAGGAGAAAAAATCACCAGTAAACATGGTGCTTTTGTAATATTTACCTTTTCATACCCTTCAAAACATATGTAAGCTTTTTCTTTTCTAATTTTTGAAAGGTAAAGAAAGAAATTTCAATTTACCATTTTTAGCTGATTGATAACTTGATAAGTCCAATTTCATGGAACAAAAAATGAAAACATGTTGAAGTGAGAAATATTGGATTTACAAACAGGATATCTGCTTTTTTATTTTTTTTGTCAATTGCAAAGAGGAATATTTTGTACAAAAATCAGAGATCAGAAATTGTAATACACGATAAACTGACTCAATGTTTATTATAGGTATCGCCTTTGATGGAAGCAGAAGAATTAACTCATGATGTTTTAGGAATCAAAAACATCATTCCTAACAAAGATGATATCTGGACTGTTTTTGAAGTAATTGAAAAGGGAGAACTAGGTTAGTGAAACTTACATTTATGTGTATTTATCAAATTATCATTAGTTTTTATTTTTAAACATTTAGCCTAATCAAAACGTTAGCTGAAAATTTACCAAAACTTTGTAGAAACAAAACAACAATTAGCCTTTGTTCCATTGTTTTCTATTTGGGTACGGTGACATGTGCATAATTCTTTTCTACACTTTGTTTGTCACAAATAGTTTGAGGAATTGGTTTAAAATGCTCATGCATTTGTGGCTGAAAAACATTCTTTATAATAGTCTGGTTCACAGTTCGTTAGCCATCAGCTACGGAAAAGTAGATCTTACCAATAAGTTTCAAAGAAGAAACTCATTTTCATTAGGTCAGCAGTTGATTTCTAAGGAATAATGTCTTTCAGAAAATGAAACAAGAAAATACATGCTCGTACTTGGAGGACAGGTTCTTTTTAATTATTTAGTGAATTTGTTTTGAGTGTGTAGACAAAAAAGGAGGTATAAATTTCTATAACCTTGTCTGTATTAAGGTGTATATAGAAGAATCTTGAAACATTTATTTTAAATATACTTCTGATGCTAACGGTGGCAAAGGTCACAATATTCATGAACCATAAACAGGTTTTAACATTGGGAGTGCTATGCTAATGCTGGAGCTCACGCTTTACTTTATAATCAATATAACAATAAAGGAATCCTTTTTTAATTAAAACTGTATTTTGATGGATACTCACTGTCATCTCATTTTTTGAAGAATACTTAGGGACAGAAATGTGTTTTTAGTGTATACAAAGTTACTTCTATTAGCACTTTTAAGTGAGTTGCTTTTATTATTATTTACATGTTACAAAAGTGGACTTTGGACTAACTAATTTCTGTAGTGGAGATCCATGTTTTCACGTTTAAAAAGCAGTCTGAAAGAAATGGAGAAAATGAAGTCAACTAAATGTTCCAAGATTGTCTGAGTAGTTCTATTCTACTTGACTTTAGATATAGTTACAATAATCTCCTAAGGTTTACTGCCATTCCTGATATATTCGGCCTGAACTTGGCAGTATTAACAGCAATGTAAGTGCATTCTCCCTTCTGACGTAAACTGAATGGTCTTGACCTCTTTTTGCAGCATACAGTCGTGTGGTGATGCTATGTACAGTTCTGAGGTAGAATTCATTCCCAGATTCGAAGATGCGGGTGCCAGCTGACAAAGAACACTGGCATCTCTTATCTTCAGAAGAGTCCTGATAGCTTTTACAAGAACTCTAGAAATTCTGTTTCTTTTGACTGAGTAATGGAAAAATTTGAAGGGGGATTTTTATTTTGTTTAGATTGATACATAACGCTAACAACTGAAAATTTAACTATATATCACCGAGAGAACAGAAAGGTAGATGTAAAAGAGCTCAAGACAGCTTCTTGAGGTATTCGGGTGCAGTAACTAGGATCTTAGTGCGGGCTAGAAAATTTGTCTGAACTAATGATTATGGAGGTCTGGAAAAATTAAGCTTAGAGTGAGACTCTACAGATCTTATATAGGACAATAAATATTCTCAAGCAATTAGAGAGTATCCCTTTAAAACAAGAGATTTAAATTGCAAAATAGAAAATGGCCTATCAGCGTGGGGTTTTTTTTTGGTTTTTTTGTTTTTTAAAAAAAGTCAAATAAATCAAGATTTAAGTCCTAATTCAGCACTTGGCTCCAATAAGTAGAGACTGTATTGATGGAATGGACCCATTTTTGGACCCATTGTGGAAGAATCTGTGCATTAGAACAGGTGAACTGAATTAATAAAATTGAAAAATGAAAATAATTCAGATAATAAGAGGCACTTATTCAGGAAGACTCCTCTGGTGCCATGGCTGAATTTGACAGATTTTCACAAGGTTGAAACATTGAGGAAATAACAGACAAGAGGAAGAATAGTTCTTTGTAGTCTTTGGTCCAAATGTGACACTAAAGAATCAGTGAACTACTTGAGTCTTTTTTGCTGCAGGTTGTTTTACTAGCATCATTTGATAAACACCATTTAACTTTACCTCATCTGAGGCGCTTAAAAATAAGTTGGGATCTTGACATACTCTTGACAGCAGCAAAGTCTGCCTATTTCCTTCTACTTTATGTTGATGACTGCAGTGTCTTTCCACTAGAAATGAATTTTATGCTTGTGTCCCTTGCAAGGTCTGGTACCTGTCCAGTGCATGGTAATATTTGGTTTGTTATGCTCAATCCTGAGTTCTTATAAGAATTATCTTACTTCACTCTCTCATCAAATGTTTTCAGGATATACTGCTCTGAAAACTAACCCTGAAAAGTCAAGAAAATTAGAATCTTGTATTTTCTAAAAAGTAATTTTCTTCTGATAGTTATTGCTGTTTAAGATTAAAGTGATTGGTTTGGGATATTTACCTGCAAATATATGATGACATAAGTAAAAGGGTAATTCGATGTATGCATTGACTGCTTGATGTTAAAAATACTGAAACTGCAGTATTAAAAATCAACTAAATTTTTTGCATATAGAAAAATTGAAATAATTGATAAAATTATCTAATCTAATGCAGAACTTTCAATACCATATGCTTTTATAAAATAGGGTGTGTACTTTTTTTTAGTAATTTGTGTTTGATGGATAGTTTGTAAATGAAGTGTGTTGCCAGTAAAATAACTAATGCATTTCAGCATGGTGATTTATGTACCATGTAATCCATGATGACAGGTGGTCTTAAATGTAACTATAAATAAAACAGTAGGTGTTTACTCTGGGAGTGCTACTGTTCTAGGAAGATGTGATGATCTGCCAGCTTTTTCTGCGTGCCTTTTGTAATTTTTCCTTCCTTAAAGTGGATTTTTCTCCTGTACAAAGGCAACAAGTTGTTTTAACTTTATCACATTTAGAAGTCCATAGTCTTTGAACTTCATTTCAACTTTTTGCGAAAGTTAGACCATTTAAATCAAAAGGGCCAGAAAAACTGAGTGGTAAAATACCAATTGAGCTGCTATCTGAGGAATAGTATTTCTGTTAGGCTGCTTTGTTATCATATCTGAATAACAAAATCTTTATATAAGTGACTTAACATGTCTATAGGTAAGGTAGCTTTTTTGCCTCTGAAAACAGAGGTATTTTTTTCTGCCACTCAACAGTGTGCTATAAATAAAGAAGGTACAAGCAGCAGTTGTGGTTGCTTCTTCCTGGAGCTCTGGTGTTCAGGAAAAGATGTACTACTAGACTGTAGTGCTGGACAGTCCCAACACAGGTGTTGGTATTTCATGTTCGTCTACCCTAGCAGAAGTGAAAAATAAGGTTATAATATCATACTTTCCCCCTCAGTGTCCAAGAAATACTGGGCTAAACTGCCTGACCCAGATGACAGTGTCACACAGGTGTGATTTTCCAGCAGTTGTACCCAGCTCTTCTGAAGGACTGACCCACATATGTTGGTGTCCAAATGAGAACTCAGAACTTGTGGAGATCAGGCTTTAGAGATGAAATGACTCTTGGATCCACTGCTCTAAGCCTGCATGGCCATTGTTAAGGTTTTCGTGCTTCCTGTGAACCTCTGGTTTATAATAGGTGCTTGCTGTTGAGCATGCTAAAGCCTTCAGATGTGTATGTGGAGGAACAAGTAGTTAGACAAGGGTGTTGCACAGTCTCGCTCTGCGCTCCTCAGTATTGCCTAGGATGATGCATGTAGCCTAGGCTGGGTATCGCAGTGTATGTCACATTTAGATATCTGATAATGCGGGTGTAGGGACCATTTGCTCAGTCTTCCCAGCTTTCATCTGTTGTGTGAACTGGAGTTTGTGTGGTGTACTCTTTGGGTTTTATCATCTCTGCAGTTCTTCAAACCTGTGGAAGGGTTTCAGGGTCTCTGTGTTTTAGGACTGGATGATATCTATCTATCTGTGTATAGAAAAATGTATGTTTGAGTAACTGAAGTGTTGAAGTGCATGCACATTCTAGTCATGCCTCCACTTAATTTAATTTTAATTTTGCTGTACTCTTTTCTTGAGTTTGGAATAGAGAAGTGGTAAATCTGGAAATTCCTCAAACACAGCAATATGGAGAAGACCTAGTAAGACCAAATCCTTCTCCCTTTCAGTAAAAGGAATAGAATGAAACCAACAGATTGGCTCACTCTGTTTTAATCATTAACAGGCAATGAAATCTGTGCCAGTATTTTTTTTTTCCACTAAGGCTATTCCAAATTCTTTACATGATTTTGATTCGAGAGCATTCGTGGCTAGGAAGATTTACTTCCATTTGGAGGTAAAGAGCATGGAGCCTAGTGTGATGAGGCCCAGTGTAGCTGCAGGTTTCACTGTGTAATACTGTTTGATCATATTTATATATGCACTCTGATACTTCCTAGCTCTTATTATTAGTGTGAAAGCAGTGTTCTGGTATCTTTCAAGAAGGAAATACTAATAATTAAATACCAGAGACTTACTGAACATCTAATTATTGCTTGTTCAATCTGTGTTACCTGGAAGGAAACCCTGTGCAGACCCTATTAGCAAAGGTGGTGTTGCTATAGAAAGTCAGTGAAGTGCTTAATTGTCTTATTTTGAAAGCAACTTTTTCTTCTATCGCTCAAAGTTTATCTCTGGAAATATGTAACTTAAAGGGCCTCTGATCTTGTTTCTCTTATTTCACCTTTTTTTTTTTCTGGGCATTTTTCAGAACGTCCTCTGCATTATACGGAGAATGTGCTAGAGCAGGTTCTTCACTGGAGTTCACTACCGGAGCCTGGCACCGCATATCTAATAATAAAGAAATTTCTCACAGCAGACATGATAAAACTCTACACTGGTATGTGTCTTTTCTTTAATTAGATATTTGATGGGGACACAAGGATGACAATTTTTTTATAGCTGTTTCACTGGGGCCAAGTGTCCCAGAACATCTGAATTACCACTACTTTTTAAAAGTTGTTGCTTTACTGAGGGTTGTGCTGGCTTCCTTTTAAAATATAGAAATTATGTATGTTCTTGTTTCGACAAACTTTACAGATCTGCCATTTGGAATGACATAAGCCACTGAGTGACTTGCAGCAAGTACATCACCTTTAAGCAGAAGGAGGAATTCAGGTCTGACACTTGAAACACAGCTAGTGGAAACGTGTGATTTACAAGATGACCCAGTCCCACCCACCCACCTTTTTATTTTTTAATACCTGGAGTTAAATCTCCCAGGTAATAATGTGTAGTAATCACTCTAAGGGAAGCAGAAGATTAGAAAATAGAGCTGTCCGAAAATGATTATCCTGTTTTCAAGCTGCTGACATTCTGTATGCCATCACTGTAAAACGTGATAGTAACATTTGACGCCCAGTTTAATGCCTTACTGATTTTATCATCCTTTATTTCTGTAAAAGCAAGTTCCACAGATATGACCCAACCCTAACAAGTGAGCTATTCATGGTTTTTTTATGTTTGAGTTTCACTATGTCTTATAAGTGTGTTGTAGCAGATAGTGAATAGAGAGAAATGGCCTGTTTTTTTAAAAGCCTGAAATATGAACTCCCCTCACCTCACTCAGTATGTATTGAGGTATAATCAGAAAAGCGGATGGGGTATGAGGACTACGCATGAACCTCTGCTCTGAGTAACAAATGAGAATTAAGCGAGTGTCTAAGATTCAGCTTATAAAGTGTAGTACTATTTGAGGAGGAGGTCTGCCATTTGCCATCCTCCTTCTCTCATGCTCTTTACATCCATTTCTTCTCCCTCCCGTGCGCTCCTTCACACCACTTCAGCTTGCCTGGGTTCTGTGCAGTTTGACCTTCGTCTGGACTCATTGGCTTTTGGTGACTTAATGTTTACGTTTAGTGGCTCTTTTTTGGTGTTAAAATAACAAAAACCTTATTAAGCAAGCTATAAAAATTGAATAAGTTATACTGGTTTTCACAGTGCTTTGATGGGTTTTAGAAAACATTCTGCCGTATTGCAAACTTACACTAATGATCTTGGCAATCCTAATGTGGCAAAGCAATTTTTTTATGGTGAAATCTGTACTCAAATGTGGAATTGCCATTTTAAGGAGCTTTTACCTCGTGAATAAATTTTATTTTCTAACAATTTAGGTTTTGTACCTTTTAATTCTATCTTGCAACAAGCAGGAACTTGTAAATACTGTTTAGGAGGGCATACTTGGATTTTTGGGATAGTTAATTATTCTCTTTACTTTGGTTAAAATCAATCAAAATGGCCACCAACCCTATCAGTATTGCTCCATACATTGCACTGATATGTCTTCGAATTAGTTTCTAAAAAGGAAATAAGGAAAGTAGATCTAATGTGATTTAGTCAACTCATTATTAGCTGAACTACCATCTTGTTCGGTAACACTGAGCGTATTTCATCACAAACAGGAAAAATATTAAGAAAATTGGTGATGGGGGACCGAGAGGGGCAGGGTTACATACTTTTTTCCTGTCTTAAAAATAGCGTAGTAGAGCAACAAAACAACAAACGTAAATTTTAATTGGATCTTATTATAACAAAATAAAGATGTTTAAAATAACACACACTGTACTTCAGTATTTCATCTTGCAGAGATTTTGAGTCTACTTATATCTTGTAAATGTGCAAGTATTTGCACGTTAGGAATACTGAGGAACTGAAAACTGAAACATTACAAATACTGAGGAACTAAAATAAATGTTCACTAACTTCAACAGAGATGTATAAATATTAAGTGTAGGCCAAAATGCACAAAATGTCTGTATTATTTATCCAAACTTTGCATTTGTTCTTAAATGTGGATGTTAGTGCACAGGAATACACATTTAGTATTTCTGTTCTTAATCTTACATGTGTACATAGTGTTAAAACGTATAAGCAGATATTTCAAGACACAAAGCTGGGGTTTTTTAGATAAACATTGTGCTTTTGTCATTAGGTAGTGTCAGAGGGAGGAAAGATGCATGATCAGGCCATCAGGGAAGGAGTTACGAGAAATCAATTTTTCTTATCAAGGGAAAAAAAATGAGCTTATTTTTAGCGATATAGCTTCAGAAAAATTTGTGGCAAGTTTTCCACTTCCCTCACAATCTTTAGTTATTGTCTCTTGACAGTTTATTTTATAGCTTTTCATGCTTTTGCAGGAGTACTGTCTTTCAAGTGCTGTTCAGAAGGGCAAGATGTACATTATATTTTGGTATAACAGATACTCGGTACATTCTATTTCAAGACCCTCTTTCTTCTCCTTATGTGAAAATTTCCTGTATTAAAGTTTCATCTGTTAGAAAAATATAAGAGAATAGATTCAGTATAAAGTGTGTATATAGATACTCAAAATTTTCCAGTAAAGAGTTGTCTAATTTGAGTGGGAAATATTGATTTTCTGAGAACAAGAGCTATTTTTCAGAAATACTATTTGAAACACAAACTTCTAAACTGTAAGTGAAGCAATCCTGAATAGATTGAGTTCATCTAGTTCCTAGTGGTTTCAGAGTTTTGGAAAGTTTTGCATCATTTTTAGTTTCTATCTGAAAAATCAGTTTGATTAGAACACACCCAGATTATTTTAGATTTACTTTATTAAATACTGGCTGCTAAAGAATACAGAAAATCATCGAGTATAGAGGATGATTATTTTTCCTCTTCCTGCCTTTTCTAAGATCTTTGTATGTATTAAGTGGTTAATAGATTTGTTATGGTGAGAATGCTGCAGAGTTTAGAATGATTTTGTTGTTGTTGTTGTTTTGAGAGCTATGTGCAGAATTAGAAATCCTCCAATTTGGTATAGATGTGAAAGTGTCCGCCTACTCTCATTCGATATGTTTAAAAATATAAAGCAAAATTCATGTGGTGGTGTGGGTAAGGTTTTGTACTCTGTTCTGAACATGAAACAAGTATTCATATTGGCAGAGAGGGACTACATCAGTTTTTTTTTTTTTTAACTGAAAAGTATATTGCACTCCTGACTGGATTCAAATCAATCCAATCCAAACTTTTGATTTTAATTGTTAGAAATGTATTGATTTTGTTTTTAGATTCTATCTTGAACTAATGAAAATACTGGGAAATCTTCCGTTGAGATTTTCTTCTAATGGAAGGCACACTGATTAGAATGGAGTTGGTTTTATTTGATGAAGTCAAAGGAGTTTATTATCTTTTTAATTTCCATTATATTTTTAAAATGGCTTTTATAACTTCAGTTTGTACTCAGATATAAAGCAAGAGGGAATTAGATTCACAATATTTAATTATCTTCTTTTTGCAAATAATTAGGGTTAGTAGGAGGAATAATTTAATTTAATTTTCATCCAGTATGAAAGATGGGATTGAGATATGTCATTTCAAGTTAGTCCCAAAGTCTCACTACACCATACGAATGAGAGCAGAATCTGATTCTCTGTGTTTTAAAGTATAACCTAGTTGTTTTTTTGTGTGCACTTCAAAATGTATTTGCATAATCAGACATTTGAGTCCAAATATTACTTACCTACCGTTTGTGCACATGCACTTATGCATCTTATGCAATAATACATGTTTTGTTATTAGAAGGTTGGGGCTTTTCCTAACTAATCATATGTGGCATAACTGTTCACAGGTTCCCTAAAAGAAGGGCAAAGAACATAAATACTGAAATATATGTAGATGCAAACACTACAGTGCAATATACTTATACTAGATCATTCATTTTATAGTCATTAGTGATATTCTTCATGTTATGCTGTACTTGAATATATTGACTGCTTATTAAAATAAATGTGTGAGATAAAAAAAATATATAAATATGTGGAGACTCCACAACCTCTCTGGACAACCTGTTCCAGTGCTGAACCAACATCAGAGTAAAAAAGTTTTTCCTTATGTTCAGACAGATCTTCCTGTGTTTCAGTTTGTGCCTGTTGCCTCCTGTCCTGTCACTGGGTACCACTGAAAACAGTCTGGCTCCATCCTCTCTACACCCTCCCTTCAGATACTTATACGCATTGATAAGATCCCCCCTCAGCCTTCTCTTCTCCAGGCTGAACAGGCCCAGCTCTCAGCCTTTTCTCACATGAGAGATGTTCCAGTCCCTTAATCATCTTAGCAGCCCTTTGCTGGACTCACTCCAGTAGTTCCATGTCTCTCTTGTACTGGGGAGCCCAGAAGTGGACTCAGCACTCTGTGGCCTCACTAGGGCTGAGTAGAGGGGGAGGATCACCTCCCTCGACCTGCTGGCAGCACTCTTCGTAATGCAACCCAGAATACCATTGGCCTTCTTGGCCACAAGGGCACATTGGTGGCTCACGGTCAGCCTGCAGTCCCCCCAGGCCCTTCTCCACAGAGCTCTTTTCCAGCAAGTGAGCCCCCAGCCTGTACTTGTGATGTTGACTGGAATGGAGGTTTATTTGCTTCTGTCTGGCCGCTCTGTCTTCACGTTGGTGGTCTGCTTTAAGCACTAGTTACCTCAAGGAGAAAAGAATACTTAAGGTTGCTGCTGAATTCTGTGTTCTTTCATTAAGGCTTCTACAAGATACAAATAGGAATTGTTTTTCTTTTTCATTGCTCCTTACTTTGTTAAAATGTTGTTTTGGTTTGAATTTATATGCATGAGTCATTTCAGCATAGTAATTACTGTAATTAGTGGTCAGAAGTCCTGCTATTTGAAAGTGGACTTGCTGGGCAAAGCAGATAAACTATTTTTAAAAAAAAAAGATTGGGAGGAAAAGAAAAACATGTAAAAGTGGTGCTGCAGTAGTTTTCATCTAGCAACATTCAGAGAAGAAGACCCTTTCTTTCTCTTTAAAGAATATATTTTCAATGCTTTTTTGTATTATTTTATTTAGATTTTTAAATTGCTGTCAACATTATACTGAAAATCTAGTCTTTATCATTGAAAACTTCAATGGTTCTGATTTGCTTCATTAAAAATCTTTTAATTACAAAATCAATTTTAATCCTTTCTAAAGCTGCTTGCAAAATACTACTTTAAAAGTTTGTTTGTTTTGCCAAATATATGTGTGTTTCTGTGTGGTTTTTGACTCTCTTAAACAGAAAAATGTACACAGTCTCACAGAACAAAATCAGAGCTTTCTGGTAATTTTAATATACTTGTGCTTCAGAGAAGCAAAAACTTATACATGCTTTGGAACTTAACTGCACATTCTTTCCTGAGCAAATTATTGTAATTGAAGTACGTCGGTGGTCCTTTCTGTGTTATCTGTTTTAGAAGTGAAACAGAGAAGATGGGTTTTTTTCCAATAATTAAAATCATCATGTTGTCAATATTTAAATTTGGACCAATCAAGTTGTAATTTTAGTCTTTTGATATACAGTAATAAATACTAGGGGCACTTCAAAACTAGCAATATCCACTGTTCCAAAATCTTCTAACAAAATGCTTTTTATTGTCTTGATAGAGAAAAACATGAAAGACAGTATGAAAGCAGGCTATCTGAAGTACAAAGAAGAACCATCAAAGCTACTGTCTGGAAACAAATTTCAAGAACGGTATTTTGTGTTACAGGAAGGAAACTTGCTTCTTTACAAAGATATGAAGGTACAACAGACAAACTCTTTTTAAACTAGTTTAATTATAAGCACTAAAACGTTCTTTTACATATGGAAATGAGAAGAAAGGTAAACAGGGTGAACAGTGCTAAATGGTAACCTTCAAAGTCTGGGGTTGCAGTGCAAGTTTTTTATGTTACTAGTTAACAGAGACTTTAGTAAGATGAAATTATGGATGTTGCTTATTTAGCTAGTCTAATTATGCATTATTATAAGCTTTAAAAAAAAAGTGACTGTCTTATGAAAACTCTTTGTATTGAGCTGTAGTAGAAGCAATATAGAACTTAAGTGAGCTGCATGCTGGTTTGTCTTCAGATCTCAGAGCCTTCAGAAAGTACAAGCAACAAGGGTCTTTTACTTAAAAATGTCATGATGGAAGAGGTTATAGAAAACAGTATCTCTGAATATAGTAGCAAAATCTTCCCTTGCCTCTCAGCTACAAAGTTGTCATTAACTTCTCAGTAATGAAGAGGAAATATAAACTTCTCTTGAAGTAAAACTTCAGAAAAAAGAGACCTGATGTAATCTCAGTCTTGCAGACACTAGTACTGATGCTTAGGTATATATCAGAGTCCCACAGAAGCAAAGTCAGGTATCCTTGATAGTGTGTTGAACTGAGTTCTTTTCACAGGAGTTTTCTGTGAAGAATGTTTTCAGATGTATGCAATTTCTGTTAAAGCGTAAAACTAAATAACATATATTGTGAACTGCTGTTCATTTTAGTTCTGCAAATTTCTGGTAAACAATACCGCTTGAAGTTTCAAGTGCTTTTATTTTTGCTGGATGCTGGTTTTGTCCATCCAACAGATATATATATATATGTGCTTGCTGGCCTTCCTAAAATACTCAGGGGAGTATATATATATTTTTTAAGACCAAAGCTTATGGATTGCTAGTGTATGCTAATGCAAAAGAAATATTATGTCTTCTTGTAAGACTGTGGATATACTTTTAATTAGAATGACCCTAGAATGTCGAAGATAGTGTTGCATAATTTAGTGCTAAAACTCAAATTGTCACATATGTGAGAGTAAATTAATATTCTTATAAAACCTTAATTAGAATCTAGGAGTTTATGATAGGACTATTGTACTACATTAAAACTGCTTTTTCAACCATTCTGATTCATAAAGCATTAAATGGCTCCTAAACCCAGGTGAAATTTTGTACTTAGTGTAAATACTGAATTACTTTTAAATGGCTTTACACCATTTTTAAAATAAGTACATGGAAATATCATTCTGACAAAATAGCATATTTCAGTGTGTTTTATTTTCTTTTGAGAGATGTTTATCTACCACCAATAATTTTTGTTCAATTCTAAGTCATATTTAGAAATGAATAGTAGAAGGGGTTGACATTGCAGGTGGAAAATTGTCTTTAGTAAGACTGCATGGATTAATTAATTTATGAATTCTCATAACAGTAAATTAAGTTTGTGTATACAAGAGAAGATAAACTCTGCTAAGTGTTTTCTTTTCTTCACGAGGAATTATCAAAAAGTTAAAAGTTTCCATGATATTGTATATTAAATTGCAGTATTGTGTTAATTAGCCAAAAAAGCTTTCTATTGTAATGCACAGTCATTAAAAGATATGCTCGCACACACAAAGAAATGAGCAAGTTCCTTTAGGTGTAATTCTGTGAGAAGTGTACTAAATAGTACATTCTGTAGAGGTGTCTGTTCAGCGTGGCAGTACTCTTGCTTTGAGTTTAAGAGTCTCACTCTCGGAGAGGTGAGACTAGAAGACCAACCATAATTTTTTTTTTTTTTTTTTTTTTTTAAGTGATAATGGCACCTCAGTTCTGAGCAGTGTATCTCCTGTCTCCTTTTTCCTGATATTTGAGTATTAGAGATTGAATGCTATAGAGAAAGAAATTGAGAATTCAGGTCAGAAAACACTATTGAGCAACTGTATGTTGGGATTATAAGATTTGTTAAGTGATTTTTCTAAATTGAAGCCTGAAACACTTGGCCTAAGAGTACAAAATGAACAATATTTTATTCTGCTGCCTGTTTTAGATTAGTGCATATAAGAAATTTTTTGTTTCTTTTCGGTATTTCAGCCTCAAGACACGTTCACTTCACAGACTAATGTGTATGTATATCTGTTGTAGGTTGGCTGAATGTATTTGATTGTCTAAGAAACACAGGAATATTCAGGTTGGAAGGGACCTCCAGAGGTCTTGGGTTTGACCTCCTGCTCAAAGCAGGGCCAGCTATGACATCAGACCAGGTAGTTCAGGGTTTGATCCTATCAGGTTTTGAAAATCCCAAAGGATGAAGACTTCACAGCCTAACTTGGCAGGCTTTTCCAGCACTTGACTGTCCTAATGGAAAAAGTTTCTTCTTCCAGTCTGAATCTCCCTAGTTTCCATTAATGCCTTTTGTCTGTTGTTCTCCTACCATGTACCCTATGAAGAGGCTGGCTCCATCTTCTTGGAGACTACCTCATAGGTAATGTGGGAAGCTCCTGTTAGGTCCCCCAAAGTCATCTTTTCTCCAGGCTGAACAAGCCCACCTCACTCAGTCTCTTTTCACAGGGCAAGTGTTCCAACTCTGACTAGCTTGGTCAGCCTCCACTGAACTCACTCCATTTCATGGATGTCTTTCCTCTGTTGGAGGGGCCAAAAATGGACACAGGACTCTAGATGCAGTCTCACAAGAGCTGAGGAGAGGGAAATAATCAATCCCTTCGACCTACTGGCTGTGGTCCTGTTAGTAAAGCCCAGGTTGCTCTTGGCCTTCTTTGCTGCTAGGGCACAATGCTGACTAATGCTCAGCTTGCTGTCCACCAGCGCCCCAGGTTCTCCTCAGCAGAGCTGCTTCTCAGCCAGCCAAGCCCTGGGGTGGGGGGCCGAGGCCAGGGCCAGGGAGACCCAGGAACCAGGGGGTTCTTCCTTCCCAGAAGACCTGTCATTTGTGCTTATTGAATTTCATGACATTCCCATTGGCCTATTCCTCCAGCCTGTCTGGATCCCTCTGGAAGGCAGCCCTGCCCTGAAATGTATTGACTGGTCCTCTAGGTTGATCTTGCAAACTTGATGATCAAACACACTATGCAGTCCTACAGGTCATTGATAAAGATGTTAAACAGAACAGATCCTAGGATAGACCGCTGTGGTACTTCACTTGTCACAGGCTTACACTTGTCTAATTACCGCTGAGTCTGATCATGCAACCAGTTTTTTATCCATATAAATGTCTAGCCATCCAAACCATAACATCACAACTAGGATACAAGAATCTTGTGGAAGACCTTGGCAAAAGCCTTGGTAAACTTGAGGTGAAAGACATCCTCTGCTCTCCCTTCATCCATGAATCCAGCCATTTTATTGTAGAAGTCAATCAGGTTGGTCAAGCAGGATTTACCATGGGTAAATCCATTCTGACTGTTCCTGATCACTGCCTTCTCTTTTACATGCCCAGAAATGTGCTCTAAGAAGACACACTCCATGATTCTCCAACAGACCAAAATGAAGCTGAGTGGCAGGTGGTTCCCCAAATTGTCTTTTTGGCCTTTTTTTGAAGACAGCTGCAACATTTGCCTTTCTCCAGTCATCAGCAACTTCCCCTAATCTCTATATTTCAAAGATGAGAGAGAGCAGTCTTGTAAAGACATCAGCCAGCTCTTTCAGCACCTTTGGATGCAGCCCATTTGGTCCCATGGACTTGTGTGGTTCAGTTTCCCTCAAGTAATCTCTAATTTGATCCTCATCTAGTGCTGGTTGTTCTCCTCCTTGAATTCTGTCTGTAAAGTGCAGAGGCCTAGGAGACCTTGCTGGCATGAAGACTGATGCAAAGGAGATCCCAAGTACCTCAGCCTCACCTGTGTCTGCTGTTGCTCATCTAGCTGCTCCACTCAGCACTGGGCCTGCATTATCCTTGTTCAGCTTTTTACTTGTAATGCAGCAGTAGAAGCTCTTCTTGTTGCCCTTGACTTCCTTAGCAGGTCTCAACTCCAGCTAAGCTTTGCCTTTCCTAATGCCATATCTACATGTCCAGGCAGTGTTTCTAAATTTCCTGCCTCCACCTCCTGTATGCTGGCTCTTTTTTGCCTTGGGGCTCTGCCATGAATTCTTTGTTTAGCCAGGTCTCATGATATATCTACGTGTTTCTCTGAGTATCATGACGAACCATTCTTGCACTTGAAGTGATGCTGCCCGTAAAGACCTGCCAGCTTTCCTTAGCTGCTTTGCCCTTCAGAGCAGCCTCCTCCGATGGAATTGCATGTAGCAGTTCCCTGAATAAACCCAAACCTGCTCTCCTAAAGTCCTGTGTCTGTCTTCTGCTGTTTGTCTTTTGCACACTCCTTAGGACCTCAAACTCTGTATGGTCATGATGGCCAAAGGTACCATTGCTTATCACATCCCCAGCCAGTCCTTCTTTGCTTGTTACTATCAGATCCAGCTGTGCATCGCCCTGGTTAGCCTATCCATTGCCTGTGTCAAGAAGTTAGCCCTGACACTGTCCAAAAGTCTGCTGGATTCCTTGTGTCCCACCATGGTGCCTTTCCTGTCAAGGAAAGCAAAGCCCCCCCAGAGAAGCAGGGTCTGTGATTCAGAGGCTTCCTTGATCCTGATCGGGTGGTCTGAAACAAACACCCGCCACGATGTTGTCCATCTCATTGAAGATCTCCCCACATGTGGTCTACTCACCCTCTGTCATCCTTCACATAGAGGGCACCCCCCATCTTCCCTGACTGCCTTTACTGAAGGGCTTGTATCCATCAATTGCAGCACTCCAGTCACATGCGCCTTGCTGCCAGATCTGTGTTATTCTGGCTATATTGTAATTTTTCAACATTAGAGGGAGTTCACGTTCTTCCTAATTAGTTTTCTCCCAGTGAAAGTGATTGGCACTCTTTGTTAGTGAGAAAGAAAGATGTAAAAAACATAATGGCCGACAAGAAAAGTGGGGAGTAGCACATAAAACAAAGTTAACTTGGAGACAGTTACAGAGCATTTCCTCTTTTGTATATTCCTGATATAGTAATTAGAATCTTATTTTATTATCAGGCTAGCAAACCTGAGAAAGTGTTGCCTGTCAATTCCTTGAAGCTTTATCTTGGAGTGAAAAAGAAAATGAAGCCACCAACAAAGTAAGAATCGAAAAGAAAATAAGTTAAATGCTGTGTAGCAAGGTACCGTAGTGTCCTCATGAAAGAGGAACATAAAATATTGTGGAATAGGGAAAAGTCAAGAAGCCAACTGAAGTACACTGAATTAAATTACCCTCCATAATATTATTTGTTCTGTTGCTATCTCTAGTTTTGTGTTCCATATTAACTCCTCTGTGCTAGGAAATTACTTTATTGATTGGCTTTTCTTAATCTTAAGTGTATTATCTCTTGTGGATGTGTTTGTTGCTAGCTCACTTAGTTTTGTGGTGTGTGTCCTGCATTTCATTGATGAGCACACCTTCCTTGCACCAAGGAAAAGAATAGGAAGAGAAAACTAACTAGTTTGTCTTTGGTGACAGTCCCTGTTGTTCAGCAGAGGATTTTCCTTTTTCAGGATCCTTATTATTTTGACATTTTTCCTTCTAAACAAAGACTACAGTGCCCTTTACGAACATCAGTGACTATGTCTCTGGAAAAGAGAGTGAGAAATGACACCTTTTCCTCAGATGTGTTTCCAGAACTTATTCAGTCAAAGCTTTGAGACACTGAGATAGTGTGGGGAGGATCCTATCCCAAGGGGATTCTAAGTTGCTTGTAGCCTTTGAGCAGATCTGCTTGTACTTTCCCTTAGAGCTGGCACATCAAAACCCTCAAAAGGTCTGTAAATTTCAGACCGTAGTTCTGTTGTACAAAATGTGGTGTTTTTTTGGTTTTGAGAAAGAGTGTTAAACTTGGGAACGAGTAGGTGAGTAGTTTAGAGTAAAAATGTAAGAGTATGTAAATAAGTCTGGATCTTTGCAGGGTAGGTTCATTCCCTGAGGTTTACTTTCAGTCTAACGATTTTCAGCATCAGACTTCATACAGTCTCCTCTGGATCCCTCGGAGCTGTCTGTCTGTCTGTCACCTCAGAGGCTTTGTTGTGCACTAGCTCCCTGTTTTCAGCATTTTTTTTTTTAATCTCTGTAGACTTACGCGGGATTCTTTCTGTTCCCAGCACAAGCCCGCTCATGCTCCTTCTGTGCCTTCCCCACCACGAAGCTTCTTTATATGAATGTATTTTCCTGGACACCAACTTAGCAGTTTTACTTCTAATAGCGTTCAGAAAGCACAGCCACAGCCGAAACAACACGCATAGTCAGCCTTCATCTGTCAGGCTTGGCTTTACCCCTGGTCCAAAACAGAACATTCATGAACTGAGTCATCTGTGAACAAATGAGCAAAATCCACCATCAAACCCACAGTTTCATTTTTTAATAACCTCCTAGATTTGCAGTACTCATTTAAACTTTATATTTTTTTCTACTTAAAGGCATTGTGTAGAGGTCTCTGCAGTCTTAGGAAAATGTTGTCTCTGTCTTGAGTTTCTGGAACTAATTTTTGAAAAATGTTTTTGTTTCAGCTGGGGTCTTGCAATATTTTCTGAAAAGCACCAGTGGTAGGTAAACATGAAACATGTATGATTGGTTTAATTTCAGTGTTCAATGTATATTTAAATGTTCAGTTTCAGCATTTTAAAAAGAGAATGTTTGAAAACTAATGGCTTTCATTTTGTCTGCATGTTTGCTTTTCTCTGTTTTTCTTAATTAACTAAATAATTATAGATGATATGTTTTGGTAATCTTTTGGGGTTAGGTGTCTGTTCCCTTACTGTGGTCATAAATCAGCAATCTTAAAATCTATAATTCTAAATTTATGAAACCTGTACACATGCTTTAAGTTAAGCACTTGCCTGCCTTCTTTTTGAAGCAGGGTAAAGTGATAATTCAAGGTATTTGTGTATTTCACTGTCTTTTTGCGTAAGCTAGCGTTAATACAGACAACATTCACAGATGAATGTAAGCAGTATTTGAACTCATCTAGAAACCTATTCTGTAATATGTCTAGCTGCAACTACATTTTTTTCATGTTTTTCTTGTTAATTATATATTGTGTTCTAGGCATATATGTTGTGATGGACAAGATGCGCAGATGGAGTGGCTGATCAGTATTTTTACAGCACAGGTACTAATCTGGTCAAATATAAAAAACATAACTTTTCCTGCTGTTACAAAAATCCCATTAGGCAATCATATATATGTATGTATTATCTGTGCATTATGGATAAAACTGCAATATAATTAAGGCTTTTGGAATACTTGATGTAATAAAACCACAAAAAGATGGTCTTAGCCTATGAAGGCTATTGTTCCTAATGATATTTCCACATGAATATGTGAGCAGAAGATTACATTCTAGGATCTGGAGCAGCTGGATAAAGAAACACAGCTAGCTTCCTTGGCAGCAGTAGACCGCTTTTGGGTGAAATTCTGGCCATTGACCCAAAGGGTATGTCAGTGTGCCACAATGCCTTGAGTACTCTTTCTCTGTTAACTAATTTGGATACTGCACAAAATAGCCATGGTAGCAGGGCGCTCTGTTTAAACACACTGTGGAGTGAACTAGCTCTGTAAGGAGTGCTGTGCCAACACAGCTGCATTTTTCTGGTATTGGAGTTAGTTGAGCCAACACTGACAACTCATTGTGTTGGATAGATACTATCTCAAGTTAAGTAATCTTCTGCTTGTTACTAGATTATGAATAAGGTGGATGTAAATTTGAGTGGCAGCCATATAACACATCCTTGCAAATGGAGTTTAGTGTTTGCGTGATAGGATGTGAGAGTGAGAGAGGTGGGAAGAATTCAGTCTCGCAGGAGACTGGAATGGAGTTTAAGTTTTTAAAAAGATTCTGTGTTTGCATCAGATTTGTCTTGCCTTTCCCAAAGTGTTCAAGGAACCTTGGGGAATATTGCTGTGAATACACATCACTAGATTTATGATTACCTGTGAGCTTTACATTACATAAAGTGGACTAGACACAGGACTGTTGCACTACATACTTCACAGGGGCTTTCTAAAAGAGAATCTGTCTTTCTGACCTTTGTCGATAGTAGTACTAGAAGTACAGTGTATGCCTTATAAGTAAGACTTCCAAAATTTTGTTCTATTCTGCTCCCTTAACTGAAGGAGCTATTGTGGTTTCTATGGAAACAGCCACCGGTCCTGGCATACATCTCATGGGCATAGCATGAGCAGTGTCACAACAAATTGGCTCAGAGGTTATTGATATAGGCTACTAGGAAATAACTCATACAAGCTTAGTAACTCTGTTGAAATCCTTTTGACGTAAAATCACAAGAAAGGCAATTTATTAGGATTCTGATCAAGTAGCGTGGTATGTAGAATGTTCCTCTGGTAATATCGATCAAAAACTGAGAGACACTGCTCACTGTTCAGGAGATTTTTTTAACAAAAAAAATCTTTTAATGTATGGTTTTTTTTTTTTTTTTTTTAACTCTGCAATGACTTAATACTATTTTCTTTGAAAACTTCATTCTCGTGAGTCCAATGAATCAACAGAACTAACAGACTGTTGAGAAGGTGGCTTTTTTGGTTATCGGTATTCTGGAAGTTGTCAGTCTGTGAATTACTTGTGAGATTAAGTGCTAATGAAGCAAAATCGGTGTATTGCTCTATGACAATATTATTTGCAAGGAAAATCTGTCCTTGAGAATGCAATGACTCATGTTGTTAAAGCTTACTATAAGATCTCCAAATATTTTGCATCACACAGTAGTAGCAGGCAATTTTCATTGAATTATCCCCTTTCTAAACCAGAAAAAAAAAATGTTGGCTGAGGTTGTTTCCAGTTAGAATTTTAGAATCGAGGGTATCTTTAGGGAAGATAGCTCGTCTACTACCTTATTCATTATCATACTTTGAACACTTTTGTGTTAGAGAGACTGCAGGTGCATAATTTCTTTATGTTGATGGAGTTACTGGACTTAGACTGCAAAGAGAAAAATACTATAAAGTAAGTTTTGAAGTATTAAGACATTTACATTATATGATCCAGTGCAATTAGGAAGGAGAGAAATCAATGTTACTGTGCTCTTCAGTGCTCTGGCAGAGTAAGACTTTATTAGTAAATAGTATCAGTAAGATATAATTACTTTCTTTTTTCCCATTTTCTGATAATGTTTACTCCCATAGTGTAAGTTCTGCAGAGAGTATAAATAGCAAAGCTTAGGTCCTGCTGTAATCTAACACTTTTGTTACACAAAATCAAGTTATCCCAGAGGTTATTCATCTTATACTTTAAATACTAAGATGATTCTAAGAAGAGCTATTGTTTCTTCCACTTGTATGCAAAATCATTCCATAGAGTACAGCTAAAACCTGATTCTTGAATTCCGTAATGCAGTTCTGCACAAAATCACTTAATAGCATACAGCTGGAAGTAATTAATTGATATGAAGATGGACACAATTATATATGGTCTCTTCCAATTCCAGTGCCTCTGATCAGCTAGAGAGAGGCACAGCATATTACCATGAGGTGCAGCTGTGCAGATAGGTCAAAACTATGAATAAATACATTTATTATGTGGCCTAATATGTTGCTGGTATTTCTTGATGTATTTTCCAGAGTTCTATTTTAAGAAATGTTAGAGATGCAAAAGGGAAATCAGGGTACTTAACTGACAGGGGTAGTTTCCCTAAGTTTGCTGAGAATTCATGGAGGCAGGTTCCTTCAGGGCCTAACTTACAGGTCCTCAATCACCTTCTGAATCACATTTGTTTACAACAGAAAAGCCTAGCCTTCCATATTGGGCGCCTAAATTGCAGATATTCTCTTCGTCAAAAATATCAAAGAAGTGTCTTCTGCCGTTAGTTCTATTGTGCAGTATATGGATATAAAAAGATTTTATGTTCTTATCTGAAAGCTTCAAAATAGTGTGGAAGATGTCCTGAGTCCTTGAACTACGCTAAACTGTTGGTAGAGTAGGTAGAGGAGAGTGGTAAAAGAGGCATGACTAAATCCATTCCAATGCTTTGAAAACTTCAGCTATATTTGTTATCTTGGTCCACAATAAATTGCTTTTGTTTGGCAAGAGCCCCTCTCTCGGTTAAGACATTCCTAATGTTTCACAGTGGTGAAAAATGAACATTTTTAATGTTTACTGGGGAGAAGTCTTACAACAAACAGACTTGTACCACACCCTGGTCAGCACCATCTGTGGGAATTTTTTACCCCATAAAGATGTGAATCTATGAAATACTTTTTCTACTATGCAATTGAGGCTTCCAGTTTCTAGACTGCTATTCTAAGTCAATAATGACAGAATCACACTCATTCTAGTGGCTAATAGCACTGTTTTAACAGGTAGACCATCTGCAAGTATAATCACAGATCCATACATGTATTTTGTTTACAGTCTTGAAGAGATAACTTCTTAACTCATGGATGTGGGGTGTTGAATACCAAAAAAGTAATTTTAAAAAAGGAACAGTGAAAACCCTGACACCCGTGAAAAGAAATCTATTGGGGATTTGGACAGTTTCTTCTTAGAAAGATCAGATAATTTCTTACTTGTTAAAAATAATGCAAAGCAGTAGTATTTTGTTAATACTAACCCAGCTCATTCCCAGCTTTCATTAGGGTTCCTTTGCAGCAGTTCAAGCTAGCCAATTTTCTTTGGAGTTGTGCTGGCTTATCTCTGTGCACTCATCTCCAAGCTTTAAAAACTATTCCTACATAGACGTCTTCCATCCTCTTTGATTCATAGAATCTCATGTTGGAACGTTTTCAGAAAAATCTCTTACACCGCATTGTTCTCAGAACTGTCTTTCTGGTTATCATTAGCTTCACCAGAGGAGCTGGGGAGCTTCGAGCACATATGCTCAAATATCTGTATGTGAAATTCTGCATGATCTGCTGGTGAAAGTTCATTCTAGGTCCTTTCCAGGGAGAGTTTTTAGCGTTTCATTTGAAATGTTCAGTTACTGATTTTTCTTCCCTCCTCTACCAAGCCATGTTTTCACTCAGGATGAAGTTGCACACTTTGGCATTCTCCCCAGAACAGACCTGTTTCAGTAGAGCCAAAGCAAAAGCTGTTATTGTAGCCAGATCTGTTGGTGTGTAGGTTGTATTTGTTGGGCATTCAGAAAGTCATTCCATTCTGGATAACACATGTTGTTATTGTAGGATAAGCAATAAGCATTTTCTCCTAAATTGTGAACGTAAGTGTTGAAGTACTTGTTTGCAAATTGGGTTAGTTGTTATTTTATTTCAGAAACTTTTACTGGGACTCCTGAAAATGTACTCACCTAGAATTTAGAAACTGCAAATCAAGTGGATGTATTTTTCTTTTTGATGACATTTTATATTCCTAGTAGATAATTATTTTGATACATAGCATGGAGGAAAGATGTTTGATGCATGACAGTTGTACAGAGTCTTTTCAGTTCTGTTCACTCAGTATTGTGCAGCACTTATGAAATATTAACATAATTTTAAGACTGTAGTCTTCTTCCCCCTTCTCTCATAAAAGGCAGACAAAATGTGGCATGGTAGACAGCTTTACCAAGGTGGTTAGTTTGAAATTGCAATTGCATGCCAAAAATGATGGTTTTTTTTTTTTTTTTTTTTCTTTTTCAGTATGTAGATATATGGCCACCTGCTGGAAAAGCACGAAAACAGTCTATAACTAAAAGTCCGAAGATCGGAGGTTTACCACTAATTCCCATTCAACAGGGGAAGAACACCTGTAAAATCGGAGGGAGTACAGAGGTAAATGGGGTTTAAACTTGTTGTGGAACTTCTAACTACAGTGCTGTACTTTGAAGTGGTCCAGGAATAATGAACTCTCTAGAGCTGGATAAATGTAAAATGTTGATGCTTCTACTGTCAATACCATTGACAATTCCCTTGTTTTTCCATTAAAAGAATAGTTAGGACAATTTAACATAAAAAGCAGTGTGACCTAGTCTTGTGTCAGATTCTTGTCTGCTCAGTAAATTCATGGTGGATTGTTATTTGGTTTTTTTGAGCAAGAACTGCTCATTAGAAGTAAATAGGACTTAGCCTGGAAATGTATTGCACATTATTACGGTTTTATTTTAACAGTCTTTGAATAAATCCTCGAATTATTTTATTTATTATTATTTATTATTATTTATTTTAATAAGTCCTTGAATACTGTCCTACGTGTGTGTATCTTTTCTTATTGCCAGAATAACTGTGCAGTTTTAGTTGGATACTCTGTATGTAATGGGAAAGCTCAGATGGAACTAACTGCTATACTTTTAAGTTGTAGTATTATTAGTCTCAAAGAGGAGCACAGATGGGGTTTCGTTACTACTCTTTGCAGAATGTCTGTGAGTGACTTGAGTGTCACTACACTACTTGGGTAAAATACTTTTACCACTCTAAGTTTCTTCTACTGTTTGCGTTTTTAAAAAAAAAATTAATGAAAGGAAATCGTAGGCTGTGGCACTAAAAAAATTTCACAACTTTAAGTATGGTTTTTACCTGTCCTTTATGCTTGATTCTGGACGTGCAATTGAGATGTGTTGTAAGTTCTTTGAGACAGGTACAAATTCAGAGCTTCTTGGATAAAGATTTTATTGCACTTTGAACTTCATAATTTAAAATCCTTAATATCTTTACGTGCTAGCAAGGTTTTCTGATTTTTGTTGATGGTGTTGCTGTGCTCCATTATCAAGGACTCTAATGTTTAGTACACTGCGATTCAGAGATGGTCTGCATTTAATCTTGAAAGTAGAAAATCTGTCTTCACTATTTGTGCCATGAGTAGATCTTGACAAGACTTATGCAAAGGGTGTTTGCATACTTTAGGAATTTTGGGACCAAATTCTATAGTGGAAAATATAAATTAATGCTTATTTAGATGGAAAGTCAGAATTGGAATGAATAATGAAAGACTGGTAGGACGTAAGTAAGTACATGATATAACTCAGTCAGGAGAAATGTTACACAGCAGTGTAACCAATAGAGGAGTTTAGTATCTGTGCTAAAAAAGCTATAGATTTTCTTTTTCTTTTTGCATTGATATTTATTGGAAGTAGTTTTATTGTGTGCTAACAAAATAAACATGTAATAAAGAAAGTTGTAAATCACTTGTATAATTAAGAAACTGCCTAAAAATATAGAACCAACAGATTTCCATTATTTCTGCACCGTTCATTACATACATGAAAAGAAGTGCATATAAAATATATATGTTTCATATATAGAATCATTTAACTAAATTAGAAATACACTGCTGTATATTTGCACTAAGTCTATACAACTTTGTTTTACAATACAGGAAGATTGAGGTACAAGGAAAAATTTCTCCTTTTTTAAAGCCATGATCAAATATCATACTGAATTTTAATAGATTATACCTGTGTAGCATGTTGAAAGAAACAGGGTGCCTTAAGAGTAGTGAAAGATGTGAATAGATTTGTTCTATGGTTTTTGCTGGCAATGTGCAGAAGAAGGAAAAAATGCAGTTGGATATACAAATTATTATCAATTTATTTACCCATTATTTGCTTAAGGGACTGAAGAGGCAAAACAGCTTTTCTTTACATGAAATTGTTGCTTTTTGTGTTAGGGATTATTGGGAGAAAAGTATGGAGTCTGGCAGTATAATTTATAGAGTATCTTTGTATTAAAAAAAGTAGGCAGAGGATCACATATTATTAAGAAATAATATTATTAGGAAATTGGATATGGCAGTGTTTTTATCGCACATCGTCTTGACATGCTATTCGTAAGGAAAGGTAATACTGTAACTGTTCTACTAGCTTCTACTTACTTCAGTTCAATTTGGAAAACAGGATTTGACTGCATCAATTGAATATGTTCTCAGTATATACTGAATGTACTTAAAAAGTTCCGAATGTTGAGTAGTAGTAGTCTGTGTCAAGGGAATATATGCCAGTATACTAGACTATTTCAGAAAAGGAGGCATCCTTTAAATTTCAGTGTTGTATTTGGTCTGTTCCTATTTTCATTTAAAAGAAACTTTCCTGCGAAACACCCAGCAGGGGGAAGGGTTCTTGCTATACACTGTTTAGCAAGACAACTATATTGATTTTGGGAAATGTAGTCAGATTTCTTCTTCTCTGAAGATGCAGAATTGAAATGTGATGTACAAAATGCTGTAAACAAAGTTTATTGCTCCAGAGTGAATTTAAAGACTAATTTATAGCTTAGAATGTGCTATTGCATTTTTTTTAAAGGGACTAAATACCAAATGTTTTGTTAATGTTTAATATTAATGAATTTAAATTTCACATGTTGTGCGTATATTACCATAGATAACTTCTCTTAATTGAGCATGAATCACTGATCAGTGGGTGACCTCACACTTATCGTCTTCACGCAAGTTTGAAGAAATTATCTGAAATGGAAAATGATACCTTTTCCAAAGATTAGGCAGAACAAGCCTTCCACCAAATCAAGAGTCATTGGGACAGTCTCTGAGTTAAAAGTGATGTGATTTACATGGTCCAAATGCTTGTGTTATTGCTTTTGTTATTGAACAAATCCTAGTTCAGGTGAAATGTCAAGATACTGTATAAGCTTAGACTTTGCTCTATAGCTTAGATCTCTTTGCTGGAAACTCATTCGATATTTTATTAGTTGCTGTGTAGGAAGGAAAATAACTTGCTGCATTAACACTTACTTTTGCATTGGGCTTGCATGTGCTGACCTCATGAAGAAATCAATGTCACTTTAAAACAAATAAAAGGCAAACAAAAATGTTAGAGGAATTATTGTATTATGTCTGCTCATAGTGTGACAGTAGGCAGGTCATTCCATTTGTGGAAGAGCCTGTAATTTTAGAGGAAAATGAGGTTTTGGAATTTTTTCTTTCATGTATAACATCTTTGTTGACTACTGGAAAGCGCTTAAAGCTGAGGGGCACCTGAGTTCGTTCTTCCTCATTCTTGTGTGGCACTTGTTCGCTTGGGAGTCATTCACCCATAGCATATGAGCAAATCATCCCATGCAATCTTGATACCTCATACATGCTAAAGCAAACATGAAATATATTTAAACCTTCTTTTAGGAAGAGAGGAGCTAGTTTAGATATCTACATGAGTTTTCTACTCTGGATCAGGAGTGTGCTTTAAAAGCAGATCTTCCAATAGTTGCTGTAACTTCGTATTATGAGATGATCTTGGAGCACATGAACTTGGATTTCTTTCAGATGAAACTGAACTGGAAGTTGTTCTCCAGGACTATATCTAATGTACACAAATAAGCATTCAGTCATTCAGTCTGTGGGAAAAGGCTAAAGTTAGTCTAAAGTGTATTGAAATGGGTATAGTGTAGATGTCAGGTCCCCAGTACTCTTTCACTGTGCAGATGTGCTTCTAGTAGGCCACGCTACTTGCTAATTTAGAAATAGCTGCTGATTTACCTTTCATTTCCTACACCCTAAGAATTTGAAAACAGACACCAATATGGAACAGTTGTATTGCCATCAGCTTGTTTTAGCTGAGTTCTCAGTACATTACTTAAAATTGGTAGGCATAATTTGAAAAAGCAGACAAAGTCTTTCGAATTTACCGGGCAGCATTGAGCAGCTGCTGAGAATGTTTGTATGTATAGTGTAAAGTTGCATTTTGTACATTCATCTAGCTCAGGCAGTAAGTAATCAAAATGGCAACATTATCAGTTCCATCTGTCTGACTTAGAGTTCTGTAAAGTTGTGAAGTCTGTGTGATCTGCTGTGTTTTGTTGCTGTAAAAAGTTTAAATTTTATCTACGGTGATAGGATGAAAAATCAAATTGTGAATATCTGAAAATGAATGTCTTCAGTTCATTCACTGTCACAGTGCATTTAATTTGTAAATTTATGTAATTTTCAGAAGTATCACTATGTGAGCAGATATGCTTACTGAATCATAATAGCACAAATTGTGGGAATTTAGAACTATTAACTGTGGTATCCCAGCTCTTCAGTAAAATTGATTCTTCTTTTAAACTGTTATGTGAAACTAATAAGCAAAAATTGCAATCTAAGTATTATTGAATATTGTGTTAATTTGAATGATCTTGTTTCTCTTTGCTTATTTGCTCAGAATATAGAATTGGAATCTGGGAAACCAGGACTTGTTGAGCATCATGAAGATGACTCCCTGGAAGAAAGAAAAAACTTGAAAGAAAAAGCATCTATTGTGGCACAGTGTTTGGATCGCAAGGAGGATGAAGTGCGAAATCAAGCAAAAAAACATCGGAGCTTGATCTGTGTGGAGGACATAGGTGTAGGTAGGACTGACGAACGCCAAAGACCGTATAAGGAAACAAAGGCACTGAAGAAAAACAAGAACAAAACAAACAAGACTACTTTGGATAAGGATAACAAATTGCCATCAAATGTGATTCAGGAACTAAATACGGTGCTGCAGAAAAACAGAGCACTTCATGATGAAACTTCCAGCTGATTTCTTAAGTTTAAAAAAAAAAAAGTAATATATGTATTTATATATATATATATATATACATATATATATACACACACACACACACATACAGGCAAAAAGTAGTCTTTTTTGAAGTGTACAGTTTGTACAGTGAGGAGGAAGTATAATTTGTTTTCATGCAGCTGTTGATTTTGTATATGCTTATGCCATGTTATAATTTAAGATTGAACTGAGAGAACTGATTATGTAACAGTTCAGAAATTTGGAAGTTTTTGCTGTTCCGTGCAATGGTACCAGGGTTTTGTCCATCATTTCTTAATGCAGATTTAAAGTTAGATGTAAGAATTGTAAGCACTAGTAAAAGCTTTTGCTCTGTTTATATTCTGTACCATCTTGTAAGTCCTGAAGAAATATTTTTGGAAGGAAGAAGAGATACACACTGAAATTCACAGCACTGGTCTGCAATGTTTTTAATTGCCTAACACTATATAAAAATAAGTAGCTTATCTGCTTTGAAGAGTAATTTTTACATGTAATTTCTTCTGTATTTAGGAATAAAATGAGTCTTTTTCCATAGGTTTGTCCTCTGCCAGATTGGCCTGTGAAAGAATCAAAAATGGGAGGGATGTAGTAGATAAGACAGTGTATTAGTTGTTCTTACTAAGAACTGTGTCTATATGGTGTACATCTGATTATGGCACCTAGACAATGAAAAAAGAACTGAGGATGGCAAAAAGAATTCTTCCAAGCAACTTCATTTAATTTAATGCATATATGAATTTGAAAGATAGCATCATCTCTTTGATCAACAGATTGAAGTAATTTTATAAATAGGAGCTGGGTAGCTCAGGGTCAGGAAGGCAGACTTTTCCATCAGTAGGTCAGTGTCTGGATGTGGCTTGTTTGGTGCTAACAAAGTTGCTGCTAGCTGATGAATATTTAATAGTCCCATGAAAAATAAATTTCCTCAGGAAAAATGGTCTCCACACAAATACATCCATCAAAAGGGTACTAATTCACTCAGTTAAGGAGTGCCAATTACTAAGCGTGCGAGGAGATTAACCTCTCCTCTATCAATAGGACAAGGTCGAGCAATATGCTGCTCGCAGGGACTATGCAGTGCTTGTGCTGCTGCTGTAATTCTTCGGCCTGTGAGGATAGGTCGCAAGGTTGGGACAACAGCCTTCGACCGCCTCACGCTTGTGCTCTCCGCCTACGTAGGCGAGCAGTTCCAGCAAGCACCTGCAGCTACTTGCTTGGGTTTTTAAGCTGGGAGTTCCTTAAGCTTAAAGATGAGAATCTGTCACTTTGTTTATTTGTTTTTGTTTATGTGAGCAATGAAAAGAAGCTTTGTTTTCTTCAGTTTCGTGGCTCTCACCTTTACTTGTCCCATGGGATTTCCTCCTTCCTCTCTTGCAGCGTATCCTGATTTTTTTACTTCGTAACAGCTGGATAGACGAAAGGGAGCACTGTGCTGGGCTCTTCAAGTGAGACGGGTGCTGGCTGGCTAGGCAGCAGGACAGAGGATGCTGAGCTCTCTGCCGCGTTTCCTCAGTGGGGGCATGCACAGCAGCGTCTGCTTGCTTTTGCCGCTGTCCCTTTTGTGGTCTCATTAGCCACTCTGCTTTGCCACCGACTTTCTTTCTTTTTCTTTTTTTTTTTCTTTGTGACTGTTTAAGAGCTTACTGACACCTTTACTCATCTGTCAAATTTAAGTGTAATTGTCCAAACCTGTTAGGGTGGAACAAAAAATTTATCTTGTTTCCTTGGAAATTGTTTTAAATCGTCCTTTGTATTTCAGAGGAAAAAATCAATTTAATCAACATCAATGACATTTGATTTTATTAAGATATTTTTGAAAATGCTTTATATTGCCACTGAATTTCTTCCCATATAGAAGCAGTATTCTCATTCATCCCCTCTCCTATTTCTGGTAGTCACAGATGTCATAACACTTCTCACATCAGTTCCTTCCATTCTTGGTTGCACTGAGTAGCTTCTTTGGGAAGAAGTTTGTTTGGTTGAAGAAATTACGCAAGTTACTCAATGTATTTGGTGACTTTGCTAGGATGTAGAGGGAAAGTGAGAGCAAAATCAAATGCTTTATAGTGTTTCAGATTTATTCTTCTGGAATGTAGCACTGGCAAAGTTTAGTCTTTCACACTTTGCTCTTATCACATTTGACCAGTTGTTAAATCTGAAACAAGCTTGTACATTTTTACTTTCCCAGTGCACTATTGATTGTTTTGTTACTCTTAATTTGTAATTGAGCCTATTCTAATCATTGAGGCCCAGGCTCAAGAAAGCATAGAAGCCTGAATTTCAATTGTGTTGACTAAAGCTAGTGCTTAATGTTACTAAGCACATTCTTAAATGCTGGATTGAATCAGGGCCTAATGCCACTGGGAGAAGTCACTTTACTTTCTGTCTGAGGCTGGACCTGAATGTACTGTTTACATTTAGACATTTATTTGCAAATTTTTTTTAGTATTGAGTCATGGTTGCTGTATTGATTATCTTTTCATTGGGTTGTTAAGAATGGCATTCACCTCACTGCTGAAAGCCCCCTGCATCATTTAAGCCCTACACTAATGGAATAAATGAAGCAGTGGAAGGGTTTTATGCATTGGCGTGAACATGTCAATACAGAAAAAGTTTTGTGTATTTGTATTGGACCTATGGACTACAAAAAGACTTGTTCTATTTCAAAAGCAGATCACAGATATAGTATCTGTATGGCTGCTGTTAAAGGGCCTTAAAATCAAAGGGAAAAGATGTTTACTACAATATGTTTAAATGATTAGTTTTCAATTACAGTTGCACTGTCTTTAAAGCTGTTGAATCCTCAGTGAAAATACTGTTTTAATGTTTTCTACATGCATTTGGTTTTGTATGTGTGTATACATACACACGTTATATATGTGTATGTGTATTCAGTTATGCACACATACACAGAGACACAGTGAATGGCGACAGTGTTAACTTACAGAAAACTTCTATGGGAAAAGTGAAATTTGTAAGGAATCATTTTGAATAGGGATCAGAGATTTGCACCAATTACCTGTTAAATCACTGTTGCACTACACATTTCAGACTGATTTAAGACCTGAAGAATAAATGTGGTGGTTGCTGCAATACCTTAATGGCTGCTGATCTTCTATTGTTCCTGTGCCATGCTGTGGAATGGTAAAGGGAGTGTAATTTTCAGAGAATAAATGGTAATTCTTTGAATGAATGCTACTTCTCTTAACTAGGTGATGGCATTTCTTCAGAAAATAAGTCAATAAAAATAATAATAATAAAGGTTTCTTTGTGTCTTTCCATTGTAAAGCTATTGAATAGCCTGGGAAGTATTTATTTTCTCATCTGCAAAATGAAGTTAAATGAGGCATGGATATGGTTGTATGCATGGGCTTGTAACAGTGAGAAGATTAGGGTTAAAAACTCAGTAAATCTCAGGTCCATCGTTACTTTGTTAGACTCCTGCAGTCATCATAAGTGTAAAGCTGACATGTTAGAATAACTTACACTAATTGTTTTAACATAATATCTGTTTTATGTATTTCTACACATTTATTGGGATGGAGGAGGGAATAACTTTTTATTAATTGTTGTTAGCCAGGAAAGCAAACCAAAGCAAAACCCAAAAGATTATCAGTTAGAATGTTTTATCTTTTTTATTCTTTTTTTTTTCCCTGTAGTTGAGCTGAATATCAACTACAATTTTGGAATCTTTTTTTGAACCAGATCTTGTTTCCAGATGTTATTTTGAGCCAACTGAAAAGAGCAATTTGACTAATGGATTTGGTGCCTCAGCAGAGGCTGCTTCAACGTGGGGTTGGTTTGACCATCTGAGATCTGCAGAGTGTTTTTATGCTGAGCTTCTACTTTACTGTGTCACTCAGGATGAGACACAATCTCTGCATTATAAGGTTTTGTGGATGGTATCCAAGAATCTGTCTAGAGTGGGAAATTTGTTTATATCCCCAAAGACTTTCTCAGTTCTTGGGGAGGTTTTGGTATCTTTGATTTTTGTTTTTTCATTGTGAAAAACTCTGAGTTGCTGAGTTGGAGAAAAACTTCTACACTCTGCTGAGGATGTTGGTATTGCCTGCATGAGCCAGCGGTTAAGGTGTGTCCCTGGTTGAGAGACTTTGTTAGGAGCCTGTCCCTCTCATGTCACCTTTCTTATTTTTAAATCCTGTTTTCCTAAGTGAACTGGCTCAGTGTGAGATAATTGGTTATCAGACTGTTTCTGTCATCTGAATCAGAACAACTTCAGTTGTGTCTGAATCCCAGTAGATACAGAATCAAAAAACCATACTGGCTCAAGTCCCTGCTGCAAGCATTGCAGAGCCTAAGGAATATATTAGATTTGGGCTGCTTAGCCGTAACTGGCAAATCTGCAGCTTCAGGAAGTTGTATTGGAAAACCTGAATTGGGTATGTTTGAGGTACAAAGAGAACAGCATGATAGATGGAATTTATTCCAGGTAGAACTGTTTGAACAAAAATATGTACTGACTTGCAAACCTAAGCCCATTGCAGCAAGATGGGCTGGGAAGATCCAGAATGCTTAGATATGGTCTGTACATTTTCCTGCTTCTGACTACTTAAAAATATTTAATATTCTCTGTTCTGTCACAAAATAAGTATTTACCAAACTCAGTGTTCTTTGAGGCTAGATTGTTCTCTGCAGAAAAGCTGGGAAGCCTTGGAAAGTTTTCTTCATGTTTCTCACTAAATCCAGGTGTTGTACATCCTTGCTTGTAACTCCATTGCAAGTGGGACTCATCTGCTGCTAGGTTAAGGGGAAAAAGAGAATCACAGAGTAATTGAGGTTGGAAGGGACCTTAGGAGGTCATCTAGTCCAACCCGCCTGCTCAAAGCAAGGTAATGTAGAGCACATTTTCCAGGACTGTGTCCAATTGGGTTTTGAATATCTCCAAGGATGGGGACTCCACAGCCTATCTGGGCAGCATTTTCAGGTGTATGACCGCCCTCACAGCGAAGAAGTGTTTTCTTATGTTCAGGTGGAATTTCCTGTGCTTCAATCTGCACCCACTGACTCTGCCACTGGGCACAATGGAAAAGAGTCTGGCTCCGTTTTCCTTATTTCTTACCATCAGGTATTTAGACATGTTGATAAACTCCCCCCTGAGCTTTCTCTTATTTGGGCTAAGCAATCCCAGTCATCTCAGCTTCTCCTCGTATGAGAGATGTTTCACTCCCTCAATCATCTTTGTGGACCTTTGTTGGACTCGCATCAGTAAGTCACTTTCTCTCTTGTACTGAGGAGCACAGCACTCCAGATGTGGCCTCACCGGTGCTGAGTGGAGGAGAATGATCACCGCCCTCAATCTGCTGTCAGTTCTCTTCCTACTGCAGCCCAGGCCCGTGGACCTTCTTTTTCATGAGGGCACGTTGCTGCCTCATGTTCCACTTGTTTATGAGGATGTTATAGGAGACAGCACCATTTATCTAGCCTGTACTTCATCAGCCTGTCTATGAGGACAGCATCAAAGCCTTAGTAAAGCTGAGATAAACACCACCACTGCTGTCTTCTCATCCACTGAGCCAGTCATCTCATTACAGAAGGCTATCAGATTGGTCAAGCATGATTTTCCCTTTGTATATCGATGTTGACTACTCCCAATCAACTTCTTCTCCTTCCTGTGTCTGGAAATGATTGCTAGGATTAGTTGCTCTATCACCACCCCAGGGACAGAGGTAAGGCTGACAGGTCTGTACTTCCCTGGATCCTCCTCCTTGCCCTTCTTGAAGATAGGCATGACATTTGCTTTCTTCTAGTCCTCAGGAACCTCTCCTAATTGCCACAACCTTTCAAAGACAAAGAGTGGCTTTGCAATGACATTAACCAGCTCCCTCAGCATCCAAGGGTGCATCCCCTCAGGTCTCATGAGAGATTTTTCCTGATAGGATGTTTCTTTGAGAATATTCCCTTTATGCCTTGCTGCTTGTGTTTCACTAGATAATCATGCCAATCTGTAACAGTGAAGAGGAAGAAAGATGTTGATGCTAATGTCTCAATTGCCGTAGGCAATTTTGTCTCCCTGTATACCTACAACATTGTGCTGCAGTTCAGGCGTCAGGAGGGGGAAGCTTAGTACTTGCTTAGCTTACCTGACGTTACTTCGGCTTTTCCTGCTTCTTGTTCTGGCGAGAACACTTTTTATAGTAGACTTTCTGGCCTCTTTAGGTTATCTAAATAATAATAATAATTTTTGGATAAACTTTAGACTATCCTCCATATATGCTCTCATTTTGCTCACTGGCTTGGTGCATTCTTGCTCTGAGTCTGTGATTTATGACCCAAACTTCAGCCATGCTTTCTGTGTAGATCCTGTGACTTCTCTGGCTATTGACTTTGGCTTGGTTTGCTGGTGTGGATCATGGTCCACTCCATTATATCAAGCTTGCCTTAACTTTTATCTTAAGTCCTGATAGAGATCTTCCCACTGTTTCCATGTAAAGAAAGAGATTTCACTGAATTGGCCAAGAGCAAGAGAAGTTTAAGAGCTGACAAATACATGGACCCTTAGATCTGACAGGCTTCTCAATATACATAATGCTACATGTTACAAAGCTCTGTAGCCCGTCTCTCTATAAATGCCCTTGAAGTTGTTTGGCATATTTGCATTTACAGTCCCCAGCAACTCAGAAGGCAAATTTTAAAGCAAATGTACTCTGTTTGCTCTTTATTTTAGTTCAGTGCCTTAATAATCCTATAATATGTGTTGTGCCTGGTAATAAAGAATGCATTTTCTTACAAATTATACCTTTGGTTACATAATCAGTAAAGCTTTTTCATTTAAAATTTAATTCACATTGGTTTGTCCAGTACTGCAGACTACTTAAGAACTAATAGCTCAGAATAAATCGAGGTTTGTTGTATGTATGAGTTTTATAACTTGTCATTTTCTTTCCTATCTATGTTTCCAATATGTTCTATTTAAAAGCTAATCATGTGTTGTATTTGACTAGTTTTGGTTTATATGTCTATTTAAATTATGGCATGACTGAAATATATATTCTTCTAATAGGCTTTAGCCATTAGTATTTATTTTTCCTATGTCTTATTAGTTTAAACTTGTGACTGGTGTGCTGCACTTTTAGCTTTGTTTTCCATTTTTGCTGTTTACTTGTTCAGCCTATACCTTGGACCTGGTAAAGCTCTTTGGATTATAAATATCGTAAATTGCATATAACACTCCCAAGGTCTTCCCAGACTTTTATAGGTAGAACATACTGTTACTTGAGGTTCTTCACTATATTTTCCTTCAAGTGGAAACCAGGATTTATGGGAGATTATTCAACTTCGTTGTAGGTGAACATCAGCTCTGGAGTCTTTGTTAAATCACTGAGTAAAAAAGCAGTATGTTTTATCCATACCCTGAAGGCTGTTGGTTTAGTGCCCTTTCTGTCTGTCACACTCTAGTACAGTACAGTTTAAATAGGTAAAATTAGATTAGAAAATGTTGGCATAGGATCTTTTCTAAGACTTTCGTTACCAGTGCACATAAGATTAAATATGAAATATCTGTAAAATAGAGGGAAAGAAAACCTCTTAGCTTGACAAAGTTGCTTATTACTCATTAAACAGAAAAACAGAATTAAATTCAGATTTATTATAACTTCTTTTTTTTTCTTACAGCTTTAAAAGAAAGGTTCTCACTAGCTTGAACTTTCTATGAATATTGTCTACTAGTAACACTGTTTCATTTAGACAGCTTATCTTCCAAGACCTTAATATTGATGGAGAAAAATTACTTATCAAGATGAATTGAAATCTGAAATATTTTACAAAAGACCTTTTCTAAGTGTTTGCTTTCCTACACAAGCTATCTACATCATAGCAGCTTAACTTTTTTACTTCTCTCTAAATAGTAGCCCTGGGATAAATGCATACCCTGTAATGATTATTCATCTCTTTTATGTCAGTCACCAAATAAATTCAAAAAAAAGTTTCCCTTATGTGACTGACTTCATAAACTATGCAAATTTGGGATATTTACCCTTTACAATCAAAATGTTTCAAAACAACCTGATGGCATTGGGCAAAATATTTCCATTGAAATTCAACAGCCATGAATGTCTGTCTTACTTGAATAATATAGCCTTGATTTGCTATGGCAAGTGATGAGGAAGTAGTTACTGTGAATCTGAATTAGCCACTAATTTGTCTCCAGTTGAGTCTCTTTAGGATATTTCTGCTTAATGTTTCGACAGTTACTTTTTGATGAAGAGGGAATGATTGCTTTGAACTGTTCTTTTACCATTCATTGCTCCTATGGAATGCATGCAGGTCTCCTTAAATGAAGCAAGTTAAACACATCCTTTTTACTTTCATTGAAATTTTTGATTGTTTTTAATCATGAGTTGATAATAGTACATACAGAAGGCTAGCGGTAGAAGAATCCTACCTCATAGTACTAGTGTTTCTAGCTCCTCTCTGCCTATGTGAACCATATATCAACTTTAACATGAACAGTCATGAAAAGGAATAGGCAGTTCTGAGCCCTCCTAATATCCATTATGGGAGCATAGTCTGACAGAGAAAAAGTCTTCAAAAATGGTCACTTCTGGAAAGGGAGTGGTTTGTAATGTGAAGGTCAGTATGGAGAATTTTTTTTTTTTTTTTTTTTAAGTTCGCTATCTGCTTGTGGCTATCTCTTTTTTCTCCTTACTCTTTGGGTGCCAAAAATGTGTTCTTTTAAAGTTCCAAATAAGTAGTCAGAGGTTCATCTTTAAAAATCTAGAAAAAAAAATCAAATCTACCTAATGTTACTGTTTGCATAAGCTTCCCACAGTAAATGATTTTTGAAGGGGTTATAACAAAACAGAGGACTGGCACCCATGCTGAAATACACATTCACTCTGCAAAAGCTGAATGCTACTTATGTTAGAATAATTCTCTCTCCTCAAAGCAGTTTGAGATGATCAAGCAAATACTATAAATGGCTTAAATTTTTCAAGGTCAAAACTCATTGGCAAGAAATTGCACCTATGCCACCAGACTCTGTCTTACTGAGGACTTCGGAGATGAGTATTCTCATGGAGACATGGTTCCATTAAATATTTTTATTTCAGTTGTTATAGAAAGGCCTCAAATGTGAGCCCAAAGGGGTTACTCAGCAAAGTGTAATTTGGGAGTTTCTCTGCTCCCCTTGCAGCTTGTGGACACTACAGTCCAGACGCAGCCCTTGTTGTTGGTTTTTTTTATGCTCATCCATTACCTGTTGGCTGTTTCTAATTATTATTCTAAGCTCACTGAAATTTCATGTGAAGTGCTTATCTGCCTCAGCTTTTGGTAGTTTCACCTTTAGGACTGAACTGACGTGCAGCATTCTACAATTTATGGATAACTTGCCTAGAAAATGCAATGAGGAGAAGAGCGGTGAAAACTCCAGCTCTAGAAAGAATAAAGCGTTTTTCACCTTTGAGCCTATCCTGTGGCGTGTACCTGGAAGTTGGTACTCCAGAGAGGTGTATCACATAACGTATCTTCTTTGTAAGCGGTCTTTGTTAGACTGACCGATAACCATTATGCCAGATATTTTAGTGGAGATTAATGAAATCTGAGGTCAAATAACACTTGCGTGGAGCTAACCTGATTTTTCCCATTGGTTCCTTCTGATCCAAGCAGTCATACTTTAGATGCACTAAGTTTTATGTTAGATTTTAGTCAACTGTGCTGGAGTATTAGGGTGAACCCACTTTTGGATGCATAACTTAGAGAATCTTCCTCTTCCCCTTTCTTCACTGTTTCTGGCAGTTTTATGTGATTTGTTTTTCTTGTCTAATCAAACCATGGGATTCATGCAGCCACGTATTGGCTCTCCGGTAGAAGCTAACCTGGTATGTTTGAATGCCTATAGAAAAAAATTGTTGAAGTATGCAAGCAGTAATAGCACTCATGATTGTCACTGGTCTCTAACCCTGTTTGAAAGTGCACTTGCATCACTTTGGTTTTTGTAGTAAACTTTTTTATTAAAAAAAGTAATTTAAAGAAGTTTTACAAATAAATAGACTATTACATTCAGATTTTCCTTTCAAACTTTTTTTGGGGGCATTTTAATAGGTCAGTCTTCTCTTGCTTGCCCTGAGCACAGGAAGTGGATAGGCATTAATGACACTCTTGCATAGTCCCTATTTGACCCTTCCCCATGCTTCATCACTACCTTTGAAGTTCTATTTTTGTCATTTTTTAAATAAAGGTAGGTGGTGAAATTATGTTCTGCTGCACTCAGGCTCTCTTGTTCTTACTTAACACCTACGATGAGAATCTTCTCTAACCCTGCCTGTCTTCAGCTGTCCTGAGTTGAAAAATAAATAACAAAAATTCAAGGCAGGCCAGACACCTTGTTGCCTCCAGAGGTACAGTCTGTTGCCCACTCTCATAAATCTTGTCAGCTTCCTGCACGCTGCTGCCCACTTTTCTGTTCCCTGATGCATCATTAGTGGAAAAAAAAAGAACATGTAAAAGTGCATCTCGCCCTCGTGGCTGCACAGGATACTTCAGAAAATGACAAACACATTTTTTCTTTTTTTGCTTCCCCCAAGTTGTCCTTTTCATAGCTAATTATGTAGCTCAGGAAAAGGATGCTACCTGTGCAGCTGGGTATATGTTTAAGCGAAGGACCAATTTATGTGTTACCTTGTATGAACAAATGACAAATTCTGCCCAAACTTTTTTTTTTACTATCAAGGTAAAATACCTACTAGGCCAAGAGGAAGAAAAGCTATAAATGCAAGCAAAATTATGTAGGCAAAATTGTGATGACATACCTATTTATATATTCTATTTTCTGACAATAATTTAAATTTGTATAGAAGCTAGAGTCCATGCCCCTATTTGACTTTATTAACAACTTTTAAACTACTATCCTACATGCACCAGAAACTGTTTTCTTTCCCAGAAGCAGAGCTTTTTGTCATAGACTTCTTGGAACAAAATTTGTTATTTAGATTTATATTTTTTAATTAGTTGTTAACTCAAGTTGGTTTACAATCAATTAACTCAAGTTAATTGACAATTGATTGAACCATGAAAAAGCTTTATCACGCACAGTCTAAGCTACCTAGCACAGCCCATGTTCTGTACATTTTATGCTATTGACAAAAATGACATCTTGCCATTTTCTTTTTTAATGCCAAATATTTGCTCTTGTGTTCCCTGACATTTGTGTGCACTTTATTTTCAGTTACAGAAATCCATTTTGGGTTCCAGTGGAAGAGAGAAATTTCTCATCAATTTATTGGGTGTTGCCTTAAACATTTAAAGGTGAAGAACGTGTGTATCTTAAGATATTTTTTTGAGTAATGGAGAATAATCGACCAGTTCGACAGCAAAAAAAAAAAGTTCCAAAAAATAGTTGCATGACTGTCTTCATGAGAAGAATATGATCATCCGGTCTGCAATTTTGTTCAGGCCCCCAAAGGTTAATGTCCAGTACATTAGGCATGTTATAATTGAACTGTTGAGAAACAAATTAAAATGTTAATGAACTCTTTTCCCTTTGGAAGTAAACTTAGGTTTCTTATTACCAGCACTGCCAGCATTCTTGATCTTATTGTCTAATCGACACTTAATGGCTCTCTCTTGGTGTCTCTAATTTTACATAATTAATGTGCATGTAAAATGAACCTTGTAAATATCTTGTGTTCATATACCACATGCTGAATAATGTAAGCAAGCTATTATAGGTTGTTTATGTGTGCCCCTTGCAGTTTCTTGATTTTACTTTGCATTAACACAGAGCAGCGAGGGAGGAATGCACTCAGCAGCTCACCTTGTCCAAATGCTTTAACCTCAAAAGCAATGAAAAAATACTAAAGAGCAAAGAGATCAACTGGTCTTGTTGTTGTTGTTGTAGTTGTTTTTCCCTTATCAAAGCATTCTAGTGAATAATATAGTGCAGAATTTTTAACTGGTAACTGATATATTTGATTGTTTTACACAAATACTTCTCTAAGCTGATTATGGCTTCAACATCTAAATGTTTCGCACATGGGCTTCATGTCTACTTATCAAGGCAAAACTTGTTGTCTGTACTTATAAATAAGATCTGATGATAGCATGAAGTGCAGGATATAAGATTAAAAATAATGAAAAATTTTATAGCTTGGAGAAATTATATTGGGGGACTTTTGATAGAGAAAACATGTTGTTTTCAGTTTTAAAGGTGGGTTTTGTTTTCATATAATGAAATACCGAGTCATTAACGAGAAATCTGTTGTGCATTTGTGAATAGGAAGTTTCTTTTTTTAACTTTTTTAGCTGACTTTACTTTGCAGTAGAGAATGTGACTTAAAATTATCATATTTGATAACTGTGATTAAGGGGCTTTTTTTTTCTTTTCATTTTGTTATTTTTTTTTATTAAATTCTGCTCTCCCTGTAAGCTTGAGGAAGTTTAAAAAACTTGCAGTGAGACAGGTCAGGGCAGCTCAGCCCTCACTCGCAGAAAATAGATACCACAACAGTGCCTTTTAGCAGTTACCTTTTTAATAAGCTCTTTTTCAGCTGCTGCTTGTAATATACAGTCTGTTTCATGGAAATCAGATACAGTCTTCATTTTTTCTCATTGGGGTTGGAAAGGGCTCGCTCATCAGGATTCTGTAACAGTTCCCTTTCTCCATCTCTTCATTTATCACCTGCCACTAGAAATTACATAAAGGTTGAATCTAGGTTCATGCTACAGTCTGGCAGTTAGGATGCCTTATTTTGTTATATTTTTCCACACTGCTTGAAATAAAAAGGGTTTCTAAAATAGAGGGAAAATGCATATATATATATATATATAAAAATAAGGATTCAACTTAACTGAAAGAAAACTCGTGGAACCCCAGTAGAGCAGAGTTGCCTGTAATTTAAAGAAATGGCAGTCGGCTGTTATATGTACTATAAGGTTGAGGAAACTGTTTGCCTACCGGCTGGTGGAATGGCGGTTCCTACGTAAAGCCAAGCTGGCCTTCAGCCCTGGACCCATTTCCCCCTTTCTCCATACTCCTCTTCCTCCGCTGCTCCGGCGTGGGCAGAGGGGGTGTCCCCCCGCTCCCACCCCCAGCTCTGCTGTTGGAGCACCCCAGGGCAGCCCCGCGCTGCTCACGCTGGGAAGTGCTCGCCCACCCTGCTTACCCCAACAGTCTGAATAATAAGACGTTGCAGGGAACAAACATTAGTAAAATGTGATAAAGTAAAAATGGTGATATAGGGATGGGTTCAGAGTGCCTTCGCTGTGTGTTTTCGTTGTATACTGAATTTCTTTTAGGCTGAGTCAGGGACATCACCCGTGTTTTTAGTCCCGTAGAATTTTTTGCTGACCTGTGAGGGACAGTAAGATAGAAAAAACATTAACAATCTCCTTTCCAGGCATACAAGGGATAAATAATTTGATGTTCATCAGCAGAAACTCTTTGTATCTTAAGTTACAGTAAGTTACAATAGGATCCCATTGAAATCAGTACAAGAGAGAAATGAAATGGAATTCCTAGATAAATTTTCTTTACTTTATCCCAGCAACCTAATCTGAAGTCCTGGTGATAATGTATTTTAAAGCTGGAAAGCTGACACCTTTCCTTGCTGTATTATACTTGCCCTAGGGCACATTCATCTCTCCTGGTGGCTTACAGTGGCTGCACTAATATAGGTGAGGTCTGAATGTGGAACCATCTAGCTAAAAAGCAACACTTCAGCGGGTTAAAAATAGGACCTTAGTCTTGGGAAGGCATTTTAGTGAAGGACTGAGACTGATGTATATTGCTATATTCTGCTCATTTAATGAATATTTTCTTCTTTGTCTGCAATTTCTTAACCTTAAATTAAGGCTTATGTAAAATTATGAAAGGCTGTTTCCATTGTTTGTGGTTGCTGCCAAGAATAAATTTTGATTTTATTGGGAAGGGATATTTTTTAATGAATTTTCTCAACTGTGCTGTAAAGGTAGCATTCAGAACAAGCGAGGCACTTCTCAGAAACATTTTCATGCTTTCAGACACTTCCTTTCCTTTCACACTGAATGTCCCAGCTTTAACTCCAGCTAACAAAGATTTTATAGACCCGTTGCATGGGCAATCTGCTCCTGTAAGACAGAGGAGAATTTTGTTCCCCAGATTTATCTCTGCTGTAGCATAAACAAGAACAAATGGAGGTAAAGGGAGGTCACCTACTGCTAATTTGGGCAATGTGGAGTTTATCCATTTCCCACAGCTCATCTGGACACTAAACAGCAAGTTAATCTGTGCTTTTCTTTAATATGGCACCACTGTCATAGGTAAAATTTTTTTCCCAGCCTCTGAATTTCTCCTTCAGGAAAAGGGTTAATGAAAGAGACGATTCTGTCAGGTTTTGGACTTGAGAAAACTCCAAAAGAAATTCAGCTATTTTAAAAACATGTAATATTATACTCCTGCCTCCCCTCTCTCATTTCTGCCAAAACAGTAAGTACATTAAGTACAAAAATAGTGTAATATGCTGTAACGTTATAAATTGACAAGACAGATACTTAAAATATTTTAGAAATATGCTTACCTTGTTCTTTTATATTGGCACCACATTGCTAATAGGTAATGTCATTGTTCCATATACCTTTGTGAATTTTCCTTTAAGTAGGGAAAAGGTCTGTAAACCTCTAGAAATGGTGGTGCATAGCATATTAAGTCAGATAATAACAGTGCAACTGCTTGCAGATCTCCAGTTGTAGGTGTTGTAATGTGCATTCAGGCTATGATCATGTTTAATACATCACAGGCATAATATTTGTATTTGCTGAGTCTTATATGCAATGAGGTTTTTATCTAATTTTCCTTTCCAAGTAGTGAACCCAGGTGAGGTAATGATGACCTACCACGATTAGGTGTACTGACAAGGGTGACTCCTCAGTCCTGATCTCAGCCCTGCAGAAAATGGTATCTTGGATAATTTCACGGTCAAAGTGAATCATTAAACTATGCACAGTCTCTCAGCACACTTCCATGTTAACATTTTTCTCAATATAAATTTAAAAATTAGACTTTTTTGGCAAATGGGCAGTTTTGCCTTATTTATGGCGAGTAGGGAAGAGAGGAAAAACAGCTATTAACAGGCGAAGATAAGTATCCCACCATATGGATTCTAGCGCTTTAATTATATTGTTCTCCTTCCTTTTATGGCAACTTTTAGTGATAATAATTTTTCAACTAATTAAAGACCAGCTGCTACTTAGCAAGCTAGGCACCCAATTAGGAAGCCGAACCCGGTAAACAACCTCTACTGCCAGGCAGCCGGTTGAATCACCTCCTGTCACTGGCGCGGGACCCGCCGCGTGGCGGCTCTTCTGCAAATGCGGGCGCTCATCACACTGACCGCTCTGCGCAGGGCTCTTCTCTGAGACCAGCTCAACCATCTGACATCATGTTCACTTCTCTTTTTTTTTCTTTTTTTTCCCCCCAGAAAGCGAGAGCGTGTGGCTTTCTACATATTTTAAGTTTACCCACTGTTTTAGAAAAAGTTTTACTGAGTGGGAAAACAAATACGTATTTCCTGAATGCAGAGAGCAGTTTGCCTACAGCAGCTCCCTGCTACTTAATGATCTTTAGAGAAATGATGTTATTACTTCAGTTTGAAGACTAGTTTTACCATGCTGTTTTAAGGGTACAGTCCATACAAATGTGGCCCATTTCTATTCTGCTTGTGTCACAGGGTAAATAAATAATCCATTTATTTGTTTTCTTGGGTTTGCTTATAGAAAGTAATCACTAAAAAACTTTTTAGGACCAGCAGCCGTGTTAGAGCGTCGCATATGAGCAGAGTAAAACGAGATCTGTGCAACTTGTCCTGGCTGTTTCTGTTCACGGAAAACACTAAAACCCCCATTTAGTTATGAATTTACTGGCAGCGACAATGGGGAGAGGGGAGGAAATTTGCAGATGGCAGAATCACTTAGCTTGGCTTAGGAAATCACTTAGCTAGGAAAAGCTGTGTGTACCCTCAGGTACTAACCACAGTGTTTGATAAATGCAAGTGATTCATACTGAAAGAAACAGTTTGAATGATTCATATGTGTTGCTGCGAACCACCTTCTAGGTCACTAAGGAAACAGAGTTGGTGTCATAATAATCATAATAACTTTCTATTTAATATACAGATCAAAAAGACAAAAATGTTGGTATGTATCAAAAAAGTTAATAGCCACAAAATGAAGTTGGCAGTATACTTTTCCATGGATCCAGTGCTCAATTAACATTTAGAAAAAGACCATCAGCTAACAGAGTTCAGAGAAGAGTAAAGATGTTTTACAAGCACGAAACAGACACTGAGAAGTCCTGGGCTAGCCAGCTCAAAAAGGAACTGAAGGAAAGCATTTGTAAAGGGATTACATAAGAATTGCCTTAGACCTGGTACACGAGGATTTATATTTCATGGTTTTATTGGTGGGAAATAAGTGACGTTTTCCTAGCAGACAGGCGGTTCCAGATGTCAGGGAGAGTTTCCCACAGCTGTGAGAGCGGCTCTGGCAGCAGCCTCTGCACTGTGCCCGTGGCTGGCTTTCTCTGTAGGCTCGTCAGCACAGCAGGAGAAAGGTAAGCTTCATTCTCACAGAATAAGAAGTATGTCTTTCAGGGGATATGCAATACAGGAAGCTTTTGAATGGTTAAAAAGAAGGTTGTATCCAACTCTTGATGACATGAGAACTCTTTGTCAAAAGGAATAGCTCAGGCTATGGGTTTAGAAGGATCAGATGCTTTTATGAACTTCAAAAACATTCATTTGTTTTCAAAAGAGAGAGCAGTGAGTTAGTTTGGAGAACAACATGGATAATCTTGTTTGCTTTTACTGGCAATCACATATTCTGATGGAAGAATTGAGAAATACCACAAAATCACAGGGCAAACGATGAGAATCACAAGCACGAGATCAGACAAGTTTCCTCAGTTCACCTGTTCAGCTAAATGCCCTTGATACCCCTGATTACCACAGTGTCCACACCCGTTCCTTCTCCTGAATTTGCTCGGGGGAATCAAGAAGATCCACTGTAATATTTTCTCCCTGCTCCTGCCAGGTGTGAATGTTTAATTCGGCACTACTCTGCCCCCTCTTCTGCTAGCCTTCACCAAAGGGACAGAGTTACAAGCGGAGTAAGAGCTCCGTTTGGGCTTGTCAGAAACCCCCTGGAAGTAAGGAGTGACCTTGGCCATGTCGGCGCTCGAGATTATCAGCACCCCGTTATCACAACCGGTTCCAGATTTCTTACGCCGATCCCACCAGGAGCTATTCCAGCCATTGCTTCTGCTGAAAACCTGCAGCTTTGACCAGGCAGCGCAGGTTTCTTGGGACCTCGTCCAGTAACAGCAGAACAGCGGCAGAATGGCTTTTCACTGTGGTAAAAATGGGTATTGGCGGCATAGTTTTCCTTTTGTGTTTGAACGTCTTCCTTGAATCTGGGCTAGCAGAGACGGTGCTGTTACGGATGGGGTGCACCCCAGGCGTTACACTAATTTCCCAGCGCTGCACTGAAAATGAGCTGGTAGTTAGAAGGCACGTTTCTGATGATCAGGGTTAGATTAAAGTCGAAATCCAGCTGTGTTTGTCTGAGGTAGTCTTGCGGCTTCTCAAAGGCCTTCTGACAAGATTCTTTTCTGAATTGCTTTTGCAAATGACATTCTTTTAACCCAAATATAAGTATTCTGTGCTTCTGTGAGGTATTCATAGCATTAGCATTACTGACTATTGTGTATGCTAAGCAGATACTTTTCAAAGTTAAGTAACTTGACCATTTTCCATTCTTTTTTCTAAGAATTGATGTGTTTAGTCTACTTTATGGATGGACTGCCAGTAACATTTAATTTTTGCCTTTTCTTTTCCATCTGTTAATCAAGCCAAATAAAAATAACAGTCTAAAACTGTGTCCACACAGTGAACTGTGTTCACTTTGAGTAGGTGGCAAAAAAGACATAAAAGCACAAGATACCGCCATATATCATTGTATTATTTAATTACAGAGAAAAGATCTATCTTCTCTTTTCCCTGTCTATCCAAAAAGACCATATCAGATTGAAACTGTGTATTTGTTTGATTCCGATAACCAACATTTAATTTTGTCATTTTATCTATGGGTAGTCTTCTTTATTTAGGAGTGGAAATTATTTTTGTTATTAGTCATACTTTGGCATACCTAGAAATGTCAGTCTCAGTATTACAGAATATGTGCACATACATACAAAAAATAAATTTTGGGAATCAGCAGTTAGGTATATGGAATAGCCAGTTCAGCTAAACAAATAGAAAACTATTGGGCCAAATGCAATCACTTTATTGGTATTAAGACAGTTAACTGCTTTTGATTTTTAAATACCTCTAACATGGGCCTGTAGAACTGGAAGGGACCTCCTGCGTCATGGAGTTCATTCTCCTAAAATGCCTCCTCCCCAAAAATCTGTCATCGTGCGTTCATACCAGGGGCTACGCACTGGCCATGCTACACAGTAAACCAAAGACCAGTGCCACTTAACCAAAAGCAGAAACTTAGTGGGAACAGGGAGAAGAAAGTGAATTAAAGGCATCAACACTTGATCACGTGCCAAGCTGACTGTGGGAGGTGTAATATACACTGTCTGGCCAAGAGAGATTAAAAAATCTGTCTCTCTCACGCAGAGAACTTCTTCCAAACTCAAATTGTGTAAATTTCAGTAGTAGCCTAGAGATTTTAAAACCACCTGTAGCACCATGCAGCTTGACCTGCCTTTTAGCTACAGCCAGTCTCCTGTGCTTCGTAACAGTACGTGTCTTCCCACTGTTTTTTCCTGAAGGAGAGTGAGAAAAGGAGGGGAATCCTTACTCGGATGTAGGCAGGTATCTTTTCCCATTATGCAGAAAACAGATTAATCCTCGTGCTGCAAAAACGAAGAGGCCAATGCAGCTTTCTTTGGCTGCTTTCAGCTTTCTCCCATCCTTTCAAACATGCACGTTCAAGGATTTACCCCTCTGGGCAGGTTAGTGTGGAAACAAAGCTTAGTGGTCAAAACTGTGAGCACAGCTTGTATAGCTTTGGTTTTGTTTTCCTAGATCTGACAGAAAGCATTAAAATTACAGAAGCTCTACTTCGTTTGTGGGGCAGCAAAAAATCGTGCAGCACGGAGTCCAGAGATTTGCTTTAATTCGTTGTTCAGTGCTGTCTTTTAATCTTGTTTATGTGGGTGGCAACTAGGATTGCTGTCATTTCTAATGTTTTTAATTTTGTGTGGCTACAAGCAGACAGAAAACCTTTTGTCCATGTTACGAATGAAGAAGCTACAGTCTCATTTGCAGCCCCAAATGCTAATTACTGGTCAACATTATTAGTATGTGCTTGTTTCTTTGAGACAGGTCTTGATGAATGCGCAGAGGCATTTATTTGCTGCTGTTCCCGAAGAGGGCAGGGCTAGCCAGCCTGCAGCGGCCGAGGAGAACAGCCTGCGTAGCATCCTGGAAACGTGTTATTTGTGCTCAGGCTTTTCTGGAGGTAATAGGATGGAAGATTGGCTTCGGACCCTCGGAGAGGACATTTGAAAGTAGAATTATGTAGGCCCTAATAGCCACTTCTTCTTGACTTAATGAACACTTCACTAGGAAACACCTGCTTAGAAACTCTCCTCGAAGGACATGCAGAGAAATCTCTTAACCTAAGCTGCAATTTGGGTATAACAGACGAGCCCAAAGAACCCTCCCTTTGTTTTTACCAGAACTCTCCAGACAATATGTACAAAATGTACAACACTGCTCCTCTGCCGAAGCACAAGTGTTGGTGTTTTGTCCAAGACTGCAATATCTTCACTTATTTTAGACATCTTAGGTGGCAGTTTTCAACATAGTTTGGCTGGTGCAATTTTCATTCTTACTGTATTTCAATGGGAAGAAGGTCAGGATTCAATACTTTATAGTGCCAGAATGAGAATAGCTCTCATATTAATTAAGGTAGGAGAAGGAAGGATTAAAAAGGAAATCATAACTTATAGACAGGAATACAAAACTTACAGCAAACTTGATCAGTAATTTTATAGGGTTATCTTTGGGTATTTTTATTATCTTTATATTGTAAAGTTATTTTTGTCATTAATATTATTTTTCCACAGGAGAAAAATATATTTGTCTTTTTTATAATCACAGTGACTGTTAATCTATTCTTTTTTGCTTTTCTAATAGTAAAATGTAATGCTTCCTTTGCGGTCCCAGGGAAAGTTTTATATTTCACTTTTCTTTTTTTAAAAAAAAAAACACACTCTAAAGAATGCCACATCATTAGAAAAACAAAATAAAAGAAGCATGGTCTACAAAGAAAATGACTCTCCTGTTGCAAATTATATCTATTCTAGAGAAATACAAGGGAAAGAGCTTCTAACTTAAGACTTATTGGAAGGTCAACATTTGTATTTTAATAGGAGTATTTTAGCAAGTGCTCTTCCATTATGAGAGCATAAACTCTGTACATTTTGATATAAAGATAGAATGAAGGCATAAAAAGGTGCTGTGGATTTCTGGAATTTGTAAAGGTATAATACATTCATAATTCTTGCTTGATATATCGCTGGCACTAAAAGTTCATATCTAGTATAAAGCAAACAAAACACCCAAGCAAATTACTAAAGTGAAAAAGAGTTCTTCTGCTTCAATGTGTATTACTCACAGGAAATTATCTCTGTTTAGTAGTTACTCTTCTAACACAAACAAGTGACAAGCATTTAATACATCTGGTCAGCTGACAATAGAGCTTCATCACTGTGATGACAAATGAAGAAAAAGAATTGGGTTAATTTAGTTATAGAGATTTACATTTTGCTTCTTCTGAGTCATCTCCACAAGACTGATGGATTAGAAAAAAATAATTCCTTCTTAGGCATTATTAGCCACCATTATAGAAAGAGTTACAAGAAATCCCACTCACTGTAATATGTATCATATCTCTGGCAGGTAAACCCAAAGAAAGTTCCTTCTGTTATTAACTGAACTCACAGGAGAAAATGGAGTTTGTAAGATGTATGGCCTTATTTCTTTGCTGGAGCACTGGGACTCTTACTGTGCTGTTGAGTACAATACCTTCACAAATTTATTTTGGATATGCTTTAGCACATTTAGTGGTAGAAAAGTTGATGTTGTGATCGTTGTAATATTCCTCAAGCTTTTGTATTTTTGAATGATTTAGAAGGATATAATTGGGGATTTATACAGAGTATGCTAAACAGTGGCAATATTCTTCACATTTTCTCAATCATTGCTTTTTATTTAATATTCTTTGACTATTTTGTAGTCTGGATTTTATGTAGTACCATAGTTCAGCAAAATTCACTGGTATGGAAGCTTAATGGTAACCTAGATATCTGATGGATCATTTCCTAAATGCACAGGTAACATTAAAAGATCAACATAACAGCAAAAAAATGCATCATAGAACATGGGGTCTGAAGAGAAAGAGGAAAGAAAATATTTCAGAAGCATAAAGTCTTCACTGAAACAAAACACAACAAAGGCTTGTGAAAATAAAGCTGGCAGCCAGCAAACGTACTAATAACTGTGACGTATCTTCTTGTGCTTTCCAAAGACGGTCAGATATGACGGAGCAATTAAGCAAGTATCAAAAGTTTTCCTCTCCCGGTTTTACTCTCTGGGTGAAATTCTACCCACAGAAAGCCACATGCTTATCAGACCTTAAGAAACCATACCAGTCTAAATATGACACACTCTATTGAAAAAAAATACAGACAGAGACTTAAGAAATGATACCTTAAAAAAACAGGATATTAGCTGCAGCAGTATAAATGAACTGACTTCTGTTTCCAGTCTTCTGACCTGTTTGCACACTTATCAATAGTATATTGTTCTCTAATAGTGGCATTTTAATTTCTTACTGCAGTGCAGTTGATCTTGCACCAATACGCATTAACTGCACAGCTGACTCCCCAGATTGCTGTGCTTGGTGCGAACGTGCAAGCGCCACCGCCCCGGCTGCCTCCCCGCTGCTGCACTGACTTCGACAGCCTCCGACGCACAGGACACAGCAGGGACCTCCAGAGGGCTCCCAAATTATCTGGAGTTACAACCCAGTTACTTTTCACTAAAAGGTTATTTTTCTCTTAGTGTTTTTCTTTCGGATTTCTTATTTCCCCTTTTTTTTTCATTTTCTATCTCCATTTTTATCTCTCTTATTAAATATTTCCCTGCCTGTTTATATATTTTTCATTAAAATTTCCTCCTCTCATTCTTTCTTTCCTCTCTGACTCCTTTCGAGGTTTTCTCATATACCTAAAAAATTGCAGTGTGCCACTCTCACCCCCATCTGTGTCCTGAAAGCAGACACCGAGACCACTTGCCCCAGTGAGAAGAGGGTCCAGTGCCAGGATGGGGCTCCGGGCTCCCTGGAGCCCTGAACCTCAAGAGAGGCAGTATTTCACACATCCTCCCATCCTTAGTTCTTTGCTGGCTGTTTTCATTTCCTTATACTGCCCGGTGAGTTAGAATATAAGCCTGACTGGATTTATTTCCTTAGGTTTCCAAGCCCGTAGCTTTTGTGCTCCCTGTCTTGCCCTTGGCCGCTGCAGAGCCTCCCTGGTGTCCGAGCACAGTGGGAAATCACCCTTTGACTCGCACGTTAAAGGAGTCGATGCCTATCTGGTGCATGCGTGAGTGCGTTTGCCCCGGGGCAGGGACGAAGGGGTAAGCGCTGGTGGCCTGATACAAACTAAAACTGTTTTTTGTTTTCCTGTGAAGTGTAACGCTGCCACTTCGCATGTGTGTAGTAAGCAACGTGGTGGGAAGCACATAGTCCGAAGATAACGTCGTACTGAGAAAAAATCTTAAGTAGCAGTTAAAGGAGGAGTATGGTTCACTGTGTGTGCTCCTGCCAGGTTTCAGAGATGAAAGGTGGCTGAAGGCTGGAGCCGGTCCTTCCGGATGAAATCCTGGTTCCGCTGAATCCTATTGAAGTTTATGCATTGACCTAGCCAAGGACCTGATCTTAACTTCCATTTCCTATGTGTCCAGGAGAGGAAGGTGAAGAGTCAAAAGGTAGTTTCAGCCTCTCCTATGTCACCAGCAAGTGTACGGTATCTTCCTCAGCTGGAATAAACAGCAAATAGAAAGTACATGTGAAAAGACTATTTGGTAGAATAAGTTAATAGAAATGGCATGTGTCCTAACGCTGCAATGTGATGGTGTAATTTAAATGAATGTACAGTATTAATTAGGGCCACAAACAGCTGCTTTTCAGTTGCTCCTTCAGCTATATCATAGGGACACGCCTGCCAGCTAAGGAAATGTCTTTGAAGGGCTACACTGAAGCCTCTTCAGCACCACGTGAAGGGCATGACAAATCAGTGGCCTGCCAAATCAGTGGTACTGAATTCTCATAATGACTAAATTGAATCAAATATAAAGTTCATCAAAGAAGATTGTACTAAACAAACAAGCAAAACAACCAAAACAAAGCCAAGAGGGTTATGGTGCCAGGGTTGGCTCTGTACAGCAAAGCACAGGCTTACATTCTGTTAGCACGGTAAAAACCACTCGTGAAAGAACTAAAAGTTAAACTATTCAGTCAGTCATTCTTAACCTCACGTTTGATGAAGCAGGATAGCATTAATCTGAACCTAAATATGATCTTGTATTTAATTTTTTTTTAGCTTCAGTTTTTTAAAAGCAATACAATTGTTTCAAGCATGCACATCTGCAAAATGCAGATCAAGTTAGCCAATACAGGCAAGAGGAAAGAAATTTATTTTTATTTATTATTACTTTTTATTAGCAGTATTTATTATTACTATCTGAATAGTACCAGGATAATACATTTCAATATGGTGTTTGTCCCTTCTACAAGCCACTACATTGTCCAAAGGTGACACCGACTCATATTCAGCTTGTGATCAAGTGCAGCTTCCCCGTCCTCCTCTACAAGACACCTTTCTGGCCTGTCATTTCCCTTTTCAGTATGAAAGATTTAAATGTACTGGAGTTGCTTAGCTTCAAGGGAGGACTGAGGAGGACATTTACTGTCTCAAGATACCTGAATGGCTACTGCAAAGGAATAAATAAGAAAAAAATCTATTGTTTCTGTTTATGACAGAATGAGACATTTTGGGCTAAACTGCAACACATATGATTTAGTTTGGAGCTCAGAAAATTTACCACCGAGGCTAGTGAGGCACTATAGCATGTTGCCTGAAGAGGTTTCTGCCACTGGAGACCTCTGAGAACAAGTTTAACAAGCGTCTGTCAGGAATGAAATAGCTAAAGGTGATTTTGCCTTGGAGAGGGACTAGATTATCTTTCCAGGTCACTTCTGGTGCTATGTATGCACATAATACTGCTAGTATATACCATGGTCTTCAGGATGAGCAGATGGTTTCAATGGTGCTCACTTCCAAAAGGAAGCATCCCTGTAGCGTGCAGCAAAAGAGGCAGAGGATGACACCACCTATTTACCTGTACTTTTGCCTCATTTCCATGTTATGTTTTATGCTGGAAAAGAATGAGGTAAAGAGAAGTAGAAAAGGAAATGTTTAGCTTTAGGTATTGAGTACCTGCAAAATTAGATTTGTAATAAAATAATTTGATAAAATTAATCTTTCTGTAATTTGACAATGAGTAGCACATTACTATCTCCTGTTTTTAAAACCATCCTGTGAATAGCTTTTCCAGAGCATTCTCTAGGTGTAGTTTGCTTGTGAGCACTTTTTTAATATCCAAAATTCCAGAGTGATGCTTTGTTTTGGTGGAGTCACATTTATTCTTTCATTCTTTTGATTTGGAGAGCTTCACTCTAAGACTCCAGTTTTCAGCATAATGTTCATGACAAAGCCAAGACTTGTTCTTGTCAATGATTCTTTCATGTATGCATAAATCATCTGTGTCCTTAAATACTTCTGCAAACTTGAACACATGGAACAAGGATACTAGTAAAGGAAATTTTATCTTTATTTGAGTGAAATTTTTTAGGAAGGCTTTTTTATATGTTTTTAGGGGTTTAACACCCTTATGAATTTGTTTGTCTATATTCTCCTGCACTTGAAACAACTTGGCTTTCAGTTAGAAAAAAGGTGACTGTATCGCTTCGAGATTTTTCTCATTTTATTTTGGTGTTTTGGTTCGTACAGTAAAAATTCTATTCGTAATATCCAAAAAACACCATCCATGTGATTTTCTCAGGATAAGCATTCTGGTGAAAGCAGTGAATTTAAAAAGAGTTATATTTACATCTGTTTGTCCAAGTATTTATATCACATTTATCATCTCATTCACTGAGTGCTTGCAAACAGATCTGCCAAGCACCAAACATCAGAAATGATAGACGAGATACCTTTTAAGACCTAGCCAACAGACGTGAGCTCAGTGATGCTATTGACAAAATTAAAACAAACAAACAAGATAGAACAGTATTAAGGATCATGTAACAACCAGAGGAATGAAGAGAGTATAACTAATTTTTATTTTTCCCATTAGAGGGGTAACACTCATTTACACAGATGATCCTCTTGAACAATTTCTAATACTAATTTCTGGTCATGATCTTCTCATTTATTATTTTAAAACCACTGGAAAACACGATAATTTGAACCATCAAATAAGTCAGAGTTTCAGAAAGGAGTAACCTGCTTTTAGAAGGTTTATTATTAACAGCAAGGAGAGGTTTATCTTCATGCGTCTTGCTTTTCTGCTAAATAGCAAAACAGAAGAGAAAGTGGCAAGCCAAGTGTAGGTTTATATCAAGAAAAAAAAATCATTTTCAGTAGAAGAACCACATATATAAAAAGAGCATTGTATATAAAGACAAGAACAGCTTTAAATTTTTTTGGGCATAATTTTTCATTTTCTGTATGCCCCCAAAACCAAATTATTATTGAAAATATTGATAATTTCCAGAACTCATAAAGCTATCATCTTTGGGCTGATCTGAAATGCCACCACATATAGGAATATCCTTTTTAGGAATAAATGAATGTGTTTCTGACTAAGGTTAAGTTCTGAAATGATAAATTGCAAGGTTCATCAGCCATCCCTGTGTAGGGCATAGTACGTATAGTATGTATATATAGGGCATAGTTATAAACACAGTACATTTAGAAATGTTTTCAGTCAAGTATTTGTGTGTTTGTTTCTTTGTGTTCAATGAGGTTACATCGGTGCTTAATGTTAGCACGTGTTTACTATTTCAGGGTGGGACTTTCATTTTTTTTATCCGTTGCTCAATACGATATAATGTCAAGGTGAGGTGAAAGGACTGTCATGTTTCTGTGGCAGTTTCTTCTGTATTTGAAGATGGTTAGTTTGTTCCCTGAGCAAATCTTAGCCAGATGTTAAAACTTTTTGCTACAAGCCTTGCTGCATGTAGACTCTCGAGAGATGAAAGGATGAGCAGTCCTTTACCAACAGCTGAGGTTATTCTGTTCCCATTGAATCAGGATTATAATTACTATTCTGTTGTTTCATTGTAATTTTATATGGAATAACTTACAAGTTCAGCACTGTATTACCAGTATGTACTGAAAACTAGTGTTTCCAATTCACAATTAGAGGAGGATGTGAACTACAGTATGAGATTTAAATAAATTATTTGGAATGTGCTGCATTGCAATGCCTGTGAAATTACTTTCAGGCTCTTTAAAAGCAGAGCTCTTCTGAGTTTCCACTTAGATTTCATGCAAAGCATGTTCATTTATCTACAAATGCATCCTAATGAGGAGCCCTCCAGGTTTTGTGTTGTGCAAAAGATTTTTGCACAAACCGAAGACCTTCACATACAAATCCTTCCTTACCTTCTTTCAGTGGTGGCTCCTCTGATACCAAAAATGATTTTTTCACATCCAACTCCTCAAAACAGTTGCTAGCTTAGTAATAATGTTTCAGCACCTGCAAATGCCTTATTAGAAACACTTTTATGATTCCCCCTCACCCCTGCACCAAGACTCACTTGCTACATAATTCTTTAGGATTTTCTCTGCAGTCAGTCTCGCACTGTGTAATCCAGGCTCTCTCATTTGTATAACAATATAGCCCTGGACTTTCTTTAAGCTTTAAAATATCTATAGGGATTAAAATAAAATTACATTATTGGTATTGAAACAAAAATTATTCCCTAATTTATTTAACAATTGGCACTATTTCTTTCCATAGAAATAAGTTTATTTATTTTGATTGGTGCTATATTTGTACCGACTTTTGTGCTTGTGAAGAGGTTGTGCATATTTAATGTAATGGTACTATGGCAATATAAGAATCTAGACAAATGGGAAAAGAGATATGACTTTTATTTCTAAGAATTATTTGATACTGTGAAGCAAACACAACTTTTTATTTATATCAAGGATCAAGGAATATTTCCATCACTGTCCAAATGTTTACATGGTCCTTGACATGTTTTCCATATTTTTGACGCCATCTTGAGAAATCTGACTCATATATTTCATTAAATGCAAGAAGACCAGTCTATTGGTTTCCACTAGGTAAGGCAACAACATAAAAATGGAAAAAGCAAATAAAGAAATACTCACATTCATAAATGCCATTACTTTCCTCTACAGACATTTTCCACTCTCTAGGTGCCAAAACTGTAATATAAATCCTAGGGTAGGTATACAATTTGTGCTGAGAGAAGTTTCAAAAGGTAAACAGAGTACCTGTCTAGAAACAGAGATTTGTGACTGGTTACCCAGCTTGAATAAAAGACAAAAAATATTTTGAAAGGTGCAGATCACAAAAGTTTTGCTGTGTACAGTTTAGGGAGCAGGAAAACATTTTCTCTGTGTGTGCTAAATTACTATAGAATTTTACTGAAAGTATTAAAATTTTGAATGAAGTCCTATCATGAAGGCTTATAGCTACAGTGAAGAAAAAAGGAGTTCTGTGAATAAGATATTTTATTTATATACATTTTACATAAAATTTGGGTATATGTGCTCTCCTGGGGAGGGGAGGGGAGGGGAACTGGTAGGTCTGACTCCCTTCAGGGTGAGGAGCAATTCAGATTTCCCATTTCTCAGGCAAATATTGTAATTGCTGACAAAGGAAAGGATTTGTACCACCACCCTGACAACCAGATTGCTAAAGAAAAGACTGGTTGCTGCTTACTTTTGGAGAGTGATTGCAGGCACCTGCTCAGAGTAAATAATTCTTGACCATGAACCTTTGTGGAGCTTTATTAAAGTGCTGAAGCCAGAAGGAGCATTTAGGATTTCAGGTGCTCAGCTGTTAATAACGTTTCCAGTTTGGGTAACAAGAAGCATTCTTTTTCATCAGTATATATGTTGTTTCAAATTACGTTTGGGTTGTCTAAGGTTACGCTGAATATTGCTATAGCAAGGGTCATTTCCCATTTCCCAAGCCCAGCTGTAGCCACTGTCTTGTAGCTTCAGCCCATTTCCATGTCAGAGGGAGCCCTGGGCATGCATTTGCCTCTCACCTCTCTAGTTGTGCACACAGCAAAAAACGCTGGGAGCAGGCGCTGTGGCGCGCGTGGCAGAAGCGGGAGTCTGCATGACCTGCAAGCTGCGGGCAGTACTGAAACGCTCATCGGCCGGGGGAAAGGTGAGAAAGCAGCCTCGCACTCCCTCTGCACGGTGGGTCGGCCTTAAATACCTCGGGGTTTTGCTCTCTGCTCCCAGAGCTGAAATGCCTGTAATATACTATGTTCACTAATTTTTTGGCACGTATGACGTCTCATCCATCAAATTCCCTGTCACTTGCCCAAGGCCATATCCAAGATTATGGCAGAGTCAGGATTTCTACCTGAATTTCTAAGAACAAGACCTGGCAACTGCAAATATCCTTTTTGTAGGTGTTATTTCTGCACGGATGGGGGGGTTCATTTTTTAAAAATTTCTTCCTGATGCTTATACCTCCATATATAACCTTGTTCATCCAGAACTGAATGACAAATTTCTGGGCCTGCTGCTTGCTCGACTAGTATTTACTGTTAATCTTTCTTTTCTCGAGGAGAGGTTGGAAATACCCAGTTTTTAACTTAAGAGACATTCGCTTACTCAAGGAGTGGGATAGCTCAGCACCACTAGAGGAAAATCTTTGCAGGAAAAATAATGATATTTTGAGGAAATTATTATCCACCAGTTCCCAAACCAAGTTACTATTCATAAATGATATTTTGGCTTATAGACTGAAAAAATGCATAGCTAGTGGAGAAAAAATAATCAAAATTGGCAATTTTATGTACTATAACAAAAGTTGTAGAGGTATAGAAGTCATCAAATGATTTCCAAGGTGATGAGTCCTATCAATTTTAGTGAAGCTGAAATAATAAATGATATAATAAGCTGTGGAAAACAGCCTAGTCATCTTAGCACACACAGTCTACATCTACTTTCACACTTTAAATAGTCCCCTAATATAACAGTTACTGCAGCTCTGATAAGATCATTACTGAGTATAATCAGCTGATTTAAACATTTATCGGGTCCGTAGCTTGGCTGAGTGGTGTACCGCACCTTGACAGAACTTTCAAAGCAAATTTCTTGTTTTTGACTAGGCAACAGGGGAGGAGGTAGCAAATTACAATAACAGAATATTAATACTTTCAGCTCAGCTCTTCCACTTCTGCAGTAATTGCACTGCATATCTGGTAGTTTTGTGCAAGAGTAGACTAACATGTCTGTTTTTGAATTAAGTGGCACAAGAGAAAGAAGACAAAAAAACTTTCTTTTAATCTATGAAAGCTACTGAGATAAAGTAACGTGGGCCATTAGGTCTTAAAGATAGAAACATACAGCTCAATTTCTGTTCTTGTTGCTCTGTCAAATAAAAAAATTCTCTCCAATCCTTCGTACTCTGCTTATTATAAAGAATTTATCTGGATAGTTTTCCAATACACTAGAGGTGGTTGCATTTTAGAAGTGTTGTAAATGCATGTCAGGGACATGGAGACCAAAGATACTGAATAAATACAAAATGCAAATTGTTCATTGTAGAATAACCTATGAATACAACAAGGTTGGGAAACACTGCAAATAGTAAAGGAAAAGAAACATAAAATATTTCCAAAAGCTTTACAAGCTTAAGGACTTCTTTTCACCCTTTGAGGACATTTTGTGTTGCTCTAGTGGTGGTTTTCCAGGTACTTGTGCTTGATGAAGTGATTCTGTGCATCCCAACTATCCTCCTCCTCTTTTCTACATGCTCAATCCAAATTGATTTGCATTAGTAACTGAAGAATTTTAGGTGTTAGCTGTGCTTGGAAAGATTGATTTAGGCGAGGATAACACCGCAGGGCATGGCCCATGGAGTATGATATTTGGGTAATAAAACACGGGTCTGTCAGTCGGAATCTGAATGCTGCTGGACGTAATTACCATTCCCTGTTCCTGTAGTTCTTGAGTTAGCCTGCGGAGGTGTAGCAGCCAATACGCTTCAGCAAGAGTTTTAATTCTTTTAAACGTATATTATTTTCCTAGGATTTATAATGCTTAATTAGGGACTGTCTTTTACTAAGGAGGTTTGATAGGTCCTGTGGGAGGATAGAAGGAGGATGGCTGTTTTTCATTTAGGCCTAAATGTCATTTCTCACAGTCAATATTTATGTGCTGGCTGTGCATCTGTGCAGGCATTTGTGTCTGAGCCTCTTCCACAACAAACGGGTGGGAGTGCTAACATATGAACTATGCTTGCAAGTGAAACTCTTCAAAAAAATGACTCAGTAGGCATTAAATAACAGTTCCATGTACAGCAAAACCAGCAAAGCCCAGCTTCTTACTCACTGGTGTCTCTCACATTTCTCGCACCCCACCATGCTACTGCCTGCTTGCTCTATGCCCACAGGACACCTCATCTGCCCCTGCAATTTCTGCTGGTTGTTCTTCTAGGTCTCCAGTTTGGATCAAGCCTTCGAGCCTGCTCTGCCAAACAGAGTCAAACCTGGATGGCCAGATGGAAAGTTTCTGAAGAGGAGAGGACAGAAGGAGCGGTGTCACAGGGGCGTTGTTTCCTGAGGAAGCAAGGTTAACGCGTGGACCGCGCAGCACCTTCAGGTGAGATTCTCTTGATGTTCTGTAGGATTTTTCTGTTAAGAAATTGGACAAAAATGAAAAGCAGGGCTGGAAAGCGTCTGTGTGAGGGCAATTTCAAAGACTGTCACTTAAACATTTATAAAGAGAAACCAAGTGACTACACAGAAAATTCAAACTGTGAATGTCAACGGACAATTTCAGAGGCAGAAAAACATCCCAATGTACTCCCACTTGTGAGTAGGATCTGCTTTTTATAATCTCTATCAGCTTCCCCCCCCACATCTCAGGCTTTTCTTAAAGAATATCACAAGATACACAATCAAGAATAATACTTATACATAATAAATAACGTATTACCTGATAAGGTAATTTATCACATAATAATGGGAATTGTGAGGTGATACATTAAATTACAACTTACGTTTTATTATCTTCAGGTATTTTTAAATCCTATTTTTGAGGAGAAATCAGCAAGAATATGAAGTTCATTTTTATATTTACAACACTAGATGATGTTAGCCTATTTAAAATTTGCTCAGTCTATATGGTAGACAGTCATCTACCAATATCAACTTGAGATTTCAATAACAGATATTAAAAGCACAAACAAAGTACAACAGCATTTTATATGGTAGGAAACTGTTCCTATCTGATGAATAATGTATTACTTCTTAATTATTCAATATTATTTAGTGAAATTTTTATGCCTACTGGAATATTAATATGCTATAACAACTGTAAATACTCCCATTTTAATTAAAATACTTTAGCAAAAGTTGGAAGAGAAAGTTTTGATGCATTCAATGACAGGGCAAAGCAATGTATTAAACTACAAAATAAAGACAGGAAAATATAAAACTACTAAGGAATTGCAAGCAAATTATCCTTATAAATCATATACTTCATTTTTTGCTTTCAAATATTATCATATATAGCAATCATATAACTAAAATATTCTAAAATACTCCTGTTTTCTGTTTATTTTTAATGTGCTATGTATATCTTTTTTATTTCTGGGAGCTTTTTAGGAATAGAAGATGCTCCTATTCAGTGCTATAGAATGGTGATCTCAGATCTCCAGGAAATCTGATTTAATTTTAAATTATAAGGGCACAGTCCAGCTGGAAAATATTTCAGATGAGCTGTTCCTGAACATTATTAACCAGCTCCTGGATATGTTTCATGTGAGAGTAAAACCATCACTGCAGCATGGTGGTGTTTCACGTGCATTGCAAGGTTCATTCTGTCGCTGGGATCCTGGACTCGCCGACATCAGTAGCAGCAGCTCCTCTAGCACCTGGTGGGATGGGGCTTTCCTGCACGGCTGCGACGACTGCACGCCATCCCCTCTCCTGCCAGGTGCTGGCCACTGCTCTCCCTGATACCTGGGCAGACATAGGGCAGGGAAAGGAGACAAGAAACGGCGGAGAGATTCTTCTAAAGGAGCCATGAAATTATGTGCAGAACTTTTAAAAATTTCATGATAATACTGTTACCTACTGGTTTGGCAATAAACAAAGGGAAAGCACTTTCCTCTCCCTCCCCAAATGAAACAGCTAACTAAATAACCTGCAGCCTGAAAGATAAGGGAAGCTTACAAGATAAAGGAACCTGAGATATTTTATGAACGCTGTTAAATGTGTGCACTTGTACTGTCCTTGGAGTAACGGTCTCAGACAAATTGGAAATTTATCTTGTCAAGTGATGCTTTCAATAAGGCATGGAGTTAGTCGAAAGGTACTGAATCTCCCCGTGCTGGGGCTCCTCTTTCAGGGCTACCGCAGGCAGCGCCACGTCGCGGCCCGGCACGCCGCGGCGAGGCTAGCGCTGTGTGGGGCTCTTCTCGCCGTTCAGACGTGCGCTCAAGTACTTCGCTGAGTGGGACCTACAGGAGTGTGAAAATGCAGAAGGGGAAGGAAGGAATACATTCATTAGAATGGATATAATAATCATGGAAACAAAAGGTAGAGGGCAAAAAAAGGACTGGCCTACACTTCCCCTTTCACTATTTGAATATATTGTTGTTCTGTTGCTGGGAAAGGGCCCTTTTCACTACAGATGTACCTTATCTTCACAGCTTCATGTTTCAAACTCTCAGAATGTAATAGGCCTTACTAAACTGCTACTGGAGGATAAGAGATGATGCTTAAAAACAGAACAAAATAAAGCAAAGAGAAAATGAGTATACCTCTCTCACAGACACAATGTTAGGAGTAAACTAAAATCCAAACCAACTTAAAATAGCAGAGATTATGAACCATGCTGTGAAGTGATCAGAGATACCATAAGCAAGGTAGTCTGAGCAATTCTAAATATGTAATGTATTCTGTCATTTACCCATGGCTTGCACATGCCTACGTTTAGGCAAGGGCTTCTTTGGTGATTCATATCTGTCTATAATTTGTTACAGGCTTTCATACAATTTCTTTTTTTTTTTCCCCAAATAATTTTTTTAAAGCTAACCTTAAAATCAAAATATTGGAAAAACGTAATAAATTACAGAAAGATAATTGCACTGGTCACCAGCCTATTGGTGACCACCAAGACAGACCAATGGCCCATCTGGCCTGCCTCTCACAGTGGCAAAAAGAGATATTATTTGGAGAAAAGTCTGCAAACCAACCATTTTGTGCACACAGTTCCCCTCTTCCTCCCCCAGCAACTAGAACTTGTGTATCAAGAATGTTAGAGGCTGCATCCTTGATAAATCCTTTTAGTTTCCATCTGTGAACCTCTTATCCAGAAATGTGCCTAATCCCTTTCTGAGCCTGCTAATACCTTCTGCCTCTACAGCCTCCTGTGGCAACCCATTTCAGAAGATCACTACCTGCTGTGTAAAGTAGTACATCCTTGTGCCTGATTTGAACCAATCTCCTTCTAATTTCACTGTGTGCCCCCTGCTTCTTGTATTGTGGGATTTAGTGAACAACAGATCCACCTTCAGCTTATCCACCACCTGTGTGATTTTGCAGACCTCTGTCATATCCTGCCAGCCTCCCCCTCCAGCCTTTTCCTTTCCAAACCACAGAGTCCCAGCCTCCTTCACCTCACGTTGGCAGCTCCTCCATTCCCACAACTCTTCGAGTCGCCCTCCTCTGCACTAGCTCTCAGTCCATTGCCTGCTTCTGCGAGGTGGAGACCAAAACAGTGCTCAAGAGGAACCCCACTTCTGGCTCTTCCCCATCCCGGAGGGAGACCATTAAATCCTAACCTTCTGTTTCCTATCCTTTAGCCAGCTTTCAACTGATAAAAGGACCCTTCCTCCTTTCACAGACCATGAGCATGGCAGCTTTGTCCCTCCATAGCTTTTAGTGTACCTTCTCCTATGCTTTTTGTATGCTCATACCTTCTCAAATGCTTCTGAAAATCCAAATATTTTATGCCACTTCTTTACCCATGAACTTATTCACACCCCATAAAACTCCGGAAGGTTAGCAGTGAGACAGGATTGCCCTGCGCAGAGAACGTACTGACTCTGGAACTTTTCTTCCTTACAGATTCTTCCCTTGTCCCAGAGATGGAGGTCTGGGTTTATGGTTTCCAGAATCTCCATCCAGATTTTGAGATGGGAAAGACTGCTGTAAGCCATTCCCTTTTTTTTTTCTCATGAAAGATTTAAAACGCATTTAAACCCCATTTCCATGTCTTAGACAGACATCTCCCCCGCATCTGAGTTATAAAGAAAAAAACCCTTCTCTCTAATATCCTCTGAATGTTCCCCTATTTTTAATAAAATGCTTATGGAAAAATGAAAGTGACATCTCTAGCACAAGTGCTGAGAACTACTGTGTTTGTTGTCATTAAGGTTTAAATTCATAAATACTATAATTATAGTTAGCAAGCAGTATGAGCAGGAAGCATATCCACTTGTTCAAACCCTGCAGTGTTTGCCTATGTGGGAAATATTGAGAATTCTAATTTAAGGCTTTGAGTCACCTCTAAGATAGGGAAGTAGAGTTGTTTGTTATAAAGGGAGGCATAATACTGTAATTACTTTTTATGCCGGTGTCAGCATCTTTAATAAGTATCTGCACTCTCCTCAGCATGTGTACTAAACCTTGATGCAGTCAGCGTAGAGTA